>NC_088389.1:15627500-16297500 GCF_037993035.2 Macaca fascicularis | reverse complement strand
CCCTGCCTGCAGGGCACAGGCACCCTGGGAAGGGCAGACCACCACAGGTGGGGTCCAGGGGTGCTGGAAATTCCAGGAGCTGCCTGCCTATCACACAAAGTGGGCGGGAGCTTCATGGGCCAGCACTCACTAAGTGCCCCCAGCATCCCTGGACCGTATCCCTGCGCAGGGAACTGTTACAACTTTACAGATGAGATCTTGCGAGCTCTTTCACAGAGCAAGGTTCAGGCCATTGGCCCAAGGACTCACTGGAGGTCAGACAGAGCCCAAATGTGAGCCCAGTTGTTTCCAACCAATCACTTCTCTGACCTTTCTCATCACCAATAGTAAAAACGCCCCCACCTCCCTGTGCTTCTGACCCCTCACCGTGCCCCCAAGTTCTCCTCATCCCCCCGCCCCACCCCAAGGGTCCTACAACTCGTGAGATCTAGTCGCTCCAAGAAACCATATTTGCTGAAATGCCACTGCCATTCCCCTTGGCTGCTGTCAGAGTTTTTCAGGGTGGTGCTACAGCCATCTCTTGCTAAGTGCCAAGCACTGGGACGACAGGGATGGAAAGGACCTGCCCACTGCCCCAGGGAGTGAGTGCCTGGGCTGGTGAGGAACACGGGCAGGCACACAGGCATGGCTGGCTGAGATCGGGGCTGGGGATGGAGCTCATAGAGGCACCCAGCTGCCGGCCAGGGCCCCATCAGTTGGACCCCCTACCGCACCCACGCCAGGACACTGTCACCCCGGGCCAAAGCTGCAGAACAGGCTTTGTGTGCCCGGGGTTAGTGTCTGATCAGCACAAAGGACAGGATGGCGATTTCCAGGGCCCTGACCCACATGAACATTCCCCATGGCGCTTATTTCCACGTGGGGGAAAGAGGGGTGTCCCCAGAAGCCCAAAAAGTTGCCTGGGAGCCAGGCATCCTGCCTGCCGTGGCCTGGGACTCCTCCTGGGCCCTCAGTGATGCATCTGCCTTGGAGTGGGACCCGGTACTGGCGCCCAGCAGGAACAGGGCAGGGTCCCTTTAAGCCCAGCCTCACTCCCTCGGCCTGTTGCTATGTACGGGACCAGCTTCCTTAGCAACCACCTGGCCTCTTCCTGGGGCTTGGAGCCCTGGTTGCCATCAGCCATGGCTCCCAAAAAGAGTGTGAGCAAGGCAGGCAAGGAGCTTGAAGTCAAGAAGAAGAAAGGCAGCAAGAAGGAGCCGGTGGTGGCCGTGGAGCCGCCTCTGGCCAAGGAGACGAAGGAGTTCTACCACATCCAGATCCGAGACCTGGAGGACCGGCTGGCCCGGTATGTGGGCTGGCAGGCAGGAGTCTGGTGCCCTGGGTCAGAAGCCCATGCCCAGGTGGTCCCTGTGTGGGTTTGGCCAAGGGGCCCTAGGCCTGTGTTCTGACCTCCCCTGGGATGTCCAGACGCCATCCCGTTTCCTTATTTCCTCATACGTACCTTTGGGAGGTTTCAAGATTTTAAGGGTAAATGGATTTCCCCACCTTCCAGCTCCTAGAACCCTGGGTCCACGAGGCTAACTCGTGGCCCCGTCCCAGGCAATCCCCACTTCCCCCTGCCTCACTCCTGCCCCGTGGGATCACAGGCTTTATGAAAGGGTAGAAACAGCCCTCTGGCGGGCGGGTGGACCCCCTGGTCCCACTTCCACTGACTCAGCACATGAGCCCAGTTGTTTCTCCATGCTGGGCCTCAGTTTCCCCAAATGTAAGTGGGGAAGGTTGATTCCCCCTCCATGGATGTGACATTCTATTCTAGAGCCAGTTTTGTGTGTGACATGGTGGTGGGGGGAGATCCTCTAACTCTTCATTCAGAGCCATGTTCACCTGCCCATCATTTTCTTATGTTACAACCAGTTTCCTCCCAGTTGTGAGGCACCAGCCCCAGTCTCAGGGTGACCTTAAAAGACAAACCAGTAGGCGGCAGCTCTTCCCCAGGTGACTGATGCTGTGGGTAACCACAGCTAATGCTGAGTCCCTCATGGTGCCAGGCAGGCCACATACTGGTGCCCACTGAGTCCTCATAGCAGTCTTACTAGAGAGGTCAGATGTCATTCCCATTGCACAGATGGGGAAGACTGAGGCTCAGAGAAGGGAAGTCACCCCCAGGAAGAGGAGGCACCAGGATGGGAGCCCTGGCCTCCTGACTCCCCTATGCAAGACTTCTTCCTCAGCCCACACCCCTGAAATGCTCTGTGTGCAGTCACTATTTGAAAGATGTTGGTCAACTAAATTGTGATGCAAAACAACTTTCCAGGCCAGGCACGGTGGCTCACGCCTGTGATCCCACCACTTTGGGAGGCCAAGGTGGGCAGATCACCAGGTCAGGAGTTCGAGACCAACCTGACCGACATGGTGAAGCCCCATCTCTACTAAAAATACAAACATTAGCCAGGCATGGTGGCGTGCGCCTGTAATACCAGCTACTCAGGAGGCTGAGGCAGGAGAATCACTTGAACCCGGGAGGCGGAGGTTGCAGTGAACCGAGATTGTGACACTGCACTCCAACTTGGGTGACAGATCAAGACTCCGTCTCAAAAAATAAATAAATAAATAAATAAATAAATAAATAAATGTTAAAAAAAAAAAAACAACTTTCCAAGTAACTTCAGTTATTCTATTGAAAACCAGTAAACTGGTTATGTAATGCTGATTAAAATTAACATACTTCCCTTGAAGTTCACAAACTTCCCTTGAGCTGAGACATCAGGTAGAATGTATTCAAGGCAAATGTATTTAATAGAGTTATTGGGTGCTTACTATTTGCCAAGCTGTCTGCCAGGCCCTGAGAATACAGAGGTGGAGGAGAGGCACATGTTCTTAGGTTTTGACCACCCAGTGGGACAAGGGCCAACTTACAGGAGAGCACCAAAGAGAGGGTCACAAATATGGCTCAGGGCCAAGAAGGGTCCACTGAGAAGAAAACACCAGGGTTACTGGATGGAAAAAGGTAAGGGAGATGCCAGGTACAAAGACTTGGGATTGGAAAGTGTGGAAGAGTTATGGAGGGATGCAGAGCTGGCTGACTGCAGCAGGCATTGTGGCTAAGAGCCTTGATTCTGGGGGTCAGACTGACTCAGGTTCAAGTCCTGGCTTTGGCACTTACAAACTCAGAGTTCCTTTATCCTTCTGAGCCTCAGTTTCCTCATCTGTCCAATAGGTATAAAATCATCATAGTATCTACATTCTTATAGGTTGTTGTAACGATTTAACAAACACACTGCACGCCTGCTATGTGCCAGGCACAGGTGTTGGGGACATACTTGTGAACATAACAAGGCTCTGCCCTCATGGAGTTTGCATTCTAGTGATGTAATGAAAATAACATGCTAAGCACAGGCATTGGCTGCGGTCATGACTGTTGGATCAGGGGGCATAGTGGGAGATGAGGCTGGATTCTGATCACAAGGAATCTCAAAAGCCCCTTTGCAGGACAGGGGGTCCAGGAGAGTGGGCCCAGCTGCAACAGAGGCCTGGCTTGCCCAGCCTGACCCCTGGACCACGGCCCCGCCCCCGCCCACGCCCCAGGTACCAGCGGAAGTGGGATGAGCTGGCTGTGCAGGAGAAGCTGTTCCGCCAGGAGTTCGAGCAGCTGGCCAATAACAAGAAGGAGATTGTGGCCTTCCTCAAGCGCACACTCAACCAGCAGGTGGATGAGATCACAGACCTCAACGAGCAGCTCCAGAACTTGCAGCTAGCCAAGGAGATGGAGAAGGATGCCTTTGAGGCGCAGCTAGCCCAGGTGCGCCATGAGTTCCAGGAGACCAAGGACCAGCTCACCACGGAGAACATCATCCTTGGTGAGGAGGGGACTGGCTGGCAAGCCTGCAGCACACATCCCAGCTCTATCACTGACCCTGTTTCTCACCTGGGAAACAGGGATAATAGCCACGTGCTGCTTGGCACGCACTGTCTTTCTTAATTGTCCCAGCAATCCTGCGAAGCTGGAAACATCCCCCAACCAGTTTGTAGACAAGGAAGCACCTCAAAAGGTGAAGTGTCGTGACCAAGGTCCCCCAGTTGGCAAGGGTTTGAGGCTCAAATGTCAGACAGCATTAGAACCTAGCCCAGAGAATATATACAGTCCAGCTGCCGGTTGGGCGTGGTGGCCTACGCCTGTAAACCCTGTGCTTTAGGAGGCCAAGGCAGGAGGACTGCTTGAGCGCAGGAGCTGGAGACAAGCCTAGGCAACATAGCAAGACTCCATCTCTACCAAAAAAAAAAATACAAAAATTAGCCAGGTGTGGTGGTGCACGTATGTAGTCCCAGCTACTTGGGAGGCTGAGGGCCTGGGAGGTTGAGGCTGCAGTGAGCTGTGATTGTGCCACTGCACTCTAGCCTGAGTGACAGAGTAAGATTCTGTTTAAAAAAAAAAAAAAAAAAAAAACAGTTGTTGTTGTCAGTCACTTTCATGAGAGTATCAAGGAAGGCTTCCTGAAGGAGGTGGAACCTGAACAAAACTTCCTAAGATTCATGGAGGGGTGGAGGGAGGGCAACCCAGATGAAGGCAGTAAAGGTGACAGGGCCACGAAGTGTAGGTGGGGGATGGTAGACCTGCCCCACTGAGACCGCACAGGGCACACAGGAAGGGACAGGGACCTAAGGGCCATCTTTAAGGTCCTCGCCAGGCCCTGTCCTCTGAGGCAGCCCCTTATTGGGCCTTGTGCCCTGTGACGGCCAGGGGGGAAGCTGGCAGCCCTGGAGGAGTTCCGGCTGCAGAAAGAGGAGGTCACGGACAAGTTTACGTTGCTGGAGGAGCAGGTGCGGAAGCAGGAGAATGAGTTCAGGGACTATGCGTACAACCTGGAGAAGAAGTCGGTGCTGGACAAGGACAGGTGGGCAAGCGGGGCACCCTTTGGGGCCTTTGGAGCCTTCATCCCTGGGACCACGAACATCCTAGCCTTCAGGCCCCAGCTTCTAACTGGGGCGTTAGATGGGGTAACTGACCCCTGCCCCCACAACCTGCTACTCCTTGGAATCCCAGCTGGTGATTATGAAGGGGTGGGAGAAAGGGAATAAGCTCCCAACTGCAGTCCTCAGGCTGGCATTGGAGACTTCCTTTTGCCACGTACTGGGATTAAATCATGTTTACTTAATAGGGGAGAGTACACTGAAATGGTACCAATTACAAAGGTCCAGAGGATCTACAGGGAAAGCCTCCTGCCTATAGCCCCAACCCTCCCTGGGAGAGAGTATGCTGGTGTTTAACAGCCCTAGGTGTTCTGGGAACCTCACAGAGGAAAGGGTGTGCCCAGGGCTTGTGCCCGCTCTGTCTGACCCCTTCTCTCCCACCTTTCTGGCCAGACTGAGGAAAGAAATCATCCAACGCGTGAACCTCGTGGCCAGTGAGTTCCACAAGGTGACCACGAACCGGATGTGGGAGACAACAAAGCGGGCCATCAAAGAGAACAACGGCATTACCCTGCAGATGGCCAGGGTCTCCCAGCAAGGCATGAAGCTGCTGCAGGAGAATGAGCAGCTCAAGGGAAGCCAGGGCAATCTGTGCAAACAGCTGGAGCTGCTGGAGAACACCCAGAAGGTCATGGCCAGGCACAAAAGAGGCCACCAGAAGGTGCGCCTGCAGGCCTCAGTACAGGGCATTTGGCATACAAGGCAGGAGGCCGCCCTGGGGGCCCTGCAGGGAAAGTCAAGTCAGGAGGGAGGGAGGCAGCAGAGAGAGGACTGGGCCTCCTGTGGGGGCTGCAGGGCGCTGGGCCTAGCTCTGGATTGTATTTACTTAAAACCCCCATAACTTATGGAAGCAGAGCCCAGTCCTGGAGAGCTCACTGGTCACTCTGCACGGGGGAGCAGGGGAGGCCTGGCTGTGTCCGCAACTGGGGGAACAGGGCTGGCTGAGGGCATGGCCACCTGTCCGCACCCGCAGATTATCCTCATGCTGACCAAGAAATGCCAGGAGCAGCAGCAGGACACCAAGGAGGCCGAGGAGCTGCGCCTCCTGCTGAGCCAGTTGGAGCAGAGATCCCTGCAGCTGCAGGTGGACAACCAGGCACTGAAGTGCGTATGGCCCGTGGAGGGGTGGGTGGTGGGTGGCGGGTGAAGGCTGGGGCCAAGCTCCGACCCAGCTCTTTCTGATCTCACGACCCAGGCTTCCCCTCTCTAGAGGAGCCTGCCAGACAGGCTGAGGACTTGGGGCTGGATGGGGGCCCCTCTGGGCTTGGAGAGAAATGGCAGGGCCCCTGGCCCCAGGTGGCGCCAGTCCTGGGGAAGGGGGAAGGCTGTTGACTCATCCCAGTTGGGGTCCAGGAGCCAGAGAGACCAGCTGAGCTTGCAGCTGGGGCAGCAGCAGGGGGATCTGCAGCGGCTACAGCAGGAACTGGCTAATGAGCAGAAGGTTCGGGCCAGCCTGGAGGCGGCCCTGGTCCAGGCCACCTCCTTCCTCCAGAACATTCTGCAGGTGAGCAGAAGGGAGGGAGGGAGGGCGCAAGGGGGCGGGGGAGTGAGCCCAAGATGTAAGCTGCTTGCAGAGAAGAGGCTGCCTCAGGATCAGAGGCCCCTCTTTTCCCTGAGAGCCTCCTGGAAAGTCTGTCCTTCGCTGATTCTGGCCTTCAAAGATCCCTCCAAGGTCTTAAAGGAGCTGGATTCCTTCTCTGAGGCTCTGAAAGGTCTCAGGCCTCAGTCTTCCCGACTGGAGAATGGGTATCCCACCAGGGAAAACTTCGTGGAAACGGGGCAATGAGGTTGGAGGTTCCTGGAGGAGGGTGGGTACTGGGGCCACTGTGGGCCTGCTGCCACCCCACCCTCACCAACAGATGCACCCCGATGAAGAGGACAGCGACTTCGACGTGACATTCCAGCTATGGCACAAGGAGATGCTACAGCAACTGCTGGTCATGCTCAGCGCCACTGTGGTCCCGAGACCCCAGAAGGCTGTCTGTCCCCACCCGGAGTCACAGTCCCATGGCCCACCCAAGGAGAGGTGAACAAGTGGCCCTGTGTGGCCTCAGAGGCGGTCATAGAGAGCAGGGCAAAGGCATGCAGCCATGGGGACAGTGCTCGGCTCACCCTGGGCCAGAAACCTGGCTCGTGGAAGGCTCTGTGACCCTCGGTCCCCTCCCCACAGCCGGCCCAGCATCCAGCTGCCCAGGACTGGGTCTCTGCTGCCGCAGCTCTCTGACATCACCCACTACCAGCCGGGGGATCTAGGCCTGGTACCTCGCCAGGCCCACATCCCACCCAACCCCCAGGACCTCAGGCTGCTGTCATATATCACCCGTGTGGGGACCTTCCGGGCACATAGCAGCCCTGAGGTGAGGGTGCTAGGGGCCCCAGTTAGCCAGTCCTGGGAGCAAACTGAGGCTCTGCCAGGCCACAGCTGTGTGGTCCTGGGGATGTAACCAGACCTCTCTGACCCTTCCCATCTGTAAAATGGGCTGAAGAAAGGGGTGGCCAAGCCTCAGTGGGCCAAGGCATGCCCACACATGCCCTGGGAGGGGGGTTGGCTGGACCCTGTTGTTCCCCCCGACCAGCAGAGTGGGATCCCCCTGAAGAGGCCTCAGCTTCCAAGCTAGCATCTTTTTTTTTTTTTTTTTTTCTTTTTGAGACGGAGTCTCACTCTGTCACCCAGGCTGGAGTGCAGTGCTGCAATCTCAGCTCATGGCAGTCTCAGCTCATGGCAACCTCCGCCTCCCGGGTTCAAGTGATTCTCCTGCCTCAGCCTCCCGAGTAGCTGGGATTACAGGCGTGCGCCACCACGCCCGGCTAATTTTTGTATTTTTAGTAGAGATGGGGTTTCACCATGTTGGCCAGGCTGGTCTCGAACTCCTGAGGTCAAGCAATCCCCCAGCTTCGGCCTCCTAAAGTGCTGGGATTACAGGCGTGAGCCACTGCGCCAGGCCTCCAAGCCAGCATCTTTAATCTTACAGATACGTGCCCCTGCTTCTCTAAAAAGGCTCAAAACGTTTAGTCTTCCTGAAGTTCCCCTACGTTCCAAATAGGACACAGAGAGAAGAACCTACTTCAGAAATGGACTGGTCCAGTCACAGTCACCCCCACTTTAATCCGCAGGCAGCCTGGAACAGTCTAGAGGACAGTTGTATAAAAAGTAGATACCAAGGCTGGCATGGCAGCTCTGTGGCCCTGGCTGGGTTGGTGGGTACTACAGTCAGGCAGGCAGCCATGGCCACTGGTGTCACGGCCCCAATGAGGGCCCCTGGCTTCGCTCACGAATGTGGTCCAAGATCAGGTCGGTGGCTCGATCCAGCAACAGAGGCAGCAGCTCCTGCTCAGCAGGGGAGAAGCAGCCCAGCACATGGGCCTGTACCGCCTCAGGGTGTGTCGGGCGCCCGATGCCCACCCGCAGCCTTGGCATTGCCTGTGGGAGAGCCAGAGAGGCCCAGGAAGCTTTGGCGAGGTGCTGGGGGACCCCTGGCCCACCCGACCCAGTTGCACAACAAAAGGTTAGACTCACATTGGAGTTGAGGCAGCTAATGCAGGAACGGACTCCATTGTGGCCCCTTCAAGGGATATGGGAGGGGCAGTTAGTGCCTCCCTGGGGCAATGTCCTTCCACCCCTCCCTGCCCCGGCTGGGTCAGAGCAGCCCATTTCCTGTGATGACTGGGTCAGCAGCCCTACTCCACCCCAACTGGGAGGCCTGAAGCCCTATCCCAACCCTGACCATCTCAGGACCTCACCTGGCACTGCCCCCCAGCTTCAGAGCCAGTCTCCCCAGGGGCTTGTCCAGCTCATCATGCACCAGGTACACTTCCTCGGCAGTCAGCCCAAACAGCTCCGCTTAGCACAGGGAAACGGCAGCCCTGGTTACTGCCCATCTGCCCAGAGGGTCACTGTCCAGACTCCCACGATAAGGGGCCACAACTAATCAATCCCACTTCACATATAAAGAAACGGAGGCCCCCACAAGTACCCAAGGCCATGCAGCAACTGGAGCTCAACAGGTACTTGGGGGTGAACCCGCGGATCTGTCACAGCCAGTCCCGCTCTGGCCCCTGCACTCCCACCCTCACCCCCCACCCCCTCGGCCGGCCCGCCCGTCCCTGGCGCGCTCAACTCACCAGCCCGGGCCACGCTGCGCCCGTTGGCGTTCATAAGCCGCCGTGGCCGGAGCAGGACCAGCTGGGCATCCCCCAGCGGGGCCAGGGCGAGGTCGGCGGCACAGTGCCGGTCGCGCGTCCAACTCTCCGCCACACCCAGCCGCCGCGCCAGCTGCCCCAGCACCGCCATGCCTACGCTGTGTCGCGTGCCAGGCAGTCCGGGATTCCCCAGGCCAGCCACCTGCGGGCGGCACCAGGGAAACTGAGGCCCAACAACTCTCGCCACCCCCGACCTCACAGCGTCCCGTGGGCTCCAAAGCAGAGGAGCGGAAACGCAGAGCAACGCTGCAGTGGGGAAGGGGCGCGAAGAAAGGGCCCAGAAACCCGACCCCCGAGAACACCAGAAGGCTGGGCAGGCAGGGCGCCCTAGTGCAGGAACGGAGCTTCTGGAAGTTTGGAGCCCGTCGAGCACCGGACCCACCAGTTAAGAAAACAGAGTAGCAATTTGGGGGCACTCGGCTCCCGGGACATAATGGCTGAACTGAAGGTAGGGACCGGGAGCCCCTACGTCGCCGCCCCACGCCACTCACCATCCACCGCTTCCCCGGGGGCCGAGGCTCCAAAACGCATCGGCTCATGGCTCGACTCAGCCACTGTCCGGCGCCCAAAAAGCCGCGCGGCCTCATGCTGCCCCCATTCCCGGCCCGGACACCACCCCCTGACGTCATCACCCCGCAGCAGCCAATCGCGTTGCCATTTGTTTGGCGTCGACCGCCAACGTCCAATCCGAGCCGGGCTGCATGGCCGCCATGCTTCTGAGGGGCGGAAGCGGCGAGGTGGTGGCAGAGTCAGGGAGCCCAGGCGCCTTCAGTGGCGCGGCGTCACTGTGTCCCTGCGGGGTTTGTGTGGGACGCTTGGAGCTCTTGCTTGACCTTCGGTTGGGAGGCGGAACCCTTGTTATGCTCCCGGCTATGGCCCTGCCTCGCGGCGAAAATCTGGCAAGTCCTTTCCCCGATGTAGGCCTCAACCTCCCCAGCTAATAAAAGTTTTCTACCTCCCTCCGGCTCAAAAAGCTTGGTTCCCGGGGGCGGGGCTAGAGGGGCGGGGCCCGTGGGCGTCCTGGTGATGGTGCCTAGCAACGTCAGGGCCGGGGCCGCGAGGTAGTTGGCAGAGGCCTCGGGGTCCTCCTGGAAGGGGCCTCATGACAGATTCGGACGAGGTGCGGGCTGGGGAGAAGACTAACGCAAAGGCAGAGGGCCAGGCGGAGAGACCGAGGCTGGGTTCGCAGGAAAGGGTGAAGGCCGGGAGGGGCAGGGGCAGCAGTCCGACTCAGGGAAGGCCCTGGCCACCATGCCAAGAACCAGGGATGTGAGAGATCCTTGTAAGGCTCGGCGGCTGCTTGGACAGAGGTTTCTGGCTTGGGTAGCTGGTGGGGAAGGTGACCTCACCAAGATGGGAGAGCCTGGGGCAGAAGTCAGGTGAGGTGCTCAGTGTGGCCTGCTGGAGTGAGGGTCCTGAAGGGTACCCAGGGGGCTGTAGGACCCCCAAGTCCTGAGACTTGGGACCGGGCCTGAGCTGGAGACATCAGAGCTTGGGGTGTCAGTAGCCGGAAGTGGGAGCTGGGAAGGCCTAGGGGGGAGAGCAGATGGTGTTGTAAGTGTGAGGACCCTGATCCCTGACCTTGACCACAGGAGAGGGAGAAGGGCAGGACTGGAGAGGGACAGGTTGGCGCGGCCCTAAGAGGAATGGGACTGGGAGTGCCACCGGACCCCCGAGTGGGAGTGCCTCCTTCCAGGCCTCATTTCTGCCTCTCCTCCCTCCCTGCAGAATGCTGGCGAGTGTGTCAGTGGGTGGGGGTCATCTCGGGGGCCTACTGCAGCTTACTGTCCTTCGGTTCTAGGATGCCCTGAAGGTTGACCAGGGCCCCTCACAGGACATCCCAAAGCCATGGGTGATTCCAGCCCCCAAAGGGATCCTGCAGCACATCTTTGGAACCAGCCAGGTGTTCCAAAGCATCTGTGACGTAAAGCCAAAGGTCACGGGGTTAACGGTGCCCCTCAAAGTCAGGGAGTAGTGAGTGACTACCTTGCTTTGGGGTCCCAGGTTCCTGCCTGACACAGCCATTCCCATACCGTGCAGCTTTGAACCACTTACTCTGTTCGGGCCTCAGTGAACTCAACTGTCTAATGGGGCTCTTCTACCTCAGTGGAAATGAGGCTGATGGCCTGGCTGGACTCCAGGAACACCAGCCTGCCCTCCCTGGGCTTCTGTCTACTCCTCCTGCCTCTCTACCCAGCTCCCTTGCCTCCCACAACCCCCACCCCAGCCCTATGCTCTGGGCTGGTCCACAGTCAGGGCCACCCCTCTGCGTGTCCCCACTTTCTCCACAGCTACTCCAGAGGCCAGCAGTGCTTGGAGCAGGCAGACTGGGAGACAGCTGTGCTGTTCTTCTCCCGCGCGCTCCACCTGGACCCACAGCTGGTGAGAGGCAGACCTGGGTGGGCACAGGCAGTTGCTGGAACATGCTTCCTCCCTCCCTGTTGCACCTGCCAGATCCCTCCTCTCAGGGCCACCAAGTCCCTGATGGGAATTGGGTGTCAACGCTCGGCGGGGGCGGAGACTTTCCCCTACCCTCCAGGGGCAGATGGTGGGGAGGATCCAGCAGCCTGGGTCCCCTCACCCTTAGGTGGACTTCTACGCCTTGCGGGCCGAGGCCTACCTCCAGCTCTGTGACTTCTCCTCGGCTGCCCAGAACCTGCGAAGGGCCTACTCCTTACAGCAGGACAACTGCAAGCACCTGGAGCGCCTCACCTTTGTGCTCTACCTACAGGTGCCTGGGGCTGCCCGGGCCCATGCAGGGCATGCACCTCACATCACTGGCTTTCCCTCCAGGGGCTCTCCTGGCTCCTGGGCCCAGCTCCGTCTCCTTGGATTCCTCCTTGTCCCTGTGTCTGGGTCCCTACCTGCTGCCCCTCTCACCTCCAAGGCTGGTTTACTGCCAAGGTTGAATCAAGTTTGGCAGCACTGTCCATTCGGGTTTCTGCCATAATGACAGTGTCCAATATGCTACCCATCAGCCACGTGGAACTGTTGAGCCCTTGACATGTGGCAAGTGTGACTAAAGAATTGAATTTTATATCTTATTTTTATTTTATTATTATTGTTGTTTTTGAGACGGAGTCTCGCTCTGTCGCTCAGGCTGGAGTGCAGTGGCACGATCTCGGCTCACTGCAACCTCTGCCTCCCGGGTTCAAGCAATTCTCCTGCCTCAGCCTCCTGAGTAGCTGGGACTACAGGCACATGCCACCATGCCTGTCTAATTTTTTGTATTTTAGTAGAGACGGGGTTTCACTTTGTTGCCCAGGCTGGTCTCAAACTCCTGGGCTCAGGCAATCTGCCCGCCTCGGCCTCCCAAAGTGCTAGGATTACAAATGTGAGCCACTATGCCCAGCCTCTTATTTTTATTTTAATTAATTTAAATGTGTATAGCCACACAAAGCAGTGGCTATTGTCTTGGATGAGATGGCACAGATCTAGAGTCCAGAGGCTCTAAGCACTAAAAAGCTCACAGTGACCCCCAAGTGTATTTCAAAGGAAAAACAATATTAAACTATAAAACACCAACAAAGGCCGGGCGCGGTGGCTCAAGCCTGTAATCCCAGCACTTTGGGAGGCCGAGACGGGCGGATCACGAGGTCAGGAGTTCGAGACCATCCTGGCTAACACGGTGAAACCCCGTCTCTACTAAAAAATACAAAAAACTAGCCGGGCGAGGTGGTGGGCGCCTGTAGTCCCGGCTACTCGGGAGGCTGAGGCAGGAGAATGGCGTAAAAACCCAGGAGGCGGAGCTTGCAGTGAGCTGAGATCCGGCCACTGCACTCCAGCCTGGGCGACAGAGCGAGACTCCGTCTCAAAAAAAAAAAAAAAAACAAAAAAACACCAACAAAGTGTTCCTTTTTTCCATTTTGATAATCTTGTTGTCTTTTTTTTTTTTGAGACGGAGTCTTGCTCTGTTTCTGAGGCTAGAGCGCAGTGGTGCAATCTCAGCTTACAACCTCCACCTCCCTTATTCAAATGATTCTCGTGCCTCAGCCTCCTGAGTAGCTAGGATTACAGATGTGCATCACCATGCTTGGCTAATTTTTCTACTTTTAATAGAGATGGGTTTTCGCCATGTTGGCCAGGCTGGTCTCCAACTCCTGACCTCAAGTGATCTGCCCGCCTCGGCTTCCCAAAGTGCTGGGATGACAGGTGTGAGCCAGTGCGCCTGGGCTTGATGTCTTTTGTTTATGTCAAAATATATTCAGTTCTTGGCCAGTCTGGGAGGCCGAGTAGGGCGGATCATGAGATCAAGAGTTTGAGGCCAGCCTGGCCAACATGGTGAAACCCTGTCTCTACTAAAAATACAAAAATTAGCTAGGCGTAGCACACGCCTGTAATCCCAGCTACTTGGGAGGCTGAGACAGGAGAATCTCTTGAAACCAGAAGGCAGAGGTTGGGATGAGCCGAGATCGTACCACTGTACTCCAGCCTGGGTGACAGAACAGGACACTGTCTCAAAAAAAAAAAAAAAAAAAAAAAAAATCTCTTCTTAAAAAGAAACATTTGGGGCCCTCAGACCATGTGCTGAATCTGTTGCGGGCCCGTGTCCTGCACGGCCACTTCCTGTGTGCCCTTATGCAAGTCACTCCGCCTCTCTGAGCCTCAGTTCCTTTATCTATAAGAGAAGCATGCTAGTGCCAGTGAGAAAACAAGTTGAAGTTCTTAGCACAGGGCTCAGCACCCAGGGCCCAGGGCCAGGCTACAGCATGTTCATGTTAGTTCTGTTGGTCTCTTCTGCCATCCGAGATTCTGTTTTTTGTTCGTTTGTTTGTTTTTTTGTTTGTTTTGAGATGGAGTCTCGCTCTGTCGCCCAGGCTGGAGGGCTGGGGCATGATCTCGGCTCACTGCAACCTCTGGTTCCCGGGTCCAAGCGATTCTCGTGCCTCAGCCTCCTGAGTAGCTGGGATTACAGGCACGCACTAACATGCCTAGCTGATTTTTGTATTTTTAGTAGAGACGGGGTTTCACCATGTTGGCCAGGCTGGCCTCAAACTCCTGGCCTCAAGTGATCCACCTGCCTCAGCCTCTCAGAGGGCTGGGATGGGATAACAGGCGTGAGCCACCGTGTCTGGCCCAGCCATCTGAGTTTTCTCCATTTCTCTTTGTTCCTGAATCTCTGTATTCCTGTCTCTTGCCAAGTGTGTATCTCTCACCAACTCTTGCTGTCTTTCCCCAGATCTGTATCTCTCTCCATCTCTGTCCCTGTGTCTCTGCCTCTTCAAGTCTCTCCCAGATCTAAAAGGCTCTATCCTTGTCTGTTGTATCTCTCCCTCCTGCCTCAGGGCTTTCGGCTGCCAACCAGGGGGTGCAGCGGGGCTGGGGTGGCAAGCAGAATTGACTGTCCCCTGTGTCCCCAGGGGCAATGCCTTTTTGAGCAGTGTGCCTTCCTGGATGCCCTGAATGTCTTCTCACATGCTGCCGAGCTCCAGCCTGAGAAAGCGTGCTTCCGTTACCGATGGTGAGTGCCCTTGCTGGACCCTTCTCCCAGCAGCGGCTTCCTGACGCCCCACCCGGGAACCAGAGCACTCTGTTCCCTCTGCCCTCAGCATGGCCTGTCTCCTGGCCCTCAAGCAGCATCCGGCCTGCCTCTCACTCATCACCGAGGAGCTGAAGCAGGACACCACCAACGCCGACGTCTACATCCTCCGGGCCAGACTCTACAACTTTCTCCAGAAGGTACAGTGGAGAAGGCGGGCAGGGGCGTGCCTCCCAACCTGGTGGTCATCAGTGTGCCCCAAGATTACAGGAGGAGGCAAGGCTATCAGCTAGCCCAGAAGCCCCATCCCACAGTGCCGTGGGTGCTGTCCTCCCTGGGAAGAGGCCCACACTGGCCTGGACCACTCAGCTACCACTTCAGGTCCTTGTTCCATTGTTGCTCAGCCCTGGCTCTGTGCCAGGCCTGTGCTGCACCCCAAGGGAAGCAAAAGATGAGAGATTCATATCATCCCTGTCCGGACGGAGCTCGCAGCCTGGGGGAGGTATCCCTGGGCAGATGAGTACACTACAAAGGATTTAGCCACAATCCTGTGAAGCCACACACGGGGACATCCAGGGCACCTAACATGAGTTAGCCCTTCTCCTTCCCCTTCCTCCTTCTTCCCTTCCTTCCTCCTCCCTCCTCCCTTCCCCCTTCCTCCCTCCTCCCTCCTCCATTCCTCTCTCTTCTCTTCCTCCCTCCTCCCTTCCTCCCTCCTCCCTCCTCCCTTCCTCCTTCCTCCCTCCTCCCTCTCTCCCTCCTCCCTTCCTTCCTTCCGCCTTCCTGCCTTCTGCCTTCCTCCCTTCCCCCCTCCTCCCTTCCTCCCTTCCCCCTCCCTTCCTCCCTCCTCCATTCCTCCCTCCTCCCTTCCCCCTTCCTCCCTTTCTCCCTCCTCCATTCCTCCCTCCTCCCTTCCTCCCTCCTCCCTTTCTCCCTCCTCCCTCCTCTATTCCTCCCTCCTCCATTCCTCCCTCCTCCCTTCCTTCCTTCCCCCTTTCTCCCTTCTACCTTCCTCCCTTCCCCCCTCCTCCCTTCCTCCCTTCCCCTTCCTCCCTTCCCCCTTCTTCCTTTTCTCCTCTCCTTCCTTCTCCTCTTCCTCTCGCTTCCTTTCTTTTTTCCTGTTTGCCTCAATGAATCACCCCTACCCCTGACCACCCGCACAACCTGGGCTGGGTACAGGGACAGACAGTACAGGGAACAGCTTGGGAGCAAGAGAAACTTGGGGTCACAAGGGAGGAGGTGGAGGGGGTGCTGGGCACCAAGGAGAGGAGGGCAGGGATGAGAAGTCTCCCCAGAGGCAGTGGGAGCCTTCATCAGGTGTCCCCAGGGCAGGGAGCTTTAGGAAGATCATTCCGGTATCCGCAAGGAGTGTGGGTCGGAGGGGAGGCCTGGAGGCAGGAGCCTGAGAAGGAGGCTGGGCGCCACTGCAGAGTTGGGTGAGGCTGAGGGAAAGGTGGTCATGAGGGCAGCAAGGAGGGGCAAGTCCCACAGCCCTTCAGAAGGCAGGGCTGGAGTCTGGCTTGGGGGTGGGCTTGAAGGAAACAGAAGGATCCAGAAGGGTTCTGGCTTGGCCTGGGTGGATGGGGAGCTGGGAAACTAGGATGGGGAGGAGCAGGTGGGCGGGGTGGGGTGGGTGCATCTCATTCTCCAGGTGGGGACATCCTGGGGGTGGCTGAAATGCCAGCCTGCATTGCAGGAGGGAGCGCAGTCCACCCTGGCAGCTCCTCCCTGTGCCTTGGGGCTGGGCTGTAGCGTCCCACAGGCGATTCAGTGGCATGAGACTAGTAATTTGTTTTGTTTTGTTTTGTTTTGTTGAGACAGAGTCTCACTCTGTCACCCAGGCTGGAGTGCAGTGGTGAGATCTCAGCTCACCACAACCTCTGCCGGGAGGTTCAAGCGATTCTCACACCTCAGCCTCCTGAGTAACTGGGATTACAGGCGCCTGCCCAGCTAATTTCTGTATTTTTAGGAAAGGCAGGGTTTCGCCAGGTGATTCCCCCTGCCTCAGCCTCCTGGGATTATAGGTGTGAGCCACCGCGCCTAGCTGAGAACTAGTAATTGATAATTATTGGTGACTGTTGCGATTTTAGCCCCTCCCATGTGTAGGCGTGTTCTCAGCACTTTGCCCCTGTTTAACTGTGAGGCTGCAGCAACCCTTTGGGATAGAGACACACTGTCCTCTTTTCACAGAGGATGAGCCACCCCCAGGTGACTTGCCCAAGGTCACACAGCCTGTTCCCAGTGGCACTGCCTGGAGCCCAAGGCTGCCTACTCCAAAGCCCTGCCCCTAGCTCCTGCCATTTCCCTCCCTCCCTCCACCCATGCCTGCCGTCCACTACACCCCGTTCGCCTGCCAGCCAGTCACCCCGCAGGGAACAGGGTGGTGTTGAACTGTCTGTTGCTGGGCTGAGCTTCGCCTTCCTCACCCACCCCTCCTCCCGGTGGAAGGGACTTGCTGGGGGAGGTTTCCGCTGTACCCAGACCAGAATCTGGGCTTGGCCAGAGTGGTCTTGGGCTCAAACGTCAGGGAGGGGAAGAGGGAGTGCAGGGGAGGGGAGGGAGGACACAACTGTCACAGTCAGGAGGTCACACGCTCCCCACACCTTGAGTGGGCTTCACAGAGGCCTGACAAGGAGGCAGCATCTGCAGAAACCACTGGGGTGGACCTGGCTCACGTGAGGTCACATCTGCAAAGGGCCAGCTGGCATGGGGCTTGGGATGGAATTTCCCCATGATGCTCCTTGTGTCCTTCAAGAGGTAGAAAGGGGCTGGGCATGGTGGCTCAACCCTGTAATCCTGGCACTTTGGGAGGCCAAGGTGGGTGGATCACCTAAGGTCAGGAGTTCGAGACCAGCCTGGCCAACATAGTGAAACCCCATCTCTACTGGAAAAAAAAAAAAAAATTAGCCAGGTGTGATGGCACGCACCTGTAGTCCCAGCTACTCGCGAGGCTGACGCGGGAAAATCTGTTGAACCTGGGAGGCAGAGGTTGCAGTGAGCCAAGACCACACCAATTGCACTCCAGCCTGGGTGACAGAGTGAGACTCCATCTCAAAAAAAAAAAAAAAAGCAGAAAAGGGTGGGACGTGGGGGGCATGGAGGAGGCATGGTGTGATGCCACCCTGCTGAAGAAAGGCCTCTAGGTCCCATGGCTCAGTTGACCTGTGCCCCTGATGCCACCCTTGGCCCCCTGCAGCCCCACCTCTGCTACCGGGATCTGCACGGCGCCTTGCTGTTGAATCCCAAGCATCCCCAGGCCAGGAAGCTGCTCCAGAAGATGGTGGCCCAGGCCCAGCAGGCGCGCCAAGACGCGGGGATCCTGGCCGTGCAGGGCAGGCTGCAGCACGCACTGCAGCGCATCAACTGTGCCATCGAGAACAACCCTCTGGACCCCAGTTTCTTCCTCTTCCGGTACTGCATGGGAAGGTGCTGGCCTTGGGTCCCAGGCCCTGCCCAGCCACAGACTTTCCGTGTGGTTTAAGGAGAGTCCCTGACCCTCTCTAGGCCTCAGTTTCCCCAGCTAGCCTCTAACAGTCTTTCCCTACTTCCTACTGGGTTAAGGCAGTACAGAGGTGGTCTCTTACAGCTGGAAGAGGGATGGCAACAAATGTCCCAGTTACCCCAGGAATCCTAGAGCCCCAGCCTGCTAAGCAGTTCACACTGGGCGCTGAGCCCAGCGTAGGCTTGAGTCTGGTCCCCAGGAACTTACCACATCCTGCTGCATTTCGGAGGGAGCGCCGCTGCCCTGGCAGCAGTGACTCCGGGCGGTTGTCCACCCAGTCAACCTCTCGCTATGCCAAGGGGCTGGGCTCAGTCTCCCACAAGTGATTCAGTGACATGAGAGGCCACTGTGATTTCGTGCCAATTAACCTCTCCAAACAGCGGTGGCAAAACACCTGTTTCTTGTACAAAATGTTTTAATGTAGAGACTGGCATACACCTGGCTCCCAAAAAGAAAGAGGGAGGGCATTTTTGCAAAAAATAAAATGATCAGTGCCTAGTGGGTTATCTGAGTAGCAGTCCAGAGCTGGCCCCATGGGACAAACCTAACAAATGAGGTGGGGATGGCCACTGCCTCCATGGGTCAGGAGGTCTGGCCACTCACCAGTCGGTGGGGGTGCACTGGCCCTCACGTCCCTCCTGCCGTCTGCCACACCGTCCCTCACAGGGGCACCATGTACCGACGGCTTCAGGAGTTTGATGGAGCAGTGGAGGACTTCCTGAAGGTGCTGGACATGGTGACCGAGGACCAGGAGGACATGGTGCGGCAGGCGCAGCGCCAGCTGTTGCTTACCTACAACGACTTTGCCGTGCACTGCTACAGGCAGGGTGCCTACCAGGAGGGCGTGCTGCTGCTGAACAAGGCCCTCCGGGACGAGCAGCAGGAGAAAGGGCTCTACATCAACCGAGGCGGTGCGCAGCGACCGGGGCGTTGGGGAGGGGATGCGGGGAGCCTCACCATCTTTAAGGCCCCCACTGGGCACTTGAGACCCCTGCGGGGGAAGGAGGAAGGGAGAGAGGAAGGAAGCGAGGGAAGAGGAAATGTAATAGTCTCAGTATCCCAGGAACACACTCTGGGAAATGGTACCTTAGACAGACTGGTTCCAGACTCCTTAAAATGCTCAAACAGGCGGCTGGGGAACAGTGCCCAGACGCCCAGAAAACTAGAGGGGACGGGGACCGTGACCGCCGATGGGGGTTATCAGCCACCAGTTTCAGGCCCTGGCCCCGGGGCTGGAGCCGACTGGGCTGGGCCTCCCAGGCACTGGGAGTTGCGGGTGCACTCACCCCCGCCTCCGGACCCTAGATTGCTTCTTCCAGCTGGGCAACCTGGCCTTTGCCGAGGCAGACTACCAGCAGGCGCTGGCGCTGAGCCCGCAGGACGAGGGCGCCAACACGCGCATGGGCCTGCTGCAGGAGAAGATGGGGTTCTGCGAGCAGAAGCACAGGTGCATGGGCTCCGGCCCCCACGGTGGGCGGGGCAGGCCCTAGGGCGGGGTGGGCAGGAAGCCAACTGCTGGGATCCCTGGGTCAATCAAGTTGCTTCTCTCAGGCCGGGCGCGGTGGCTCAAGCCTGTAATCCCAGCACTTTGGGAGGCTGAGACGGGCGGATCACAAGGTCAGGAGATCGAGACCATCCTGGCTAACACGGTGAAACCCCGTCTCTACTAAAAATACAAAAAACTAGCCGGGCGAGGTGGCGGGCGCCTGTAGTCCCAGCTACTCGGGAGGCTGAGGCAGGAGAATGGCGTGAACCCAGGAGGCGGAGCTTGCAGTGAGCTGAGAGCCGGCCACTGCACTCCAGCCTGGGCGACAGAGCGAGACTCTGTCTCAAAAAAAAAAAAAAAAAAAAAAGTTGCTTCTCTCCCCAGGGCATGGGCGCGGTCGTTCTCCCCTGTAATCCCCACACTTTGTGAGGCCGAGGCCTAGGCAGGTGGATTGCCCGAGGTTGGGAGTTTTGAGACCAATCTGGCCAATATGGTGAAACCCCATCTCTATTAAAAATACAAAAAAAATTAGCTGGGTGTGGTGGCATGCACCTGTAATCCCAGCTAGTTGGGAGGCTGAGGCGGGGGAATCCCTTGAGCCAGGGAGGCGGAGCTTGCAGTGAGCCAAGATTGTGCCACTGCACTCCAGCCTGGGCGACAGAGCAAGACTCCATCCCCACGCCCGCCCTCCCTCCCCCCCAAAAAAAGCTCCTCTCCCAGTTATGCTTCCTTTTTTTTTTTTTTTAAACGGAGTCTCGCTCTGTCACCCAGGCTGGAGTGCAATTGCACAATCTCAGCTCACTGCAACCTCCACCTCCTGGGTTCAAGCAATTCTCCTGCCTCAGCTTCCCAAGTAGCTGGGATTACAGGCGCCTGCCACCACACCCAGCTAATTTTTGTATTTTTAGTAGAGACGGGGTTTCACCATCCTGGCCAGGCTGGTCTCAAACTCCCCACCTCAGGTGATCGGCCTCCCAAAGTGCTGGGATTACAGGCGTGAGCCACCGCGCCCTCCCTATGCTGGTTTTCTTTGTAATATTTTTACTACTCAATAACTTGGAACTTAATCATAGTCAAATTAATATTTTCATTTTAGCTCATGGGTTTATGGCATTCTCAGAAAGGCCTTCCCTACCCCAAGATCATAAAAATATTCATTGATGGTGGAGTTTCACACTGGCATCTAAGTGTTGTCTCCATCAGGGACGTCGCTGGTGGAGAGAGAGGAGAGGGGCGTGGTGGGGGCAGCAGACCCAGCCTGGTTTCCGTCTAACTCCTCAGTGGGGCCCAGAAGCCACCCTTTTCCCCACAGATGGCCGAGCTCATGGCAGCTCGGAATCCACTGTGTCCTGCAGGCAGTTCCAGAAGGCAGAGGACCACTTCTCCACGGCCATCCGGCACAACCCCCAGAAGGCCCAGTACTACCTGTACCGGGCCAAGAGCCGGCAGCTGCTGCAGAACATTTTTGGGGCACGCCAGGATGTGGCCACTGTCCTGCTCCTCAACCCCAAGCAACCAAAGGTAGGTTCCTGCCACATCAGGAGTGTAGGCTCCGGAGTCATGCCTGGTGCATAAAGATACTCCTCGGCCCCCAAAGAAATCTGGTTTGATAACAATCATAAGGCCAGGCATGGTGGCTCACGCCTGTAATCCCAGCACTTTGGGAGCCAGAGGCAGGTGGATCACCTGAGGTCAGGAGTTTGAGACCCACCCAGCCATCATGGTGAAACCCCATCTCTACTAAAAATACAAAAATTAGCCAGGTGTGGTGGTGCACGGTTATAATTACAGCTACTCAGGAGGCTGAGTCATGAGAATTGCTTCAACCCAGGAGGCAGAGGTTGCAGGGAGGCAGAGGTAGCAGTGAGCCAAGATTGTGCCACAGCACTCCAGCCTGGGCGATAGAGTGAGACTCTGTCTCAAAAAACAAAACAAAACAAACAAGCAAACAAAAAACATTGCAAAACTCTTCCTTCTTCAGTCTTGGGAAGGGCCAAATCTGACTCTTCGGGATCAGGGCAGCATCAGGCTGTGTGCCCGCTGCTCTGGCCCTCACCTGGCTCTGGTCACCCCCTTTCATGGCAGCTGTCCCTGCTGATGACCAACCTCTTCCCGGGCATGTCTGTGGAGGAGGTGCTTAGCACCCAGATAGCCCACCTGGCCAGGCTGCAGCTGGAACGGATGGTGGAGGGCAGCCTGCAGGCTGGAGGCCCACAAGGCATTGTGGGGTAAGCCCTGGAGCAGGGGGTACAGGCCAGGGCTGGGGAATGGCTGTGGCTCTAGGCTCCTCTGGCTCCAACTGCATGCCAGGGCCATTGTCTAGTCCTTGGAGAGACCAGCATGGGCCAGGGAGACTGACAATGCCCGGGGGACATTGTTTGGCAGGATGCTTAAGCAGTGGGAGTTGGAGCGCCAGAAGGCCTTGGCCCTGCAGCGCTCATGGAAGCAGGGGGAGCCTTTGATTGAGACCTCCGAGAAGCTGCAGGCCACCCCTGAGATTCCGCAGGTAGAACCGGGAAGCTCAGAGGGACAGGCTGAGGCCCCCAAGGAGGAGGAAGAGAAGGAGGAGGAGGAACAGAAGGAGGAGAAGGAACAGAAGGAGGAGGAGAAAAAAGAGGTAAGTGGAACACATGCCAGGGCCCGAAGCCCTTGGGGTCTGGGGCAGAGCGTACCCCAGTCCAGGGCTGAAGGACGCAGGCCAGTGGAGTCTGGCTTCCAGGCCTGGCTCTGCACTCCCTCAGTTGTGTGATGGGCTGGGGACATCTTGCTATGAGATGGGGATGGTACCAGCAAGGGGTGCTCCTGAGGGAGGGTGTGTGGGGATGTGGGCCCTCACAGAGAGGAGTCA
The DNA here is from genome assembly GCF_037993035.2 of Macaca fascicularis. Classification (NCBI taxonomy): domain Eukaryota; kingdom Metazoa; phylum Chordata; class Mammalia; order Primates; family Cercopithecidae; genus Macaca; species Macaca fascicularis. The sequence continues at coordinate 16,275,077 of NC_088389.1, read as the reverse complement.
CACCCCTGCTCATGGTCACTGTCACGAGTTCTACTGTATGCACTAGCCACTTGCCACTTGTGCCAGAATTTTTTGTTTTTGAGACGGAGTCTTGCTCTGTCACCCAGGCTGGAGTAGAGTGGCATGATCTCGGCTCACTGCAACCTCCACCTCCTGGGTTCAGGCAATTCTCATGCCTTAGCCTCCCAGGTAGCTGGGATTAACAGGTGTGTGCCACCACACCTGGCTAGTTTTTTGTATTTTTAGTATTTTTATCAGACTTAAGCGATCTGCACGCCTGGGCCTCCCAAAGTGCTGGGATTACAGGCATGAGCCACTGCGCCCGGCCCCCAGAATTTTCTTAATTCTTAAATTTGTTTCTGAAAACCTCTTATTGAATGTAACATAAATATAGGAAAGTGCACAAATCCTAAGTGCCAGTTTGATGAATTTTCACAACTGCATGACACCCATCATATCATTATCCAGATCGAGAAAGAACCCTTTCCCAGCTCCCAGAAGCCCACTGGGGCCCCCTTCGAGGCCCCTCCCGTAGCCCACCCTACCTACAAGGCTGTCCTGATTGCTAACGCCAAACATGAGTTTTTGTCTTTTCGTCACATAAATGGACAGCATGGTGAGCGTCACTCACGCTGCAGCAGGTGGCAGCAGCCTGCTCCCTGTCTCTGGTGCTGCAGAATATTCCATCCTTGACAATCCCACAGCGTGTTTCTCTGTTCTACTGCTGGTAGACATCAAGTACACTAATGTTCAAAGGAAACTTTACACAATTGAAGTACAGGAATACCAGCATCCCTTGCCATCAATAGAAAATGTGGCCGGGCGCGGTGGCTCATGCCTGTAATCCCAGCACTTTGGGCGGCCAAGATGGACAGATCGCTTGAGCCCAGGAGTTCAAGACTAGCCTGGGCAACATGGCAAAACCCTTGTCTCTACAAGAAAATACAAAAATTAGCCAGGCATGGTGATGTGTGCCTATAGTCCCAGCTACTTGGGAGGCTGAGGCAAGAGGATCTCTTGAGCCCCAGAGTCACTTGAGGCTGCGGTGAGCCGTAATCATAGCACTGCATTCCAGCCTAGGTGAGAGAGCAAGACCTTGTCTAAAGAAGAAAAGAAAAGAGGAAAGAAAACGCTAGCTCTTCAGTTTTCTCTTTTTTTTTTTTTTGAGACGGAGTCTCACTCTGTCTCACAGGCTGGAGTGCAGTGGTGCAATCTTGGCTCACTGCAAGCTCCACCTCCCAGGTTCACGCCATTCTCCTGCCCAAGCCTCCCAAGTAGCTGGGACTACAGGTACCCGCCACCACGCCCAGCTAATTTTTTGTATTTTTAGTAGAGACAGGGTTTCACCGCATTAGCCAGATGGTCTTGATCTCCTGACCTCGAGATCCACCCGCCTCGGCCTCCCAAAGTGCTGGGATTACAGGCGTGAGCCATCGCGCCCAGCAGCTCTTCAGTTTTCTAGCTCATGTTAGAATGAATATTAAAGTACACACCTTCCCTCTGTGTGCCCCCCGAAGTCAGAGGCTCCCTCCCCCAGGGAGATGTTGGGCTGAAGTGGATGGAGCCCAGAGCACAACTCCCAGCTGGCGCCGGGAGCACTATGGTGCACCTCGCTGTCTGCAGCCGTGAATGTGGGCAGAGACCTGCAGCCTAGGTAGGGTCTGGCTGTGGTGGCCAGCAGACCTGGATTCAAACTCGGCCTCTCTGCTCCTTGGCTGAGTGGCCCTGGGCAGGTTGCTTATGGGCTCTGAGCCTTAGTTTCCTGGTCGGTGAAATGGTCATTAGCAGCTCTCCCCATCCCTCCGTCCGCACTTGTATTGGGAGAATGGAAGGGGGTAAAGCCTAGAGAAGCAACTCAAGTCCTCCCTAAGCATTCCCCAGGGCACAGCCCTTTATAATTTACAGAAGCCTGTCCCACGCCTGAACTAATTTTCATTTTGCAGTTGAAAAAGCCAAGGCGCTAGCAGCCCCTTCAACACAACCGTCCTCATGGCACCATATGCCTGTCCAGCCTGGCCGCCCCGTTCCTGCCAGGCTTAGCCTCTGTGTGTCCCCACCCCACCCTAACCTGGCACCTTGAAGGACCTCCGAGCTCAGGAGAATGACCACCGAGCGGCCCAGGGCTGCTGGCCTTCTAGAGGCGCAGCTGCGTGGGCCTCCTGCCATCTGAACTACAAAGCCTGTTTCTTGCCATAGGAGAAGAAACCAAAGCTCACACCTAGCAAGGTGGCGTCCCTGTCCGAGAGCTACCTCGACCAGACCTCTTTAGCCTCCAGCATGAGCTGTAAGTCCCTGGGGCTCCCGCCAGGCCTCAGGAAGCTAAGGCAGCAGGGTGGTCAAAGGTCAGGGGTCAAAGACCGCTGGCCTAGGTGTGAGTTTGGCTCTGCTGCTGACAGCTGGGTGGCCTGGGGCGAGTGGCTCTACAGCGGGAGTAACACTCTTGCTGGGCCTGCCGAGGACTCAGCGGGCAGTGCCCAACACGGGCAGGGAGGCCGAGGCTTGCTCCAGGCCCTTCATGATAGCTGCTACTCTGCTCCCATCCCCTCCCAGCCCTGTCCCTGAAAAAAGCCCGCAAACCTTGTGCATGGCCAGGAGGCTTTTAGCCCCAGTTCCGTGGGGCCCCAGCCTGGAGGAGACAGAAGTGAAGAACGGAGAGGCTGCTCCTCAGAGGCCCCAGGGCGGGTGTGCGCAGTCCTCGGTGGGGAGGGGAGTGGCAGGGCCCAGGCCCCTTCTTCATTTCGTGCATCCAGCAAACCCACCGAGTGCCCTGGGCCAGGCCTGTGCTCAACACTGGGCACAGGGATGACTGGCATAGTCCTTGCCCTGGGACATGAGCTCTAAGCTCCAACAGGAAGAAGGCTCCCAGGTGACCCGACAGCCAGGAGACAGGGCAGACACAGTGCAGGGGAAGCTGGGGCTGTGGGTGCATTTAGCGCCTTTTAGTGGGGACAAGAATGGAAGGGCAGGAGGGTGCTAGGCAGGGGGATGCAGGGGCTCTGCTGGGGCTGTCTGCTGCAACAGGAGCAGAGGGTAGGGGCAGCCACAGAGCAGAGGCCTGGGACTGGGAGAAGGGGGCTCTTAGGCATCTCCCCCATCTCACAGCCCCACCCCTCAGGGTCTGGGGCGCTGGGGGGCTGGGCGGGGATGATCTGCAGGTCTTTCCCTTTGGCAATGTGAAGCCTCAGGGCCACAGGCCAGTATGAAATTGGGAAGCCCCTTTTCCCGGAGCTGTCCAGGGCAGGTGCGGCAGGCCTGATGGGTGCTCTTGGCACACCCTTCCCAGTCAGGACCACATGCACCTCAGAGACTGAGACGTCGGCTATCTGCCAGGAATACAGGAGCACCTCAGCCACCGCCATGACATTCTCTGACTCATCACTGCTGAAGACGCAATCCTCAGACTCTGGGAACAATAGGGAGGCATTGAGCCATGGTCCCAGAAAAATCAAGGACATCCAGGGCCAGAGGCAGAGCCTTAGCAAGACCCAGGCCACCCAGAGCCAGAGGCAGAACTTCAGCAAGACCAAGGCCGCCATACACAGGAGGAACTCCAGCAAGACCAAGGCCACCCAGGGCCAAGGGCGGCGCTCCAGCAAGACTGAGGCCACTCAGGGCCAGAGGCAGAGCTCCAGCGAGATCGAGACCTCCCAGGGCCCAAGGCAGGAGCCCAGCAAGACCAAGACCACCCGGAGCCCAAGGCAGAGGCCCCGAAAGGTCAAGGCTGCTCGTGGCCGCAGCTGGAGACCCAGCAAGCTTGATGCCACCCAGGGCCGAAGCAGGGGACTGCTCCGAAGTTCCACCAAGACTGAGGCTTTCTATGACTCAAACTGGAGCCTCAGCAAGACTGAGGATGTTCAAGGCCAGGGCCAGAGAACCAGCAAGGCTGAGGCTGCCCAGGGCAAGAGCCGGGGCATGAGCTCAACTTCCAGCAAGGCTGAGTCCACCTGGGGACCCAGCCCGAGTGTCAGCAAAACTGAGGTTGGTCAGGACCTCACCTACTACGAAGCTCTCTGAAGGGACCATCTAGCCCCTCACTTCTTGCTGGGGAGGGGAGCAGTTCTACTCACCCCCCAGCACTGGCACTGAGCCAGCTGCCTCCTTCCAGAGCAATTAAAAGTCTTAGCAAACAGTCCTCTGGTCCCATAGCTGAGTTTATTATACTTGTTCTCTTCTTTTACAAAATTAAAAACTTCTAAAACCAGGCCCAAGTGGCAACTTGAGTCCCTCCATTTATAGAAACTGAGAAGGCGCCACCTGGCTTGATGAAACGGACACAGGGTGTGGGGTGGAGGGGAGGGGGCATGGTGCCCGACCAAGGAGGCAAGGGGCAAGGGTGGCAGACTGAGGAGGGAGCGCCGCCACGAGCCACAGTCCCTGAGTTATAATTCACAGTAAGAAGGCTCAGGCTGCAGGGCGAGGTCAAGGCTCAGTGAGGTTCTGGGGTGGCCAGGGGTTTCCCTGGGGAAGGTGGCCAGGGCCAAGATGCTCTTGAGCCAGGTTAGAGGCCAGGGCCCTTCCCAGCCATCTGTCCCGTGGCCCAGCCGCCACTCCCTTCATCTCACTTGGTGCGCTGGGTTCCTGTGACAGAGGCCCCAGGCCTTTCCTGCATGGCCTGGCCATTAGAGGGGCCAAGGATACCACCCGGGGAGTCAGAGAAAGAAGGAGATTCGAGAGGCCACGGTCTTGCAGCCATTGGAGGAGAAGAGCTGCTCGTCCTCAGGGAAGAAGGTGGTGCTGTCCAGCACAGCCTGGACAACCTCATCCCTCGGCTCCAGGCCCAGCTGGGCCAGCTCGTTGAGCACGCAGTGCCGGACATGGTGCCGCTGCAGTGGGAGGAAGGGCACCACTGCGTCTAGGAGGCGCTCTTCCATGATGCCCGAGTGTGAGAAGCCATCTGCAGGAAGGGCAGGTGGGGGGGGGCCTTGTGCTTCACAAGAGGGGAGAAGCTGGCCCCCAACCCCCAGGGGCAGGACGGAAGATGCTGGCCTCAGTCCCCTCAGCCGCCTTCTGGGTGTAGGACTCAGGGCCTGTAAGGCTGACCCAAGGTCACAGAGCTGGGAGTGCCAAAGCCGGGCTCAGAACTAGCAGGTCAGTGGGCAAAGCATGAGACCCCGGGAAAGCCTGGCCCCTGGGCGTGGGGTGAAGCCGCCCGGGGGGGCACTGCTGAGCCAGACTCACGGTGTGGGTTATCCAGCACGGCGCGGGAGATGACTGGCTCCAGCTCCTGCAGGAGGATCTCCTCGCGGTCCCGGCGGCTGCGCCACGCCTCCAGTGCCACCTGGTTGATCTGCTCGCCACCCGTGTTGCTAAAACCATGGGGGACCCAGGCTGAGACTCAGACAAGGACTAGCGCAGGGCAGGATTGGACCCTCGCCTCCCCGCTGCCACCTGACAGGAGCACAGCCCGGTGCAGGGAGGAGCCAACCCCACTGAAAACGCTCCACTTCCCCCTCCATGGTGTCCATATCCACGGCCCCTGCAATTCACCTACACATGCCATGTACTTTACAGTTTACAAAACGCTTTTGGGTCCCTCAACTGACTTTCCCTCACTAAACTTCCAGGAAGATATCGGGGCATCATTATTGGCCCCGCTGTTCAGAAGCAGAGACAGAGGCTCAGAGAGGCGGAGCCATGCTGCCTGAGGAAACGCAGCAAGGATTCTGAGAGCTGGGACTAAAGGACAAGAACTCTGTTCCTGTTTTCCCCAGGCCTGTGTCCTCCTCACCACAAAAGAGGGAAAAGTTCTCGACCTGGCAGGGCTTCCACAAGGAAGTGGTGATCAAAAAGACTGAGCCCAGAATGGGCTGAGAGTGTCCAAAGGGAATCAACCAGGCGGAATGACAGTGTCATCTCTGAGAGGGTGGGGGGCACTGGGAAAGCCCAGCTAAGCCCACGGGGAATTGGATTCTGCTGGGAGCACAGGCCAAGGCTGCAGAGCTGAACCTCTGCGAAGTGGCCCCCCACCGTGCCCGCTGCAAAGCTGGGCCCCACCTGATGAAGATGAAGATGGCTTTGCGATAGTTGGTCCCATATACAACCCAGGAGGAGCCCAGGAAAGGCCGCAGGACTTCCATCAGGCCTGGGGGCATCTTGTCCATCTCATCGAAGAGGAAGAGGGAGCGGCCGCAGGCAGTGAGGTTCCCTTGGACCCAGCTCTTAAGATCCTTCTGTAGGGGAGAGACAGGAGTTCCAGGGGGGGCTGGAGAAACTCCCCCAACCCCAGACCTCTTCCCAAACCAAAAACTAACCTCCTTTCTAGGGAGATGTGGTCTCCCAGAGAGCACCAACCTCTTAGTGAGACTGATGGTGAAACTGTATCCCAGAGAGGGGCAGAGACTCGCCCAAAGCCACACAGCCGGTCAGCAGCAGAACAGGGACTCAAACCCAAGCCTCCCACTTCCCTGTTCAGGGCTCCTTGCATGACACCTGCTGCTTTCTATAAAAGAGGAAGGCTCCTTCCTGCTCCCTGAAACTACACAGCAGTGTTGACAGCTGAAACTGATCAGCCTGGAGGGTACCTTGCAATCAACAACAGTAGTAGTAAGAGCCAGTATTTCCCGATGCTTACTCTGAGCCACAAATTGGGGGGATTTCCAGCAAGACAACAGTGCAGATTATCTGACAAACATAGGTGCTCCATAAATAATATCTGCAATGATATAATCTCATGTCCCTCACAACAACCCTGGCAGGTAGGTACTGCCAGGTTCCTTACTGCCCCAAGGAATCAAAGTACTCCCTGCCAGGTAGAATGGCACCTTCCCAAGTTCTGTGCAGGATGGGTCCTGAGGGCTGGGGCTGCAGCCGGCTGTGTGGCCTGGAGCAGGTGACTCCCCTGTCTGGGCTCAGGACTTACTCCCTAGGGTGGCACCCCATGGTGAGGAGAACAGTGGTCAAGGACGCATCCAGCCTACCTTGTAGCGCTCGATGTGGCTGGGGTGGGGGAAGTGGATGACGGGAGAAAAGTGGTGCACGCGTGGGCTGCGGAGGCCGCCCTGGAAGAGGTAGTGCGCCAGCAGGGAGCTGACATAGGATTTGCCGGTGCCGGTCCAGCCGTGCAGGGAGAGGACCAGCGGCTTGGTGGGGGCAGGGTCGCGCACAAAGGCCTTCAGCGCCTTCACCACCAGCGCCTTGGCCAGATGCTGGCCGGCCAGGTGCTGAGCGAGGTCACACTCCAGACCTAGGGCCACAGGAGGATGGTGAGGACACATCCCACCAAGGCAGAGGTTCAAGGGGAACGTCATGTCTGGACTCCTGTGTCCTTACGTTTGTCCAAGCTGTCTATGCACATGGCACGGGGACCTTGGGGTCTGTGGCGGAAAAGAGCCACCTTCGGGCCTGATTCAGCTCGGCAGCGCCCCCACCAGGCGGTCATCTAGATTACACTCAACCCTAAATGCGAGCTGTCAACGAGGTCAGCCCCGGCCCCGCCCATCCCCAAGGCGCTCTTCTCCCTTGACGGCCAGGCCATTCCGGGGAGGCCCAAGATCTCCCCCAAAGGGCTCTGCTGGCTGAGGCCTCTCTCCAGGTTGGCAGGGCCTCCTGGACCTCAACGGGTACCCTCCACCCTCGCAAGTCTGCCGGCCCCGCCCCCGGGTCCCACCCTCTGAGTCCTCAGCGGCTCAGGCAGGGGCCAGCAGGGCTCCCAGCGCGCCCGCGTCCGCCCGCCCCTCGCTCCGGGCTCCCTGGCGCCTCACCCGGCAAGTCGGGCCGGAAGTCGCATTCGCAAAAGGCGCCCAAGTTGCAACGCAGGGAAGCCAGGTCCCAGGCGGCGGCCGCGGCCGAGACCAGCCCGAACAGCCCGAGGAGCGAGCCCCAGGGCCGGCAGCTGCGCGTCACAGCCGCCATCCGGGTGAGGCCCGAGCTCCGTGTGGAACAGCCAACTGCCTCGCCCGGGAACTGCAACTCCCGGCGTGCAGCGCTCCGCAGCAGCCACGCCCATCGCCTACAACTCCCGACACCCCTCTCCCCGTCTCCAAGGCAGGCCCCGTCTTTTCGCAGCAGGACCAGAAGGTGGCCTCCAGGGGGAACCCGCGAACCGTCCAATCCGGGACGGCGGGCCGCGTTTCCATGGCCACGGTAACTAGGGGACCATCGTAGTAACTCAGAAAGAATAAATAAAGGATTATGACCACAAAGGGCGACGTAACAATTACAGCAAAAACTTGTGCGGAACCTTACACCTTGCAAAGCGCCCTTCCCATGCTCCTTTTTTCTTTTATGTGACAAAAGTGCCCTTGCTAACAGTTTTTGGTGAGCACTTACTCTGTGCCATTAGTGCTAAATGTCTATATAACTTATAATATGGTAATAGTATCTGCTATCCAGAGAAATGGTGGTGTTTCAATGAGATAAAGGCACACAAATTGTTTGGCTCTGAAAGTGATCAATAAATGATTATCAACATTCCGTTGTGTATGAAACAGGACTTTCCCTCACCTAGCAGCAACTGTGGCCAAATGCTTGGCATCAGTTCTAGGAGATGGGTTTTGTTGTCCCCATGTTAATAAGGAGGCATTTGGGACCGAAGAGGTTAAGCCTTTTACTCAATGTCACACAGCTGGTAAACAATAGAACTAAACCCAAGTCTGGCTGCTGCCAGAGCCCTAGTGCGCGGTTGCATGTTATCAGCCTCTCTTGGTCAAAAGATTCAGAAGGCAAAGGACTCCAGACGTTTGAGGTTCAACGCACAGGCTTCCCAGGCCTCCAGCTTGGCCTGGATTCGTTTTGATCCCTGTTGCCCACCTCCCCCACCCACTGGAGTAAGGGAACCAAGACAACAGCCTTCATGGCCCACCTCAAAGACCCTGTCCCTACCAACCTCAACACAGTCACACACACACACACACACACACACACACACACACACACACACACACACACACACACCCCAAGGCTTCGGGGGCCAAATATCAAAGCCTGAAAAGAAAGAAGTAGTTGGGGCGGGTGCGGTGGCTCATGCCAATAATCCCAGCACTTTGGGAGGCCGAGGCGGACGAATCAACATGGCGAAACCCCGTCTCTACTAAAAATACAAAAATTAGCCGGGCTTGGTAGCAGGCGCCTGTAATCCTGGCTACTCTGGAGGCTGAGGTGGGAGAATCACTTTAACCCGGGAGGCGGAGGTTACAGTGACATAAGTGAAACTCCGTCTCAGAAAGAAAAAGAAAAAAAACAAAAAGGGAAGGGAAGGAAAGGAGGAAGGAAGGAAGGAAGGAAGGAAGGAAAGAAGGAAGGAAGGAAGGAGAGAGAAAAGAAAGAGAGAAAGAAAAAAAAAGAAAAGAAAAGAAAAAGAAAATGAGTAGTTTCCACTATCAAGGAGAAAAAAGGAGAGAAGTCTGGGTCCAGGAAGCCAGGTGGAGCCTTTCCCGCTCTGCTGCTGTGACCCGGGAAAAGTCCCTTCTCCTTTCAGGTATCAGTCTTCCAGAGGGGAGTTGGGATCATAGATTTCAATAAGCCCTTCCACCCCAGTTCCTCGGATTTTTGGTTGTGCATTTGTGGGAACTGTTGCCATGGCATCCCGGGGCAGGGCAGGCGGTAGGAGCACTGGGTTGGAATTAGCTGTTTATCTCTCCCACTGGTCTGTGAGCTCCCAGAGAGCAAGGACTGGGTTTTCATACTTGCTGTAACCCTGGCTCCTGGCACAATCTGGACTGTTGCAGGTGCTGAAGAAGTATTTGTTGTGAAGTCCTGATTAGGGAAAATGAGTCATGCTGATAGGACCAGGGGAAAGCAAAAAGAGAAAGCAGATAAGCTCAAAGTCAGCCTTTTTTTTTTTTTTTTTGAGACAGAGTCTCGCTCTGTCACCCGGGCTGGAGTGCAGTGATGCGATCTTGGCTCACTGTCAGCTGCATCTCCTGGGTTCATGCCATTCTCCTGCCTCAGCCTCCCAAGTAGCTGGGACTACAGGCGTCCACCACCACACCCAGCTAATTTTTTGTATTTTCAGTAGAGACGAGGTTTCACCACGTTAGCCAGGATGGTCTCAATATCCTGACCTCGTGATCCGCCCACCTCGGCCTCCCAAAGTGCTGGGATTACAGGCGTGAGCCACCGCGCCCAGCCAGATGTCTGCCTTCTCGATGGTTCAGGTCACACAGCCCTCCTGTGCCCAACTTCTCACTAGACACCTGTAGGTTAGCCCACTGCAACCTTGGTGTACTGCGGAAAGCCCTGCTGAGCACACAGCGGAAACACTATCCCGTAAAAACTCACAGCAAGGCTTTGTCTCTTCACAGTCAGCTCCTCTTCTGCTGACCTGCCCATTGCTACCTTGCAATGCATTTTCATGCTTTCTCTAATAAATCTGCCTTTCTTTACCTACAACTGTCTTGGTAAATTCTTCTTACTCCCATGCCACTGGCCCCAGATACTCGCCACTCACTCACAACATTTGTTGAACGTTCTACCTTTCACCTGAGAAAAGGTGCTTCCTTCTACCCCAGGAGCCCGAGAGACAGAATAAAGAGTCATAAAAGTTTATTATATGAAAGAAATAACATGGCTTCTGTACATCTATTTACAGAGAACACAGAGACTTATTTACAGTGAGACGGAGGCCTTGGTGTGGGTGAGGGACAGACGGAGAGTGAGGAGGCGTGAGCAGCCTGCCTCCCGTGGCTCGAAAACAGGGAACCCCAGCAGGAAGGGGAGCAGCAAAAGCTGGTGGGGGAACCGGCGTTCCTGTTCTTCCTCAACGGAGACCTGGTGAGCGTGTAGCAGGTGGGATGGAACCCAGGGTCCACGCAGGACCCTGGAGGTGCAAGGGAGATGCTTGAGTTGAACCCAGAACATTCTCGGGTTGATCACAGTGTCCTTGGGGTGCTCTGGGGAAAGGTTTGTGCCCCCTCTGCCCCTGACGCTGTCCGCAGCTGCAGAGGGGAAACATCCCTGGGATCACAGCTCGCTGGAGCGGACGGCAGGCTCCAGCTTGTGGGACAGGGCAGTGAGGACCTTGTCGAACTTCTCATAGCGCCGGGCCTGACTGCTGCTGGCACCCTGACTGCCCCAGAGGAGGCGCATCTGGAACTCCGTGCTGAATACCTCCAGGAGCTCCGGCCGGGCCTGGAACCCTGCAGTGTTGGGGCACAGGGTCAGGCCAGAGGCTGGGGTTCCTGTCCAGAGCCCTGGCATTCTTCAGGGCCCCCCCGTTAGGGACCTCCCCTCAACTCCGCCAGGGATCCAACAAGGTTTGTGAATCAACATGACCCTGTAGTTTAGCATCTTTGTCCTGTTATTTGCAGCGTATAATTTAAAAATGACTAGACCATAAAATACTAATGTTAAATATGTTTGCAGATTTTTGGTGATTTTTTTCTTTTTTCATATTTTTCTGTTAAGTTCCAAATTCTTTCCTAAGAAACACACATAAATTTTAGGCCAGGCGCGGTGGCTCACACCTGTAATCCCAGCACTTTGGGAGGCTGAGGCAGGCGGATCACCTGAGGTCGGGAGTTCAAGACCAGCCTGGCCAACATGGTGGAACCCCGCCTCTACTAAAAGTACAAAAAATTAGCCAGGTATGGTGGCCCACGCCTGCAATTGCAGTTACTCGGGAGGCTGAGGCAGGAGATTCCCTTGAACCTGGAAGGCGGAGGTTGCAGTGAGCTGAGATTGTGCCACTGCACTCCAGCGTGGGCGACAGTGTAAGACTCCATCTCAAAAAGAAAAGAAAAGAAAAGAAAAGAAAAGAAAAGAGGCCAGGCGCGGTGGCTCAAGCCTGTAATTCCAGCACTTTGGGAGGCCGAGACGGGCGGATCACAAGGTCAGGAGATCGAGACCATCCTGGCTAACCCGGTGAAACCCCGTCTCTACTAAAAAATACAAAAAAACTAGCCGGGCGAGGTGGCAGGCACCTGTAGTCCCAGCTACTTGGGAGGCTGAGGCAGGAGAATGGTGTGAAACCGGGAGGCGGAGCTTGCAGTGAGCTGAGATCCGGCCACTGCACTCCAGCCCGGGTGACAGAGCAAGACTCCGTCTCAAAAAAAAAAAAAAGAAAAGAAAAGACATAAGAGGAAGGGGTCAGGGAGACAGGGCAGGACAGAGGAGTGCAGAAATGTGAATGGATGCCTTGGAGGAAAGGGAAACAGTGAGGCAGGTGGAGGGAGGCCCAGGCCTGCAAGCCCCCGAAGATGCCACCCGCCACTCACCCTGCAGCTTGACCTCAGCATTGGTGTTGTACAGGCCTCCGTGGTGTGCCACTGTCCGGGCAGCCTCCAGGTGGGCCAGCACCACCTCCACGCCATGCTCCGTGCTGCCCCAGGGCTCAGGGCCCTCGGGTGGGGCCGAGTCACACTCCAGCAGGGTGATGAGGGGCAGCACATGAGGAAACGTGGTGTTGCTCAGCGGCGGGCCTTCTGCAGGGAGAAAGGCAGCAGGCCCTTAGAGATCCTGTAGTGCCCACCATCCACTGCAGTCCCGGAAGCCGAGGTGCAGGAGGGAACGGGCCTGGCTGAGGTCCCAGAGATCCTCAAGGGCTTCTGACTCCTGGGACAAACCCTTCCTTTCGGATTCCCCCAACTGAACCCACAGCAGCCCTGGCCCAGCCTGGATGTGAACAAGGCTGACACAGCTGCCAGCAGGGACAGTGAGCTCAGGGAAAGTAGCTTGCACAGAGTTCAGCCAGGCTCTCATCCCTGTCCATGCTGGGACCCCAGGGAGGGCTGCAACCTGTCCAAGGTCACACAACAAGAAAGTACCTTTGCCCTCGTTGAGGCTCTTGAGAAAAGGCTTGAGCTTCTTCTCGTACAGGATGGCACCCTCCGTGTGTCGCTGCCGCAGGGCCACCCATGTCTGCTCCAGTCGAGAAATCTGGGGAGGCCAAACTGTGAGAGACCAGCCAGGCAGAGGGCCTGCAGCGGCCACCCTGCTGCCCTGCTGAGTGGACACCCAGATGTGGGATCAGTATTATTATTATGGCCATCCTTCGTGTACTAGGGACAGTGATGACTGCTTTTCATGTCTACCATGAAGCTCTCACAAAACCCATTTTACAGATTAGGGGACTAAGACTCAAGAGAGGGGAATGACTTGCCCAAGGTGATTCTAAAAGAAAGTGGCAGAGCTGGGAGCTGAACCCAGGACACTGCCTCTGGGACCTTGTTGTTCTTATTTATTATTTATTTATTTATTTATTTGAGATGGAGTCTCGTTCTGTCACCCAGGCTGGAGTGCAGTGGCGCAATCTCGGCTCACTGCAACCTCCACCTCCTGGGTTCACGCGATTCTCCTGCCTCAGCCTCCTGAGTAGCTGAGACTACAGACATGCACCACCACATCCGGCTAATTTTTCTGTATTTTTAGTAGAGACGGGTGTCACCATGTTGCTCAGACTGGTCTCGAACTCCTGACCTCAGGTGATCTGTCCTCCCTCCTCAGCCTCCCAAAGTGCTGGAATTACCGGCATAAGCCACCGCGCCTGGCCATTGTTCTTATTTATTAGGCATAGGAGAGGCAGGCTCAGCTGTGAAGTCAGCTAGACCTGGTTCAAGTCCTAATTCTTTCAGCCTCTGAGCGTGTGACCTTAGGCAAGGACTACTCTGTCTCAAACACTCCATTTGTAAAATGTGGACGCTGAAGGCACCTACTTCATGAGATGGTTCTGAGGAATCAGTGCTGGTTAAGTACTTAGTATACTACCTAGCCTATAGGAAATACTCACTAAATGGTTACTACTTTATTCTTATTCTTTTTATTTATTTTTTTTTTTTGAGACAGAGTCTCACTGTGTTGCCCAGGGTGGAGTGCAGAAGTGTGATCTCGGCTCACTGAAACCTCCGCCTACCTGGTTCAAGCGATTCCCCTACCTCAGCCTCCTGAGCAGCTGGGATTACAGGCGCGCACCACCACACCCGGCTAATTTTTTGTACTTTTTAGTAGAAACGGGGTTTCACCATATTGGCCAGGCTGGTCTTGAACTCCTGACCTCGTGTTCCGCCCGCCTCAGCCTCCCAAAGTGCTGGGATTATAGGCATGAGCCACGGCGCCCGGCCTATTCTTATTCTTTAAACTCATATAATGCTCCTCATTCGTTTTATTTTACAAGCGAGGAAACTGAGGCCCAGAGAAGGGGAAGAACTTGCTGTGGGTGCACTTGCAGAACTCAGTTCTCCCGGGTACTCTCACCAATGGTGCCTAGAAACTCCAAACCTCCTCCTGACTCCATACACAGCCATCCCAAAGGCACCCCAGGGCTCTTCCAGACAGTCTACCGGATGCCGGCTCTGCGCGGCTCTCAGTACCTGGGCCATGTCCAGGGCACCCATGACCGCCGCGAAGCTGAACATGTTGCCCATAGTCCCCCGCAGCTCTGCCGCCAGCTGAATGGTCTTGTGCAGCAGTGCTGCCCGCTCCTCCGCAGAGCCAGTGCAGCCCAGGATGTCCACGGCCAGCATGATGGACATGGTGTGGAACCTGTCAGAGCGGCGGGGTAAGAGGCGGCGGGCTCAGGGACAGGGGTGAGGGGTGCGGGCCTGGGGCGCTGCCTGTGGTTGGGCCGGGAGGGGCGGAGGGCGGAGCCAACGTGAGAGGTTGTAACGGTCAATGGGATAAGGGGGCGGGGCCAGAGCGTGGAAAACAAGGCCCCAGGCTTCTGATTGGTCAGCATAAGTCAGGGGCGGGGCCAGAGCTGTGGGTGAACAGGGAGATGCGTCACGCAGAGCAGTTTGGTTGTTTTTGTTTGTTTGTTTTTTGAGACGGAGTCTCGCTCGTCGCCCAGTCTGGAGTGCAATGGCTCGATCCCGGCTAACTGCAACCTCCGCTTCCTGGGCTTAAACGATTCTCCTGCCTCAGCCTCAAGAGTAGCTGGGATTACAGACGCGCGCCACCACGCCCTGTTAATTTTTAGTACAGACAGGGTTTCGCCATGTTGGCCAGGCTGGTCTCGAACTCCTGACCTCAGGTGATCCGCCCGCCTCGGCCTCCCAAAATGCTGGGATTACAGGCTTGAGCCACCGCGCCCGGCCACGCAAAGCAGTTTTAAGAATGAACAAGGAGGACCCCGAGCTGATAGGCGAGGCCGGGCTGATGGTCAAGGGGATGATTGGTCAAGGGGATGCGAAAGGAAGGCGAATGCGGAGATACAGGATTCAGTCTTTGGGAAATCAGCTTGCTTAGAGCGGGTTATCAGGGGTTGCGATTGGTCAATGGGATGGGAGGCGTGGCCAGAGCCCTGGGAGCCGAGCTGAGGCTGTGATTGGCCAACCTGCCCTGTACAGCGGGGAGTGCGGTAGCCGGGGGTTCCCCGAGAGTCCCCGGGTGCCGGCGCTGTCTCACCTTTCCAGCAGGTCTAGGCGTAGTTGCCGGCCATGGGGGAGGGTGAGCAGTTCCATGCCCCAGCGGACTCCCATTAGGGTCTGCATCTCCTTGGTAACGCCCAGTATCCTAGCAACCTGCAAAGACGCCCAGAGGGCTGATTAATATCCTGTCAGGGCTGGCCCCAGCCATCTGGGAGTCAGAGAGCTTTATCTAAGTGGGTAGCCTGGTTGGAAGGCGGAGTTTGAATTCCAGCTCCACCGCTAACCCTCTGATATGGAGCAAGTGACTCTGCCTTTTTCAACGAGCCTCAGTTTCCCCATCTGTGAAGTGAGAATGCCCAGAGGTGCCTGGCATATTGTTCAGTTAAGGTTGGCCAGGTGGGGTGGCTAACGCCTGTAATGCCAGCACTTTGGGAGGCTGACGTGGGCAGATCGCCTGAGATCAGGAGTTCGTGACCAGCCTGGCCAACATGGCGAAACCCCATCTCTACCAAAAATTCAAAAATTAGCCGGGTACAGTGGCGTGTGCCTGTAGTCCAGCTACTCGGGAGGCTGGGGCAGGAGAATCGCTTGAACCCAGGAGGCAGAGGTTGCAGTGAGCCGAGATCACGCCACTGCACTTCCAGCCTGGGTGACAGAATGAGACTCCATCTCAAAAAATAAAAATAAAATAAATAAATAAATAATTCTTCAGTTAAGGTTAAGAGCCGGATACTTGTCCATTGCAGAGGGAAACCTGAAGCCCGGGCAGGGAATGGGCTTGCCCAAGGTCACACACTGGGCCTAGAACCTGGGTCCTCCCTGCCACCCTGGACTCTTCATGGAGCAACATCTCTGCCTTGACTCTTTTCTTGCTTCCCGCGCTCTGAGACCAGTATAACCTGATGATCAATTTCTCCCAAGAAAGGAGAAACTGAGGCACAGAGAGAACTGGGGTCTTCAGGTGTTCAATGATTCAACACAGCTAAGGCCCGGGCATTGACAACTTATGGGCCGAGGAGGTAATGATTTCTGCTTATTTGTCCACTAGAGGGGGTGGGGGCGGAGAGTCAGGCCTTTTCTAGTCCCAGGACAAGCTGGCTAACCCTCAAGAGGCTCTATGGCACACTACAGAAGTGTCCCCAAGTGCCTCAGGGAGCCAGAGACCACTGGGTTTCAGGTCTGCCCAGTTGTAGCCAAACTGACATCTGGAGGAAGCAAGGATATCGTGTGTGTGTGTGTGTGTGTGTGTGTGTGTGTGTGTGTGTGGTGTGTGTGTGTTTTGAATAGTGTCGTTCTGTTGCCCAGGCTGGAGTGCACTGGTGCGATCTCGGCTCACTGCAACCTCTACCTCCCAGGTTCAAGTGATTCTCCTGCCTCAGCCTTCCGAGTAGCTGGGATTACAGGTGCCCACCACGACACCTAGCTAATTTTTGTATTTTTAGTAGAGATGGGGTTTCCCATGTTGGCCTGGCTGGTCTTGAACTCCTCACCTCAGGTGATCCGCCCGCCTCGGCCTCCTGAAGTGCTGGGATTCAGGCATGAGCAACCACCCCCGGCCTTATGTGCTTTTTAAAAGGAGAAACTGGAGGCCCAGCGAGGCTAAATGACCAGCCCAGAGTCACACAGCAGGCAAAGGACAGCCATGGAGCTAGAATCCAGGCCCACCTGTTGTACTCGGGGAATCTGGAAGCCAGTTTCTCATTGCCCTGCCCCATAGAACGGAGATGCTCCCTCCACCCCAGTGCACAGCCAACACCTACCAGGCAGTCCACCTTGGTGACATGCCGGGCCAGTGTCCGGGCATCCACCTCTGCCAGCAGCTCCTTGACCTTGCGCAGAAGGCCCACCTCCAGTGGTCGGTTATCCCTGGGGATCAGTAGTGACTGGAAGGTGGCCGGGTTGAAGGAAGAAGTGACTTCCACGATGGGGACGGTGAAGGTCTTGCCCCAGTCCTCCTCGGGGGCCCCATTTTCTGACAGTTCCTTTAGCTTCTCCCCATAGCTCCTGGCCTGCCGGCTGGAGGCCTCAGCTGCTGCCCACTCTCGGCTGCCACGCACGGGAGGCTGGAGCTGGCAGTAGTGGCCAGAGTCCGGGTCACTGTAGCTGCTGAGTGACGGTGACGGGGAGGTCTTGCAGAGGGTGTGGGAGGGGCTGGTGTGGGGGCCCTTGTCTGACTCCCCATGGGTCTTTGGGGCACTTCCGGGACACAGCTGGGGCTCACTGGAACGGCGGGTGACAGGGGAGGCAGGCAGTGCTGTGGCAGAAGGGGCTGCAGGGGCGGCATGGACACGGGTTACTGCAGAAAAGAGAGAGAGGTCCCCTTATAGCAGCTCCCCACCAAAGTGAGATTCCCGCACCCCTTCCCAAAGAGCAGGCTCCCTCACTCCTTGTAGGGAGTACAGAGGTGATGTCCCCACCTCCCTGCATCACCAGAGACCAGGGCCAGCTGACTCTGGCAAGCTGACCAGCCCAGGTGATGCTCTGAAATCACCAGGACCTAGGAGTTTGCATGGCCCCACCCTGAGGCTGCTGCAGCCTTGGGGACCCACTGCTTGGAGGAGCTTCAGTGATCCAGGGAAGCTGAGTATCTGCTGGAGTTTCTTGTGCCACACGCGATTGTTTCTCAACGAGTTAGCAATAATTATTTCCTTTTTTTTTTTTTTTTTTTGAGTCAGTGTCTCGTTCTGTCACCCAGGCTGAAGTGCAGTGGCGCCATCTAGGCTCACTGCAACCTCCACCTCCTGGGTTTAAGCAATTCTTCAATTCTTGACCCTCAGCCTCCTGAATATCTGGGATTACAGTCATGTGCCACAACGCCCAGCTAATTTTTTTTTTTTTTTTTTTTTTTTTTTTTTTTTTTTGAGTCAGAGTCTCGCTCTGTTGCCTAGGCTGGAGTGCAATGGCACAATCTCAGCTCATTGCAACCCCCGCCTCCCAGGTTCAAGCAGTTCTTGTGCCTCAGCCTCCAGAGTAGCTGGGATTACAGATGTGTGGTGCCACCGCGCCCGGCCTGAATTAGCAATAATGATTTGTTGCTATACATTGTGTGCCCAGGAGCTGGCAACATGCTGGAGACATAACCACGGTAAAACCATCATCAAACCTCAAAGACGATATTTACTGAGCTCTTAGTGCCTGCGAGACCCTTCTTTGTGCCTCAGTCTATTTAACCCTTTCAATGTCCTATGAAGTAAGTACTTTTATAATCCTCATTCTACAGATGAGAAAAGTGAAGCTCAGAGAGGTGCACTGACCTGCCCAAGGTCACCGAGCCAGCAAGCAGTACAGCCAGGATTTAAGTCTTGACATCTGGGCTGCTTTACTATACCAGATTGCTTAGAAATTGTCCAATAAGTCATTCTGGCAAGGAATTTTAGGTTTTATACTCAGGGGTATTGCTTTGAAATCAAGTTTGTAGTTATGACAAAGTTGGTGGCTCTGTGTTTAGGGAAGGATTTGTGACAACTGATAAAGACAGCAAGACTTCAATGGAATGCCACCCTAGGCAAAAGTTCCTCCTAAGACAGCCCCCTCTCATGACACTTGGCCTGCCACGTGGACAATATGGCCTGTTGAAAACATCCTTTTCATTTTTTTCCAGAAATGACCTATTGGAATGTTTCTTTTTTTTTTTTTTTTTTTTTTTTTTGAGACGGAGTCTGGCTCTATCGTCCAGGCTGGAGTGCAGTGGCGTGATCTCAGCTCACTGCAAGCTCCGCCTCCCGGGTTCACGCCATTTTCCTGCCTCAGCCTCCCGAGTAGCTGGGACTACAGGCGCCGCCACCACGCCCGGCTAGTTTTTTGTATTTTTAGTAGAGACGGGGTTTCACCGTGTTAGCCAGGATGGTCTCGATCCCCGGACCTCGTGATCCGCCCGCCTCGGCCTCCCAAAGTGCTGGGATTACAGGTGTGAGCCACAGAAGTTTTTTTTGTTTTGTTTTGTTTTGTTTTTTGAGACAGAGTCTCACTGTCAGCCAGGCTGGAGTGCAGTGGCACGATCTCGGCTCACTGCAACCTCTGCCTCCCGGGTTCAAGCGATTCTCCTGCATCGGCCTCCTAAGTAGCTGGGATTACAGGCGTGCGCCACCATGCTTGGCTAATTTTTTATATTTTCAGTAGAGGTGGGGTTTCACCGTGTTGGCCAGGCTGGTCTTGAACTCCTGACCTCAAGTGATCTGCCCTCCTCGGCCTCCCAAAGTGCTGGGATTATAGGCGTGAGCCACCATGCCTGGCCGGAATGTTTCTAACATAGAAACTTTCTTCGTATTTATAAGAAAGCACAGTGTAAGCTGGGCGCGGTGGCTCAAGCCTGTAATCCCAGCACTTTGGGAGGCCGAGATGGGCGGATCACGAGGTCAGGAGATCGAGACCATCTTGGCTAACACGATGAAACCCCGTCTCTACTGAAAAATACAAAAAACTAGCCGGGCGAGGTGGCGGGCGCCTGTAGTCCCAGCTCCTCGGGAGGCTGAGGCAGGAGAATGGCGTAAACCCGGGAGGCGGAGCTTGCAGTGAGCTGAGATCCGGCCACTGCACTCCAGCCCGGGCGACAGAGTGAGACTCCGTCTCAAAAAAAAAAAAAAAAAGCACAGTGTTCTGTACTTTCCACTTAATTTTGCTGTGAACCTAAAACTGCTCTAAAAAATAAAGTCTATTAAGAAAAATAGAGGCCGGGCGTAGTGGCTCATGACTGTAATCCCAGCATTTTGGGAGGTCAAGGTGGGCAGATCACCTGAGGTCAGGAGTTCGAGACCAGCCTGGCCAACATGGTGAAACCCTGTTTCTACTAAAAACACAAAAATTAGCTGGGCGTGGTGGCACACGCCTCTAATTCCAGCACTGTGGGAAGCCGAGGCAGGTGGATCACCTGAGGTCAGGAGTTCGAGACCACTCTGGCCAACATGGCGAAACCCCGTCTCTACTAAAAATACAAAAATTAGCCAGGCGTGGTGGCGGACACCTGTAATCCCAGCTACTTGGGAGACTGAGGCAGGAGAATCACTTGAACCCAGGAGACGGAGGTTGCAGTGAGCCAAGATCCCGCCACTGCACTCCAGCCTGGGCAACAGGAGCAAAACTGCCTCGAAAATAAATAAATAAATAAATAGTTGCTAAATAAACAATCCATGGATACATCTTATATGTTGATATCAACAGTTCTGCTAGCAGGTTTCCAGCGTCAATTATTGCTCTTAGTAAAGGTCTCGCCTCAGAAAAGAGGCGGAAACATACATAACCACACATAGGTTACAGAAGTCTTCAACAACAGATTCCCTCCACCTGCTCCACCCCCTCTGCCGGCCATACCAGTGCTGTAGGCAGGGGAGCTAGGGCTCTCGGAGATGGGCGACATGGGTGAGTGCAGGTCCGGGATCTGGTCCATGCTGAGGGCACAGCTGCGGATGGAGTCCCGAGGGCGGGGCAGCGACGTACTGTGGAGCAGATACCATCATGGGCAGGGAGCCCAGAAGTCAGGGGCCTCAGCCTGCCTCTGGGACCCCCCCACCTCTTCACCTTGAACTTCTTTTTCTTTTTCTTTTTTTTTTTTTTTGAGACAGAGTCTCGCTTAGTCGCCCAGGCTGGAGTGCAGTGGCGCGATCTCGGCTCACTGCAAGCTCCGCCTCCCGGGTTCACGCCATTCTCCTGCCTCAGCCTCCCGAGTAGCTGGGACTACAGGCGCCCGCCGCCTCGCCCGGCTAATTTTTTGCATTTTTAGTAGAGACGGGGTTTCACCGTGTTAGCCAGGATGGTCTCGATCTCCTGACCTCGTGATCCGCCCGCCTCGGCCTCCCAAAGTGCTGGGATTACAGGCGTGAGCCACCGCGCCCGGCCACACCTTGAACTTCAGAGGCAGAGAAGGCTTGGAGATTATCAAATCCAACCTCCCGACTGATAGGTACAAAAAAACCTGAAGCCCAGAGGAGGGAGGGGACATAGGGAGTCAGGAGCAGAGCTAGGAACCCTGGTGGCGAGCACGCCTGGTTTCTTCCCTTTTTTTTTGGAGATGGAGTCTCACTCTGTCGCCCGGGCTGGAGTGCCATGGCGTGATTTCAGCTCACTGCAACTGCTGAACCCACCTCCCGGATTCAAGACATTCTCCTGCTTCAGCCTCCAAGTAGCTGGGATTACAGGTGCCCGCCACCAAGCCTGGCTAATTTTTTGTATTTTTAGTAGAGATGGAGTTTCACCATGTTGGCCAGGCTTGTCTTGAACTTCTGACCTCAGGTGATCCGCCCACCTCATCCTCCCAAAGTGCTGGGATTACAGGCACGAGCCACTGTGCTTGGCCATCAGCCCAGTTCCTAGTCGGTATCCTCCGCATGACCCTGCTCTCCTCCATTCCTACCCAGCTTCCCCTCCCACGAAGCCTAGAGCAGCCTGAGGATGAGGCTTGGGGGCACCCAGCTGAGCCAACGCTTCTCACGCTCCTCTGTTCCTCTCCTTGCCTGAGGAGGAGGGGATGGGAAAGGAGGTACAGGCCAGAATTCAACACCCCACGAGTGCCTTTGTGCAAATTAGTCGACTACAACCATTCTCTGGGCAGACATGGCTCCTCACTAGTGCCCTTAGCTTGATAAGCAGAATCTTTCCTCCGACCTGGAGAACGGTCTGGGGAGAGGGGCTAGCAGGAAGAGTGGGGAGCCTTAGGAAGTAGGCCCACCATCCTGACCTCTCCTCACTGCTCCCAACTATGCTCAGGATGCCTCAGGCACACATGGTCTGTGGATCCTAGCACCATTCTGTTTACTGGCTCCAAACCACAGGCCAAGTGGCTGCTGCCCACAGGGTATCCATTCATCAATTCCTTGACTGGGAGCACCCAACCCAGCCCCCGGGAGATGGGGCCTCAAGGGCCTATCCAAGTGCTGGTGGCACAGGACAGCCGATCTCTGCAAATAGCCAGGGAAGCTACAGAAACTTGGGGCACAGACTGCAGAGTCTACAGACCTGGGTTCGAATCTTGATCCTACCCACTCTCTAGCAAGCAGCTTCCCCCCTTTAAGCCTATGTCCTCATCTACAAATTGGGTGTATGGGCAGGACCCACCTCCCAGGAGGAAGTGGGCGTTGATGAGATTGGCCACGTACAGCACTTAACACTTAGTAGGATCTCAGGAACCAGCAGCTGCTGTGGCTTTTCCTGGCATCCAGGGCCTGGTTTTAGCCCCAGAGACAACCAGGTGTAATTAAAATTTGCTGAGAACATCCCATTCCCTGTGCAGTGATTTCCATGCTGTAAAGCCCTCTGCTCGGATGCCCACCTTGGCCTAGCTGTGTAGGATGAAGGGGTGGCATCAGGTGGCAGGGACCAGGCCCTTCTCTGGTTCAGGACTCAGGGCTCCCCTGGCATAGGGAGGGCTGCTTGAATGAAAGCCTTTATAGGTAGGAACATGGAGATAATAAAGGAGAGGTGACAGGGTCAAGGGCACATGGCCAGCAAGTGGCAGAGCTGGGACTGCCACTTGGGTCTGACTCCCTGCAAGTCCTTCATTCCGTACATCCACACAGTATGGCCCAACCTTCCTCCCATTCCTCCCTGCACACAGAGGCTCCAGGAGGGGAATTTCATCCCATTTCAGTGTGCCTGGCCCTTCCCTTTCTCACTAGCCCTCTCATTACCCACATCCCCATTTGACAAATGGGGCCCTGGCTGACCTGGTGGGGCAGCCATCGCTGCGGGTGACCTTGTCCGCAGTGAGCCCGTCGGTCATGGTGACGCTGCGCCGCTTCATGTGGCTGCCCTTGGGGCCTGAGGGGCTGACAGGGCTGGCGGGCTTGCTACTCCCCTGTCCCAGGCCATAGCTGGCCTCGAGGTAGCGCAGTGGGAAGGTGCGGTTCACCGGGCAGTAGATGATGGCACCACTCTGCTCTGACACAGCCTTGCGGCTGCCCACATGATAGCGCACGAGGGCGGGCACATGGTCGAAGCTCTCCTGCTCAAACAGGTACTGGATGTGTGTGTAGCTCTCGCCTGCCTTCACCACCACCTTGTTGATCTTGAAGTGCAAGGCCTGGTTGCGCCAGCGGCACGTGAGCACATAGTCGCCCAGGCTGGTGAGCGAGTCCCGGATGAGGAAGTCGCCATTGCGTTGTACCAAGGTCTCTGAGACCTGCAGAAGGCATGGTTAGGCTGGAGTAGGACAGGGCCAGAAGAGGGTCAGACCCAGGATCTGGGGGACAGAGCAACTCAGGATTAGGGGGGACAGCAAGCCCAGATCCAGGGTATAGAGGACCCAGTGAACAGAGACATCTGACATCTGAGAGCTGGGATGCAATGACCCAGGTTCAGAGGGGGCACCTCAGGCAGAGGCCCTGGGTCTGCAGCACAGAGGCTCAGGAATGGGAGGACCTAACACCTTGGAATGGGAGGCACAGAGGCCCCGGGTCTGGAGGAGTGAGAATGGCTGATCTGAGACCCAGGTCTCAGACCCATCCCTTCTCAGGGTTCTGGTTGGGCAGAGTGAATTCCTAATCCTCATTCTTCCAACCTCTCAGTGCTCTGGCATGCCTCTGGCCCTTGCACCCTCAAGCTGCTTTTTTGTCCTGGAACACCGTTCCTGCCTTGTCCATCTGAGGTACTTCAGATGTTTATTTATTATTTATTTATTTTTATTTATTATTATTATTATTATTTGAGATGGAGTCTCGCTGTGTTGCCCAGGCTGGAGTGCAGTGGCGCAATCTTGGCTCACTGCAAGCTCCGCCTCCCGGGTCCATGCCATTCTCCTGCCTCAGCCTCCCGAGTAGCTGGGACTACAGGTGTCCACCACCATGCCCGGCTAATTTTTTGTATTTTTAGTAGAGACGGGGTTTCACTGTGTTAGCCAGGATGGTCTTGATCTCCTGACCTTGTGATCCACCCGCCTTGGCCTCCCAAAGTGCTGGGATTACAGGCGTGAGCCACCACACCCGGCCTTATTATTGTTATTGAGATAGAGTCTCACTCTGTCACCCAAGCTGCAGTGTGGTGGCACAATCTCCACTCACTGCAACCTCCGCCTCCCAGGTTCAAGTGATTCTCCTGCCTCAGCCTCCTGAGTAGCTGGCTTACAGGTGCGTGCCACCACACCTGGCTAATTTTCATTTTTTTTAGTAGAGACAAGGTTTCACCATGTGGGCCAGGCTGGTCTCAAACTCCTGACCTCAGGTGATCTGCCCACCTCAGCCTCCTAAAGTGCTGAGATTACAGGCGTGAGCCATCACACCTGGCCCCACCTGGTGAACTCCTATCTATCTCACAAAGGCCTCCATCCTCAGTGTCCCCTCCTCAGGACTTGCCCATATTCATACTAGGCACTCTATTCTTGCACTTCTTCCACTAGGCTCTGACTGTCAGCCCCCTACCCTGGGCCATTAGCCATCAAAAGAAGCCACCACCTCTTCTACCTCTGCAGCCTTGGTGCTTAGCACAGGTCCTGGCAAAGTTGGTGTTTGACAAAGATTATAGCATGAATGAAAGAAGGAACAAGTGATCTATAAACTTAAGTCTGTGGCTTATAAAGTCACCTCAGCCAAGAAACTCAACTTTGCCAAAACTAAGTAGCCCAAAGATGATTGGTACTCACTAAGCAAGCATACAAAAGGCAGATATATAGACCAGACAATAACAGTAACAATAATAAGAACAAAGGGCCGAGGCGGGCGGATCACAAGGTCAGGAGATCGAGACCACGGTGAAACCCCGTCTCTACTAAAAATACAAAAAATTAGCCGGGTGCGGTTGTGGGCGCCTGTAGTCCCAGCTACTCGGGAGGCTGAGGCAGGAGAATGGCGTGAACCCGGGAGGCGGAGCTTGCAGTGAGCCGAGATCGCGCCACTGCACTCCAGCCTGGGCGACAGAGCGAGACTCCGTCTCAAAAAAAAAAAAAAAAAAAAAGAACAAAGGCCAACATTCATGGTGTCAAGCATCATGTTAAACATTTTACCTGCATTATTTCATTTAATTTTCACAAGAACCCTTTGCAGTAGATACTGAGGCTTGGAGAGGTGAAGCAACTTCTTCAAGGTCACAGTCAGTAAACGGCAGAGCTAGACCTCATCCCAGTCCATTCTGATTGAACCCATCAAGCAATAGGACAGAGCCTCCCAGGTGGCTGCAACCAGGGCTGGGGCTGCCCAAGGCAGTGGGTGGGAGGGTCCGGGGTTGAAGTTCCAACTGGGGGCCTGCTCACCTCTCGGGGGATGCGGCCATGGTACCAGGCATGGCTGCGGAGATCCGTGCTACTGAGTTTGAGCTCCTCCTCCAATTCCTTGTGGAGTTTCTCTGGCGATGAGTCCAGGATGTACTTCTCCTTGGAGAACTGGGTAGGAGACAGCAAGAGTTGGCATCCAACTTAAAGCCCCCTTCTTCCTTCCCTCCCAGCTTCATTCTACCATGGATGAACTCCTCCTATCCTGGGACTCTGGGAACACTAAGGCACAGGTGCCAGAAAGGTCCTTTACCTTGGGTCCCAGAAAGAGTAAAGAAATCTCAATTCCTTCAACCAAACAATGCCAACTGCATTCCAGGCCCTGTGCTATATGCCAGAGGTGGATGCGGTGACACATAAACCAAGCCTGGCCCTCAAGGCAGTGCCTAGGCTGAGGAGAGGCAAAAGCAATGGGAGCCTCTGAGTAGAGGGCGGTCAGCACCATAGCGCTGGACAGCGGCAAAGAGCCAGGTGGCTTCTACAAGCAGGATTAAGCCTGGGCAAGGCAGAGGCGTCTGGGAAGCCTTCCTGGAGGAGAGGGCAGTAAGAAAACACTCATTATGCACCAACGGCACCAAACTGATCTTGAAGTGTTGGAGGGGGATTTCTACAGATGAATCTTGGAGGTAGGGCAGCAGGTAACTGCAGGAAAAGCTATGAGCAAAAACCACAGAGCTGGTTGGACAAGGATACATTCTGGGATGGCGCATTCTACAATGCAAGGGTGGGGAAGAGACTATAAACAGGGACACGGGGACCCCACACAGACATCTGCATTTCCCCTTACAATTT
The DNA here is from genome assembly GCF_037993035.2 of Macaca fascicularis. NCBI lineage: Eukaryota > Metazoa > Chordata > Mammalia > Primates > Cercopithecidae > Macaca > Macaca fascicularis. The sequence goes on along the minus strand of NC_088389.1, from coordinate 16,248,857 downwards.
CCAAAGCCATTTCTCCCTTGCAATCCCCAGCAATCCTCACCAGATGAGGAGGCCATGGCCCAGCAGGGAAGCCCAAGGCCCCTGAAGGAGATAATGCCCAGTACTCCACCCTCCCACCTGGCCCAGAACCTCCTGGTTTCTTGATCACTGTGGCCTGAAGTTGGAGGCTGATGGATCTCAGGGGCCCTAAGGGCAGAGGAAGGGAAGCCCCTAATGCCAGGTGTACACCCACCAGAGCCCAGTCCAATCCTGGCTGTGCCATGTGAGCTCTCTGGGCCTCAATTTCTTCCTCATTAAAATGGGTACAGTGACAGAACCTGCCTCACCTCACTGTGAAGATGAAAAGAGACAGCACTCCAGAGTACTACTGGCACACAGACATCCTCATCCCTGCACGGACATGGGACGGTTCTTCCTCTCCTTCCCCCAACTCCAGGCCCCAAAGATGGCTACTCCAAGACAGACAGACCCCAGCACTGGCCAGAAGGCAAGATCGATGAGGGAGGGCAGTAAAGGGCCTTCATCCCAGGTGAGTCTCTCCCTGGGGCCCCTCGCTCCCCAGAGTCCAAGGGTCCTCCAGTTCGCTCCCTGCCTCCTCAGACCATCCACAGATTTTGCCTCCTAATTCTATGACTACATCCCTTAGCCCTCTGCTCCCATACTGCCTGGGTTTACCCCAGTCTGCATTGCTCCCAAGACACCATGATTCCCAGTGTCAGAGATATCTAGAATCTCTGACTCCATTCAACATTGACTAAGTCCTTATCCTGGTCCTGTCCCAGGGGTGAGGACCCAAGGTGGCCCCTGCCCTGGGGGAGGCCTTGCAAACACTGACAATCAATTCCTGGTCTCCCGAATGTCTCGAGATGCACAGACAGAGATGGTGCACCACCAAACTAGTCAGGGGGCAGAGTCAGGGATCACTTCCCAGAAAAGGTGACATTTCTGCTGAGGTCTGAAGAAGGACTGGGTGAGCCAAGCAAAAGCACCAGGGTGGAGAGGGCAGGTGGACAGGTGGGCAGGGAAGAGCTTCTGGACAGAGAGCAGCAAAGTCAGGGCCCTATGGGCAGAGCCAAGGGGAGGGAGGGGAGATGAATGAGAAGCTTCCAAGGGGCTGTGGGGGCAGGGGCAGGTGTGGCAGGTGTCTTAGTGAGCTGGGGATTAGCCGGAGGCCACAGCACAGCCATGGAAGGGTTTGGAAGTGTTGGAGCAGGTTTAGACCACTTGGGGAGAGCAGTCTAGGGTTTTCTAGGCAGTGGCAGGGCAGATAAGGTGTGGGGAGAAGGAGTAGGGGAAGGGGAGTTTAGATGGCCATTGATTCATGCGGGGGAGCAGGGCGGAGGGGTCCGAGAGGACTCCCGGCCCAGATCCTAGAAGGATGATGGGACACGCTGAGTGGGCAAGGCTGGGGCAGGAACAGCTTGGCGGTGGGCCCATGAAAATCTGGACCTTGAGGAACCTGCAGGACTCTGGGGACAGATGGTGGGAGTGGGTGGTTTGCACAGGTGCTCAGGAGAAAGGCCTGGGGGTGGGAATTCTGCACATCCTCCAGGCGTGGTAGAAACCGACACTCCCCAAGGGCAGAGGCCCAGGGCTGAGCTAGGATCCCGGCCTTCTCAGACACCTACACTTCCCCAAGGGGTCCCCTACTTCTGGGGGTCCCTGTTCTCTCTCCCTCTCACTCTGCGGTGCTCACACCAGCCTAGTCCTCTTTCCTTATATCACATCAAACCCTGGGAAGGGAAGAGTGGGCGTCACAGGGAAAAAGGGACCCAAGATCTCAGCCTTCTGGCGTCCTCCTTGACAAAGGGCATGCAATTGAGACCTTCCCCCAGTTTCAGCTGGAGCCCGAGGGACGCGGGCAAAGGAGGGAGGAGGCTGGATGTTGAAGAACCCGCCCCAAGGCTGCCACTGTGTGACCTTGAGCCAGTCACTTCCCCTCTCTGGGCCTGAGAAGACTCATCCGTTAAAGGGGGCTGGGAGACTGGGCTCCCCTTTTCCAGCTTAATCACTGGTCACGGAGAGTCTGGGGGGACCAACTTGGTCCTCCCACACACCTGAGGGTGAGGAATCCTAGGGTCCCTGTGCCTTGATCTCACATCGACCTGGGGGCCCCCAGCTCCCTAGAGTTGGGGGTGCTGGAGTGCGAATGCAGCATCCCTGCGCTCGGCGCTCTGCTATTGGCCAGAGATGATCTCACCGCCTCCTGGCCTGCGCGCGCCTGATTGGCCGGTGCGGGGATGCTCCGCTCCGCAGCCGGCGGGGCCGTCCTTCAGGCGGGCTCCGCGAGCGTGTGTGAGCCTGGGGGAGCGAAGAGCCAACGCGCCTGGCATCTCCCAGGGGGCTCAGGGAGCAGGAGCGCGGAGACCCCCGGACAGGGTCTTAACCCCTTCCCGCCAGCCCGAGCCCAGCATCCCCTCCAGCTCACCTCGGAGTCCCAACCCCAAGCAAAGCCATCCCCAAAGGATGCTCCGCAGAGAGGCGGGGTCCGGGTCCTCCCCTCCACCCCCTTCCGTTTAACCCTCTCACCGCCGCGGCGCCGTCCTGCACTGCCCGGCCAGCTGGGCTGGGAGAGACCTGAGCCCCAGGCATGTCCAAGCACACCTAGAGGGCGGGAGAGTGGCGGGTGCTCTGGCCCCAACCCTGGCACCCGAAGCATCACCCGCATTTCCTGCTCCTCACTCAGCCTTCAGATCCCAGCCCAGCGCCCCCGGTACAATGGGGAGCCAGGGTGCCCAGGTCAGCCGCAAGGGCCAGCGTGCCAGGCGGAGGACCGGCAGGGTGCCGGGGACCCCATCTCCCGGTACCCCCTGCCCCAGCTCTCTCCCTCCTGCAGAGAAGGCAGAAACGGACCGGCATCCACCGCAGCCCGGAGTCCCAGGAGTGGCCGCCGAACCCTCACCCCGCGGAGCGCCTGGGCGCCCAGAGGTGAGGCTGGGGCGACCCCGCCCCCTCCCCTGACTGGCCCGGCTGGGCCCGACCCTGCTGGGCGGGCGCCGCAGGACTGCAGCTCCCCAGCTGTCTCTAGGGCCCCGGGCGGAGCGGCCGGGGTCCCAACCCGGCGCGCATGGCGGGGGCCGAGCCGCCCCCTCACCTGCACCTGCACGAAGGAGCCGCGGTAGAAGCAGCAGGCGGCTGCCGACAGGGCGCTCCACAGGCTGCACCGCTCGGTCATGGTGGGGCCGGGCTGCCGAGGCCAGGACGGTGTGGGGGGGCGGTGGCCGGCGGGGCAGGGGCGCAGGGACCAACCGGCTGGGCACCGGCTGCGCGTGCCTCTCAGCGGCGCGATTACCTCATCGCCTTGTCGGGGGAGGAGCGGGGAGGCGGGGCGGGGAGACCCCACCCTCCAGCCGGTCAGGGGAGGGGAGGGGGCCATTGTTCCTCCCTCTGCCCGCCCCCCGCTCCCAGCCCCTCGCCCCCCGCCCTCCAGTCCCGCGCGCTCGAGCTGCCTGGAGCTGCGGGCGTGGAGCAGAGGACCTGCCAAGGAGGGTATTACCCGGGGCAGCGGGATCGGGTGGGGACCCACGGACCAGCGAAGGGAGGTTCCTGCCTCCTCCACTCGCCGCACCTCTAACAGACCGGGAGCGGGCAGAGACTTTGAATTAAATCATATCTAAAACTGGAAAAATCCCTGTATGTGGTCGACCAAATTCTTTGTGGCCTCAGGAAATCTCCCAGAGTCCAGGATTTCTCACCCCTGGTTTGGAATCAGGGACTCTGCTGGGAATCGCGGATGTTCACTGATAAGACTCTGGGGGTGCAGAGAGCCAGTAAAGCCCAGTGGTTAGAGGGGCAGCCTGGGTTCAACTGTCCCCTAACTACTGGTGCGCCCACTCCCACCAGCCCCTTCCCTGGGATCTACGACTTACTTGTGGAAAATGCACCTGTCAAACGCAGCTAAAGCCTGCGCTGACCTCATAGAACTCTTGTAAGCTTTTGCTGAGCTGGTGCATGTAAGTTGCCAGGCATGAAATAAACGCTCAATAAGTGCACGCTATTATTTTCAAGCTTCCTGTCTTAGAAACTGGACTTTTTGGCCCGGCATGGTGGCTCACGCCTGTAATCCCAGCACCCTGGGAGGCCAGGGCAAGTGGATCACTTGAGGCCAGGAGTTCGAGACCAGTCTGGCCAGCATGGTGAAATTCTTTATTAAAAACACAAAAAAATTAGCCGGGTGTGGTGGTACATGCCTGTAATCCCAGCTACTCAGGAGGCTGAGGCATGAGAATCGCTTGAACCCAGGAGGCAGAGGTTGCAGTGAGGTGAGATTGTACCACTGCACTCCAGCCTGGGTGATGGAGCAAGACTCTGTCTCAAAAAGAAAAAGAAACTGGACTTTTTGTCCCAGAACCACATACTCTTCAATGCAAAGGGAGCCATTGCTGATTCCCCATCAGTCAGGCCTCAGGTCTAAATCCTTCTGACAGACTGTGTGACCGCAGGTGGGTGAGTCCACCTCTCTGAGCCTCAGTTGTTTGTTTGTTTTCTGTAAATACATCTGAAGCTCTGGACAAGCAGCCTGGAATTTTATGGTCTTGGAATTTAAGAATCCTTTCCTTAGAATCAAAGGATACACAAAACAGTTCTGGAAGCTGACTCCTCAAAGATGAGTATCTCAAGGTAGGAGGGGGCTTTTGGTTTTGTTTTTTTGAGACAGAGTTTTGTTCTTGTTGCCCAGGCTGGAGTGGAATGGAGTGATCTCGGCTCACTGCAATTTCGGCTGCCCAGGCTCAAGCAATTCTCATGCCTCAGCTTCCCAAGTAGCTGGGATTACAGGTGTGCGCCACTATGCTTGGTTAATTTTTTTTTCTTTTCGTAGAGATGGGGTTTCACCATGTTGGCCAGGCTGGTCTTGAACTCTTGACCTCAAGTGATCCGCCCGCCTCGGCCTCCCAAAGTGCTGGTATTACAGGCATGAGCCACCACGCCCAGCCTAAGAGGGGGCTTTTGGAACCCAACTATTGATTCCTTTTAACCCTCATTTGACTTTTTTTTTTTTTTTTTTTTTTTTTTTAAAGAGGCAGGGTATCCCTCTGTAGGCCAGGCTGGAGCACAGTGGCGTAATCACAGCATTGACCTCCTGGGCTCAAGCAATTCTCTTGCCTCAGCCTCCCAAGTAGCTGGAACTACAGGCGCGCACCACCACACTCAGCTAATTTTCTTTTTTTTCAAGACACAGTCTCACTCTGCCACCCAGGTTGGAGTGCAGTGGCTCAATCTCTGCTCACTGCAGCCTCTGCCTCCTGGGTTCAAGTGATTCTCATGCCTCAGCCACCCAAGTAGTTCCTAGTAGCTGGGATTACAGGCATGCACCACCATACCCAGATTACTATTATTATTATTATTTTTTTTTTTTTTGAGATGGAGTCTCGCTCTGTCTCTCAGGCTGGAGTGCAGTGGCACGATCTCCACTCACTGCCAGCTCCGTCGCCTCCCGGGTTCACGCCATTCTCCTGCCTCAGCCTCCCAAGAAGCTGGGACTACAGGTGCCCACCACCACGCAGGGCTAATTTTTTTGGTATTTTTAGTAGAGATGGGGTTTCACCGTGTTCACCAGGATGGTCTCGATCTCCTGACCTTGTGATCTGCCTGCCTCGGCCTCCCAAAGTGCTGGGATTACAGGCGTGAGCCACCGCGCCTGGCCACTATTATTATTATTATTATTATTATTATTATTTTGAGATGAAATCTCACTCCATTGCCCAGACTGGAGTGCAGTGGCAAGATCTCAGCTCACTGCAACCTCCAATTCCCAGATTCAAGCAATTCTGCTGCCTCATTCTCCTGAGTAGCTGGGATTACAATAGTGCACCTGGATATCTTTTTTATATCTTTTTTTAGTAGAGATGGGGTTTCACCGTGTTAGCCAGGATGGTCTCGATCTCCTGACCTCATGATCCACCCGCCTCAGCCTCCCAAAGTGCTGGGATTACAGGCGTGAGCCACGGCGCCCGGTCAATTTTTTTGTATTTTTAGTAGCGGGGTTTCACTATCTTGGCTAGGCTGGTCTCAAACTCGTGGCCTCAAGTGATTCGCCGGCCTTGGCCTCCCAATTCCAAGGCCCAAGTCCCCCAAAGTGCTGGGATTATAGGTGTAAGCCACCTCACCCGGCCTTCCCAGCTAATTTTTATATATTTTTTGTAGAGACAGGATCTTGCTAAGTTGCCCAGGCTGGTCTCAAACTCCTGGCCTTAAATGACCCTCCCACCTCGGCCTGGGATTACAGGCATGAGCCACTGCGCCCAGAACCTCATCTGAGTCTTGAAACTAAAATTAACATTCCTTTGACTTTGTCCTTTGGGAGACTGTTTAATCAGTTCTACTGAGTAGATATCACTTATTTTACAATGTTTAAAACAAAACAAACAAAAAAAAACCCTACATTTTTAACCCCTAAAAATAAACTATAGGAAAAAATATAAAGCTAACATTCTTCACAGGGATCTCACCACCTTACAGGCAGCTGGGGTCTGCGGGATGCTGAAATATGCCCCCTGCATTCCACCCACTGCCTTTGGTGTTAGTTTTCCCCAGGTCCTCCCTCCCACAGTGGCATAAGGGTTCTGGAACTTCTGCTAGACTTGCTCCTACCCTAGACTCTGTTTCTGGGCTCACGCAGTTTACTTTCTGACTTTGTCCACACTCCTGCCTCTGCCGGGACAACTCTCCTACCCATCTCTGCTTAACTTTGTCTCCTTTCTAGCATTTCACTCATGGAGAGATCTCAGTGAATGTTCCCAGTCAACTGCAATGGCCTGGCTCCAATGCCTCCTCCTCCAGAAAGCTTTCCTTGATCTCCAGCTCCCCAGCTCCCCAGCTGAAAGTCATCCCCCACGTCTGGGGCTCCCACAGCTTCTGGTGATGGTGAGGGGGCAGCAAGCTGAGGACTTCCCACGCTGCTCCATTACTAGTCACTTACATAGAGTTGTGCAGGTAGCATCTCAGGGTGATGAAATGTCCCTGTGGTGAGGAGCTAGGCCAGCCCACGCTGTTCCAGGCCTAGGTCCCCCACTCATGGCCATGGGCTCCCTGAAGCCATAGCAACCCTGGGTTGGAGGCACCCTTGTTACCATTTCACATAGTCAAACACAGGCTCAGGGAGGCGATGCCACACCCAAAGCCAGTGGCAAGTAAGTGGCAGATCTCAGACTAAAATTTGTTTTTTAGTTTTGTGGGGTTTTTTATATCAGCCTACATCATGCTTTTTTTTTTATCTTTTTTGAGATTGAGTCTTGCTCAGTCGCCCAGGCTAGAGTACAGTGGTACTATCTCGAGTCACTGCAACCTCTGCCTCCTGGGTTCAAGGAAATTTCCTGCCTCAGCCTCCCCAGTAGCTGGGATTACAGGCATGTGCCACCACGTCTGGCTGATTTTTGTATTTCTAGTAGAGACGGGATTTAGCCATGTTGGCCAGCCTGGTCCCAAACTGCTGACCTCAGGTGATCTGCCCGCCTCAGCCTCCCAAAGTGCTGGGATTACAGGCATGAGCCACTGCGCCTAGCCTGAGCCACTGCGCCTGGCACATCTTGCTTTGACAGGACTAAAATTTGGATCTGCTAGGCGTGGTCACTCATGTTTGTATTCCCAGCACTTTGGGAGACTGAGGCTGGAAGATCACTTGAGGCCAGGCATTTGAGACCAGCCTGGGCAACATAGTGAGACCCCATCTGTAAAAAAAATTTTTTTTTTTGGCTGGGCGTGGTGGCTCACGCCTGTAATCCCAGCACTTTAGGAGGCCAAGGCAGGCAGATCATGAGGTCAGTAGATCAAGACCATCCTGGCTAACACGGTGAAACTCCGTCTCTACTAAAAATACAAAAAATTAGCTGGGTGTGGTGGCAGGTGCCTGTAGTCCCAGCTACTCGGGAGGCTGAGGCAGGAGAATGGTGTGAACCTGGGAGGTAGAGCTTGCAGTGAGCCGAGATCGCGCCACCGTGCTCCAGCCTGGGCGACAGAGTGAGACTCCATCTCTTTAAATTAGCAGTGGCACACACATGTAGTCCCAGGGACTTAGGAGGCTAAGGTGGGAGGATTGCTTGAGCCCAGGAGCACAAGGCTGCAGTGAGAGACAGAGAGAGATCCCATCTCTTAAAAAATAATAATAAAAATAAAAGTTGGATCTGATGGATTGCAAAAAACAAGCGCAAAGCACCGTATGATTCTTCCGTGGGTCCCACCTGGACCAGGAGCCCTTTGAATTCAGGGCCTGGTGCTCCTTGCCCTCTGCCTATTCTCAGTACTCGGCACAGGGCCTTGCTCAGGGTAGGGGCTCCTGGGGGTAGAAGGCCAAGGGCTTTGGCTATAGTCCTGGCATCAAACTCGGGGTGTAATCCCAGTTCTTCCTCATAATATCAGGTTGGTGTAAAAGTAACTGTGGTTTTCACCATTAAAAGTATGCGGGGTAGGGGGCTAGGGGAGGGAGAGCATTAAGAAAAATACCTAATGTAGATCATGGCTTGATGGGTGCAGCCAACCACCATGGCACGTGTATACCTATGTAACAAACCTGCATGTTCTGCACATGAACATGTTACCCCAGAACTTACAGTATAAAAAAAAAAAGAAAAAAAAAAAAGTAATGTGACCAGGGCAAGTCACTGCACTTCTCTGGACCTCAAGTTTCCCATCCGTAAATGGGCACAAGAAGGCTCTCCCTACCCAGTGATGAGGGAGAGAATCAAAGATCTCTCATGTAAAGAATGCCTCTCCTCCAGTGTCTAGCAGCCAGCACAGGGTCTGCACACAGTAGGCACTCAATATGTTATTTATGATTATGATTATGACTATCATTGTTATTTCAAAACTGCATTTGCTTTTTTTTTCCCCAGGCTGGGGTGCAGTGGCGCAATCTCAGCTCACTACAACCTCTGCCTCCTGGGTTCAAGCAATTCTCCTGCCTCAGTTTCCTGAGTAGCTGAGATTACAGGCACGCACCACCATATCTGGCTAATTTTTTGTATTTTTAGTAGACAAAGGGTTTCATCATGCTGGCCAGACTGGTCCTGAGCTCCTGACCTCAGGTGATCCACCCACCTTGGCCTCCCAAAGTGCTGGGATTACAAGCATGAGCCACCGTGCTCTGCCAAAACTGCATTTCCGTGTTCCCAGTGCCCAGGATAAATTAAGCTTTGGATAAATCCGAGCTGTGCCCATTATCTGCGATAAAGAACTGAGTCATCCTCTCCTGCTCCCTGCTCCCAGAGACAGCACACAGTAGGTGCACAGAGATTGGGTGGGATTGGAAGGCTTCATCCTTCACACAGGGACACTGTTGGGGACCCATCCAGCTGGCAAGTGGGTGGGGTCAGATGATATCAAATACTGGGATGCCCTGAGTTTGGGGCCAGGAGAGAAGAATGGCTGGTGTAGGAAGAAGGTGCGGAGAATGAAACTGGATCCAAATGCTGCCTCGACTCCGAGAACCTCCCCTCCCGGGGAATACACAGTGAGGTCTGGCTCCTAACAAGGCTCGAGGAAGGGCTCTGCCCACCCGTAATGGAACAGGCTCTGAGACCTTCAGTGTCCTCTGACCAACCCCTGGCCCAGCCCCTCCTACCTTCACATAGTCGCCGCCAGCCTCCGGCTCTCCAGCAGCCCTGGAAGGAGAGGAGACAAGTGAGCATCCCCAGCCCTGCTTGGCTCCCCAGATGCCAGTCTCTTGCCTGCCTGCCTGGGGCCAGCACCTGGCCCTTGGGACCCCAGCAGGCTCACCCTGAAGGCAGGAGGGGGCACTTATCAGCTGGCCTGGCTCCTCCACTTTCCAGCTGTGCACCCCTAAGCAAGTCCCTTCACCTCTCTGAGCCTGCATTTCGTATCTGTAAATCAGGAATAATGACAGTCTCTGCCTAATGACTTTGACTGGAGGACTCAGGGCTTAATGAACGTTACCTGCTTATTATGGAGCCTGCTTCCCGAACCACTGTCTTCACTGGACTACGGACACTATGCTTCCCTGGTTTTCTTCTTCTCTCTGCCTTACCCACCCCCTCCTCCCACCCCACCCCCTCCTCCCACCCCACCCCCATCATCCCTGACTCTAAACCCTGGAGGGCCCCAGGCTGGGGATCAGCCCCTGTCCTCCTACCCTGTGCTCACTTCCTAGGGTAGAGTGACCTAGTCACGACCACTGCCAAGCACACTGCGGAGCCACTGCCGGTGCTAGAGGGCTGCGGAATTGATTCCGCCCCCAGAGTGGAGAGCCTGGAGCGACCAGAGGCCAGAGGTGGCTATTTTTCCTTCCTGCTTCCTGAGGGCCACCATGAACCACTCCCCCCAACTGCACTGCCTTAAATGCTACCCCTACCCTCAGGCAGCCTGGACCTGCCCCTCCATCCCCAGACTTGGAAACCCAACTACCTCCTGGACGCCTCCCCTTGGATATCTGAAGGCTATCTCCAACTTGTTGTATCCAAAGCAGAACTGTGGCTCCACCCCGCCCCCTCCCCATCTTCCCCAGCTCAGCTGATGTCAGTTTCCTCTTTCCTGCCACTTTGGCCAAAAACCATATGGTCCTTTGTGCCCCTTCTCTTCCATTCAGCTCCACACCCAGTCCAGCAGGAAATCCTGCCGCTCCACCGTCAGAATCTTCTCCGCATGTCCACCCCGTCCCCACAGTAGGGCCACCCTCGTGTCTCCGGTGGAGCAGAGGAGCCTTCCCTCGGGCTCCATGTCCACTCTCACCCACAGTCAGCTTCTGCCCTGAGACCAGAAGGCGCCCAAGCTTACAACCTAAGCAGATCATGGCACACACACCATCCTCAGCCTTTCACCGGCTCCCATCTCTAGAAGAACACAATCTAAACTCCTCTCTGCGGCCGTGCAATTTATCATCCAAACCAGAACTTTTCTGCCTTTGCAAGAATAAAGAGGGTACCATGATTATGCCAGAAAAACAGGCAAAAATTGGCTCATCTGTTCCCTAACCCACAAGGTCCTGTGTGGCCTGCTGGTACCCAACAGCCACCCCGCCACCTCTCCAGCCTGTCTCCCTTGCACCTCCTGTCCCTTATTCTGCCTCTGCCCCACCCTCCTTGGCAACTTGTTCCGGCCACAGGGCCTTCGCTCTTGCTGTTCCCTCTGCGTGGAATGCTCTTCCCCAAGGGCTTCATGAAGCTTGTCCCTCCTCCCTCTTTATTCAGGGCTTTGCTTAATGTCACCTCTTTGGAGAAGCCTTCCCTGACCTCCCCACCTCGAATAGTCCCTCGTTTCTTCACTCTGTGTTCCCAATCCTACTTTATTTTCAATTTTTACAATTTCTGCCTGAAATGGCCACTTTATATTTAATTGCTGACTTAATTATCTGATGCCCTTATGAAAGTGTTGACTTTGTCTAATTCACCATTGAGACCCAGTCCCCAACATAGTGCCTGCAGGAGCTCAAGAAATATTGCTTAAAGAAAAATTAGCCGGGTGTGGCAGCGAACGCCTGTAATCCCGGTTACTTGGGACGCTGAGGCAAGAGAATCACTTGAACCCAAGAAGAAGAGGTTGAAAGAAAGCAATATTGCTTAAAGGGATGCATGAATAGTAAACAGTCAATGTTAATTGTTAATCGCTGTCATCATTAATTTTGTTAGGTTGGGCCCAGGTTTTCAGGCTAAGAAAGGCCTCAGCCTTCCCATCTGCAAAATGGGGAGGGGAGGTCAAATATTGGACCACCTCCTCAAATACAGGAGCTTCATATTTAAAAAAAAAAGGAAGCCGAGATAAAAAATAAAATTGTGGGTTCCCCCAATCCTAAGGCCAAAAGCTCCTCCTCCTTGAGACGTTGTCTGATAGCCCTCCCTGTTCTAACATTCTAGGATTCTTCATCGCTAATCTTCTCTCCTAGAAAGCCCTAGCTGGTATCCAACCACAGTTCCTCAAGCTACAGCCCAGCAACAGTAGGCTTTTGGGCTCTCTGTCCAGCAGCAGTGGAGTGAGCTACAGTAGGGACCCCTCCCCCATCCACCTCCGCCCACTCTTCCCGGGTGAGGCGTCCCATCCCAACATTTCCTGCTATTCAGGCCCGGAAATCCTCCCACTGCTGGGAACAAATCGGCCAGGACACTGGATCAACCCAGCGCTTCCTCCTGCTTCCTGTACTTCCCCTCGGGCTCTGGAACAGGGGTAGAGCCTTGGAGACAGGGTTCCTGCACAAGAGATCAGGCCTGACTAGGGTGGCCAGAGCCTATAGGGGTGCTTAGGGCAGAGGCCCAGGTCAGGGAAGCTGAGGCTCTGGGGCCACTCTTCCACCCCATGGCCTCACCATAGGGTGGCGCTACAACACTCTGACATGTCCAAGACACAATGACCATGCCCAGTTACGATCTGCTACCATCACTTGCCTGGACTATCACCACCACCTCCCCCTGGCCTCCCTGCCTCCATCTGTGTCCCTGCGACCTATTCTCCCCGCACAGCAGCCACAGCAGTACTGTTCAAATGCAAGTCAGATCACAGCTTTCCTCTGCTCCAACCCACTTGCGTGGCCCCCAGCTTCACTTACAGTAAGAGCCAAGGTCTTGGAAACAGCCTTGCACACTGACCTCATGGCCCATGACATTCCTCCTCACCCGCGCTGCTCCATCTCCCCCGCCCCACCTCAGGGTCTTTGCACTTCCTATTCCCGCTGCCTGGAATATTTTCCTCCAGACATCCCCTGGGTTCCCTCCCTCATGCTCTTGGCTGTTGTTGTTGTTGAGACGGAGTCTCACTCCATCGCCCAGGCTAGAGTGCAGTGGCGCGATCTTGGCTGACTGCAACCTCCGCCTCCCGTGTCCAAGCAATTCTCCTGCCTCAGCCTCCCAAGTAGGTGGGATTACAGGTGACCACCACCACGCCGGGCTAATTTTTTGTATTTTTAGCAGAGACGGGGTTTCGCCATGTTGGCCAGGTTGGTCTTGAACTCCTGATCTCAGGTGACCTGCCTGCCTCAGCCTCCCAAAAAGTGCTGGGATTACAGGCATGAGCCACCATGCCTGGCCCTTCAGTTCTTCTTTTTTTTTTTTTTTTTTTTGAGACAGAGTCTCGCTCTATCGTTTAGGCTGGGATGCAGTGGTGAGATCATGGCCACCATAGCCTCGACCTCCTGGCTGGAGTGATCCTCCCATCTCAGCCTCCCAAAGTGTTGGGATTACAGGTGTGAGCGACCACACCCAGCCCCTCCTTCAGTTCTTCACTAAAATGTCCCCTTCTCAGCAAGGCCTTCTGGCCACCCTTTCTGAAAGTGTGATCTTCCCCAACTCCCACATTCCCTTCCCTGCTTAATTTTGCCCTGACCCCTCATCTGACTTAGCACACATTTCCTCTCATGTAATGACTAGCTCCTCTCACTACAATGTCAGCCCCACGAGGACAAGGGTTTATGTTTCTGTCTAGACAATGTTAGGAACCATCAGGAACTTAGTAAATATATTTTTTTGAATGAATGAATGAATGAGTAAATGAGTGTCACAGCAGCCCCCTGCAGCCCTGAGGACAAAGTCTAGTCCTCCTGGCTGGGCCATCTGTGACCCAGCCTCTGCTGGTCAAATCCCTTCTCTCTCTTCTCCCTTCCTTGCACTCTGGCCTTCTCAAACTTCCTCCAAAGAGCTCGACCCCCTGCAGCCTCAGGGCCTTTGTACGTGCTGTTCCCTCTGCCTGGAATGTCCTCTCTCCCTTTTGGCTAGGGTTGGTCATTCCTACGCAGCCTTCAGAGTTCAGTTTGCTTGGGGATTTCTAGAAAACTCTCCCTCCCACTGTAATGATCAAATCCAGGAATCAAAGCATCCATTTGTAAAACTCAGCTCCACTAATTAATTCCTTTATTCCTCATTTTACAAACCTAAAAGAGACTTCTCCTGCCGTACTAGTGGTGAAATCAATTAATAAATAATAGTGACAATTGAGCTAAATCAGTCCCATTAATCATCAGCATTAATTATTTAAATAACCAACCTCTTTCACTGCCTGTATTAACTGATTTGTTCTGATAACTGATACCACTTACTGCATATATTAGCTTAATTAATTGGATTAATGAGCAGTAATTAAAGCCCATTATCCTTCTTTTCCCCCAATGCATGTTTAAATCTAAGCTTTACCTTCAGGGCCTTCATCCTGGGCCAGAAGGAAGGGTGACGTTCCCCGAGAGGCCCTGTAGGAGAAGGGGTGGGGAGAGGCTGCCGTCCTGCCCCACCCTGGCCCTCTTTCATGATGGTGGCCTGGTCCTCTGCAGAGGCCTGTCTGCTCTCTGTCCCCGTCTGTTCCCTTGGGCCTTGAGGCCTGGACATATGTCCTCAAGTGGAGACCTCCCCAAGCTCTGCCACCTGCCTCTCAGCTTTTCCCCTGCCCCCGATCCCTGGCTCCCTGCCTTCCCTCTCTGAAGCCCAACTTCCTCATCTGTAAAGTGGGCACAGTATAACTACCTCCCCAGAAGGGCATGAGAAGGAGAGGTGCAAGTTCCCTGGCCCATGTGGGGTTCCTCTTGCTGTCCCAGCCTCTATCCACGAATATCGGCCACCCTCCCACCCTGCCCCTCCTGGGGGGCTGGGCTGAAGTTGCTTTCCTCCCTTTTTTTTTTTTTTTTTTTTTGAGATGGAGTCTTGCTTTGTTGCCCAGGAGTGCAGTGTCATGATCTCGGCTCACTGCAACTTCCGCCTCCCGGGTTCAAGTGATTCTCTTGCCTCAGCCTCCTAAGTAGCTGAGACTACAAGTGCGTGCCACCACGCCCGGCCAGTTTTTGTATTTTTAGTAGAGATGGGGTTTCACCACGTTGGCCGGGCTCATCTTGAACTCCTGACCTCAGGTGATCCACCTGCCTTGGCCTCCCAAAGTGCTGGGGTTACAGGCGTGAGCCCTGTGCCCAGCCTCTTTCCTTCCTTCACGCCCATCTTCACTCCTTCCTTCATGCCCATCTTCACTCACCCACTGCAGAGAAGCAACAGGCACCTGCCCGCTCTGAGCTTCTCAGTCCTTAAAGGCCCTGGGCAAAGAGAGCTGGGTGGAAAGCCCCATCTCGCCCAGGATACCAGCCATGGGGCCTGTGGGATTCCCTGCCAGGATGATTCTTGGCTTTAGTCCTGCCCCACTCCCCAAGATGGGCCACTATTGTGTCCAGCACATCCTGCTCCCTCTCCACCGTCTGGAGCCCTCAGTCTTCCTGAGCAGGCTGGGGTGTCCAGCAGGAGCTCAGGACGGGCGACAGCCCTGTGAGGAGAAGGCCATTCTTCCCAGGGCAGAGCTGAGGATGCTGGGCCCTGAGAGCTGCCACCCGAGTCTCAAAACCTGCCAAAGAAGAGAGTGAAAACAAAAGGCATCTACCGAGCGCTGGCGGCTGATGGAATGCCTGTGATCTCGAAGCCCCATTTTACAGCGGAGAAAACTGAAGTTTGTAACTTGACCCAGGGCATGCAGCTGCTCAGACTAGAACCAGTTGGCCTGATGTCTAATTCTCTGCTCTGTTCCTTACATGGGTGGACCCCCCCACTCCCAGATATTGGGAGCCATTTCTGGGTGGAGAGGAGGAGAAGCTAGAGAGGGAAGGCAAAGAAACAGACAAACAAAAAAATAACATTTCAACCAGAGCCCAGAACCAATGTCAGGAAGAGGAAATGGGGTGGAGCCTGAGCGGGCCCTCAGCTGAGAGGTAGGAAGTGGCGTGGCTCTGGGCAAGTCCCTCTCATCGGGCCTCAGTTTCCCCTTCTACAGCATGAGTAGCTCCTGTTTAATGGTACTTACTTGGGCCAAGCCCAGAATAAATGCTTTACCTGACATATCCCATCCTCACAGTGACTCTATGAAGCAGCTGCTGTCATTGTCCCCAATTTACTGATGGGGAAACTAAGGCTCAGAGAGGAAAAGGGACTTGCTCAAAGTCACACAGTCAGTGGGCCTCTGAGCTACTGCTGTACCTGACCCCTATCCTCCCCAGCCCTCACCCCACACAGGTCCAGCAGCCTGCAACAGGGTCCCCTGAGGGTTTGGGGGGATGTGGATCCAGCTAGGGATCGGGGGAACAGCCCATCCTTCCCAAACCAGCCCAGTTCCCACAGCCCAAGGCGTCCGGGGGTCTCAAGGACTGTGAGAAAGTCTCCACAGGAAATGAGAGCCAGGAGCAGCTGGGCCCCTTCGGAAGACAAGGACCAGCCTCCCAGAGCCTGAAGAGGCTGCACAGACGGGGCCCACCACGACCCCCTCCCCTGGTGGGTAATCGCTACCAGATGCCCGGCAGCTGACGTCACCCTGCAGGGCCGAGAGGGTCGTGGGACTCTGGGGAGAGTTGGGAATTCCTGGACCAGAATCAACATTCCAAAAGGAAATGGGGTGGGGGGTGGGGGAGTATCCTGGCCTGTTTTCAGTGCCTGGCACCAGGTCTGTGGCAGGGGCAACACAGGGTACCCCTGGTTCTCAAGTCTCCGTTTCCTTCCAAACAGCCCCTTGGGAGTGAGGGTCGGAGCTTGGATCTTCAGGTGGGAGGCAAAGGACACTCAGATGAGGCACTAAAAAGCGACACAGAACAGCAATCAGATTATCCTAAAAGTTCAAGGCTGCCACAAGCTATGATCGAGCCACTGCACTCCAGCCTAGGCAACAGAATGAGACCCTGTCTCAAAAAAATATCAAACACAGAAAAAATCCTCCTAAAAAAAGGTCTTTTAGAAACATAAGTCATAGTGGGGTCTGTCGCTGTTCAAGGCCAGCAATGGCTCCCGTTTTGCTCAGAGCCAAAGCCAGGTCCTCGCTGGGCCCTTCCAGGCCCTATGTTATCTGTGCTCATTTCCATCCCAGCCTCCCAGACCACCCCTCCCTGTCCTCCCCACCTTGCTCTGCCCCAGCCACACTGGTCTCTGCTGTTCCCCAAATATGCCGCCTCAGGGCCTTTATACTTGCTGTTCCCTGGGCCTGGTGTGCTCCTTCCCAGACAGCAAGAGGGTCTGTCCCTTCGTCTCCTTTGTTCAAATGTCACTTCCTCACTGAGCCTTTCTTTCTGGTTAACCTTCTTAAATTGGCACCGCCAGCCACTCCCTCCTTTCGCCAACCAATTCTAGAGCGGATTTTAAATTTTCTCGATAAGTCTTTTCTCTTCTAGTCAACCACAGAACTCATTTATCTTGTCTATCATCTGTCTCCCCTGCCCTGGAATGGGGACTCCCTGAGGGCAGGGTTTTGTCTGCCATGCTCACCGCTATCTCCCAGAACCTAGAACAGTGTCTGAGGCATAGCTGTACCTCAGTCAATATGAAAATGAATATCATTCCAACTCAACTGACTGCATCACCTCAAGCAAGTTATTAGCCTCACAAAAATCTCAATGTCTTCATCTGCAAAATGGGTTCCTTTCCAGGGGGTCATGGGAAGTCATTTGAAATAATGGTAGAAAAAGCTGGCTGGGCGCGGTGGCTCACGCCTGTAATCCCAGCATTTTGGGAGGCAGAGGTGGGCAGATCACCTGAGGTCAGGAGTTCGAGATCAGCCTGACCAACATGGAGAAACTCCGTCTCTACTAAAAATACAAAAAAAAAAAAAAAAAAAAATTAGCCAGGCGTGGTGGCACATGCCTGTAATCCCAGCTACTCAGGAGGCTGAGGCAGGAGAAATGCTTGAACCCAGGAGGCGGAGGTTGCAGAGAGCCGAGATCATGCCATTGCACTCCAGCCTGGACAACAAGAGTGAAACTCCATCTCAAAAAAATAAATAAATAAATAAATAAAAGAAAAGAAAAAGCTTTGAGATCTTTACTTGCAGGAGGGGAAATGTGACCTAGTGGTGAAGAGCTTGGGCTTAGGAGCTAGTCAGGCCTGGGATCAAAGAGTCAGGCCTGACACCCAATTTCTCTGTGACCCCAGGGGAGTCCCTTCCCCTCTCTGAGCCTCAGTCTCCTCACTGGCAAAATGGAGCAAGTAGAGGCTCCCACCTCACAGGCCCCATGAGCTAGACAACAGGTGCTCGCTTGCTGTCAGCTGGTGATCATGCCTGGCAGGACCCTCGCCTGACAATTCCAGTGTGGGTGGGCATGGGGTAGGGAGTGCTGGGGCTTCCTGTCCTTCTCCAGGCTTCTGCTTCCTCCTCTGTAAGATGGATTGAAGAGCGAGGGTGCCTCTCTGGGACCTGCAGAAGACTGAGTGTCCTTGGGAGGTAGGCTAGGCTGGTGCTTTCTTTTTTTTTGAGGGGGGGCTAAAGGTCCCTCCTCCCTCCTTCCTCTTCATCCCCATGATCTCACCAGGGAACAGGACACCAGGAAACCCCTGCAGCCTCACCTTTTCCCCTTCCTTCCTCCTGCTCCAGGTGCACCCTGCCTCCCCAGGGGTGGGGGAGGGACAGTCTCCCCAGCTTAGGCCTGGGACAGCCTCCTCTAGACATTCAGGAACAGGGCCCCCGAACTTGCTCACTAGCAATTCCCTAATGTCCTCCTCCCCAAACTGGATGGATCCTCCGAGACCATCTCAGGCCCATCTGAACCACTGGGGAGACTGAGGACCAGAGTGGGGCAGGGCTAATCTGAGATCTCACGGACCAGACTGCTCCCCCAACTCCAGGGCACAGGGCTGAGGTTCAGGGACTTCTGGAAGGAATGTTCAACCGTGAGCCACCAGTGCAGATGGAGCACTGGGTCCCGGGGCACCAGAAGGGGGCTCAATCTGGTCTGCTAACCCCATCCTCCTCGGGACACTCCAGATGCTGGAGGGCAAGAGTCTCTCCATTTCCTTGGTCAGCTCCTGGCTAAGCATGATGCCAGAAGCACTGCTAGGCCCACCAGGGCTCTGTCCACAGAGCAAGAAGGCTTGGGCTGGGTCCTGGACTTGCCATTCTCAGCGGCCCTAGCCCTGCTGGAGACGGATGTGTTGCCCAGGTGTTAAAAGCATGGGCCAGGAAGCTGGGATTAAACCCTGATTCTGACGCTCACCGGCTGTGTCAAACGCGGCAGGCAAGTCTTTCTTTCCTCATCTATAAAATGGGGGTGATAATAGTACCTCTCTCCTGGAGCTGTTGTGTAGAGTAGATAAGCAGATGCCTGACCTGCGGTGATAAAATTACACCCAAAGAAAGCTGGCTTAGAAAAGTCCCTGATGCTAACCCCACCCCCAAATTTGTCAGTTGCCCCAGGGATGCAGATTTCCTCCTTCGACCTCTCCTGCTCCCCGCTGGCCCTCCTCAGGCCCAGCTCGGTCACTCACCCTCGGGACCCCAGCGCGGGGCACCTTCGGCCCACAGCAGTCATGCTTCCCCCGCTGTCGCCGCCTGCAGCCCGGGGACCTCCTAAGCTCAGCGGCTCCCGCCTTTCTCAGGCCACGGGGCTGCGGAGTTCAGTGCCGGATTCCGGGGGCGGAGACTGACCTGTAGACCACGCCCCCCAGACACGCCCCTGCGCTCCTTGCCTGGCCCGGCTCCACCGCCTACTCCACAGGCAGGGAAGGACGCTCCCCGCCTCGGACACGGCCCTCCGCCTCGGACACGGCCCTCCGCCTCCGGTCTCGCTCCGCCTCCGGTCTCGCTCCGCCCCCTCCCCATCAGTCCGTGTTGGGAAGGCCGCGCCCCCTAGCACACCCCTCCGCCTCGCCCGCCAGGCACCGAAGCTCGCTTCCCCAACAGCTCTCCGCGCAGCCTGGGTTAGGCCACGCCCCTATACACGCCCTCAACCCCGCCTCTCCTCGCCCCACCCCGGCCCGCCCCGCTCCCGCGAAACTCGGCTTCCCTGAGTGGGAGGAGCCAGGCCTCTGGTGCAGTCTCATACCTTGGGGTGCCTTAGAACGCCCCAGGACCCATCATCCAGCCCTCTCCCCTACATACAATCCTTGGTCCTCTACTCCCGAATGAGGGCGAATGTAGGAGGGGATGGCAGAAGGCAGCCAGAGATGGTGGAAAAACATGAGTTCTATTAATCGTAAATATAGCGTTCCCATTTACTGAGTGCAGCATGCCAGCCACTGTGTTGAGATTTTACAGGTATGTTATTCTTGAATCCTCACCACAACCCGACCAGGTAGGCGCTATTGTTATGTTCATTTATCAGATGAGAAACTGAGGCTCCAAGAGAGGAGCAGATTTGTCCACTCATGCAGCCAGTAAGAGGCAGAATCTGGACTGGATTCATTCTACCCCTTTACATGGTCCTCTTCGCTGATCAGGGGTCTAGGCAATTACAGCTCAGAGACAGAGGCTGTGCTTGGTGTCTCAGCAAAAAGCTGCTCAAGAAAGTTACCAGAAAAAGAAAGAAAGAAAGAAAGAAAGAGAGAGAGAGAGAGAGAAAAAAAAAGAAAGAAAGAAAGAAAGAAAGAAAGAAAGAAAGAAAGAGAAAGAAAGAAAGAAAGAGAAAGAAAGAGAAGAAAGAAAGAAAGAAAGAAAGAAAGAAAGAAAGAAAGAAAGAAAGAAAGAAAGAAAAGAAAGAAAGAAAGAAAAAGAAAGGTCCCAGAACTGGCCCTACAATTACTTTTGCTCAGCTGGCTTTTGATTTATTTATTTTTTTTTTGAGTTGGAGTCTCGCTCTGTCACCCAGGCTGGAGTGCAATGGCGCGATCTTGGCTCACTGCAACCTCTGCCTCCCAGGTTCAAGCAATTCTCCTGCCTCAGCTTCCCCAGTAGCTGGGATTACAGGTGTGCGCCACCACGCCCGGCTAATTTTTGTATTTTTAGTAGAGATAGGGTTACACCATGTTGGTCGGGCTGGTCTCTTTGGCCAGGCTGGTCTCAAACTCCTGACCTCGTGATCCGCCTATCTCGGCCACCCAAAGTGTTGGGATTACAGGCGTGAGCCACTGCGCCTGGCCAGCTGACTTTTTTTCTTTATTTCGACAGGCACATGTGACTGGTGTGGTTGATACAAAGGTTCTAAGGATTGAAAAGTTGGGGACACCTTTGGCTGGGATTGAGGGGTCTCCCGGGATGTGAAAGACATGGCCCTAGGGTTGAGAAGGTGGTGAGTCCAATGTGGTACATAAGTGTGCAGCCTCTGGAGGCAAGCAGATTCTGCTCAAATCCCAGCTCTGTGTAACCTTGGTTGAGTCTCAGTTTCCCAATCTGTAAATGGGGCTAATAATTGAATCTTTTTTTTTTTTTTTCCGAGAGTGAGTCTTGCTCTGTCGCCGAGTCTGGAGCACAGTGGCATGATCTCGGCTCACTGCAACCTCCACCTCCCGAGTTCAAGCAATTCTCATGCCTCCACCTCCTGAGTAACTGGGATTACAGGCACATGCCACCACGCCCTGCTAGTTTTTGTATTTTTTTTTTTTTTTTTTTTGAGACGGAGTCTCGCTGTGTCTCCCAGGCTGGAGTGCAGTGGCCGGATCTCAGCTCACTGCAAGCTCCGCCTCCCGGGTTCACGCCATTCTCCCGCCTCAGCCTCCCAAGTAGCTGGGACTACAGGCGCCCGCCACCACGCCTGGCTAGTTTTTTTTTTTTTTTTGTATTTTTAGTAGAGACGGGGTTTCACCATGTTAGCCAGGATAGTCTCCATCTCCTGACCTCGTGATCCACCCGCCTCGGCCTCCCAAAGTGCTGGGATTACAGGCTTGAGCCACCGCGCCCGGCCTAGTTTTTGTATTTTTAGTAGAGATGGGGTTTCACCATGTTGGCCAGGCTGGTCTCAAACTCCTAGCCTCTCAAAATACTGGGATTACAGGCATGAGCCACCGCACCCAGCCTTAATGACTGAATCTTCTACTGAGTTTTCAGGGAGATATTTGTTCTGATACCCAGTAAAAATGCTTACTAAATGGGAGCTATTGTCCTATTATCACAATTTGTATTTTTGCATGAACTCAACTCACCCTATAACCAAACTAAGCTAACAAATCAAATGGTTTTCTAGACTAGGTGGAGGTATTGTCCAGCAGAACTAATGGTGACGATTTGGGTGATGGGGTTCAGGGCAGGGATCTAGTGACTGGGTTTAGGATCCATCCAGCAGCTGAGGGCCCATGCTAGAGGCTGATTGGGGCTTTGGAGGCAGGGGGGTCTGGGTTCACATGCTGGCTTTGTCATTAGCAAATGTGCACCCTGACTGAGGCAGATGACATTACCATGTGAATCTCAGCTTCCTCATCTGTCCTATGGAAACGGTAACAGTCTCGCCTTGCCAGTTTTATTTTGCTAATTACAAGTAAAGGGCTTATCACAGTGCCTGGTCTACAGTAAGCACCTGGTCAATGTGTAGGTTTTTTTCTTTTTAACCCAGATGTGTACTGGGTTTAAAAGAAGCCCAGGCGTGGTGGCTCATGCCTGTAATCCCAGCACTTTGGGAGGCCAAGGCGGGCAGATCACCTGAGGTCAGGAGTTCGAGGCCAGCCTGGCCAACATGGTGAAACCCTGTCTCTACTAAAAATACAAAAATTAGCCGGGCGTGGTGACTGGCGCCTGTAGTCCCAGCTACTCAGGGGGCTGAGGCAGGAGAATCGTTTGAACCCGGGAGGCAGAGGTTGCAGTGAGCCAGGATCATACCACTGCACTCCAGCCTGAGAGACAGAGCAACACTCTGTGTCAAAAAGAAAAAAAGAAAAGAAAAGAAAAGAAAAACCAGAAGCCATCCCTGCAGGTCCCAACCAGTCCCTAGGCACCTACCTTTCTGAGTGCACGTCCCTGGGAGGTCTCTCCTCTTCTGTGTCTCCTGTGGGGACCTCGGGCTTTCTGATGGGGTCTACCTCCACTGCTGAAGGGTTGGGTTCCACTGCTGGGATGTCCTCTAGAGGGCCATTGGCCTTCACCATCACCTCCTTGGCTGCCTCCAAGCCTGGGGGGTCGGGTACACCTCGGGGTACCAGGTTGGGCTTGGGACCCACCTCCTGGGCCTGCCGGACAGCCTGTGAGTTCTGTGCTTTCTTGATGCTGGGGCGAGGCATGGTGCCCATGTGGCTGTACATGTCACTGGAGCGGGCATAGGCTGGGGGACTCTTGGGCACCGTCACCATGTCATCCTGCGTGGCTTCAAAGATGTCAGGCTCCAAATGGGACTGCCTACTGATGGGAGCTAAGGATCGTCTCAGAGTGAAGGACCGAGGGAGGTTGGAGAGACTCCCAAAGCCCTTGAACTTGAAGAACTCTAGCAGAGGGGAAGGGAAGGAAAAGAAGGTAATGACAATGTCAACATCAGTAATAATAATGAACAATTCCTGCAGTTTCACTCGGTGAGGGGCTAAAGAGGGCTGGGGGCTTCCTGGATACCCCTTCTAATTGTTAACACACCCCTGGAAGTGGTATAAGATGGAAGCTTTGGGATCACATAGTCCTGGACTTGAATTCCTGCTCTTTCACATCCTAGCTGTGTGACCTCAGGCAAGTCACTTGACCTCTCTGAGCTGAACCTCATTCTCCACATCAGTAAAATAGAGATTCCAACACCTACCTCCTAGGGCAATGTGAGAATTAAATAAAAGCTTAGGCCAGGCATGGTGACTCACGCCTGTAATCCCAGCACTTTGGGAGGCTGATGCGGGTGGATCACCTGAGGTCAGGAGTTCGAGACCAGCCTGGACAACATAGCAAGACCCTGTCTCTACAAAAAATAAAAAAGTAAGGCTGGGTGCCGTGGTTCACGCCTGTGATCCCAGCACTTTGGGAGGCTGAGGCAGGTGGATCACCTGAGGTCAGGAGTTTGAGACCAGCCCGGTCAACATGGTGAAACCCTGTCTGTACTAAAAATACAAAAGTTAGCCAGGCATGGTGGTGCATGTCTGTAATCCCAGCTACTTGGGAGGCTGAGGCAGGATAATTGCCTGAACCCTGAAGGTGGAGGTTGCAGTGAGCCGAGATTGCACCATTGCACTCCAACCTGGGTGACAAGAGTGAGACTCCATCTCTAAATAAATAAATAAATAAATAAATAAAGTTAGCTGGATGTGCTGGTGTGTGCCTGTAATCCCAGCTAGTTGGGAGGCTGAGGCAGGAGGATGGCTTAAGCCCAGGAGTTCAAGATTGCCGTGCACTATGATGGCACCACTGCACTCCAGTCTGGGCGACAGAGCAAGAACCTGTCTCTAATAGTAATAATTATTTATGTATTTATTATTTTTTCTTTTGAGACAGGGTCTCGCTCTGTCACCCAGGCTGGAGTGCAGTGGTGCAATCTTGGCTCACTGCAACCTCCACTTCCTGGGTTAAAGTGATTCTCCTGCCTCAGCCTCCCGAGTAGCTGGGATTACAGGCACGTGCCACCACGCCCGGCTGATTTTTGTACTTTTAGTAGAGACAGGGTTTCACCATGTTGGCCAGGCTGGTCTCAAACTCCTGACCTCAAGGGATCCACCCACCTCAGCCTCCAAAAGTGTTGGGATTACAGGGGTGAGCCACCGCGCCCGGCCACTGATAATAATAATTTTAAAATTTCTGAAAATGATTCTGCATTTGCAAACATGTGCTGCAAGAATTCTCAGCATAACTCGGTGACACAGTTTAATTCCCATTTTCCAGATGTAAAAATTGAGATTGAGAGCAGTGTAATGAACTGAGGTCACGCTGCTGGTAAGTGGAGCAGGTATTCGTGTTTTGTGCTCGTATCGGGGGTTGGGGCGTGTTCCAGCCAGCCTCTGTGCACCTAGGGTGGGGGTAGAATGAGGAGGGGGTTGTTGCGAGCCTAAGGGTCGCACTGTCTGTGGTTCTCTCCTTCCTGTCAGCTGAGCCCAGCTCCAGACTCAAGAGGAACGGCTGGGGTGATACCATCTCCTGGTTTCCACAGGGGTGCATGTGAGTTCCCTACCCCTGCCCTCAGCTGTGGGACTGCCCCTTCTCACAGCCACCACCAACTGACTTCCCCATAGCCCCCAGATGAGCAAAAAGGAAAAACTCTAGCATTTTCCACGTCCTCAGCATCCTCCACCTCCTCAGCTGCTCGCACCCACGCTGGGATGCAGGTAGGATGCCCCCAGTTGACAAGGGAGGAAACTGAGGTCCAGGGATGGGGAGGGACTCCCCCAGGGTCACACAGCAAGGCCACGGCTGAGCCTGGACACAGACTAAGCCTGGCACAGCTGGGTCAGCGCTCAGGGGTTTGTGTCCCAGCCCTGCTGGCCCCATTTGGTTATTGCCTTGGTCTCCCGAGAAACGTGGTCGCAAATGTGGCCGCTCTGCCCTTCCGCTGCATGCGGTGGGGGTGGAAATTGCATCAGTGGCCAGAGGGAGGACCCCCAACCACCTTCTTTCTCAGCATCATTGGTTTTGCCTCCTGGGCACCAGGCGTTTGGAGGAGATAGTGGGGGCCGGGAGGGAAACTGAGGCCCAGAGTCCAGGGTCTGGGATTGGGCCCTGCTCAATAGCCAGTGTGACCTCAGGCAAGTCTCCGGGCCTCAGCATTGCCCTCTGGGAAATGCAGTCATAATCGCTGCCCTTTACACCACCTGTCCCCCACCCTGGTGGGGTCAGATCAAAGGAATCAGGAGACAGAAAAAGTTTGCCGGGACTGGGAAGGACAGACACAGGAAAACAGAGCAGTGGGCCAGTGTGGCCCCTCACCCTGGAGCCTGGTTCTAGTAGCTCTGGGCTCTTTCCCTACCCAAATGTCGGCTCCCAGCCTCACTGCTGTTGGGAATGTGGGACAGCATCCCAGGACACCCCCATCCCCCTGCTGCCCCAGTAACTGCCCACCTGGGATCCCATGACACCCCCATCCCCCTACCTGGGATCCCATGACACCCTCATTCCCCTGCCACCCCAGTAACTCCCCACCTGGGATCCCATAACACCCCCATCCCCCTGCCGCCCCAGTAACTCCCCACCTGGGATTCCATGACACCTCCATCCCCCTGCGCCCCAGTAACTCCCCACCTGGGATCCCATGTGAGCCCAGGCCTGTGGGCAGGCGATGGAGTGTGCGAAGGCCTCCCCTGCCCAGCTGCGAGGTCAGAGACAGCCAGAGACACAGTGGACTGCAGAGATCGAGAGACACGGTGGGGAGACAAAGAGACAGAGACAAGAGAAGCACAGAGATGGAGAACGAAGTCAATGAGTCAGAGAGAGAGAGAGAGATGCTGGGCCAGAATGACAGCTAGAAAGCCACGGGGACGCCCAGAAGCGGAGACGTCTACAGAGAGACAGTGATGGACAAAGAGAAAGAGAAACAAGGCTGGAAATAGGAGGATCGCTTGAGCCCAGGAGATAGAGACCAGCCTGGCCAACAAAGTGAGACCCCACCCCGGACTCTACAAAAAAAACAAAAAAATCAATTTTATTGTTTACTTATTTTTTTATATTTACTGATTTTTTGAGATGCAGTCTTGCTGTGTCGCCCAGGTTGGAGTGCAGTGGTGCAATCTCACTGCAATCTCCACCTCCCGGGTTCAAGCGTTTCTTCTGCCTCAACCTCTTGAGTAGCTGGGATTACAGGTGCTTGCCACCACACCCAGCTAATTTTTTGTATTTTTAGTAGAGATGGGTTTCACCACATTGGCCAGGCTGGTCTCGAACTCCTGACCTCAGGTGATCCCCCGTCCTCGGCCTCCCAAAGTGCTGGGATTAGAGGCGTGAGCCACCACCGCACCCAGCCAAAAAAAAAAAGTTAAATTGTGCCTGGAGTCCTATCTACTTGCCTACTAGCTACTTAAGAGGCTGAGGTGGGAGGATCACTTGAGCCTGGGAGGTCAAGACTGCAGTGAGCCGAGATTGTACCACTGCACCCCAGCCTGGGTGACAGAGACACTGGCGTCCAAAGGTAAAAAACAAAAAAAGTAAAACAGTGAGAGAGAGAGAAACGGAAATGAAGACAGTGATGAAGAAACAGATGCAGAGAGAGGCCCAGAGGACAGCCAGGGATGGACAGTGAAGACGGCACCCCGCACTCACTGAACTTTTTGCTGGTCTTCTTGGTCCCCTCTGTCATCTTGGCAAGTTGTGTGAAGCCCTTGGCCAGCTTGCGAGTGGCCGCTCAAGGCTCTGGACATCAAAGTTGAGGTGCCTCTCCCACCTCCCCTTCCCCTTTCTCTCACTCGCTTCCTCTGTGTATTTTTAAACCAGTGAAACTCCCACAGCTCCACCCTCCCCACCCTCTCCGCAGGGGGCGGGGGCTGGGGCCTCTCCTAGCCCCAGCCCCTGTGGGCCGCCTCCTTGGCCTCAGCAGCAGGGGCAGGGGGCAGACCGCAAGCCCGTGGGACCTGGAAGGTCTAAGGAGCAGGCCGCAGGCTCTGGGAACAGAGCCCAGTGGGCTGGGGGCCGCTGGGGACCTGCCAACAGCTGTCAGGGGGCCTGGCCGTCGGGCTGGGAAGGTGAGGGGAGTCAGGCCTGTGTGCAGGGCAGTTGCTTCTCAGCCTCTCTACCCAGGAGAGGGACTGGCAGCCGCAGATTGGAGAGAGCTGTGATCAGGCCTGTGGACTCTGGGCCACCCAGACCCAAGTTCCACCCTTGGCTGGCCATTTTGCCACGGTGTGATGTCCTCCCTGTGAACCGGGGGTACTTGCGGTGCTCACTTCACCAGCTTCAGCCGTTGGTGTAGGGCCTGGCACAGAATCGGTGCCTACCAAAGCACAGTCACCGCTTTCCAAGCTATCAGGGAGATGTCATCATGTGGTCCACTGTACCCACTGGACAGAGATGGTGAAACCGGGCACAGAGAGGCAGAGGGATTCCCCCACGTAACACAGCTGGTTGCTGGCCCAGACTGGGTCACAACTCTCCCTTCTAGGCCCCTTAACCCATGGGCTGGTGCCTTTCCACACTACAAACTTACCGTGTGTGCAGGCTCAGGTGGGCAGACCAAGATGAGGAAATGCAACCTCCCCTCCATGGTCATCCTGAACATCTGCAAAGGGTGTCAGCAGCTGCTGGGGCTTGGGGCGGGGCCCAAGACCCAGGGCTTCCAATCCCAGCTACTTCCACCTCCGAAGCTTCAGTCACCTGATTTCTAGAATGGGGAGAAGTGGGAGGTATGCAGCCAACCTGCAGGGGTTTCAGTATTTTATCTTGGACCCCAGGATGGCAACCCGGGCTGTGAGAGGAGTCCACTGCCATCTGATAGGGCACTTCCTGCATCCTCCATTAACAGTAACAGCCCCAGGGCGGGCATGGTGGCTCACACCTACCATCCCAGCATCTTGGGAGGCGGAGGCGGGTGGATCACCTGAGGTCAGGGGTTCGAGCACAGCCTGGCCAACATAGTGAAACCTCGTCTCTATTAAAAATACATTTTAAAAAATTAGCCGGGTGTGGTGGTGCGCACCTGTATCCCCAGCTACTCGGGAGGCTGAGGCAGGAGAATTGCTTGAACCAGGGAGGCAAAAGTTGCAGTGAGCCAAGATCGCACCACTGCACCCCAGCCTGGTGACAGAGGGAGACCCTATCTCAAAAAAAAAAAAAAAAAAAAAAAAAGGCCAGGCGCAGTGGCTTGCACCTGTAATCCCAGCACTTTGGGAGGCCCAGGTGGGTGGATCACGAGGTCAGGGGTTCGAGACCAGCCTGATCAACATAGTGAAACCCTGTCTGTGCTAAAAATACAAAAATTAGCTGGGCATGGTGGCGGGCGCCTGTAATCCCAGCTACTTGGGAGGCTGAGGCAGGAGAATTGCTTGAACCAGAGAGGCAGAGGTTGCAGTGAGCCGAGATCGTGCCACTGCACTCCAGTCTGGGCGACAGAGCAAGACTCCGTCTCAAAACACACACACAAAAAAGCAGAGGCAGACAATGGACAGACCGACAACCAAGTGTCCTAACTCCCCGGCTGGTATCCCCTAGCGGAAGATAGAAGGTAAGTCCCCAGCTTCTCTCCTGGGAGGGGGTTGCAGTGTGACTTGGGTTAGCTGCCAAGGCTATGCTGCTTCCTGGCCAGGCCTGCTCCTGACTTGCTATGTGATCCCACACAAGACACTTTGCCTCTCTGGGCCACAGTTTCCTCATCTGTGAAATGCACCCACCGCAGCCCCCACTTCCTTGGGTTGTTGGGAGGGTGAGAGAGGCAAACGCAGGTCCAGCCTCCGCGAGCCCTGGCTGTGGCTGCTGAGAGATAGGCACAGATAAGGGGCAGATTGGCACAGGACAGGGAATCCTGACAGGCATGCACAAGGCATGAGACCTGGGAATCCCAACCACAGAGATGCTGTGTTGCTGCGGCAGAGGCACCTCGTCAGTGCTGGGGCCCGTCTGCTCTTGGCCCGGGCGCCAGGGCAGTTTCTGGCACCCCTAGGAGAATGAATAGGGCTCAGTGTGGTGGCTCCGCTGAGCTCAGAGCCCCCTTTGTGCTGCCTGGAGTGGCCGTTAGGAGTGCAGCCGAGGACCTGCCGGCGGGTGGCTGTCCTGCGGTAGCTCTTCAGCTTGTCCTGCCCTGAACATCCCTGAGTGCTTTGCGTCCTCCAGGCCTTTTGCTCAGGCTGGCCCCACCCGCCTCAGGCTTTTACCTCCTTGGGATCCCTCCAGGTTGACTTGAGGCTATAGGGCCCTAGGATCCCTGAATTCATTTCTTTCTTTCTTTTTTTTTTGACAGAGTCTTAAAAAAACTACAGACAGAAACTTAAAAAAAAAAAAAGGTCTGGCCGGGCGCGGTGGCTCACGCCTGTAATCCCAGCACTTTGGGAGGCCGAGTCAGGCAGATCACGAGGTCAGGAGATTGAGATCATCCCGGCTAACACAGTGAAACCCCGTCTCTACTAAAAATACAAAAAAAATTAGCGGGACGTGGTGGCGGGCGCCTGTAGTCCCAGCTATTGGGAAGGCTGAGGCAGGAGAATGGCGTGAACCCGGGAGGCGGAGCTGGCCGTGAACCAAGATCGCGCCACTGCACTCCAGCCTGAGGGACAGAGCGAGACTCCATCTCAATTAAAAAAAAAAAAGAAGCTCCAGGCTAGAGTTCAGTGGTGCTATCTTAGCACCACAACCTCCACCTTCTGGGTTTAAGGAATTCTCCTGCCTCGACCTCCCTAGTAGCTGAGATTACAGGCGCGCCCCACCATGCCCGGCTATTTATTTATTTATTTATTTTTTAGTAGAGGCGGGGTTTCACTATGTTGGTCAGGCTGGTCTCGAACTCCTGATCTCAGGTGATCCTCCAGCCTCAGCCTCCCAAAGTGTTGGGATTCCAGGCGTGAGCCGTGGCACCCAGCCCCCTGCTCTCACTTCTGTCCCCTATCCTTGCCCCTCTTCCTCAGTCTGTGACTCAAGCAGGGACAGTGTGGTGGGGGCCTATGGAGAGGACAGAGAAGACAGGCTCACGGACAGGGCAGGTACCATGAAGAGTTGGAGACCTTAAACTTCATCGTCAAAGGCATCAGACCCATGCAATTCTGGATTCAGTCCCCACCTCCATGACCTTGGGCAAGTCATGTCACCTCTCTGAGCCTCTCTCTTTTTTTTCCCCCATCAGTAAAACAGAATATAACATCCCTTACGTGATCTCATGGCAGTGAAATAAAATATTTATAGCAAGGGTATAATTTTGATTTAATTCACTTGTGTCCTTATTTGCATATTCCAAACAGACCTGAAGCCTTCTGAGAGAGGCCAGGGCCCCTTCCATATGAGGACTGGATCATGCTTCCCCCTCAGCTGATCTGACACTGGGGACAGTGTGGGCTGATGGCAAATGACCCTGGGCTTTAAGAGTAAAGAGACCTGGCTTTGAATCCCAGCTTCATAGCTTCCTGACTATGGAGCCTGGGGCAGGCTACACCAATCTGGGCCTCAATTTCCCCTTTTGTAACTTGGGTCTAGTAATAGCAACCTCCTAATAGGGGTGCTGGAGAGTTTCAGGGAGACAACGTAAGTCAGCCCCAGGCCAGGCACTGAGTCAGTTCCTGGCTAGTGTGGGCAGAACTTCTGTGATCGATTGATTGATTGGAAACGGAGTTTCGCTCTTGTTGCCCCGGCTGGAGTGCAGTCACCCAATCTCAGCTCACTGCAACTTCCCCATCCTGGGCTCAAGTGATTCTCTTGCCTTTGGCCTCCTGGGTAGCTGGGATCACAGGTGCCACCATGCC
The DNA here is from genome assembly GCF_037993035.2 of Macaca fascicularis. Classification (NCBI taxonomy): domain Eukaryota; kingdom Metazoa; phylum Chordata; class Mammalia; order Primates; family Cercopithecidae; genus Macaca; species Macaca fascicularis. The sequence continues at coordinate 16,218,018 of NC_088389.1, read as the reverse complement.
CGGTTAATTTTCTTTTCTGTATTTTTATTAGAGACAGGGTTTCATCGTGTTGGCCAGATTGGTCTTGAACTCTTGACCTCAGGTGATCCACCTGCCTCAGCCTCCCAAAGTGTAGGGATTACAGGCATGAGCTACCACGCCTAGCCAATTTTTTTTTTTTTAATTTTTTTGAGATGGAGTCTCACTCTGATGCCCAGACTGGAGTGCAGTGGCACAATCCTGGCTCACTGCAACTCCCACCTCCCAGGTTCGAGTGATTCTCCTGCCTCAGCCTCCTGAGTAGCTGGGATTACAGGTGCGTGCCATCACACCCAGCTAATTTTCCTATTTTTAGTGGAGACAGGGTTTTACCATGTTGGCCAGGCTGGTCTCGAACTCCTGACCTCAGGTGATTCACCTGCCTCCTCCTCCAAAAGTGGTGGGATTACAGGTGTGAGCCTTTCGGAGGAGGAGGCAACTTCTGTGATTTTAGAGGGCTGTGGGTATCACATGGCTGTTCTCTGTCCTGTGCCCCTGCTATGCAGTTGACCCACTGTCTCTTCAGATGCACCAGCAACCAAGAGCAGCCCATTTCATGACTCCATCTTCTCCTTCCCTCCCATGCTTCCCGTCTGTCTCTGCTCAGAGGAAAACAGGGGATCCAGGCTGGGGTCAGACAGCTGTCCAGCTCCTCCCTTTACTGTGCTGCCCTCACCTTCTCTGTTAAAATGGCAGCAGGACCAGCAGCTCTCTCGGGGCAGACATCTACCAAGGACTGGCCACATGCCCAGCCCAGCCTTGCCAGTTTAGCCGATCCCTGGGAAGCAGGAAACGTTTCCAGTGAGAAATCACTCGTTTCTTCTTACTTGTGCCTGGGTTTTGCCAGCTTGGTGATCTGGGGCCCCGGACCTGGGCAGCCTGGGTAGCCTTGTGACAGGCATCCGGTCTTCCCTGCCTCTCTTGCCTGCCTGCATCCTACAGTGGGGACTGAGGCCCTGAGGCCCCAAGGGGAAGTGACAGGCGGATGTTGGGGTTCAGACCAGGGATGGTGGGGTGTAGGTGACAACTCCACCGGAACTTCTGCTAGGGCCTCTGCCCACAGGATGTGACTTAGGGAGGGCTCATGGGAAACAGCAGGCCCTGGCTTGAGCTGTAGTCGGATAGTGGAGGCCACACAAACCCACCATAGATCCCGACCCACTGCGCTACTGCTCAGACCAGTGGTGCCGTGCCCCAGCAATGCCGTGGCTCCACCCCTAGGCCACATGGGCAGGGCCCTGAGATGGGGAAGTGCTGGGGTTTGTGCCAGACTGACCTGGTTCAAATACCAGTATGGTCACTGACCAGCTGTTTGACCCAGGCCAAGTGATGTCACCTGTGAGTCTCAGGATCCTGATGTGTACGATGGAGGTGACAACAGTACCCATATGGTTGAGTGGCAACCGAGATAATTCTTATAAAGTGGTAAGTAGGGCTGGGACCATTTATTTTCCATCAATAAATTGTCATTACTAAAATTTTTATGGTTTTCTCCTTATCCTCCCCACCTCCAATTTATTTATTTATTTATTTATTTTTTTTTTTGAGACGGAGTCTCGCTCTGTCGCCCAGGCTGGAGTGCAGTGGTGCGATCTCGGCTCACTGCAAGCTCTGCCTTCCGGGTTCACGCCATTCTCCTGCCTCAGCCTCCCGAGTAGCTGAGACTACAGGCGCCCGCCACCTCGCCTGGCTAGTTTTTTGTATTTTTTAGTAGAGACGGGTTTTCACCGTGTTAGCCAGGATGGTCTCAATCTCCTGACCTCGTGATCCACCCGTCTCGGCCTCCCAAAGTGCTGGGATTACAGGCTTGAGCCACCACGCCCGGCCCCCACCTCCAATTTAGCTAACAGCCTCCTGCTTCTAACAGTGTACCCATGAACCTGACCCTACTTCTCTCCCTGCCTAAACCCCTCTCTGGTTCTACACTACTCTCAGGAGGAGAGGCTCCTTCCTCCTCAGCCTGACTTTCCAGCCCCTCCCTGGTAATGCCCTTACCCAGAACAGGACCTCTTGTGACATCAAGGTCATCAAAGCCATTCCAGCCTCCTCCTAGGAGGCTTTGAGGCTAAGCAGTGTGGGGTGAGAGCTGGGAGCCACCCCGAGGGTTTTTTTTTGAGACGGAGTCTCACTCTGTCACCAGGCTGGAGTGCAGTGGCAAGACCTCGGCTTACTGCAACCTCCACCTCCTGGGTTCAGGCGATTCTCCTGCTTCAGCCTCCTGAGTAGCTGGGACTACAGGCACCCAACACCACGCCCGGCTAAGTTTTGTATTTTTAGTAGAGATGGGGTTTCAACATATTGGCCAGGCTGGTCTCGAACTCCTGACCTTGTGATCTGCCTGCCTCGGCCTCCCAAAGTGCTGGGATTACAGGCGTGAGCCACCGCGCCCACCCCAAGGGCTTCTTGCAGGAAGAGAGGGCATCCAGAGTCTAGGGGAGTGTGGAATCAGGGGAGAACCGCCCTGAACGCAGGAAGGCTTAGGGAGACAGTAGAGAGATTTGCATGGCCACAGCCTGGGAGGTGGGGTGTGAACTGGAAAGAGCTTCCAATGTCACATTCAGGTTCTTCGGGGACAGAGAGGCCAGACTGGGGGGCCAGGTCTCAGGATCCACCCGCAGAGGGCTGGAGAGGAGGGGGCAGATTGAAGCGGGGCAAAGGAGGCAGAAAAGACGGCTTTGCCGGAGGCTGTCCTTGGGCAGAGCTGGAGGGGGAATCTGGGGGCCGCTGGAGCCAGGAAGATGCAGGCGAAGGGATGGGCGCGATGGGGGAGGGAGATGGGGGGGTGAGTGGTGAGCTCCCGCCTGCATAAGGACAGCAAGCCTCCCCAGTGCTCTCCTCCTGGCCCAACCACGGATAGCCTGAGTCAAGAGAATCCCCTTCACAGTCAGACACCCAGCTTTGTCGCCGTGTGACCTTGGGCAAATGACCTCACCTCTGAGCCTCAATGTCCTCTTCTGCAAAATGGGTTAGTGATCCTGACTATGGGGCTGTTGATTCAGGATTCGGCGGGAACGCCCAGCACTTCCTGAGCACACAAAGAGTGCTGAGAAAATGGTAGCTGTTTTTTGCGATTATTGACCCGGGGCCTGATCAGCTCTGGCGCGACTCGGCGAAGGCGCGAGTCCTGCGGGTCCCATCCCTGCCTCCTGGAGAGCCAGGCTCCAGCGATAGAAGGCCCGGGCGTTGCTTGCTCGTCGCCTCCAGTGCCGCCGCGCCCCCTGGCGGCCGTCGGTTGCCATGTCAACGGAGGGTGGCGGGGACCGGGGGAGGCGGAGGCGGGGGCCGTTTTCTCCTCCCAGGGCCGGAGGACGCTCCCTCCGCGCCTCCCGCCTTCGCCTCTTGGGGGGGCACTCCGAGCCGGGGAGGAAGGGGCTCTCCGCGGCAGCCGGCATGTGGGGGTAAACTGAGGCACGCGGCTGGGCGCCCGCAGCCAGGTGCCGAGCGCGGGGCCCCACCTCCGAAGGCGGAGGAGGGGCCGCGGGCGGTGACGCGCCGAGGGCGGCCGGCGGACAGCGAGCGGGCGGGCGGGCGGGCGGTGGCGGCGGCGGCAGGTGCGGCCGCGGAGGGTGGGAGGGAGGAGGGCGGGGGCGGGCGGAGGAGGAGGGGAAGGCGAGGCCGGGCACCTCCCCCTTTATAACGCGCCCCCTCCCGGGCTCTCGGGCCGTCTCCTAGTCGGCTCTTCCCGTCTCGCCCCCTCGCCCGGCCGCCCCGGGCCCGGGCCCGGCCAGGGAGCCCCCAGGCCGCGGCTCGGGGGCTGCCCCCCCGCCCGCCGCCCCGCGCAGCCCGGCGGAGGCGGCGCCGTCGGAGGAGGAGGAGCAGGGCACTGCGGCTGGCCCCGGATCGGGCGCCAGAGCGGCAGCAGCTTCGGCAGCAGCGGCGGCCCGGGCCCATGCAGCGGGACGCGCCACCCCGAGCCCCAGCTCCGGCGCCCCGGCTCCCCGCGCCCCCGATCGGGGCCGCCGCCAGTAGTGGCGGCGGCGGAGGCGGGGGCAGCGGCGGCGGCGGAGGCGCCTCTGCAGCTCCGGCTCCCCCTGGCCTCTCGGGAACTACAAGTCCCAGGGGGCCTGGCGGCGGGCGGCGGGCGGAAGAGGCGGGGTCGGCGCCGCGAGGCCGGAAGTGGCCGTGGAGGCGGAAGTGGCGCGGCCGCGGAGGGGCCTGGAGCGCGGCGGCGGCGGGACCCGGAGCGGGAGCGGCAGCAGCAGCGGCTGGGGGCGGCGGCGGCGCGTTGGAGGCGGCCATGGCAAAGCAGTACGACTCGGTGGAGTGCCCCTTTTGTGATGAAGTTTCCAAATACGAGAAGCTCGCCAAGATCGGCCAAGGCACCTTCGGGTAAGGCTGGGCCCCTCGGGGCCGGGAGCCGTGGGCCTGCACCCCTAGGGCGGACGTCGGGATGCCCCGGGCCCCGCCCGAGTTGGTAGAGAAACCGTCTGTCCCCGGGCTTGCCCACTGGTCTTTAGGCCGCGCCGCACCCCGCCCCGGCCTGAAGGAGCCGGCTGGTGGGGAGGAGCCTGAGGCCGGTGGTGGGGGCGGGGAGGGGCTGCAGAGAGGCGCCCGTGAGGGGAACGGGATCTCTCCAAGAGACGCCCAAGTGAGGAGAAGGGACTGAGAGAAGGAAGCAGAAGCTCCGAACGAGACAGGGTGCCGGGTGGCGGGGTAGCCGCGTGCCCTGGGTACTTACCCCAGCCCCGCCCGGGAATCTTTTTGCTGCTGCCCCTCCTCCGGTAGTGGGGGAGGGGCGGGCCCTGCGGAAATCGCCTGATGAGCTCTCGGGTCTCCCTTTCCGCCTGCAGGGAGGTGTTTAAGGCCAGGCACCGCAAGACCGGCCAGAAGGTGGCTCTGAAGAAGGTGCTGATGGAAAACGAGAAGGAGGGGGTGAGTACGGATCGGGCGTGCGGGCCAGCCGTCTAACTGCCCAGGACCCCGGGTCGGTTTTCCACCCTGCTGCTTCTAGGAGTCTCAGGTTGAGATTTAATTTTTTTCGTAGTAGTTCAGAAATTTCCAGGGAATTTGGCCTCCACCCTAAAACTAAATGCTTCATTCTTAGGCAGTTATGGGTGAGACCGGGAGGGGGAGTTGATGCATGCATCGTGTGCACTTTAGTTCACGAAGTTAGGAAGCCTTTAAACACCTTTTTTTAGTGTTAAATTTTGCTTAATGTTAAAGAAAGATACATATGCATGCAAATTTTTGAAAAGTGACTAATACTCAGTTATTTAATGTGTTTAAAAGGAGCGGTCCCTCCACCCCATCTTAGCTCAAGTACAACGTCCCATAAACCTTCCTTTTCCTGATGTGCTTTAGCGAGGACATTTTTGAATCGTCATGTTTGTTGCCAACGAAACAGCCATAGAGCTGAAGTTTGAAGGCTGAAACCGCCGAGCATTTAGTGGCTAATAGCAAAGTATTGCTGTTTCAGTTTGTTGTCTCAAATTATCTCCTTGAAGTGTGCATGCTCCTACTATATCCATTTTACAGGCAGAGCTTCTGAGACAGCTGGTTTCAGAGCCCATGATCTTGCTCTGTCTCCCAACTTGCCTCTCAATATAGACCCCAGGGCTGGGCTCTGTACTGCGCTCACTCTTGACCACTTTCCCCTCTCTCCCACCCAGTTCCCCATTACCGCCTTGCGGGAGATCAAGATCCTTCAACTTCTAAAACATGAGAATGTGGTCAACTTGATTGAGATTTGTCGAACCAAAGGTAAGTTGTTTGGATCTTATGAGGAGATGACACTTGTAGCCTAAGGTTTTGTTCGTAAAGTTGGAACTAGACCCACCTAAACTGCCTCCTCTTAACTCAGATGGACCCATGGTGACTGCTTTCTCTGGTCCTCTTTCATCGTAGCTGGTGCTTCCTCGGGGTCTGCCCTGGCCCAGAAGAGGCACTCAGAAAATATTTGACCAGTGAAGGAAGGAACAGACAGATGCTCTGGAGGGCTTGGGTGCCCATGGGTTGGAGCAGGAAGAAAGAAACTGGTTGTGGGAAAGTGTGTTGGGTGTGGCTTTCTTGACTTTTTCTTCCTTGTATTCCTGCCTCAGCTTCACCCTATAACCGCTGCAAGGGCAGTATATACCTGGTGTTCGACTTCTGCGAGCATGACCTTGCTGGGCTGTTGAGCAATGTTTTGGTCAAGTTCACGCTGTCTGAGATCAAGAGGGTGATGCAGATGCTCCTTAACGGCCTCTACTATATCCACAGGAACAAGGTGGGGGCGAGAGCTGGGAGGAGGACCCAGGCTTGGGCTGGCCTTGGCTCCCACTCCCGGGTGGATATCACTGAAGGAGCCACTCTTGCCCTTCTTGCAGATCCTGCATAGGGACATGAAGGCTGCTAACGTGCTTATCACTCGTGACGGGGTCCTGAAGCTGGCAGACTTTGGGCTGGCCCGGGCCTTCAGCCTGGCTAAGAACAGCCAGCCCAACCGCTACACCAACCGTGTGGTGACACTCTGGTACCGGCCCCCGGAGCTGTTGCTCGGTGAGGACTCCCGAGCGGGCCGAGGGGGGTGAGGGCCAGGCATCTACCTGGCCCCCGCCCCCCCACTGCCAGGGCTTCTTGAGCTGCCGGCCCTGGGGCATTGAGTCTCAGGAGGCCTCCGGGCTCAAGGGGCCCTCCTGGTGCGCTCTTCTTCCCAGGGGAGCGGGACTACGGCCCCCCCATTGACCTGTGGGGTGCTGGGTGCATCATGGCAGAGATGTGGACCCGCAGCCCCATCATGCAGGGCAACACGGAGCAGCACCAACTCGCCCTCATCAGTCAGCTCTGCGGCTCCATCACCCCTGAGGTACGGGGTCCCGGTCCCCCGGCAGAGGAGTGGGGAGTGGAATGGAGGGAGCGCTCCTCTCTGGAAGGGAGGCTGGTTTGGTGACAGGGCCTGCCCTTGAGAGCCACACAGGCTATGCGCCAGTCTTGGTTCCATCAGCCATTCTGTGGCCTTGGGCAGAACAACTGAGTCAGCGCTGGGTTTCTCTTCTGTGAACCAGAAATGGGACGTATATCAGGGTTGGGCCTGGCATGTGGTATGTGCCAATCTGTGGCGGGCACTGCTTCTCTTGGGAGGGGTCGAGTTCTCTCTGCAGTAGTAGTCTGGGAGTCTCGAAGTGGAGCAGGTATTTTAGTCCTTTTAGGCCTTAACAAAGGGATAAGCCACGTACCTCCTGGCCGGACTTCATCCTCTGTCAACGCCCCCTCCCTCCCAGGTGTGGCCAAATGTGGACAACTATGAGCTGTATGAAAAGCTGGAGCTGGTCAAGGGCCAGAAGCGGAAGGTGAAGGACAGGCTGAAGGCCTATGTGCGTGACCCGTACGCACTGGACCTCATCGATAAGCTGCTGGTGCTGGACCCTGCCCAGCGCATCGACAGCGACGATGCCCTCAACCATGACTTCTTCTGGTCCGACCCCATGCCCTCTGACCTCAAGGGCATGCTCTCCACCCACCTGACGTCCATGTTCGAGTACCTGGCACCACCGCGCCGGAAGGGCAGCCAGATCACCCAGCAGTCCACCAACCAGAGTCGCAATCCCGCCACCACCAACCAGACGGAGTTTGAGCGTGTCTTCTGAGGGCCGGCGCTTGCCACTAGGGCTCTTACATTTTTTTCTTGTGCTATGTGACTTGCATCGTGGAGACGGTGGGGCATTTGAGTTCATATCTCTCATGCATATTTTATTTAATCCCCACCTTGGGCTCTGGGAGCAGCCCGCTGAGTGGACTGGAGTGGAGCATTTGCTGAAAGGCCAGGAGGGTATCGGGGCTGTCCTGTCCTCGCTGGCTTTCTGGATGGTGCCCAGAGGGTTTCCATGGGGTAGGAGGAGGGGATCTCCCACCAGTGACTTTTTCTAAGAGCTCCCAGCATGGTGGAAGAGGGGACAGTTCCCTCACCCACCCACAATCCTATTCTCGGGCTGAGAACCCTGCGTGGGGACAGGGCTGGCCTCAGGAATGGGCTGTTTTTGGCCTAACCCTCAGAAGCACTGGGGCTGGCACAAACTCTTGGTTTCTTTAGCAGGAGAATTTTATCGTGTTTCTTTTGGTTCCATTGTTTGGAGACATTCCTGGGCACAGTTTGGTCCGTTAGAATTAAAAGGTTTTTTTTTTCTTTTTTTTTCTTTTTTTTTTTCCTCCAGGAGTTGATGTGTGTTTTGTTCTGCGCACATGCCACCAACTCTTCCCCCACAGTCAGCAGGTTGGGCCTGACCATTGGGACTTGATTGTGAAGTCACTGGAGGTCTTGACTCTTTTATCTCAGTTCCTGTTCTCTTACATAATTGCAAAGGACCTTTGTCTGTTTTTCCTCTTGGGTGCCTTCCAGAACGCATCTCATGTCCCTGGTGAGGGAATTGGCGAGGACCTGCTGCGAGCTGCTATGGCTGCAGTGGTGACCCAGCTGGGCAGATCACTGGAGTGACAATTTGATCTGTCACCTGAGAAGGATGGTCCCTCAGGCTGCTGGGTAGAGGGCCTGGGGCAGGCCGGAGAGAGAAAGTGTGCAGAGGGTGGAGGGATCACAGGGGTCTTGGAAGGTGGCAATAGTTTGAACAGGGGTGGGGAGTTTGTGGGAGAAAAATACAGGCTGAAGGTAGAATACCTGGGACCCTCTGAGGAGCGGAACATTCTGGCGGGCATGTTTTCTGTGAGCCTGAAGTTGGGAAGAGACATTCTGGAGGTCAATTTCCTACATCCTCTTACGGGCAGAGACCTTGAAGTGGGGCCAGGAAGGAAGGTTGGCAAAACCTTTGACCAGAACTGTCCATTTACAGAAACTGACCCAGACCACAACACAAAAGGCCAGTGAAAGAAAAAAAAATTTTTTTTTTTTGAGACAGAGTCTCAGTTGCCCAGGCTGAAGTGCAGTGGCGTGATCTCGGCTCACTGCAACTTCTGCCTCCCGGGTTCAAGCGATTCTCCTGCCTCAGCCTCCTGAGTAGCTGGGACTACAGGCACCCACCACCACGCCCAGTTAATTTTTGTATTTTTAGTAGAGATGGGGTTTTGCCATCTTGGCCAGGCTGGTCTCGACTCCTGACCTCAAGTGATCCGCCCACCTCAGCCTCCCAAAGTGCTGGGATTACAGGTGTGAGCCACCACGTCCAGCCAAGGAAAAAATTCTTGATTGGTGTATTTGTTTTCCTGAGACTGCTATAACTAATTGCTACAAGCATGCTAGCTTAAAGTAACACGTTTATTCTGTTCCAAAGTTATTGGTGGCAGGGTCGGCTCCTTCGGGAGGATCTGAGGGAGAGAGAATCCTTACTGAGACTCCTGGTGACTGCTGGCAGTCCTTGCATCCCTTAGGCTCGTAGATGTGTCGCTCTGGTCTCTGCCTGTGTTCACATGGCATTCTTCCCTCTGTGTCTTTTTTTTTTTTTTTTTTTTTTTTTTGAGGTGGAGTTTCGCTCTTGTTGCCCAGGCTGGAGTGCAATGGCATGATCTTGGCTCACTGCAACCTCCACCTCCTGGGTTCAAGCGATTCACCTGCCTCAGCCTCCCTAGTAGGTGAGATTACAGGCGCCTGCCACCATGCCTGGCTAATTTTTGTATTTTTAGTAGAGACAGGGTTTCACCATGTTGGCCAGGCTGGTCTTGAACTCCTGACCTCAGGTGATCCACCTGCCTCAGCCTCCCCAAGTGCTGGGATTACAGGCATGAGTCACCACGCCCGGCCTATGTGTCTGTCGTATGTGGACACCAGTCTGGATTTAGGGGCCACCTTGACCCAGTGTGACCTCATCTTAACCGATTACATCTGCAAAGACCCTCTTTCCAAATACGGTCATATTCTGAGGTTTGGAGAGGACATGAATTCAGGGGGCACACTTCAACCCAGTATAACTAGTAGTCAAATCCAAATCGGCTGGGCGCAGTGGCTCACGCCTATAATCCCAGCCCTTTGGGAGGCCGAGGCGGGCAGGTCACAAGGTCAGGAGTTCAAGACCAGCCTGACCAAAATTGTGAAACCCCATCTCTACTAAAAATACAAAACTTAGCTGGGTGTGCGCCTATAGTCCGAGCTATGTGGGAGGCTGAGGCAGGAGAATTGCTGGAACCCAGGCCAGGAGGCACAGGTTGCAGTGAGGCAAGATCGAACCACTGTACTCTAGCCTGGGTAACACAGCGAGACTGTGTCTCAAAAAAAAAAAAAAAATTAGCTGGGCATGGTGGTGCATCCCTGTAGTCCCAGCTACTCAGGAGGCTGAGGCAGGAGAATCACTTGAACTAAGGAGGCGGAGGTTACAGTGAGCTGAGATTGTGCCACTGCATTCCAGCCTGGCGACAGAGCGAGACTCCGTCTCAAAAAAAAAAAAAAAAAAAAAAATCCAAATCAGGGCTGGGTGCAGTGACTCAGGCCTGTAAACCGCAACATTGGGAGGCTGAGGTGGATACCTGAGGACAGGAGTTTGAGACCAGCCTGGCCAATATGGCAAAACCCCATCTCTACTAAAAATAAAAAAATTAGCTGGGTCTGGTGGCGCCTGCCTGTAATCCCAGCTACTTGGGAGGCAGAGGTGGGAGAATCGCTTGAACCCAGGAGGCAGAGAGAGGTTGCAGTGAGCTGAGATGGCACCACTGCTTGCCAGCCTGGGTGACAGAGCGAGACTTATCAAAAAAAAAAGAAAAATCCAAATTAAAGCTATTGTGAGGTGTCCTGAGAGCAGTCAGTAGGAATTGAGTGGGAAAACTCACAGGGCTGGCCTAACTGTATTTTCTTTGAAGGATAAGAAGCTTCTCTAAAAGGTTCATATTCTTTGACTCAGCAATTCCACTTACAGGAATTTTTTAAGAGCAATTACACAATGATAGTCTTTATGTCATTGAACCCTCACTGCAATTTTTTTGGTCTCATTGATTCATTGAGCATACTTACTAGGTGCGTCTTCCAAGGGCCGTGCTGTTCGGGACTTAATACAGCTGGAAACGGTGGCCCACCCCCACCCCAGTGGAGCTCGCCTTCCAGTAGGTCCAAACTGGTTTGATTGAGTTCCATGGAAAACAATAAAATGGGGTAAGGGGAAGAGTTGGGGGTAGCTGAGGGGTCAGCGTGACGTGGAAGCAGAAATCGAGGCTTTTTGGGGCAGGGGTGTGGGTACAAGTGCCCAGGGCTGGGAAGCCTTTGGGGAGCTTTGTACAGAGTGTGTGGTTCTTTATGTTTCGGTGTTTCCTCATAGTTGGTTAACTAATACATTTGTTATGCAATTAAGCCATCTTTTCATTTTTAAACATTTTTAAAAACTTATCTTTTAGAGATGGGGTCTTGCTTTGTTGCCTAGGCTGGTCTCCAGCTCCTCAGCTCAAGGGATCCTCCCACCTTGGCCTCCCAAAGTGCTGGGATTACTGGTGTGAGCCACTGTGCCCAGCCAATTAAGCTACATTTTAAAACAACCAAGACAGGCGCCAAACCCTGGAGCTGCTGACCGGAGCTCGTCCTCACCCCCTTCCCCAGTCTACCCCAGGGAGGAACAGGGACTGGCCAGTCAGGCGAGGGTTCTCTAGCTTTGGCCTCAAGCTCCGGTGTGACATGGGTGCTGTTTCCACCTGTGGAGGGAGGTATGTGGACTGGAATAAAGGCTCCCAGAGGGCAGGGCCCTGTGGGGCTTTTACCATGTTTCTGGCACCTAGATAGCACCTGGCACACATGAGTCTCTGGGATACAGTGGAGCGAGTGCAGTGAACACGTGGCCAAGGAGGCTGTGCAGATGGGAAAGGCCTTCACCAGCTCATGGGGATGAACTCGGATGTCACCCTGCAGGGGGACTGAATTCTGTGTCCTGGCCTTTTGTTTAAGAGCCTGGAGTCACGTCCTGGTGTTTTTTTTTTTTTTTTAAAGGAAAAATGGTTTTATTCATTTGTACTTAAACCAGCTAAGGAAGTACTGATGTCATTATAATGCAGCAAATACAAGACCTTTTTCCACAAATATTAGCATAACCATCAAAATAGGGACTATAGTAAAACAGCCAAAAAGGGCTGAGAGAATCAAGTATGTTACAACTTAACCCTTCACCTCAATAGAATTATTTTATTATTATTATCATTATTATTATTATTATTTTTTTTTGAGACAGAGTTTCACTTTTATTGCCCAGGCTGGAGTGCAATGGAACCATCTTGGCTCACTACAACCTCCGCCTCCCGGAATTCAGGCTATTCTGCCTCAGCCTTTCTGAGTAGCTGGGATTACAGGCATACGCCACCACACCTGGCTAATTTTGTATTTTTAGTAGAGACAGGGTTTCTGCATGTTGGTCAGTCTGGTCTCAAACTTTGGACCTCAGATGATCCACCCGCCTCGGCCTCCCAAAGTGTTGGGATTACAGGCGTGAGCCACCGCGCCCTGCCTATTATTACTTTTGAGATGGAGTCTCTGTCACCCAGACTGGAGTGCAGTGGCGCAATCTTGACTCTGCAAGCTCTGCCTCCCGGGTTCACGCCATTCTGCCTCAGCCTCCCGAGTGGCTGGGACTACAGGCGCCTGCCACCATGGCAGGCTATTTTGAATTTTTTTGAGACGGAGTCTCGCTCTGTCCCCCAGGCTGGAGTGCAGTGGCGCCATCTCAGCTCGCTGCAAGCTCTGCCTCCCGGGTTCATGCCATTCTCCTGCCTCAGCCTCCCGAGTAGCTGGGACTACAGGCACCCGCCACCTCGCCCGGCTAGTTTTGTGCATTGTTTTTAGTAGAGACGGAGTTTCATCGGGTTAGCCAGGATGGTCTCGATCTCCTGACCTCGTGATCCGCCCGCCTCGGCCTCCCAAAGTGCTGGGATTACAGGCTTGAGCCACCGCGCCCAGCCTATTTTGTATTTTTGATAGAGACAGGGTTTCACCGTGTTAGCCAGCATGGTCTCGATTTCTTGACCTCGTGATCTGCCCACCTCAGCCTCCTGAAGTGCTGGGATTATAGGCGTGAGCTACCGCATCTGGCTTATTTTTTTAAGACAGACTCTGGCTCTGTCGCCCAGGCTGGATCACAGTGGCTCGATCTTGGCTCACTACAACCTCCTCCTCCTGGGGTCAAGCGATTTTCTGCCTCAGCCTCCCGAATGGCTGGGATTAAGGACGCCTGCCACCACTCCTGGCTACCTGGCTTCTTTTTGCCCAAGTGATTTGCTGAAACAGAGCCTCTTCCTCCAGCAGACTTGGACTCTTAAGCGTGTCCCGTGTCCACCCTGTCCTTTGTGTACTCCTCTCCCTGGCCAGGATCTCACCCTGGCAGGGCAAGGGCAAAAACGGGCCCTAACTGTAAGGTGGGTGGGCTGGGATAAGGAGGCCTGGAGGAGGCTAGATAAAGCCAGCCCCAAGGTCTGGAAGCCCTCCCAAGCATAGCCCCCTCGCCTCCCATCTGCCTGCCTGCCTGCGTGCTTACCTTTAACCTCTACCTAGTTGTTATTTAACTCGCGGTGAGGTTCTGACCAGTCCCACGCTCCACTCCAGAAACCCGCTAGGGAAGCTAAGTCCCTGGGCTGATCCTAGGATGAGGGCAGGAACCTATCAGGTAAAACCTTTCTCCCTGTACACTGGAGAGACCAGAACCTCTTCCCCCAGTCCCATCAGGGGAGGGGAGGCCTTGGCATCTCCCCAAATCACGTTCTCTGGGTCAACGAGCCTCACAACTCCAGCTAAATCCTGGGTAGAGGTGGCTTGGCAGAGATGCCCACACGTGTGTGTCACTTCGTGCCCTACCCAGAAGGGGAGCAGGAGACCAAGGGATGAGAGGTGCCAGGTCCCTGGCTGCCTCCTTGCCAGTGGCTGAGAAGTTCTGGTGGGAAGGAACCATGGAGGGCCCATCCAGACAACCTTCCTCAGCTAAAACTGCCTCCTTCCAGGTAGGAGAAGCCGGCGACCAGGAAGGTGGCCTTTCCTTTCTACGCCTCCGTTTCTTGGGGGTGATGCTGCCAGCCCCTTACAGGGCTAACCTCAGCACCCAGCATGCTTAAAGAGTGAGAACAAATTGAAAAAAAATTCTACGTTTTTTCCCTCTGAAAATTGGTAAGACGGCCGGGCGCGGTGTCTCATGCCTGTAATCCCAGCACTTGGGGAGGCCGAGGCGGGTGGATCATGAAGTCAGGAGTTCGAGACCAGCCTGGCTAAGATGATGAAGCCCTGCCTCCACTAAAAATACAAAAATCAGCCAGGCGCGATGGTGGGCACCTGTAGTCCCAGTTACTTGGGAGGCTGAGGCAGGAGAATCACTTGAACCTGGGAGGCAGAGGTTGCGGTCAGCCGAGATCACGCCACTGCACTCCAGCCTGGGTGACAGAGCAAGGCTCCGTCTCTGGAAAAAAAAGCTGGGCATGGTGGCGCATGTCTGTAATCCCAACTACTATGGAGGCTGAGGCAGGAGAATCTCTTGAACCCGGAATGTGGAGGTTGCAGTGAGCTGAGATCGGGTCTCTGCACTCCAGCCTGGGCAACAGAGTGAGACTCTCAAAAAAAAAAAAAAAAAAAATCCTCACTCTCTTAAAAAGGAGACTGAGGGTCAGACAGGATCAGAGAGGGAAATGTCTTGCCCATGGTCACACAGCAGTTCGACAGCAGAGAAGGCCAGGGTGACCAGACAGGTGGTGGTGAGGTGCAAGGACCAACATTAAAGTCAGTAATCTGGGTTTAAGTGGGCTCTGGCACGTCCCTGTGCCTGCTGTATCACTCTGGGTGAGTTGATTAACCTCTCTGAACTTTCATTTTTCCACCTGTAAAATAGGGATCATCTGGAATTCACACAATTTTCATGAGATTTCAGGTGCCAAACACAGGGATAAGTGCTTAATAAATGTTTGTTTTGAGGTAGTGTCTTACTCTGTCTCTCTGTCACCCAGGCTGTAGTGCAGTGTCGCCATCTCGGCTCACCTCCCTGGTTCAAGGGATTCTCCTGCCTCAGCCTCCCAAGTAGTGGGGCTACTGGAGTGTGTCACCACACCCAGCTAATTTTTGTAATTTTAGTAGAGATGGGATTTCACCGTTGTGGCCAGGCTGTTCTGAAACTCCTGGCCTCAAGCGATTGCACCACCGTGGCTTCCCAAAGTGCTGGGATTGTAGGCGTGAGCCACTGCTCCCAGCCTAGTGCTTACTTAATAAATGTTAACAAAAAACAACCCACCCCAAAAAGGGAAAGAAGACAAAAACAAGGCAAGGGTGTTTCAGCAGAGGCAAACATCACAAGCAAAAGCTTGCAGGTGGGAGAAGCCAAGGCCAATGGCTGAAGTCCTTGCCAGCTGGCAGGGACTCTGCCCTGTAAGTGGGGGGTGAGTCCAGAGGTAGGCAGGGACCAGGCCACAGTGAACTTGTGGGTGTTATTAATCCTGAGTGTGTGACGGGGCAGGAGAGAGTGTAGTATCCCAGGCAGATCTGAGGCCCCAGCTCTCTCTGTCTCTCTCAGCCTCAGCCTGCCACTCTGCAGTGGTTACCCTCTGACCTGATCGGGGTTTGTAAATCTGTATATTCCTTTGTGAATTTCTTTGCTGCCCTCTCACCCCCGGGTCTGGGTGCTCTGTGAGCAGTACCTTGTCTTCTGTTCTCTACAGTGACCCCAGCATCTAGCCCAGGGTCTGGCAGAGATAATTTCTTCCCAATGAGTAAGTGAATGAAGGACATCGTTTCCCTGTGGGAAGGTGGGGGTTAAGGCAGAGTTCCTCAGTCTGCTCCTACCCCAGCCCCTCCTTCCCTCCACACGCACCTGCAGATCTGCCCACGTGAGTGTGCACCGGCCCACTTACTGGTTCCCCTGCCCCCTTTGTTTTCTCTTCTCTCCAACAATGGCTGTGTTTCTGTTGTTGTTCCTGGAAAGAGAGAACGCAATGCCTTCGTGAGCACCAAAAGGCCAACGGCAGTTCCCTCTCCAGCTGCGTGATGAAGATCCCTTTGATTTTTCCCTTTATACTTTCTTCTAGTTCCTTCTATAAATATTTGTGGCTTTTCAAATAAAAAGCCACAAAGGAGGTGAGTGGGCTGTAGAAACAAAACAGCTCTTTTTTTTTTTTGAGACAGAGTCTTACTCTGTTGCCCAGGCTGAAGTACAGTGGTGTGATCTGGACTCATTGCAACCTCTGCCTCCCAGGTTTAAGCGATTCCCCTGCCTCAGACTCCCTAGTAGCTAGGATTACTGGCACACACCACCACGCCTGGCTAATTTTTGTATTTTTAGTACAGATGGGGTTTCACCATGTTGGTCAGGCTGGTCTTGAACTCCTCACCTCATGATCCACCCGCCTCGGCCTCCTAAAGAGCTGGGATTGCAGGTGTGAGCCACCACGCCCGGCCAGCCTTTTTTTTTTTTTTTTTTTTTTGAGGTGGAGTCTTGCTGTCCCTCACACTGGAGTGCAGTGGCGCGATCTTGGCTCACTGCAGCTTCCACCTCCCAGGTTCAAACGATTCTTCTGCCTCAGCCTCCCAAGTAACTGGAATTGCAGGCAGGTGCCACCACACCTAGCTAACTTTTGTATTTTTAGTAGAGACAGGGTTTCACCATGTTGACTGATGTTGAACGTGAGGTGATCCACCGCCTCAGCCTCCCAAAGTACTGTGATTACTTACAGGCATGAGCCACCATGCCCGGCCACAGACGGCTGTTAAACACAAAAAAAGTGCTCAGCCTCCTTCACGATAAATGTAAATGATAACTACTCAGAGAATCCATTTTTCCACCTTACATTTGGCAAGGATCAAAGCTGGCTGTGTTGCTGAAGATGTGAGGAAATCCTGGCTCATGCACTGCTGAAGTAGGAGAAACTTGAATCCTTCTGGGGGACAACGTGGCCATGTGTATAAAAATGTCAGCTGGGTGCGGTGGCTCACACCTGTAATCCCAGCACTTTGGGAGGCCAAGGTGGGTGGATCACCAGGTCAGGAGTTCAAGATCAGCCTGCCCAACAGGGTGAAACCCTGTCTCTACTAAAAATGCAAAAATTAGCCGGGCGTGCTGACGCACACCTGTAATAACTACTGGAGAGGCTGAGGCAGGAGAATTGCTTGAACCTGGGAGGCGGAGGTTGCAGTGAGCCGAGATCGCACCACTGCACTTTGGCCTGGGCGACAGAGTGAGACTCCGTCTCCAAAAAAAAAAAAAAAAAAAAAAAAAAGGCAAGTGCAGGTCACCTTTGACCCAGCAATTGCACTTCTTGGAATTTGTCCATGAGATATGCCACACAAGGAAGAAATGATGAAGGTAAAATGTTACCCACTGTAGCTTGGGTAAACTGTTATCCATTACTTGTGATAGCACAATACTGGAAACAACCCAAATGTCCATCAGTAGGCAACAGGCTGAGTACACAGTAGTATTTCCACACCATGGAGTACTACACACAGCTTCAAAACAAATTCGCCAACGGAATGGCCCTTATGTACTGACACAGCCCAGAATAGGGCCCTGGTTTAAAAAGGACATGGCGAAAGTACAAGGCAGGCTTGCCTTGCAGTCTGCTGCTATCTGTGAGTATAAAAGGGAAATCAATATATATTTGTATTTGCTAGTAAATACCTATCTCTGGAAAGGTGACAAGAAACTGGTAACATTGACTGCTTCGAGGAGGGAAGATTAGGGTGCTGGAATCTGGGCTCCCAGAGAGGGAGGCTTTTTACTGTACACCGTTTTGACCCTTTAACTATTTGTTGTTTTTTGTTTGTTTTGAGACAGAGTCTTGCTCTTTCACCCAGGCTGGAATGCAGTGATGCAGTCTCGTCTCACTGCAATCTCCGCTTCCCAGGTTCAAGTGATTCTTGTGCCTCAGCCTCCCAAGTAGCTGGGATTACAGGCGTGCATCACCAAGCTTGGCTACTTTTTGCATTTTTAGTAAAGACAGGGTTTCGTCATGTTGCCCGGGTTCGTCTCGAACTCCTGACCTCAAGTGATCCACCCGCCTTGGCCTCCCAAAGTGCTGGGATTGGCCGCGCCCAGCCAGTCTTTGAACTATTTGAATGATATATTATCCAAAAAAAATTAGAATTTTAAAAGAAAACATAAGAAAAAGTGTTTTTTTCACCAATGTGGACAAGCTTTCCACCTTACACTGGAGGAGGGAGTCCGGCTCTGGGATCTCATTCTTGGAGGAATGGCTTAGAGCACCTATGCCACCTCTTACAGATGAGTCCACTGAGGCCACCAATAGTAGATCTGGAAAAAATACTTGCCCTACAGAGGACAGAAACTGAGAGATAATATGAGTACTACACAAAGTGCCTTTTGTTAAAAAAAATGTTTTAAGTGCCGGGCGCGGTGGCTCACGCCTGTAATCCCAGCACTTTGGGAGGCCGAGGCGGGCGGATCACAAGGTCAGGAGATCGAGACCACGGTGAAACCCCGTCTCTACTAAAAATACAAAAAATTAGCCGGGCGCGGTGGCGGGCGCCTGTAGTCCCAGCTACTCGGGAGGCTGAGGCAGGAGAATGGCGTGAACCCGGGAGGCGGAGCTTGCAGTGAGCCGAGATCGCGCCACTGCACTCCAGCCTGGGCGACAGAGCGAGACTCCGTCTCAAAAAAAAAAAAAAAAATGTTTTAAGCATTTGATTTATTTATTTAAAAAGATGGGGGTCTCACTACGTCACCCAGGCTGGAGTACAGTGGTGCTATCATAGCTCACTGCAGCCTCGAACTCCTGGGCTCAAATTATCCATCTTGACTGGGCGCAGTAGCTCACGCCTGTAATCCCAGCACTTAGGGAGGGCAAGGCGGGTGATCACCTGAGGTCAGGAGTTTCAGACCAGTCTGCCCAACATGGTGAAACCCCATCTCTACTAAAAATACAAAAATTAGCTGGGGATGGTGGCAGGCGCCTGTATTCCCAGCTACTCGGGAAGCTGAGGCAGGAGAATTGCTTGAACCCAGGAGGCAGATGTTGCAGTGAGCCGAGATTGCACCACTGCACTTCACCCTGGGCAACAGAGTGAGACTCTGTCTCAAAAAAAAAAAAAAAAAAAAAAAACTCCTGCCTCAGCCTCCAAATAACTGGGACTAGAGATGTGCACCAGCATGCCCAGCAATTTTTGCTTTTTGAAGAGAAGGGGGTTTCACCATGTTGCCTAGGCTGATCTAGAACTCTAGGCTTCCAACAGTCTTCCTGCCTCAGTCTCCCAAAGTGCTAGGATTACAGGTGGGAGCCACTGCGTGCAGCCCACAAAGGCCTATTATAACTGACATGAAGAAGCTCATCAGACATTAGAAAAATGGGCCAAGGATGGGTTAGGCAGTTCACTGAAATAAATGCATGGGAAGATGCTCAAGTTCACTGCAGCTGGGGAATGAGAAACACTGAGATGGTTCTCTGCACCCTGTGGTCTGGGGACATCCTGGGAGAGGGGTGCCTCCTTCACACACAGCTGCTGGGATGCCAAGACTACAGCAGCATTGGGGAAAAGGATTGCAAACATCCCTGGAGCCAACCCGACCCCTCCATGCAATTCAACTCACAGAAATTAATCCCTTCGATGTAAACGCATATCCATAGCAGCAAAACACTGAAGGCAGAATGAATGCCTTTCCATAGGTGAATCCAGGATGCTCCCGGGAAGGCCACACGGCCATTAAAGACACCGAATTAGCCGTGTCCCTGGGGAGACAGGGAAGGAGGTGCAGAGGCTAAGAATAAGGACTCTGGGGCCAGACGTCAAATCTTGGTTTTGTGACTTGAGCATATGCTTTTACTCCTTTGGGCCTATATGATAATATTAGTACCTATTTCATGGGTTTGTGATGAAGATTAAATGAGCAACTGTGTCAGAAGTGTTTACAGCAGTGTCTGAATCTGGAGATGTACTAAAAGTGTTTGTGAAGGGCTGGGTATGGTGGCTCAAGCCTGTAATCCCAGCACTTTGGGAGGCCGACGTGGGTGGATCACCTGAGGTCAGGAGTTCAAGACCAGCCGGGCCAACATGGCAAAATTCCATCTCTACTAAAAATACAAAAATTAGCCGGGTGTGATGGCACGCACCTGTAGTTCCAGCTACTTGGGAGGTTGAGGCAGGAGAATTGCTTGAACCTGGGAGGCGGAGGTTGCAGTGAGCCAAGATGGTGCCACTGCACTCCAGCCTGGGTGACAGAGCAAGACTCCATCTAAAAAAAAAAAAAAAAAAAAGTGTTTTCTCCATCTGAAAAAAAAAAAAAGTTAAGTAAATGTCTTAGAAAATAATAAGCTTGTCATTGAGTAAGAAAGTTAAGTTGCAGCCAGGCATGGTGACTCATGCCCGTGACCCCAGCACTTTGGTAGGCCCAGGTGAGAGGACTGCTTGAGGGCAGGAGTTTAAGGCTGCATTGAGCTATGATTGTACCACTGCACTCCAACTTGAGTTATAGATTGGGACCCTGTCTCTAAAAATAAAAATTTTTGAAAAGCTAAGATGCAAAAAACATTGTCACCTGCATTGGCAAGACCCTATAGATGTCTAGGTGTGTCTGGTTTCATGAGCATAGAAAACTGTGGGACATATACTTAGTTGTCAACAGGATTGCCAGAGGAGGAACTGTTTGTGTGTGTATGGGGGGACGGGGAAGGGAGTAAGCAAAATAAAAATATTTAAAGCCTCATGATTTATTTTTTTCCAAGACAAAGTCTTGCTCTGTCACCCAGGCTGGAGTGCAGTGGTGTGATCTCAGCTCACTGCAACCTCCGCTTCCCAGGTTCAAGCAAGTCTCCTGCCTCAACCTCCCCAGTAGCTGGGATTACAGGCACCTGCTACTACACCCGGCTAATTTTTGTATTTTTAGTCGACATGGTGTTTCACCATCTTGGCCAGGCTGGTCTCGAACTCATCACCTCATGATCTGCCCACTGTGGACTCCCAAAGTGCTGGCATTACAGATGTGAGCCACTGCGTCCAGTCTCTTGATTATGTTTATGCAGTTATTAAACTATATGCATGCATATGTATAGAGAAAGTTTCAATGACTAAAGGAACCCAAGAGAGGGAAGAAATTCTCTATCTCCCACGGGGCCAGGGTCGGGACACTCCAGCAGTGTGTGAAGAGCAGAAGTCCAGCCAATGACAGACTCTTCCCAAAACATCACTTGCTTATTTCGAAATCAAACAATTTCTCATAAATATTTTCTCCCAACGCTGGGAAGAGGGAGAGGGGAAGGAGGTACGGAAACTCCAACAGTCATGTGAAGGACTGCCTTTTATCAGACTGATTATCCGCAGTGGGTTGTTTGCAGCTTCCTCCTCCCTCCTGGGTTCTGGGTCTCAGCTGTCAAAAGGATTTCACTATGCAACTTTCTCATGCTAGCAGGTGGGGCCAAGAAGCTAATAGATGGGAGAAAGCTCTGAAAACTTCAGGACGACAAATAGGTATCCTCCTCACTCACAGAAAAGAAGGATTACTGCCCCACCATCCCCTGGTGGCCCTCGAATCCATTCTCTAAACAGCAGCAGCTGTTTAGAGGTGTCTCAGGTGTCCGCAGCTCTGTCATCCTATCCCTGTTCGGAGCAGAGACTGAGGGCTGCTGACCGGGACCGGCTATTTTGGGACGTGCTGCGGGGTCCTTGGGAGGATGGTGACAAAAGGAGTGCGTGCCCGCTAAGGGAGGGGACGCCCCGGAGCGTGCCACTCATAAACATGGTCCCGAGGCCTGCCCCTCACCAGGATGGTGCACTCGGGAGGCGCGGCTTTTTAGTGGCGCACGAGGGCTGCTCGGGGGAGTTTAGGGCGGTGCTGATAGATGGCAGGTGGGGCGGTGCTGCGCTGATGGGCGGGGGGCGGGGTGAGGCGGCGCTGCGCTGATTGGCGGGGGGCGGGGCGGGGGGCGGGGCGGGGGCGGGGCGGGGCGTCTCCCGCCCGGGCCTAGCGCGCTGCCGAGGTCGCCGGGGCTATGTCGCGGGCGCGGAACCACCTGCGCGCCGCTCTATTCCTGGCAGCGGCGTCTGCGCGCGGCGTAACGACCCAGGTCGCAGCGCAGCGGGGCTTGAGCGCGTGGCCGGTGCCGCAGGAGCCCAGCATGGAGTACCAGGTATCAGGCGGGCCTGCGGGCCGGGGCGCGACGACACGTGGGCCTGCGCTGAGCCACAGAACATCCGGGCTCCGCTAGCCGAGAGGGTACCGGGAGCCCTGGACTGGGGGACTCGGGAGGCGGAACATCCTGGAGCCTGGGGGTGGGGACAGGGACCAGGAAGTTGGGCCTGGGTCTGGGAATTCGGAGACTCTAGCGACCCCGCCCCGGGTTGGAGAGTGGGAAGGGTCGCTGGAGCTAGGATCCAGAAGCCCAGAGGCTCAGCGGTGGTGCTGGAGTTCCAGTGATCCCGGAGTCTGAACCGGCAGTGGGAGTGGGGAAAGAGGGGAGGGAAAAGACTCAGGAATTCAGGCTTGAAAGATCCAGGAGTATTGATCTGGGGGTGGGGTGTCCAGGATTCAGAAGATTGGGGATCCAAGTGCCTGGAATTGGGGGACAGGCAGGAATCAGGGGTAGTGGAGGGCCCCAGAACCTGGAAAACAGAAAATGTCCGCGGGCGCTGTGTCAAGAGCCAGTTGCTCTAGACCAGAACCTGATGCCAGTCAAACGGGTGGCACTGGTTTGATGAAGGTGGGGCCTCCAGCCAGCCTTGAGGTCCTGAGGGTGGGAGGCACGGAATATGAGGCCTAAGGGGAAGGAAATAGCACCCCCACTCCCACTTCCATTGTGAACCCTCCTGAAGCAGTACCTACCTGCCTTCCTGGCTGAGTGACCCCCGGCACACCCCTCCTCCCTCTCAGTTGCTCTTCTGTGGGTTGGAATGTGGAACCCCAGAGTCATGAAGTTGGGATGGAGCTTCGGGGAACTCCAGAATTAAAATACCCCAACCTTCTGTAGTTCTGACCCCGCCCTGGCAGGGAGCAATATAGCAATGGACCCCACTGGAGAGAATGAGGGCAAAGGCCCAGGAGTAAAGTCGGGGGAGCCTGGGCAGGAAGGAAGGCTAGCCCGTTAGTCATGCCATCTTCTTTGTGTGGCACTCCCTGGGTGGGGCTGAATTGCCCTAGGCTCCCCTATTTGCCAGAGCTGGAAAGATGCCATACTCTCTGTTGCTTAACCTACAGGCTAAGTAACGGGGCTGGCACGGCAGGGAGGCCTGGTACTGGCCTTGTTGCCCTGGCTTGGCCACTGGTCTGCTGGGTGTCTCTGTGCCTGTGGACCCTGAGTGAGCCTTAACCTGCCATCTGGGCACTGTGGTTGCCAGGATGCCGTGCGCATGCTTAATACCCTGCAGACCAATGCCGGCTACCTGGAGCAGGTGAAGCGCCAGCGGGGTGACCCCCAGACACAGCTGGAAGCCATGGAACTGTACCTGGCACGGAGTGGGCTGCAGGTAAGGTAGAGAGAGCCAGTGACCACCTCCCACCCCCATTAGTGATTCCCATAGCTGAGGTGGGGACCTTGTCTGTCTGTCCCAGGTGGAGGACTTGGACCGGCTGAACATCATCCACGTCACTGGGACGAAGGGGAAGGTGAGGGGCAGGACCCAGGGGTATGGGGTCTATTAAGTGGCTGGTGGGGTAGAGCCTGCCCAGACAATCCCTTTTCTTTCAAGGGCTCCACTTGTGCCTTCACGGAATGTATCCTCCGAA
The DNA here is from genome assembly GCF_037993035.2 of Macaca fascicularis. NCBI lineage: Eukaryota > Metazoa > Chordata > Mammalia > Primates > Cercopithecidae > Macaca > Macaca fascicularis. The sequence continues at coordinate 16,194,478 of NC_088389.1, read as the reverse complement.
GCTATGGCCTGAAAACGGGATTCTTTAGGTACTGGGTTGTGGAGGGATGTAGTGTCTCTGTCCCAATGGACCCTGGGGGGCTATGGAACCAGCCAGTGCTTCAGGACCAGGGTCACCCCCAGGAGGTCAGCTACATGTCTCTCTGCCCATTGTTTATTCATTCAATAAACATGCAGTGCACATACCATACTGGCCCATGTTTATGGCAACCTTTAATTTTTTTTTTTTTTTTTTTTTTTTTGAGACTGAGTCTCACTCTATCGCCCAGACTGGAGTACAATGGCGTGATCTTGGCTCACTGCAACCCCCACCTGCCGGGTTCAAGCAATTCTCCTGCTTTGGTCTCCCGAGTAGCTTGGATTACAGGCGCCCACCACCACACCAGGCTAATTTTTATATTTTTAGTAGAGATGGGGTTTCACTATGTTGGCCAGGCTGTTCTTGAACTCCTGACCTCAAGTGATCCGCCCACCTCGGCCTCCTAAAGTGCTGGGATTACAGGTGTGAGCCACTGTGCCTGGCCTTAATTTTCATAACAAAAAAAAATTGGAAAAGGGGCAACAACTTTAATGTATAAACTAAATATGTAGCGGGAGGCCGGGTGTAGTGGCTCACACCTATAATCCCAGCACTCTGGGCGGCTGATGTGGGAGGATCACCTGAGCCCGGGGAGGTCAAGGCTGCAGTTAGCGGTGATCACGCCATTGCACTTCAGCCTGGGCGACAGAGCAAGACACTGTCTTTAAAAAAAAAAAAAAAAATACATGACTGGAATAGTCAGATGGTCAGAGGTCTCTTTAATAACTTAAAGTACAAGTTGGGTGTGTTGGCTCACAACGGTAATCCTAGCACTTTGGGAGGCCAAGGTGGGAGGATCACTGGAGCTCAGGAGTTTGAGACCAGCCTGGGCAACATAGGGAGACTTCATCTCTATTTAAAAAAAAAAAGAAAAACAAAAACAAAAAAATGCCGGGCGCGGTGGCTCACGCCTGTAATCCCAGCACTTTGGGAGGCCGAGGCGGGTGGATCACCTGAGGTCGGGAGTTCGAGACCAGCCTGACCAACATGGAGAAACCCCGTCTCTACTAAAAATACAAAATTAGCCGGGCGTGGTGGCAAATGCCTGTAATCCCAGCTACTACGGAGGCTGAGGTAGGAGAATTGCTTGAACCTGGGAGGCGGAGGTTGCCATGAGCTGAGATGGCGCCATTGCAGTCCAGCCCGGGCAACAAGAGTGAAACTCCGTCTCAAAAAAAAAAAAAAAAGTAAAGTCCTTATATAACTTTAAAATCACATAGAGATATTTATCAATTAGTACATCTTTAAGGAGAAAATTGCCTTGCAAGGGCTTAAATGATAAGGGTGGCTTGTGCCATCCATGTTAAAGTCTCCCAGGCGGGCTGCAGATAGGAGCCCTTCTGCTCAGCGAGTCTCTGCTGTGGCTTTCCCCAGGAGACAGCGCCCCCTCTTGGTCTCACTTGTCTAGACTTACACAAGAGGATGGCCAGGTAGAACCAGAATCACTCTTCCTGTGTCATGCATGTCTCCTAAGCCCATCACCAGGAACTTCTGAAATCAGCTGCCTAAGGTCATTTCAAGCCAATATGTTTTCCCTAAACAGTTCTTGTTCAAATAAAGAGATGGAGAGGAGGACTTACTACCTGAGTGTCTTTGAGGATTGAAACATAAGGCACCAACCTGTCTTCTAAAATCATTTTTTGGGCCAGGCGCAGTGGCTCATGCCTGTAATCCCAGCACTTTGGGAGGCCCAGGCGGGCAAATCACTTGAGGCCAGGAGTTCAAGACCAGCCTGGCTAACATGGCGTTAACCCTGTCTCTACTAAAAATACAAAAATCAGCAAGGCGTGGTGGTGTGCACCTGTAGTCTCAGCTACTTGGGAGGCCGAGGCATGAGAATCACTTGAACCCGAGAGGTGGAAGTTTCAGTGAGCCAAGATTGTGCCACTGCACTCCAGCCTGGGTGACAGGGCAAGACCCTGTCTCAAAAATAAAGAAAAATAAATAAGTAAAAATAAAAACTATAGTCATTTTGGGGATAAAAACCCTAGCCTTCACCTTGGGCCCATGTGGCCTTGAGGGCCAGCCCAGGGCTGCAGCTTGAACGTTGCTTGTGGGCTTTCTCTCTGAGAGCTGTGAGACAGATGGCATTGTGGGACAGATGTCAGCAGAGTGACTGGTATGGGACCATTGGATGTGCGAGACCAGCCTGGGTGAGGGTCCAAAGGAGGAGGAGCTGTCTTAGTTGAGACCAGTGTGGTTAATAGGGTGAGCCAGGTACAGAGACCTGGAGATAGAAGAGGGGGAGGACTGGGGGGGCTACAGATAGTCCGGGGGGATGGGGTACCAGGAACAAACCGAGGGACACAGGAGAGGCGAGGCACCGAGGCCAGTGGCCTCAGCCCCTGCAGGGTGGGGGAAGGCCAGGATGCTCGGGAAGGGAGTCCTGACGACCCCAGCTGTCCCGGCAGCTCTCCCCACCTGGTGCAGGTTCGGGAGCGGATCCGCATCAATGGGCAGCCCATCAGTCCCGAGCTCTTCACCAAGTACTTCTGGCGCCTCTACCACCGGCTGGAGGAGACCAAGGTGCCCCATGCAAGAGGGCTGGTGGGTGGGTGGGGTTGGGGGTGCTACATGTTCCAGCACCCCATGTCCCCAGAGGAGGGGCTGCAGGGGCTCTGGGCCCTGACATGTCCCTGTGTCACAGGATGGCAGCTGTGTCTCCATGCCCCCCTACTTCCGCTTCCTGACACTCATGGCCTTCCACGTCTTCCTCCAAGAGAAGGTGTGTGCCCTCTCCCTAGAACCCTGCATCTGAGGCCTTGGGAACAGGAACCTCAGCAGGCCTGGGGGCTCCCTGCTTCCATGTGGCCTCTGGGCACCCTCATACCCCCTGCCATGCCCTCTGGTCTTTGGCAGGTGGACCTGGCAGTGGTGGAGGTGGGCATTGGCGGGGCTTATGACTGCACCAACATCATCAGGTGAGCACAGTTGCTTGGGGCGAGGAGCGGCAGCCAGGAGCACAGCCTCACCTGCCGCCTGGTGGCTCGGCAGGGCCTCATGGCCTTTTCCTCCTCTGCAGGAAGCCTGTGGTGTGCGGCGTCTCTTCTCTTGGCATCGACCACACCAGCCTCCTGGGGGACACGGTGGAGAAGATTGCATGGCAGAAAGGGGGCATCTTTAAGGTGACCAGGCAGATTGGGGGACGGGAGAGACATGGAAGGCCTGGGCGTCTGCATTCTCATCCTGGCTTCACTGTGTGACTGGAACAAGTTGAGTCTCCTCTCCAGACTGTTTCCCCATTGAAACATGAGGGATGGCTGGGCATGGTGGCTTATATGCTTGCAATCCCAGCACTTTGGGAGGTCGAGGCAGGAGGATCACCTGAGGTCAGGAGTTTGAGACCAGCCTGACCAATATGGTGAAACTCCGTCTCTACTAAAAATACAAAAATTAGCCAGGTGTGGTGGTGTACGCCTGTAGTTCCAGCTACTGGGGAGACTGAGGCAGGAGAATCGCTCGAACCCGGGAGGCAGACGTTGTAGTGAGCCGAGATTGTGCCATTGCACTTCAGCCTGGGTGACAGAGTGAGACTTCCTCTCAAAAAACAGAAATGAAGAAACATGAGGGATGAGAGCCAGTGGTAGCCCAGACCCAGGGATGTGGGGGCCAGAGATAGCAGTGTGGAGGACGCTAGGTAGCCCCTTCTCTCTCCTTGTTCCCTCCACAGCAAGGCGTCCCTGCCTTCACTGTGCTCCAACCTGAAGGTCCCCTGGCAGTGCTGAGGGACCGAGCCCAGCAGATCTCAGTAAGTCTGATTGGAATGGGGGCAGCGGCAGGGTGGGCGTGTGTCCCTCCTGTTTGAGGAGGCACTGCATCCTCTGGGGCCTCAGTCTGCTCATCTGTGCAGTGAGGAAGCTGCCGGGCCAGTTGGAACACATCTCAGTTCTGGGAGCAGGGCTTGGTGGCTGGGGGAGGGGAGAGATGGGAGGGCTGATGTGGTCAGGGAGGGCCTCTGCTGACACGCTCCTGCCTGTCTCCCCCAGTGTCCTCTCTACCTGTGTCCGACGCTGGAGGCCCTGGAGGAAGGGGGGCCGCCGCTGGCCCTGGGCCTGGACGGGGAGCACCAGCGGTCCAATGCCGCCTTGGCCTTGCAACTGGCCCACTGCTGGCTGCAGCGGCAGGACCACCATGGTGAGCGGCGGGCAGCTGAGTGGGCAGGCAGGTCAGTGGCACCTGTGGAGCCTGCCTAGGAGGGTCCTGGGCACACTTGGTTTCACACACCCCGCAGGTGCTGGGGAGGTGAAAGCATCCAGGCCGGGGCTCCTGTGGCAGCTGCCCCTGGCACCCGTGTTCCAGCCCACATCCCACATGCGGCTCGGTGAGTTGGACCTTCCTGCCCAGCTGGGACCACTGCATGTGTCTGTGCCCCTTCAGATGTTTTTTTCTTTTTTTTTTTTTTTTTTTTGGTTTTCTGTTTGGGAGATAGAGACAATCTGAAGTGGTGCTTAAGAGAAAGGATTCTGATGTCAGCAAACCTCCCTGACCTTGAGCTCATGAACTCTTTCTGAGCCTGTCTTCTCATCTGCCAAACTGGATGATGATAGGAGCCACTGCCAAGGGCTGTGGTGGGGATTCGCTGAGGTGACATCACTAAGGTGCTGAGTGCAGGGCCTGGCCAATGTGGGATAAAGTGCCAGCCAGTGGAAGCTGCTATCACTGTCACTATCATTGTTATCAGACCCTGAGGTTCTGGAGGACGGTGATCCAGTCATCTGCTTCTTGCCTCCCCCAAAGCTTTCAGCACCCAGCGGGTGCTCATGCTTTTAAGCCCCTGCAGCAAATAGTGGGCCCACTGTGTGCCACGCCTGTTGTCAGGGGCAAGTGACAAGGTCCTGGAGACAGGCCGACCTCGCATCACATCCCGGCCCCAGCTAAGGGCTCTCGGGCTGTCAAACGGGAATCATACATGATAGCAGACCCTTTCAGAGTTGCCTGAAAGATTCCACCAGATGAGGCAGCCGAAAAGGCCGAGCCATTGACTGGTGCTAGTAAGAAGTTCCTGGGCTGCCGGGGTCCTCAGAGTGTTGAGAGCGGGCGCAGCCTGCAGGGGAGACTGGCCTCAGCAGTGTGTGTGCGGAGTTGAGGACGGGGGTGGGAGAGAACCTGGAGGACTGCCTTGCTGCCCTCCCCCAGGGCTTCGGAACACGGAGTGGCTGGGGCGGACACAGGTGCTGCGGCGCGGGCCCCTTACCTGGTACCTGGACGGCGCGCACACCCCCAGCAGCGTGCAGGCCTGCGTGCGCTGGTTCCGCCAGGCGCTGCAGGGCCGAGAGAGGCCGAGCGGGTGAGGGGCAGGGATGGGGGTGGGGCCTGGGCGGGCTCACTGGAAGTGGCGGGATCTTGGGGAAGGGTGGGGCGGGCCCACGGGGAGGGGCGGGGTCGTGGGGAAGGGCGGGGACGGGATTGGGAGAATGGGCTGCGCCCTCTGACCCAGCTCCTCGCCCCTGCAGCAGTGGGCCCGAGGTTCGAGTCTTGCTCTTCAATGCTACCGGGGACCGGGACCCGGCGGCCTTGCTGAAACTGCTGCAGGTGAGGGGCCGACTTGCGGGTGGGCGGCAGGCAGTCCTGAAGCCCTGGGTCTGACGGTGTGACCCTGGGGGGTGCCAGTCGCCACTCTGAGTTGTATTGAGGATTAGATGTGACTAGGTGCATATGCTGGTTCCGCCAGGTGCCGCAGGGCCGCAGGGAGTCCAGTCATAGGTCATTACTCATTTCCCCGCGTGTCTAGACTCAAGTCCAGGCTTACGAGGAGGGCCACGTCGTTGCTAAAGGCGTAGACTCTGGACTCACTTGTCATGCCCCTTTGGCACTAGCATATCACCCTGGACTGGGCGAGAGGTGGCATTTCCCTGAGCCTCACTTTGCCTCTCCATAAAACTGGGTTGCTGCTAAGGGTACCTGCTTCTCGAGTTTGGTTGAAGGAGTCACTGGGCCTTTCTCTGCTTGGGGAAACTGAGGCTGCCCAAGCTGTCAGGGCTGAAGTGGCCCCTAGGTATCATCTCCCATTTCACAGACCAGGAGGCTGAGGCTGTATCCAGAACCGCTCCCATTTACCCACAGTCTTTTTCCAGCCTGGATTTGGGGTCTCCTCACTATCTGAGTGACCTTCAGCAAGTCCTCTTGACCTGTGGCCTCGGTTCCCCCATCTGTACAGTAGGCTGGGGCTTCGCTGCTCAGGCCACAGGCCAGGCAAGGTATACTGAGGCAGATGGGGGCAGGGTGCTGAAGTACCTTGGCTGGGTTTATACAGCGTCATTCTAGTTGTCAGGGAGGCTGCATCTCCAGATGTGGGCTCAGGGGGTCATGTGGAAGTCGGCGGATATCCTTTCCGGGGTCTGACACCAGGTCTTTCCCTTGGCCTTCTAGCCGTGCCAGTTTGACTATGCCGTCTTCTGCCCCAACCTGACAGAGGTGTCATCCACAGGCAATGCAGGTGAGATGTAACAGGCATGGCCCCTGGGGATGGGCAGGGGTCCCTGAGGTAGGCAGTGGGGGCTTCCAGACTGGAGGTTTGGGGTAGAAAATAAATTTGTTTTACTGTATAAGCACACTTTAGTGTACTTATACTCTTTTATACACCAAAGTATACTTTATTTAATTTTATTTTTAAAAATTTTTGCCCAGGCGCGGTGGCTCATGCCTGTAATCCCAGCACTTTGGGAGGCCGAGGTGGGCAGATCACGAGGTCAGGAGATCGAGACCATCCTGGCTAACACAGTGAAACCTTGTCTTTACTAAAAAATGCAAAAAATTAGCCAGGCGTGGTGGCGGGTGCCGGTAGTCCCAGCCACTTGGGAGGCTGAGGCAGGAGAATGGTGTGAACCCAGGAGGCGGAGCTGGCAGTGAACCAAGATCACGCCACTGCACTCTAGCCTGGGCAACAGAGCGAGACTCCGTCTCAAAAAATTTTTTTTCTTTAATTTAATTTTTGAGACAGAGTCTCACTCTGTCACCCAGGCTGGAGTATAGTGGCACAATCTCAGCTCACTGCAACCTCTGCTTCCTGGGTTCAAATGATTCTCATGTCTCAGCCTCTGGAATAGCTGGGATTACAGGCATGTGCCAACATGCCCAGCTAATTTTTATATTTTTAGTAGAGACAGGGTTTTACCATGTTGGCCAGGCTGGTGTCAAACTCCTGGCCTCAGATGATCCGCCCACCTCAGTCTCCCAAAGTGCTGGGATTACAGGTGTGAGCCACCGCACCCGGCCAGCATTTTTAATTTTATATGAAATAGAGTAGAATAGAAAATGCCAGTGTGCATTGCACAAGTAAGGGTAGGTCCTGTTTGGCGAAGGTCATTCTGTTCCAGGCATACATACGTACAAGTATGTGAGTACTGGGTTGCAATATAAAATGTGTTTTTTACTATGTGTCGTGTTAAAAATTTTTGAAATAGTGTAAAAAATACAGGTCCCAGGCTGGACTTGGTGGCTCACACCTGTAACCCCAGCATTTTGGCAGGAGGATTGTTTGAGCCCAGGAGTTAAAAGCCAGACCTCATCTCTATTAAAAAAAAAAAAAAAAAATAGAAGAATTAGCCAGGTGTGGGTGTGTACACCTGTGGTCCTAGCTACTCAGGAGGCTGAAGTGGAAGGATCGCTTGAGCCTGGATGGTGGAGGCTGCAGTGAGTCATGAAGTCATGATTGCATCACTGCATTCCAGTCTGGGTGACAGAGCAAGACCCTGGACCCTGTCTTAAAAAAAACAAAAAACATCTCCAGTCCCCACATCAGTCTGGCTGGGGAGAGTTCTGAAATCTACATTTTTTTTTTTTTTCTTGAGACAGTCTCGCTCTGTTGCCCAGGCTGGAGTGCAGTGGTGCCATCTTGGCTCACTGCAACTTCTGCCTCCCAGATTCAAATGATTCTCCCACCTCAGCCTCGTGAGTAGCCGGGACTACAGGCACGCGCCACTATACCCGGCTAATTTTGTTTTTTGTTTATTTTTAAGATGGAGTCTTGGCCAGGCGCGGTGGCTCAAGCCTGTAATCCCAGCACTTTGGGAGGCCGAGACGGGCGTATCACGAGGTCAGGAGATCGAGACCATCCTGGCTAACCCGGTGAAACCCCGTAAACCCGGTGAAACCCCGTCTCTACTAAAAAATACAAAAAACTAGCCAGGCGAGTTGGCGGGCGCCTGTAGTCCCAGCTACTCGGGAGGCTGACGCAGGAGAATGGCGTAAACTCCGGAGCTGGAGCTTGCAGTGAGCTGAGATCCGGCCACTGCACTCCAGCCTGGGCGACAGAGTGAGACTCCGTCTCAAAAAAAAAAAAAAAAAAAAAAAAAAGATGGAGTCTTGCTCTGTCGCCCAGGCTGGAGTGCAATGGCATGATCTCAGCTCACTGCAATCTCCCTGTCCCGGGTTCAAGCGATACTCTTGCCTCAGCCTTCCAAGTAGCTGGGATTACAGGCACATGCCACCACGCCTGGCTAATTTTTTTTTTTTTTTAGAAATGGGGTTTCACCATGTTGGCCAGGCTGATCTTGAACTTTTTTTTTTTTTTTTTGGAGATGGAGTCTCGCTCTGTCGCCCAGGCTGGAGTGCAGTGGCCGGATCTCAGCTCACTGCAAGCTCCGCCTCCCGGGTTCACGCCATTCTCCTGCCTCAGCCTCCCGAGTGGCTGGGACTACAGGCGCCCGCCACCACGCCCGGCTAGTTTTTTGTATGTTTTAGTAGAGATGGGGTTTCACCGTGTTAGCCAGGATAGTCTCAATCTCCTGACCTCGTGATCCGCCCGTCTCGGCCTCCCAAAGTGCTGGGATTATAGGCTTGAGCCACCGCGCCTGGCCTGATCTTGAACTCTTAACCTCAGGTGATCTGCCCATCTCGGCCTCCCAAAGTGCTGGGATTACAGGCATGAGCCACGGTGCCCGGCCTGGAATCTGCATTTTTATTTTTATTTTATTTATTTATTTATTTATTTATTTATTTATTTATTTTTTGAGACAGAGTCTGGCTCTGTCGTCCAGGCTGGAGTGCAGTGGCCAGATCTCAGCTCACTGCAAGCTCCGCCTCCCGGGTTTATACCATTCTCCTGCCTCAGCCTCCCGAGTAGCTGGGACTACAGGCACCTGCCACCTTGCCCGGCTAGTTTTTTTTTTTTTTGTATTTTTTAGTAGAGACGGGGTTTCACCGTGTTAGCCAGGATGGTCTTGATCTCCTGACCTCGTGATTCACCCGTCTCGGCCTCCCAAAGTGCTGGGATTACAGGCTTGAGCCACCGCGCCCGGCCGGAATCTGCATTTTTAACCAGCAGCCCCAGAAATGCCCACTTGGTGATGGTCCCCAGCTGGATTTCCATTTTATAGATGGAGACAGTGAGGCCAGGGTGGGGAAATGGTACCTAGTGAGCAAAAGCTGTAGAGCCAGAGTGTCTGGCTCTGCCTCTCGTGACCTTAGGCAAGTCACTGAACCTGCCTGAGCTGCAGTTTCTTCATTGTGTCCATGGAGAAGACCATGAGCCGAGACTGCTGGCCTGATGATGTAAAGGGCTTGGTGCTAAACAGGTGCTCACGGTGCACCAGCCCCTTTCTCCACCCCTGTCCCTTACTCCCTCTCCCCTTCGCTGACATGCCTGTCTCTGTGCTCCACAGACCAACAGAACTTCACGGTGACACTGGACCAGGTTCTGCTCCGCTGCCTGGAACACCAGCAGCACTGGAACCACCTGGACGAAGAGCAGGCCAGCCCAGACCTCTGGAGCGCCCCCAGCCCAGAGCCTGCTGGGCCCACATCCCTACTGCTGGCGCCCCACCCACCCCACACCTGCAGCGCCAGCTCCCTCGTCTTCAGCTGTATTTCACATGCCTTGCAATGGATCAGCCAAGGCCGAGACCCTGTCTTCCAGCCACCCACTCCCCCAAAGGGCCTCCTCACCCACCCTGTGGCTCACAGTGGGGCCAGCGTACTCCATGAGGCTGCTGCCATCCATGTGCTGGTCACTGGCAGCCTGCACCTGGTGGGTGGTGTCCTGAAGCTGCTGGAGCCTGCACTGTCCCAGTAGCTGAGGCCCGGGGTTGGAGGTGGGAGCCTCCCACACCTGCCTGCGTTCTCCCCATGAACTTACATACTAGGTGCCTTTTGTTTTCTGCTTTCCTGGTTCTGTCTAGACTGGCCTAGGGATCAGGGCTCTGGGATGGGAGGCCAGGAGAGGATGTCCTCTTTTCTAAGGCTCTGTGCCTTGGTCTCTCCTTCCTCCTGGCCGAGATAGCGAGGGGCTCCCTGGGTCTCTCACTGTTGCAGTGGCCTGGCCGTTCAGCCTGTCTCCCCCCCATACCCTGCCTGCCTCCTGGCTCAGGCCCAGCGTATTGTGTGCACTGCCTGGCCAGGCCCTGGGTCCTGCCATGTGCTGGGTGGTAGATTTCCTCCTCCCAGTGCCTTCTGGGAAGGGAGAAGGCCTCTGCCTGGGACACCCTAAGACAGTGGGTGGCTGGAGTGAATTAAAGCCTTTAACTTTGTTTTTTAAAGAAATGGCAAAGCCTTCGACTGACCCTTGACCCCCTGCTCCCTCAGCAGAGACAGGAGAGAGGGGCTGCTGGTGATCAGGGACCTGTGCGGTGTAGAGGAAGCCTGGCCGTGTGGCCTGGGACAAGTCCCTCCGTCCCTGTGCACCTCAGGTGGCCTGACTGTGAGATGAGAAGACCGGACTGACGCCTGTTGACCGTATGCCAGGCAGTGCTTTCTGCAGACCCCCTTGCAGAGACCTGGTGATGGAGAATTATACCCATTTGACAGACGAGGGAACTGTTGCTGGCTTCAAGAAGCCATGGGGGCCAGATACGGTGGCTCACGCCTGTAAGCCCAGCACTTTGGGAGGCTGAGGCGGGCGGATCACGAGGTCAAGAGATGGAGACCATCTTGGCCAACATGGTGAAACCATGTCTACTAAAAATACAAAAATTAGCCGGGCATGGTGGCGCACACCTGTAGTCCCAGCTACTTGGGAGGCTGAGGCAGGAGAATTGCTTGAACTCGGGAGGCAGAGGTTGCAGCGAGCTGAGATGGCGCCACTGTACTCCAGCCTGGGCGACAGAGTAAGACTCCGTCTCAAAAAAAAAAAAAAAAAAAAAAGCCATGGGACCTGCCTACAGTCACAGGCCAACAAGTGGCAGGTCCAGGATTTGAACTCAGAGCAGTCGAGGGCCTGTGTTCAGAACCCCAGAGTGGGAGTGTGGATGGGGCCTCCTGGTGTTTGCTTTCTTGCAGCCAAGACCCTGGGGTGTGCTGCCGAGGGGCTGAGTGGCAGAGGGGAACTGGCTGAATCAAAACCTGTGCCCTGGCTTCTGCTACTGTTCAGGATGCCGCCCCTGCCACCAGGCCAGCCCAGTGGGGGCCAAGGACAAGAGCAGCCCTGTCCTGTGCCCTTACCCCACCCTGGCGTTGAATGTCACTGCCCTTCTCCCAGCCCAGCCCATCACTGGTTTCATGGTCTGATTTATTGGTGAATACACAGGGGCGGGCCCAGGACAAGCAGCTTGGCTACTCCCCCTCTGCTGGCTGCCCGACCGGCAGAGGGGGCTCCATGTGGCAGGAGCTAGGCTCCCAACGCCCACTGTTCTTGCCACCCTCTGGGCTCCCAGGCTGGGCTCTGCTAGGCTCCTGTCTCCCCCGCCAGTTAGGCAAGTCCAGGTGTGGAGGCCGAAGGGATAGATCCAGGTGGCTCTAGGCTGGGCCCTCTTCTGTTTCTCGGGGGGAGGTGCTGTCAGCCTGGCTGGGCTGGCCTGGATCTGCTTCAAGTTCTCCCCTCCTGCCCAGCTCAGTTCACCAGTGCTGGATCCAGGTTCAAATGACAGGGGCTTGGGGTTTTACAACAGTGTGGCAAATGGTCTCTCTCCGCGGCCCTGGGCAGCCGTATCCCAGACCCACTGGGTTGAAGGTTCTGTGGGGTGGGGTGGAGGGACCCCAAGGTGTTCCAAGGCATTGGCCCCACTGGCAGCAGGCGTCTGAGAGGGAGGTGGGAAGGGCGGGCACGGAGAGCAGGCTCCATCCTGGGTCGAGTGGAGGACTGGCTCCCAGGGTGAGTTCACAGCGGTGCTCCCGGCTGGCGGCTGCTCAGTCTCTCCTGCTGGGCAAGCGGGGGGGGCCGGGGCTACGCCATGCTGCTGGTGGAGCAGGGGGTGCTCTGGGTGCTCCCGATGCTGTGGTTGGTGCTGCTGCTCTCTGAGGAGGCCGGGGCAGCCACTGCCACCACGGGCTCCCGCTTGCCGGGGGAACCTGGGAGCAGGGGCGGAGGTCAGGGTCCCGGCCAGGGCTCCTCAATCCCTCAGAGGCTTCACTGGGCTCCCCTGGGTGGGTGGAGGGGCCCGGCATGCTCACTGTGGGGGCCTGGGGTACTCACGCGTGTGCGAGTAGATGTACCAAAGTGCGGCGGTGAGCAGGGCCCCGATGAGGAAGGCACCAAAGGTGATGCCCAGCACGGCGGGCAGGACGAGGCCTTTGCTTGTGCAACCTAGAGAGGGCCGGCGCCATCAGCACTGCCGCCTCTGCCCCTGCCCCATCCCCTACCCTGTTGTGCTGGCCTGCGTGGGCTTTGGTGCCAGCCCTGCTCACCCTTGGACCCTTGACTTCTCTGAACCTCAGTCTCCTCTTGTAGCAAACGGGCTCATCACAGCCGGGCCTGGCATTGAGCCATGGTTGCTAGAATTATCCACCTAGAGGGCCCAGCCAGGCCTTTTGGGTCATGCCTCTGCCCCTCAAGGCTGATGGAGATGTGTTTTCAGGGAGGATGGATGGGGTAATATGAGGAAACTGAGGCTCAGGCGTACAGAGCCTGCCCCACCTGCTGCATGACCTTAGGTCAGCCCTGCCCCTCTCCGAAGCCTTTAGCAGGTAGACAACGGGTGAGAGCAGCTCCAAGCACCCTGCAGCTCTGCTCTTTGATTGCTCCAAGCCTCATTCCCTCCACATTCCTGACTCCTGTGTGACTACAGGCCAGGCAGTCTTCCCTTGAGCCTCTGATGTCCAATTCTGTGTCATGGGGTTATCAGCCCTGCCTTCTTGGTCCTGGGCTGGGAGTGGAGGCTCCATCCTGACCTGGATGTGGTGGCAGAGAGGTAGGTGCCCCCATCCCTCACCCCTGCCTCTGCCGCCAGTGTCGGGACTCTTCTGCCTAGTATGGGCCTGGGGTGAACTGATGGAGAGGCTAGAGGGAGCATCCTGCAGGGAGAGGCCTCAAGGAAGGCAAGGCCAGCACCCCCACCCCAAAGGGCCTCTGTCCCACCCAGGAGGCTCCATCCTCCCAGCAACGGTGGGGATGGAGTGGAGCCGTGAGTAGGGGCAGAGGCCTAGACTCCCACGCCACAGGATGGTCCCAGGCAAGGGCTCTCCATCTGCAAAGTGCAGGCTCTGGCCCCTGTTCTAGGCTGCTGTGACTCTGGGAAGCCCTCCTCCTGCCCCTTCTGGGCCGCTTTCTCTGGGATCCCCCTTGCCATGTGCTATGTGCTATGTGCCCAGCCCGTTTCTCAGGGCTGCCCGCTGTGCCCTACTGTGACCTCAGCCACTAGAACAAACCCGAGAGACCTGGAGGGAGCTCACCAGACAGGTCAGGGCTGATGACGTTCAAGCGCGTGAAGACAGTCCTACGGACTTCCTGGAGGAGGAAGAGAGAGCAGTATGTGGCACAGCCTTTGGAAGGCGGCTTCCAGGTTTACTCCCTGGCTCTGTGACCCCAGCCCACTCTAGAGCCTTGGCTTAGAATCCCATCTCCACCGCTTCGTAGCTGGATGCCTCTGGGTGAGTCCTGGAAGATCTGTGCTGTGGGAGGGTGCCTAGTGGACAATCCCTGGCTGCTGCTGACATGTTTCCTGTGAGTTCCTGGAGGGCTTGATGCCTGGGAGCACTGTGGGAGCACTATGCATCCCTCACCCTCGTGAACACTTTGGAGCTATGAGCCAGGTCAGCCCAGAGCCCCAGGCTCACTGTGGCTGGAGGGAGAGGCCCACTTAGGTGAGCCTTGAAGGCTTCCCTAGCTTCATATGACCAGAGAAGTTTGTAATCCTGGAGGCTTGTCTGTGTAAGGGCCTGGGGGTGACTCTGGGGGTATCCAGGACAGATTGCCTGAGAGTGGGGGTCACCAGATGGTGAAGTGTTGTGACTGGCAAATACAGAAAGCCAGGAGTGTGTGTCCTTTGTCTGCCTCTTCCCTCGGGTCTCCTGTTCTTTGACATTACACTGGTGACCATACTACATGGATGTGTGGGTGGCTAGATTCCTGGGTGGGATGGTGGGATGGTGGGAAGATGGTGGATGCCTGGCTGGGATGGCAGGTGGGTGGGAGGGTGGATGGATGGATGGACGGACGGGTGAATAAGTGGAAGGATAGATGATGGATAGATGGACAGTTGCAGCTGCATAGTCTGGCAGCTGCATAGTCTGGCAGCTGCATAGTCTGCCAGTGCCCAAGACATGGCAATCCCACCAGAAAGCTCTCGGGTGGCAGAAAGTGCTGCTGGCAGCCAGACTGCCAGGTGACATGCCTGACTAAGGCTCTGCCCCTCACCAGCTGGCCCCACATCCCTGTGGGCTGCCATGTCCTTTCCTGCAAACCACAGACCTAGAAGCTCCCACTTGAAGCTGGGGCCGGCCCAGGCTCCACTCACCTGGTCTTGGGACCCGGTCTTGGGACGCAGGGCTATAGTGCAGCTGAGGGTGCCGGTTTTGGGTATGGGTACTGTGTAGAAGTGGAGGAGGAAGCTGAAGCGCGGGTTACCCTCGGGGCTTGGGGACAGCAGGCTCACACAGTTGCCCTTGGCCGCCCGGCCCTGGATGAGTTCCATGGTGCCTCCCTCAGGCCCCAAGTCCAGGTGGCAGCTGTCTAGCTGGAGCAGGAACTCGGGGATGGATGGGGACACTCTGACCTGCATGGGTAGGTAGGGCCACGAGGCATGGGCAGCTGCTCTTCACCCCACCCCACCTGCTGCCTTGAAATATCGGCTAGAATGAAGAGTTCCCACCCCTGAGTCCTCACGGTGGAAGGAAAGGCATGGACCTGTGTGGGTCAGAGGAGGAGGACAGGGCCACATCCTTGTCAGCATCCCTGAGCAATGCCTTCTCTGTCTCCCTCTCCCACGCACCCAGGCCGTCTCCCTCCTGACTCTGGGATTCTCATCTCCTCTGGAGTCATGGTGGGAAGAAAGGCAGAGAGGAAGTTGCAGGAGCTGGGAGGCCCGAGGGGTGACAGGCATGCCAGGTACCTGCACAAAGCTCTGCTGCCCCGGCTCGATGGTGTTGGAGGCCTGGAGGAAGTGTGGGCTGAGGTAGAGGCCCAGCTGGAAAGAGAGGCTGTCCATGTTGAGGCAGTGCACCTTTTTCTGGGGGAGGACGGGAGGGAGACTTGGTCAGTCCGGCGGCACCAGCCAGGAGGGCGAGGGGTGTGGGGAGGAACAGACGTCATGGCCCTGTGGAGTTGCCTGACTCATCTTTTTTTTTTTTTTTTTTTGAGACAGAGTCTCACTCTGTGGTCCAGGCTGGAGTGCAGTGGCCGGATCTCAGCTCACTGCAAGCTCCGCCTCCCAGGTTCATGCCATTCTCCTGCCTCAGCCTCCCAAGTAGCTGGGACTACAGGCGCCCACCACCTCGCCTGGCTAGTTTTTTGTATTTTTTAGTAGAGACAGGGTTTCACCGTGTTAGCCTGGCTGGTTTCGATCTCCTGACCTCGTGATCCACCCATTTCGGCCTCCCAAAGTGCTGGGATTACAGGCTTGAGCCACCACGCCCGGCCCTTTTTTTTTTTTTTTTTAACTAATATTTATCAAGGAGGCAGCAGTTGCCAGGCTGTGTGAAGAGCTTCCACACGGCACCTCACTGGCTGCCCAGAGGCACCCTTTGGCGCAGAGTCCTTTCTTAGGCCACCTTTGGGCCCAGAAAACTAAAGTGACTTGCCCAAGGCCACACAGCCAGTATGTGCTAAGACCTCTGACTTGAGAGACTGAGAGCGTCACCCTCAGCAGTCCTGCTCCGCTCATATAGAACGGGAGACCGATGCCAGACACATGGCTTGCCAGGAGTTTCCTGAAGCCTACTCCCTCCCAAGCCAGGAAGAGGCCCCGGCCCAGCAGCAGCCCCTGGGCCAGGTGGGTTAGCACGTGACTGTCCATCTTACCCGCTGTGGTGATGAGCTCGACAGGATATTGACCACCACCTGCGAGGACAAAGCCAGGGAGCTGGTCAGAGCCAGAAAGGACCCCAGAGGGTATCCCACCCAATACACCCATTTTGCAGATGGGGAGACTGAGCCAACCAGTGGCCAAGCTTGTCTTATGTTCTGAGCCTCTGCACCCTGCTCTCCCAAACACACCTCCGCCCTGGGGGATCAGGGAGGCACTTGAGGGGGCACCAACCAGGCTGGTCCTGATACCTTTCTGGCCCCAGCTCTTACCTCATTGCTGATCATATTCGCCGTCACTTCCATGCCACAGCTGGAGTAAGCGCTGTGCAGGACAAACTGGTCACCCCTGTCCTCGGCCTGACAGCTGGGGTCCCAGAGGGTCAGGCCCATGATGGTGCACTTCAAATGCTGGGTTGGGAGAGAGGGGCACCGTCAGGAGGCACTGGGGTCTCTGTGGCCTGCCACACCCCAGCACCAAGGACTGACCACAACCCAGGGCTCCCAAGTCACAGCCATTCCCCTGCCCTGCTCCCTCTTCATTTTTGTTAGATGTCATCATCCTACACCACTTAAAATTTCTTTTTTTTTTTTTTTTTGAGACGGAGTCTCACTCTTGTTGCCCAGGCTGGAGTGCAGTGGCTTGATCTTGGCTCACTGCAACCTCCACCTCCTGGGTTCAAGCGATTCTCTTGCCTTGGCCTCCTGAGTTGCTGGGATTACAGGCGCGTGCCACCATGCCCAGCTAATTTTTTGTATTTTTAGTAGATAGGATTTCACCATGTTGGCCAGGCTGGTCTCAAACTCCTGACCTCAGGTGATCCACCTGCCTCAACTTCCCAGTGCAGGGATTACAGGCGTGAGCCACCGTACCCGGCCATTTTTTGTATTTTTAGTAGAGACGAGGTTTCACCATGCTGGCTAGGCTGGTCTTGAACTCCGGACCTCAGGCAATCCACCCACCTTGGCCTCCCAAAGTGCTGGGATTACAGATGTGAGCCACCATGCCTGGCCCACTTAAGACTTCTTGAACTTGCACACTTTTGCACTAAGCCTTGTCCTAAGCAATAATAGCTGTTGGATCACAAATTTTCTTCTTCTTCTTCTTCTTCTTTTTTTTTTTTTTAAGACGGAGTCTTGCCCTGTCGCCCAGGCTGGAGTGCAGTGGCGCGATCTCGGCTCACTGCAAGCTCTGCCTCCCGGGGTCACGCCATTCTCCTGTCTCAGCCTCCCGAGTAGCTGGGACTACAGGCGCCCGCCACCACGCCCGGCTAATTTTTTGTATTTTTAGTAGAGACGGGGTTTCACCGTGTTAGCCAGGATGGTCTCAATCTCCTGACCTCATGAGCCGCCCGCCTCGGCCTCCGAAAGTGCTGGGATTACAGGCGTGAGCCACCACACCCGGCCACATTTTCTTATATCTATCAAAATAAATATAGAACTATTAAATTAAAAAATATTCCTTCAAGTTCCACATATAATTATCACTCACAGCCCCAAGGGCATACAAACCCTACAAGCACAGTCCAGTCTCAGGCCTGGGGTAGGCAAAGTGTTCCTGTAAAGAGCCAGATAGTAAATACTGTCATGCAGTGCCGGACAATGTTTTGGTCGGTGATGGACTGTGTATATGATGGTGGTCCCTGGTTCCACAAAATTATAATGAAGCTGAAAAATTTCTATTGCCTAGTGTTTGTGGTGATGCTGATGTAAGCAAACTTATTGCACTGCCAGTCATATAAAAGTCTAGCACAGGCCGGGTGTGGTGGCTCACACCTGTAATCCCAGCACTTTGGGAGGCGGAGGCGGGCAGATCACGTGAGGCCAGAAGTTCGAGACCTGCCTGGCCAACACAGTGAAACCTGACTCTACTAAAATTATAAAAATTAGCTGGGTGTGGTGGCACACGCCCATAGTCCTAGCTACTGGGAAGGCTGAAGCACAAGAATTGCTTGAATCGAGGAGGAGGCTGCAGTAAGCCAAGATCGCATCACTGCACTCCAGCCTGGGTGATGGAGCAAGACCTTGTCTCTAAAACAAGAAAAAGAAGGCCGGGTGCAGTGGCTCACGCCTGTAATCCCAGCACTTTGGGAGGCTGAGGTAGGCAGATCACCTGAGGTCAGAAGTTCGAGACCAGCCTGGCCATTATGGTGAAACCCTGTTTCTACTAAAAATACAAAAAAGTAGCCAGGCTACTGGCCAGGCACGTGACTCACACTAGTAAGCCCAGCACTTTAGGAGGCCGAGGTGGGCAGATCACAAGGTCAGGAGTTCGAGACCAGCCTGGCCAACATAGTGAAACCCTGTCTCTGCTAAAAAATACAAAAAATAAGCCAAGTGTGGTGGTGGGTGCCTGTAATCTCAGCTAGCTACCCGGGAGGCTGAGGCAGGAGAATCGCTTGAACCCGGGAGGAGGGGGTTGCAGTGAGCCAGGATTGTGCCACTGCACTCTAGCCCGGTCAACAGTGTGAGACTGTCTAAAAAAAAAAAAAAAAGTAGCCAGGCGTGGTAGTATTCCCAACTACTTGGGAGGCTGAGGCAGGAGAATCACTTGAACCCGGGAGGTGGAGGTTACAGTAAGCCGAGACGGCACCACTGAACTCCAGCCTGGGCGACAAAGCAAGTCTCCGACTCAAAAAAAAAAAAAAAAAAAAAAAAAAAAAGAGAGAAAGAAAAGAAAAACCACTGTAGCCAAAATTGAAAGAACAGCAGCAAATCAAGGGAAGTGGTGGCCAAAGGGGCAACCTTTTTTTCTTTTTTTTTTTTTTTTTTTGAGACAGAGTCTCGCTCTGCCGCCCAGGCTGGAGTGCAGTGGCGTGATCTCGGCTCACTGCAAGCTCCACCTCCCGGGTTTACGCTATTCTCCTGCCTCAGCCTCCCGAGTAGCTTGGGACTCCAGGTGCCCGCCACCACGCCTGGCTAATTTTTTGTATTTTTAGTAGAGATGGGGTTTCACCGTGTTAGTCAAGATGGTCTCGTTCTCCAGACCTCATGATCCGTCCACCTCAGCCTCCCAAAGTGCTGGGATAACAGGCGTGAGCCACTGCGCCCGGCCCCCCTTTTTTTTTTCTTTAAAACTTATAAAAATCATCAAGAAAAATACCAAAGCCTCAGTGATAAAGAGACTGAGGTCCTCATCACTCACATGGAGCCATGCCCACACTCACTACTACCCAGAGAATTATAACTAAACAAGAATGGAATGAGATGTGCCACTTCCCACAATGGCAAAGGTTTTTCTTTTCTTTTTTTGAATTACAGTCTGGAGAGAGCGAAGAGGTTGAGCTGCTCTCGTAAATCAGCAGTGAAAATTCAAATCATCTTTGGGAAAGTGGGTTGGCAACATGTATTGAAACTTCATTCCTTTTGACCCAGTAATTCCACTAGGAAATCTATCCTAAGAAAATAATCCTATATAAAGAAATGTTTCATGTACAATGACATTTTTTGCATATTTATAATACTGCAGAATTGGAAACAACCTAAATGTGTAACAAGGGAAGAGGAGTTAATAATAGCATGTCAATATGATGGAATAATATGTACTTATTAAACATATTAGGTACAGGTGTCAAAGCTCTAAAAATACATTAAGTGAAATAGCAAAAGACAAATGAACACATCCCTTATGATTACATCAATATAAGAAATACACAGACAAAACACTCCAGGAAGCACACCAAAATGTTGGCAGCCATTGTCGTTGGGTCAGAAGGTTAAGATTTTCTACTTTTCACATTTTTTTTAAAGCATGTTTTTTGTTTGTTTGTTTGTTTGTTTGAAATGGAGTCTCGCCCTGTCACCCAGGGTGGAGTGCAGTGGCGCAATCTCAGCTCGCTGCAATTTCCCTCCTCTGGGTTCAAGCGATTCTCCTGCCTCAGCCTCCCACGTAGCTGGGACTACAGGCATGCACCACCATGCCCGGCTAATTTTTTCTATTTTAGTAGAGACGGGGTTTCACTGTGTTGCCCAGGCTGGTCTCGAACTCCTGAACTCCGGTAATCTGCCTGCCTCAGCCTCCCAAAGTGCTAGGGTCGCAGGCGTGAGCCACTGTGCCTGGCCAGCATGTGTTATTTTATTTTATTTTATTTTGAGACGGAGTCTCGCTCTGTCACCCAGGCTGGAGTGCAGTGGCGCTATCTTGGCTCACTGTCAGCTCTGCCTCCCAGGTTCAGGCCATTCTCCTGCCTCAGCCTCCCGAGTAGCTGGGACTACAGGCATCTGCCACCATGCCTGGCTAATTTTTTGTATTTACCGTGTGTTATTTTTATAACAAATATATTTGTCAACCAGGCAAAGATAACATTGTGTAGGGTTTTTTTTTTTTTTTCCCCCAAGACAGAGTCTCATTCTGTTGCTCAGGCTGGAGTGTAGTGGTGTGATCTTGGCTCACTGCAGCCTCTATCTCCTGGGTTCAAGCGGTTCTTGTGCCTCAGCCTCCCGAGCAGCTGGGACTACAGGTGTGTTCCATCAACCCTGGCTAATTTTTGTATTTTAGTAAAGACAAGGTTTCACCATGTTGGCCAGGCTGGTCTCGAACTCCTGACCTCAAGTGATCCGCCCAACTTGGCCTCCCAAAGTGCTGAGATTACAGGCGTGAACCACCCTGCCCGGCCTGTGTAGGCATTCTGCTTAGCGACCACCCAGCTCAGGGAGCATTTAGGATTAATAATGACAACTACCTAGTGCTGGCATTATTTACTAAGCACTTACTATGTACCACATCTGACTGTGCCACGTGATCGGCCTGTCAGACCTCCTTTAATTCTCACCATGTGGTAGGTACCATTGTCAATCCCATTATACAAGTGGGAAAACAAAGGCTTGCAGAGGGATGTTACTTGCCCCCCTGCCTGGGCTAGGACCCCAAGAGTCTTGGGCTAGGGTAGGAACCAGATGTCCATGCCATCCTGAGCCAGAGGGGCAGGAGTTCCCTTACCGCAACAAGCTCTTTCTTTAGTACCAGGGTCATGGCGTCATTGGCACACTTTGTCTGGATCAGGGACATGAGCAGCTCTGGGCTGCAAGTGTCCTTGGGAGGAGTGGTCTGGATCGGTGCGGGTGAGGTCTGCAGCCTACCACCTGTGGGGAAGCAGAGGCAGGCCAGGCGGATGGTCACTGGGTGCCTGCACCAGGCTCTTTTTTTTTTTTTTTTTGAGACGGAGTTTTGCTCTGTTACCCAGGCTGGAGTGCAGTGGCACGATCTTGATCTCGGCTCACTGCAACCTCCGCGTCCTGGTTTCAAGTGACTCTCAGGCCGTTCTGATTAGCTACTCCCATTGTTCCCCCATGCAGATGAGAAAAATGAGGCTGAGAGAGGCTAATGTACCTTGCCCAAGCTCACACAGAGGGGCTTCACCAACAGTGTGGCCACTGATCCAAGGGAGAGGAAGGGAAGGGAGGGGTAGGGGGAGGGTGCTCACCACAGCTAGGGGCATGAAGTGAGACAACGCTGGCCAGCGGTAGCTCCACGAAGGATGCCACAACGCTGGCATTGAGCATCCGGGCCTCCCCCAGCAGGCCTTGGGGTGTGTCTGGGAGCTTGAAGCCACGAATGTTCTTCTCTGGAAAGATCTTGAAGGAGTATTCTCCAGTGGTCTAATGGTGGGGAGAGAGGCAGAGCAGGGGACCATGGACACAGTCTGTGCCACAGCAGGCTAGCCAGGGTTATGCCAGGCCTCGGTCCTGCTGTGTCCCCACTCCTGCTGTGTCCTCTGCCTGACCCCTTGCTTCACCTATGGACATAGGTGATTTGTCCTTCAACTCAGCTCAGGGGTTCACCTCTCCAGGAAACGTCCCTGATCCAGAGGTTGGGAGTTTGGGTTTTATGTCCCGGGAGCTGCGCAAAACTCACCCAGATCTGCATGTTGTGGTTGGCGTCGATGAGCCAGGACACGTAGGGGGGACCCTGCAGGATGAGGACGGCATCGGGATCCCCAGACGCGCAGCTCAGTTCCACCTTCACCGTCACCGTCCGGGGCCTGCGGGGAGACAGATGCTGATGGAACGCTGAAGCGGACAGGCCAGGCGGGGAGCGAGACCTGGCGTCGGATGGGCGGCGGCTGCACTCTTACCTGGCCAGGTATGGGTCTATGGGATAGAGATGGGACTGGGGCCAGGCTTGTGCCTAAAGGAGAGGGGCTCGTAGGGGGCGGGGCCTAGAGTAGGAGAATGGCTGTGGTCTCACGGGGCTGCGGCGGGGCTGGGGCTGGGACCCGGGAGGGGCTTCATAAGGGACGGGGCGGGGGGGGATGGGGGGGGCGTGGGGAGGGGGGTAGTCGTCTCTCGGGGGTGGGGCCTAGTGTCGGGGTGGGGCGAGACCCTTACCCGGCCGAGTGGCCCGGCAGGACCCTCAGGATGTGCGCCTCCTTGTGGCCGGCCACACCTTCCAAGCGGCAGCCCCGGACCAAGGCTGGGATACGCGGCCGCCACTCGAGCGTGCGGCCCATGTCCTGGCTGGCTTCCAGCATGCAGAAGGACAGTGAGCCCTGGGCTGCGGAGACACGCGCACCTCAGTGCCTTCCCCCAGCAGCCCTGCACCTAACAGAGCCTCACCCTCACCCACAGCCAAAGGTAGCGGTGGTGGGGCAGGCAGGACGGTGCTGCAGAGGTGGAGAGGCGTCAGAGGACCCAGGTTCGAACATCCCTTCCACACTTACCTGCCAAGTGACCCTCTGCAAGTCCCCGGGCCTCCGTTTCATCTGTCAACACAGGGTTAACATAAGGGATGAGCCCATGACACATGTTAGGGTGCAGCCCCGAAACCACCCAACAAGACCTGAAATGATAGATTTATCTGTGTACATGTACATGTTTATTGTCACCTCCCTCATCACAGTATCAGCTCTAGGAGGGCAGGGCCTGAGTGTGTCTCCACAGTGTCCCCAAGTGCCTAGCATAATAGGGCTTTGGCACACAGTAGATGCACAGTAAATCATGAAAATGCCGGGGTTTTTTAGGTCAAAAACTGGCATTTCACATGTTTCGATTTGATATTTGGTGAAGGAGCCATCACTGTCTCAAGGCAGCACTGGTTTGCGGCATGTGACCTGTGGCACTTTGTGTCCCCTCTTGCACTCTTGGTGTCCAAGTCTGAGGCGTGGGCCAGAGGAGCTCAGATTCCTCTTGAGCAGTGTCATGAGCCCAGAGAGGTTGCTGGGGAAACTGACCTTGGCCCAGTCGGAGGAGGACGCTCTGGGGGTCATCCAGCTCGGCAGCAGAGGCGATGGGGCCCCTCTCAGCTGCCCACTCGAGGATCTGGGTCTTGGGGAAGGATGGCAGCTCTGTGGTGTTGACTCCCGGGGGCTCTTGGAAGGTGACCAGGTTGGGATTCTGGGGAGGCATGTGGAGGCTCAGAATGCTGTTCCTGGCCCTGTGTCCCCTCTACCCCACGTAGGAGGTCAGGAAGTAATTTGTGGAGTCAGCCCATTGGCTGAGAGAAAGACGCCAGAGCTGAGAATGCTGTCTAGTGGATCTGCAGTCAGCCCAGAACCCCCCCTAGCAGTCAGATCAGCCCCTTCTCCCTTCCATACCTGGGGGGCCGGATGAACACACCACCTTGTTCATCCACCTGTCCAAACGTCACCCACCCCTCCAGAGCTGTTCTCATTCAACCCACATCTACACCATCATGCAGCTGTCTCTCCCTACACCCCGAGGCTCTGGATCTCCCTACACTTGGAGGGTCCACAGGGGACAACGTCTACCTTGCCCATCATTGCACAGTGCTTGACACATAATAGGCACTGAGAAATATTTGTCTGACTCTGGGCCCTGGGCCCATCACAGGATCCTGACATGCCAGCCTCACCCTGACACCCGGCCTGTGGTGAGTGCTTCCTGCTTATGGGAAGAAAGGGAGAAAGGGAGGAAAGAAGAAAGGGATGGATGAATGAATAGATGAATTAAAGACAGATATCAGTGGTCCCTGCCCTAGGGGATATTACCATTCAGAAACTACACATGCATCAAGTCATTTGAAGCAATAGAAGACAGAATTTTATTTAATAAGAAACAAAGGAGCCAGACAGATCTCCTGGTTGGACAGGGATGGGGAATCTGGGTGGCTCCAGCATCTCACTGCCTATCCTGCCAGTGCCCCTGAAGAGATGGGGGCCGGGGGAGAGGAGGAAAGCAGACAGGGAAGACTTCCTGGAGGAGTGACTCTGGAAAGCTGAAGGATTCAGAGGAAGCTGTTGGGACCACTGACTGAGCTCCTTCGTGTACAGTCTCCAGAGCCAGGGCCATTGAGCTGAATGAAGCAGCAGCAGCAGAAGGGCAAAAGGACTTCAGGTTGGATTTTAAAATATTTTTGGCCGGGCGCGGTGGCTCAAGCCTGTAATCCCAGCACTTTGGGAGGCCGAGACGGGCGGATCACGAGGTCAGGAGATCGAGACCATCCTGGCTAACACAGTGAAACCCCGTCTCCACTAAAAATACAGAAACTTAGCCAGGCGAGGTGGCAGGCGCCTGTAGTCCCAGCTACTCGGGAGGCTGAGGCAGGAGAATGGCGTAAACCCAGGAGGTGGAGCTTGCAGTGAGCTGAGATCCGGCCACTGCACTCCAGCCTGGGTGACAGAGCGAGACTCTGTCTCAAAAAAAAAAAAAAAAAAAAATTTAATTGTTATTTTTTAGAAACGAGGGTCTCACTATGTTTCCCAGGTTGGTCTCTAACTTCTGGCCTCAAGAGACCCTCCTGGCCAGGCACAGTGGCTCATGCCTATAATCTCAGCACTTTGAGAGGCCGAGGTGGGTGGATCCCCTGAGGTCAGGAGTTTGAGACCAGCCTAGCCAACATAGTATGAAACCCTGTCTCTACTAAAAATACAAAAAATTAGCCAGGCGTGGTGGCGGGTGCCTGTAATCCCAGCTATTTGGGAGGCTGAGGCAGGAGAATTCCTTGAACCCAGGAGGCGAAGGTTGCAGTGAGGCGAGATCGGGCCATTGCACTCCAGCCTGGGCAACAAGAGTGAAACTCTGTCTCAAAAAAAAGGAAACCCTCCTGCCTCAGCTTCCCAAAGTGTTGGGATTACAGACATGAGCCAGGTCGCCCGGCCCAAGCTAGATATTGAGGACTGCCAGATGGCAACAGTAGAGAAGACACCCTAGAATGACCCATCTAGAAGGAAGCAGATACCTTCTCTGCAGGAATTCAACAAGGGGGGAAAGTGATGGGCACCTTGCGTGAGGAACCCAGCCCGCGGAATGGGAAAGGGCTGGGACACTGGCTTTACATAGCTGGGTTGGGAAAAGGATCTGATCCTTGAGTCATCCTCTGTAAAATGGGGATACAGCAGGGCTCGACGTCTGTTGGTCGCCTGGCACTGGGTCTGGCACCAAGGCCGCGCCTTGGCCTCTTTGTCCCCTTTGGCCACGGGCCCCAGGGAGCCCGCTCGGGAAGCTGCACGGCCCCAGGAGGAAGGCGGCGTGGCCGAGGCTAGAGCCGGCGGCTGCTGCGACCTTCCGGCTGACGGGCGCGTTTCATTCCTGCGTCACTCTGGGCGGCACGGACTCAGATCAGGAATGGGGAGGATCCATGACAAAGGCCACGCCCCCTCTGGGACCTCGATTCCTCTTCTGGGCGCCGAGGGATGGGCTGCAAGGAGTCAAATCCTCTTGGCCCTGGTGGTTGGATTTGGCCCCCTCCCTCCTAGGACTTTCACATGCTGGCTTGGTCGTGTCTGACTGTCTCTGTGCTGTCCCTGTCACCAGTCTAGAAGCTTCTCCCCTGTCCCCCACGCCCAACTTTGCTCAAGCCTGCCTCCTTCCCCCAGTGGGTATGTTTCTTTTTCTGCCTCTCTCCCCTTTGCTATCTTTGCTCTCCCCCGGGCTCTCCCCTTCCTGCCCTCTGCTTTCTCTCTTGTAAACAACAGCTGCTCACATCTGGGGCCCACCTCTCAGACATTCCACGTGGAGGAGGCAGTGCTGGCAAGCCACCCCACCTCCTCCAGCCCTGACCCCTGGCAGTGGTCCCAGCTCCCTGGCCTCCTGTCTCTGGTGGATGTCTCTAACACTTGCTAAAACTTGAGGCTTTTGGTTGTTTGTTTTTAACTTTTTTCCCAAATCCACAGCTGACCCGAAAACTTGAGTTTTTAAAAAAATATTTTTTTTTCTCCAAAATAGGCCAAATCCATTTAAAGCAACTCTTGAATACTCAACAAAGTATAAAGAACCAAATAAATGTTTTTCCTAATCCCGCTTCCCAGCCATAACCACTGTTAACACATTGTTAGGTTTTCTTTTTTTTTTTTTTTTTTTTTTTTTTTGAGACGGAGTCTCGCTCTGTCGCCCAGGCTGGAGTGCAGTGGCCGGATCTCAGCTCACTGCAAGCTCCGCCTCCTGGGTTTACGCCATTCTCCTGCCTCAGCCTCCCGAGTGGCTGGGACTACAGCTGCCCGCCACCTTGCCCAGCTAGTTTTTTGTATTTTTTAGTAGAGACAGGGTTTCACCATGTTGGCCAGGATGGTCTCGATCTCCTGACCTCGTGATCCGCCCGTCTCGGCCTCCCAAAGTGCTGGGATTACAGGCTTGAGCCACCTCACCCGGCCTCATTGTTAGGTTTTCTCCTGGCTCTTTTCCTCTGTCTTTAAATATTTTCAAATATATGTCACGTAACTTTTTCAAAGACAATGAAAAGATTATCTTATAAAATGCTGAGTTCAGTTGTCCCACTGGACAGAGAGGCAAACTGAGACTATGCAGAGGACCAGAGTTGGCCAGGGCTGCACATCAGCCTGACTCCCACCTCTTGGTCTAGACTCTTTACTGTAGTCCTGCTGCCCTCTGGGTTCTCTCTGGTAAAGATCATTGGATTCACCAGGCAGGACCCTGGTGAATAATGTCAGGATGAAAGGGAGAAGCAGGGCCGGGCCGCTAGGGTGGGAGACCCTGGCCCACAGAGATAGACAGCAGGGACCTCCCATGGCCAGAGCCTCAGCCTGGGGTTGGTGGGAACACACTCACGTAGGCCAAGTGCAGTGGGATTCCCAGGGCCTGGAGCTGCAGGAAAACATTGCTGTTTACACTGAGGACCAGAAGCACCTCTCGGGGCTGGGTGCCATTTTGCTTGGATGCCTGGAGAGTCAGCTCCAGCTGTGACAGGTCCTGGGGAACACAGAGGGGAGACGCACACAGACCAGTTAGATTTGCATAGGTTGTGTCACCCAGATAGGCAGTGATGACTTGGGTGCTTCCACTCCAATCTCCCTGCCTGCTCTGTCCACCCTCGCCTCCCAGTGCCCGGGGTAGTGCCTGGCCCTCTGGCCATCCTTAGGGAATTCACACTAAACAAATGAAGGAGGTAAGCCCAGCAAATCTGAAGAGAGGAAAAAAATTAGGCTGGGCACAGTGGCTCACGCCTGTAATCCCAGCACTTTGGGAGGCTGAGGCGGGTGGATCACCTGAGGCGGGTGGATCTCGAACTCAGGAGTTCGAGACCAGCCTGTCCAACAAGGTGAAACCCCGTTTTACTAAAAATACAAAAAATTAGCCAGGTGTGGTGGTAGACGCCTGTAATTCCAGCTACTTGGGAGGCTGAGGCAGGAGAATCTCTTGAACCCAGGAGGTGGAGGTTGCAGTGAGCCAAGAATGCGCCATTACACTCCAGCCTGGGCAACAAGAGTAAAGCTCTGTCTCAAAAAAAAAAAAAAAAAAAAAAAAAAAAAGGATGAGCCTGAACTTCATCCATCAAGGATCAAGTTTTATTATTTTTCTTTTTTTTTTTTTTGAGACGGAGTCTCCCTGTCACCAGGCTGGAGTGCAGTGACAAAATCTTGGCTCACTGCAACCTCTGCCTCCTGAGTTCAAGTGATCCTCCTGCCTCAGCTTCCCAAGTAGCTAGGACTACAGGTGCATGCCAACACACCCAGATAATTTTGGTAGTTTTAGTAGAGATGGGGTTTCACCATTTTGGCCAGGCTGGTCTCGATCTCTTGACCTTGTGATCCACCCGCCTCAGCCTCCCAAAGTGCTAGGATTATAGGCATGAGCCACCGCGCCTGGTAAGATTTATTATTTCTACTGAGCACCTATTGTGTACTGGGCCTTAGGGAGTGTCCTGTGTGTGGAGGCAGCGATCCCCCGCCCCATCATCCCCACCAACTCTCCTGCTGTCCCTGAGTGACAGCTCTGCTTCCAGCCCACATGAGACAGTCACAGTTGCTCTCCCAGTTTGCAGTATTCCTGCTTGTCTTACCATTTTAAAGTACTAAAATCCTGGGGTGTTGTTTTTGGTATAATGCCATTATTTTGATATAAGAATGTGAAGTTGAAATCATT
This sequence comes from Macaca fascicularis, assembly GCF_037993035.2. Lineage (NCBI taxonomy): Eukaryota > Metazoa > Chordata > Mammalia > Primates > Cercopithecidae > Macaca > Macaca fascicularis. Next base: position 16,166,013 of record NC_088389.1, on the reverse strand, counting down.
TATGTCTTGAGACGTACCCACTGCATTAACATTTTTAATTGTTCAATGGTATATACATTTAGAATGTTTTTATAACAACAACAATACCTACCTACCATGTAAATAGGGCCTATTAAATCCCAGGACTGCTCTAAGTGCTTTACACATTAACTCATTTAATCCTTGCAACAAACTTAAGAGGTAAATATCTTTTTTTTTTTTTTTTTTTTTTGAGACGGAGTCTCGCTCTGTCTCCCGGGCTGGAGTTGCAGTGGCCGGATCTCAGCTCACTGCAAGCTCCGCCTCCCGGGTTTACGCCATTCTCCTGCCTCAGCCTCCCGAGTAGCTGGGACTACAGGCGCCGCCACCTCGCCCGGCTAGTTTTTTGTATTTTTTAGTAGAGACGGGGTTTCACCATGTTCACCAGGATGGTCTCGATCTCCTGACCTCGTGATCCACCCGTCTCGGCCTCCCAAAGTGCTGGGATTACAGGCTTGAGCCACCGCGCCCGGCCTTGTTTGTTTTTTTTGAGACAGAGTCTTACTGTGTTGCCCAGTCTGGAGTGCAGGGGTGCTATCTCGGCTCACTGCAAACTCTGCCTCCCAGGTTCACGCCATTCTCCTGCCTCAGCCTCCCGAGTAGCTGGGACTACAGGCGCCCGCCACCACACCCGGCTACCTTTTTGTATTTTTAGTAGAGACGGGGTTTCACCGTGTTAGCCAGGTTGGTCTCGATCTCCTGACCTTGTGATCCACTTGCCTCGGCCTCCCAAACTGCTGGGATTACAGGCGTGAGCCACTGTGCCCAGCCTTTTTTTTTTTTTTTTTTTTTTTTAAGAGACAGAGTCGGCCGGGCGCGGTGGCTCAAGCCTGTAATCCCAGCACTTTGGGAGGCCAAGACGGGCGGATCACGAGGTCAGGAGATCAAGACTATCCTGGCTAACACGGTGAAACCCCGTCTCTACTAAAAAATACAAAAAACTAGCCGCGCGAGGTGGCGGGCACCTGTAGTCCCCGCTACTCGGGAGGCTGAGGCGGGAGAATGGCGTAAACCCGGGAGGCGGAGCTTGCAGTGAGCTGAGATCCGGCCACTGCACTCCAGCCTGGGCGACAGAGAGAGACTCTGTCTCAAAAAAAAAAAAAAAGGAGACAGAGTCTCCCTCTGTCGTCCAGGTTGGAGTGCAGTGACACGATCTCAGCCCACTGCAACCTCTGCCTCCTGGGTTCAAGCAATTTTCCTGCCTCAGCCTCCCGAGTAGCTGGGATTACAGGCACCTGCTACTATACCGGCTAATTTTTGTATTTTTGCTAGAGATGGAGTTTTACCACGTTGGCCAGGCTGGCTTTTATTTATTTTTTCTTTGAGGTGGAGGCTCGCTCTGTCACCCAGGCTGGAGTGCAGTGGCACAATCTTGGCTCACTGCAACCTCTGCCTCCTGGGTTCAAGTGATTCTCCTGCCTCAGCCTCCCGAGTAGCTGGGACTACAGGCACCAGCTACCATGCCTGGCTAATTTTTGTATTTTTAGTAGAGACAGGGTTTCACCATGTTGGTCAGGCTGGTCTCGAACTCTGACCTTGTGACCCACCTGCCTCAGCCTCCCAAAGTGCTGGGATTATAGGCATGAACCACCCCGCCTGACTTTTTTTTTTTTTTTTTTTTTTGAGACAGGGTCTTGCTCTGTCACCCAGGATGGAATGCAGTGGCACAATCTCGGCTCACTACAACCTGAGGTTCAAGCAATTCTCCTGCCTCAGCCTCCTGAGTAGGTAGGACTACAGGTGTGTGCCACCACACCAGATTAATTTCTTTTTTTTTTTTTTTTGAGACGGAGTCTTGCTTTGTTGCCAAGGCTGGAGTGCAGTGGTGCAATCTTGGCTCACCGCAAGCTCTGCCTTCTGGGTTCATGCCATTCTCCTGCCTCAGCCTCCTGAGTAGCTGGGACTACAGGCATGCACCACCACGCCTGGCTAATTTTTTTTTTTTTTTGTATTTTTAGTAGAGACGGGGTTTCACCGTGTTAGCTAGGATGGTCTCGATCTCCTGACCTCGTGATCCGCCCGCCTCAGCCTCCCAAAGTGCCGGGATTACAGGCATGAGCCAATGTGGCCGGCTGATTTTTTTTTTATTTTTTTAGTAGAGACAGGGTTTCACTATGTTGGCCAGGCTGGCTTTTCTTTGTTTTTTGAGACAGGGTCTTGCTCTGCTGTCCAGGCTGAAGTGCAGTAGTGCAGTCATGGCTCACTGCAGCCTCAACCTCCTAGGCTCAAGCAATTCTCCCACCTCGGCTTCCCAAAGTACCGGAATTACAGGCATGAGCTACCATTCTTTTTTTTTTTTTTTTTGAGACAGAGTCTTGCTCTGTTGCCCAGGCTGGAGTGCAATGGCACAACTTTGGCTCACTGCAACCTCTGCCTCCTGGGTCAAGCAATTCTCCTGCCTCAGTGTCCTGAGTAGCTGGGACTACAGGTGAGTGCCACCATGGCTGGCTAATTTTTGTATTTTTAGTAGAGATGGGGTTTCAGCATGTTCGCCAGACTGGTCTTAAATTCTTGACCTCAAATGATCTGCCCACCTCGGCCTCCCAAAGTGCTGGAATTACAGGCATGAGCCACTGCGCCCGGCCACCATTATTTTCACTTACAGATGAGGGAACCAAAGCCCTGAGAGGTGAAGTCATTTGCCTTTGATGACACAGGAAGTCAGCCAGGGGCTGGGATTGGTGCGGAGACAGGCCTGTGCTCTCACGTTTTTCTTTTCTTTTCTTTTTTTTTTTTTTTTGAGATGGAGTTTCACTCTTCCTGCCCAGGCTGGAGTGCAATGGTGCGATCCCAGCTCACTGCAACCTCCACCTCCTGGGTTCAAGTGATTCTCTTGCCTCAGCCTCCCAAGGAGCTGGGACTACAGGTGCATGCCACCACGCCCAGCTAATTTTTGTATTTTTAGTAAAGATGGGGTTTCGCCATGTTGGCCAGGATGGGCTCAAACTCCTGACCTCAGGTGATCCGCCCGCCTTGGCCTCCCAAAGTGCTAGGATTATAGGCATGAGCCACCGCACCCAACCACTCTCACATTTTTCTACACATTTTTGTGTAGCACATCCTTCCCTAGCACATTTTTCTACACCTTATTCCCAAGAAGAAAAAGAACACAGCGATCCACAAGGCAGTGTCTATTGAAAGAATGACCTCAAAGGCTTTCTGAACTAGTGGCATGTGAACAGGTGAGTGCTGAGACTAAGACAGGAAGGCCGGGAGTGGTGGCTCACGCCTGTAATCCCAGCACTTTGGGAGGCTGAGGTGGGCGGATCACCTGAGTTTGGGAGTTCAAGACCAGCCTGACCAACATGGAGAAACTCCGTCTCTACTAAAAATACTAAATTAGCCGGGTGTGGTGGCACACGCCTGTAATCCCAGCTACTCGGGAGGCTGAGGTAGGAGAATCGCTTGAACCCCAGGAGGTGCAGGTTGCATCGAGACAAGATTGCGCCATTGAACTCCAGCCTGGGCAACAAGAGTGAAACTCCGCCTAAAAAAAAAAAAAAGACAGGTAAGCCTCAGAAGCTCTTGTGAGTACAAGGACAAAGACAAATGTAGTTTGCTGAAACACAGACTCCCAGTGCTCTCATACAAAAGCTGCCAGTCTAAAAGATGATTCAAAAGCTCTCTTCAAAGTTATGAAAAAGGGGAAGGATATTTCTCTTTTTTTTGAGACGGAGTCTCGCTCTGTCGCCCGGGCTGGAGTGCAGTGGCCGGATCTCAGCTCACTGCAAGCTCCGCCTCCCGGGTTTACGCTATTCTCCTGCCTCAGCCTCCCAAGTAGCTGGGACTACAGGCGCCCGCCACCTCGCCCGGCTAGTTTTTTTTTTTTTTTTTTTGTATTTTTTAGTAGAGACGGGGTTTCACCGTGTTAGCCAGGATGGTCTCAATCTCCTGACCTCGTGATCCGCCCGTCTCGGCCTCCCAAAGTGCTGGGATTACAGGCTTGAGCCACCGCGCCCGGCCGGGGAAGGATATTTCAAGATGAAGACACCAGTGGAAAGTTTTGAGATTTAACTTCTAATCATCTTGTCATTTCCCCAACGGACGTCACAAAGCCAGAGACAGTGTTTCAGTCACTGGAAAAATCTGCCCAGAAATATTTCTGTTACTCAATAATGATACCATCATTACTCTTTGCTTTTAAGTTTCCTCTTTAAAACACAAAAAGAACAAATAATAGTCTTTCATTTTCAATGTGTCACAAATATTTTGTTTCTTTTTTTAAGGCTCGTCTCTACTAAAAATACAAGTGAAGCAGTGAGAGTGGAGAAGGAACAAAGCAATTTGTAATTGGTTATGATCAATTACTTGTAAACACTCACAAAATTTTTTTTTCATTTTAGTTGCCATTTAGTTTTTTTTTATTTATTATTATTTTTTGAGATGGAGTCTTGCTCTGTTGCCATGCTGGAGTGCAATGGCACAATCTCAGCTCACTGCACCCTCCACCTCCTGGGGTTCAGTGATTCTCCTGCCTCAGCCACGGGAGGAGCTGGGACTACAGGCGTGCACCACCATGCCCAGCTAATTTTTGTATTTTTTTTTTTTTTTTTTTTGAGATGGAGTCTTGCTCTGTCGCCCAGGCTAAAGTGCAGCGATCTCCGCTTACCGCAACCTCCACCTCCTGGGTTCAAGCGATTCTCCTGCCTCAGACTCCTGAGTAACTGGGATTACGGGCGCTCGCAACTGCACCTGGCTAGTTTTAGTATTTTTAGTAGAGACGGGGTTTCTTCATCTTGGCCAGGCTGGTCTCAAACTCCTGACCTCATGATCCATGCGCCTCGGTCTCCCAAAGTGCTGGGATTACAGGCATGTGCCACCGTGCCCAGCCTAATTTTTGTATTTTTAGTGGAGAAGGGGTTTCACCCTTTTGGCCAGGATGGTCTTAATCTCTTGACCTATGATCTGCCTGCCTCAGCCTCCCAAAGTGCTGGGATTATAGGCATGAGCCACTGCGCCCACTTAGGTTAGTTATTTTTAAATAATTATTTTATGCTAATTTATGGAATAAGATATGTTTCAAATTTATGTTTGTATAAGTTCATGTTTTGATTAATGTTTTCTAGTGGATTTATAACTTTTGGTTTTCCAAATATATTGTTTCATCAGCTTTGAATATATATATATTATACATATTATATATATAATTCTTTTTCTTTTCTTTTAAGACAGGGTCTCCCTCTGTTGCCCAGGCTGGAGTGCAGTGGCATGATTGCTCACTGCAACTTCTGCCTCTCAGGATCAAGTGATCCTCCTGCCGTAGCCTCCTAAATAGCTGGGACTACAGGCATACACCAGTACGCCTGGCTAATTTTTGTATTTTTTGTAGAGATGGGGTTTCACTATGTTGCCCAGGCTGGTGTTGAACTCCTGGACTCAAACGATCCACCCACCTCGGCCTCCCAAAGTGCTGGGATTACAGGTGTGAGCCACCATGCCTGACAGTTTTTTAAAATATTATGCTTTCTTGGCCAGGCACAGTGGCTCATGCCTGTAATCCCAGCACGCTGGGAGGCGGAGGCGGGTAGATCACGAGGTCAGGAGATGGAGACCATCCTGGCTAACACAGTGAAACCTTGTTTCTACTAAAAAAATACAAAAAAAAAATTAGCCGTGTGTGGTGATGGGTGCCTGTAGTCCCAGCTACTCAGGAGGCTGAGGCAGGAGAATGGTGTGAACCAGGGAGGCAGAGCTTGCAGTGAGCCGAGATGGCGCCATTGCACTCCAGCCTGGGCAACCGAGTGAGACTCCATCTCAACAAAAAAAAGCAAAAAATTATGCTTTCTAAAGACTTAAAAGTTGAATACTGGATTTAATACTGTATTTTAATAAAATATGAAATACATATCTACATGTCCGAAATGACATTTTGTTCCAGGATTGTGATCACACACACAGACACACACACACACACACACAAAAGATAGAAAAGAAAAGAAAAAAGAAGCAAAGCTAGGCTTGGTGGCTCATGCAAGTAATGCCAGTATTTTGAGAGGCAGGAGGATCGCTTGATGCCATGAGTGTGAGACCAGCCTGGGCCACGTAGTGACACCCTGTCTTCAGAAAAAATAAAAATAAAGAAGCAGGATTGTGATCATTCCTGGAAATTCATGGGAGCAATGTGATACCCATCCGTGTGGTGTCGGGAAAGGCACTGGCACAACTGAGCTGCCAGCATTGCTGAGAATGAACCCGCCCCAGCCTCTTTACCCTGATGGGATGCATACTTGAACAATCGAATATGGTTTGGACACCTCTGTGTGTATACCAAAACTGCTCAACTGTACACTTTACATGGGTGAATTTTATCTTAATAAAGCTATTTAAAAAACAGCAGAATATCTTGAATTGCTGATACTGAATTCCTGCAAAATAATTTCTCATGGGTGCCCAGCCTGTGCTGTGGATGGGCGTGAGCTATGAGGGAAGCAGGCACCAATATTCTCCCATTTTGCAGATACAGCATAGAAGCTGCTGGGGGCTGGGCACGGTGTCTCACACCTGTAATCCCAGCACTTTGGGAGGCTGAGGCAGGTGGATCACTTGAGGTCAGGAGTTCGAGACCAGCCTGGCCAACATGGTGAAATCCAGTCTCTACTAAAAATACAAAAATTAGCCGGGTGTGGTGACGGGCACCTGCAGTCCCAGCTACTTGGGAGGCTGAGGCAGGAGAATCACTCGAACCCAGGAGGCGGAGGTTGTTGTGAACCAAGATCGTGTGACTGCACTCCAGCCTGGGTGACAGAGCAAGACTCTGTCCCACTCCCCCACCCCCACAAAAAAAAAGAAGCAGCTGCTGCTGGGGAGTGACTGAGTCAGGAGCCCAGCGCACGTCATCCTGGTGCCAGAATGGGGCCTGCATTCCCTGGACCATGTCCTCTCTCTCCACTGCACCTCTCTGCCAGATTGCCCTACGGTCCATTGCTGTGCGGCCCCACCTGCTTGTCCCCACCTGGAGGAAAGAACTGCAATGCTCACATGATGAAGAGATGGGCCCCCAGCAGGAGACAGCACAGCCTGTGGTGGATGAGGACATCCATCCACCATCCCATGGTGACACCCACAGGCCAAGCGTGCTGCAGGAGTCAGGGTGCAGTCTGATGGCCAAGCCCTGAGTGGGGAGGAAGGAGCCCCGTGGCCATCCAGTCCTGCTGCTGCTCCGCCACTGTCCCTGTTCCTCTATGCCTCAGTTTTCCTCATCTGTGAAATGGGGGTAGGACAGGGATGGGAACCAATACCAGGTGGGGCTATGGATAAAGGAAATGAAAAAAAGGGAAGTGCAGGTCACAGCCTGGTCATGCTGGGTGTGAGGGTGACGGGGAGGCCGAAACTTCGGGATGTTTGTCGGGACACTCAGCTCTCATCCCAGAGCTCACGAACCAAAGCTACCACTCAGTTGTCACTGAGTCCTTCCCTGCAGGCTTGAGGGCAGGTAGGAGGTGGGGGCCTTGAGTCACATGGCAAGTGAGTATGGGGAAACTCAGGGGGGCTGGAAAGCTGGGTGCTCAGGTTCTCTGAGCTGCAGGGCCAAGCTGAAAGCCAGCTGGTTACCAGAAAAACCCAGTCAGGGTTTCTACAGCAAACATTTCCCTCCCCACGGCCCTGACTCACTGCCATGGCCACTCACACGCACACCGACTTCCCCCTTCTCTCCCGGCCGGGGGCCCCAGAGGCAAAGAACGATGGCGCCAGCCTTGCCCCCAACCCCAAGCTCCTAGCCTTCCTCATGGGACCCTGGGAATTCCGCAGTCTGGCCAGCCCCTCACCCCCAGCCCAGCCAGCCTGCACCTACCCGGTCCCCTCCCTGAGCGGGTGGGCGGGAGACCTTGTTTCTATTTTTGTGCCAATGTCCCACAGATGCCATTGTTGCCCAGCAGTTGGTGGCGGGAAGGGGGGATTTCGATGAGGAGGCCCTGAGTGCTAGTAGCCACTTATAGAAAGTCGCTTCCAGCAATTCTTCTAGGAGTGGAGCCTCAGGGCTGCCTGCAGCCCCCACCCTCCCAGGGCCAGACCAGAGGCGGTCAGATTGGAGCCAGCCATCCCTCTGTCCACCTCAGAAAACTCAGATGATCCTACAGGCAGGGTGGCAGGGGAAGGGATCAAAGCCAGACAGACCTGAATTCAGATGGGAGCTCCGTCATTAGCCTATGACCTTGGACAGTCACCATGCCTCTCTAGGCCTCAGTTTCCTGATTTGGAAAATGGTATTCCCACTTCATAGACTTAGGAGGTTTCAGTGCGATTCTACCTGCAAAGTAGGTTGTCCAGTACCCAGCTAAACATGTGGGAATAGTTTGGCTTTTTTTTTTTTTTTTTTTTTTGAGACAGAGTCTTGCTCTGTCAGCCAAGCTGGAGTGCAGTGGCACGATCTCGGCTCACTGCAACCTCCGCCTCCTGGGTTCAAGTAATTCTCCTGGTTTAGCCTCCTGAGTAGCTGGGACTACAGGCACCCGCCACCATGCCCGGCTAATTTTTGTATTTTTAGTAGAGACGGCCAGGCTGGTCTCGAACTCCCGACCTCAAATGTTCCACCCATCTCGGCCTCCCAAAGTGCTGAGATTACAGGCGTACGTCACCACGCCTGGCCTGGTTGGCTTTTTAATCCCACTGATTCTCCCCTTGCACAGTCATCCATGGAGAGCCATCCATGGTTTAGGGGCTGGGAAGCATGGGTCCAGTTAGAGGTGGGCTGCAGCTAGTGAGAACTACAAATCTCTCAGCCATGCCTCGCTATGGCATCCTATCTCTGAGCCTCAGCCTCCCCATCTGTGCAGGGAGGAGTTGAGCTCAGTGATGTTCTAGAATTGTGTGGCCCCTAGATCCCAGGCTGCCTCCTGGGGGTCCCAGCATTTTACATCTAGGAGTCCTGGTCTCCAGCCAGATGGCCACAGAATGGGTTTTCAGAATCCCCTGGAGAAATATGCTTCTTCCTCAGCTGAGGGGGCCCCTGGTACCTCCAGTCCTTCTGGTGGTCAGCCCACGTATCCTCACCTCTCCAACTCATTTGCCTGTCTGAGAGGCCGGCACTGGGCCCAGCCTGGGGCTTCTGTTTTCTCAAAGCAGGACAGAAAAAGCATAACTCTGTCCTCAGGAGCTTGGCAGAGAATAAACCAACACGTCCAAACCACCAGACATAAACAGCAAGGGACACCATCAGCCCCCTTGGGAATAGCTAATCACCAAATGCTTATAAGAATGTACAGTTTTCTGGCCGGGCGCGGTGGCTCAAGCCTGTAATCCCAGCACTTTGGGAGGCCGAGACGGGTGGATCACGAGGTCAGGAGATGGAGACCATCCTGGCTAACACGGTGAAACCCCGTCTCTACTAAAAAATACAAAAAACTAGCCAGGCAAGGTGGCGGGCGCCTGTAGTCCCAGCTACTCGGGAGGCTGAGGCAGGAGAATGGCGTGAACCCGGGAGGCGAAGCTTGCAGTGAGCCAAGATCTGGCCACTGCACTCCAGCCTGGGTGACAGAGCAAGACTCTGTCTCAAAAAAAAAAAAAAAAAAAGAGTGTACAGTTTTCCTTCCTTTCTTTCATCTTCTCTCCCTTCCCCCCTCCTTTCTCTTATCCATCCATCTTCTCATCCATCCACCCATCCATCCATCCATCCATCCATCCATCCATCCATCCACCCATCCATCCATCCATCCATCCACCCACCCATCCACCCACCCATCCACCCATCCATCCATCCTCCCATCCATCCATCTATCCATCCATCCATCCATCCTCCCATCCATCCATCCATCCATCCATCCATCCATCCATCCATCCATCCATCCATCCATCCTCCCATCCATCTATCCTCCCATCCATCCATCCATCCATCCTCCCATCCATCCATCCATCCATCCATCCTCTTATGCATCCATCCATCCATCCATCCATCCTCTCACTCATCCATCCATCCATCCTCCCATCCATCCATCCATCCATCCATCCTCTCACTCATCCATCCATCCTCTCATCCATCCATCCATCCATCCATCCTCTCATTCATCCATCTATCTATCCATCCATCCTCTCATCCATCCATCCATCCATCCATCCATCCATCCATCCATCCATCCTCTCATCCATCCATCCATCCATCCATCCTCTCATCCATCCATCCATCCATCCATCCATCCATCCTCTCATCCATCCATCCATCCATCCATCCATCCATCCATCCATCCATCCAACAGATATTGATTCTTGGGCTGACTCCAAGCTTAACACCAAGGATGCAGCAGTAAGAGGGCAGGCACAATCCCTGCTCAGCCCATCTGATCCCCTCAACCCGCAATCCTGCCCCTTCAGCAAGCCTGCCTCTAATATTTGCAAGGCCTGAGACAAGAATACAAATGGCAGCCTCTGGTCCCAGTCCTTTCTCCTTTTCATCACTGTGGTTCTGACAGCCCAGCAAGGGTGTTCATGTGTCCACATGTGGACATCTCAGCCCAGATACCCAAACTCCACCATGCCTGCCTCCCCAAGTAGCCAACTCAACCATCCTTCAGGTCTGGGGGAGCTCACGTAGCCATGCAGTGCTCCTCTGGAGGATGGAACAGGAAAGATCCCTGCAGCCCTGAGAGAAGGCTCAAAGCCATTTGGGATTCTGGGGTCCTGGGTACCCAGAGCATCATCTAGAAGGGAGGGGTACAGGTTTCAGAGGGGTACATCCCTTTGGCCCCACAGATTCCCCACCCTGGGAGAGGGCTGCCATTGGCAGAGGGCCAGAGGGAAACTGCTTCTCCCAAGCCCAGGCAGGGGTCCCCTTTGCCCAAGTCTGAGGGCTGTGCTACCTTCCATGGCCTCCCACAGCCTCCCAGGACAGTCTGGGGGAGCTAAGGTCCCTCCCAGCTCTCTCTCTGCCTGAGTGGCCTTGCCTGCCCCTCTGGTCAACAGTGAGTCAGTGCTGGGCCCTGCAGGCTCTGTCTGTTCAGGGGTGGGTGGGGTCTCAGCTGCCCCAAGTTTGCCCAGGAGCCGGTGAATCAGTGCTGACCCAGCTCTGCCCTGGCCTGGCTGCCTGTGCGTTTGTTAGGAGGACAGCAGATCGGCCCAGACAGCCTGACGGGAATTGCTGAGACACCAGGCTGGTTTCCTGTCTCCGAGGGTCAGGATGTGACCCTGGGCCCCCTCCCGGAATCCAGGCTCCGGCCTGCCCTTCAGGGACCCAGCGAGATCCAGCCCCTGCCCAGCGGGGCTGTCTGCAGACCTGACCAGCACACGCACTGAGCGGCACTTCCCCAAGGCTCTCGGCTGCCACCGCCCATCTACCACCCACCCACAGGAAATCTGAGGATTCTGAGGGATGGACGGGAAAGCCACTTCTCTGTGCCAGGGATCGAAGAAGCCGGCCATAGGTCAGGAGGGATTGCGCTGGCTGCTAAGAGCCACCACCCCCACTACCACGGCCAGCCCCATGCCTCTAGGCCTTTGCTATGCACCGGCTTCTGCCTGGAATGCCCTCTACCCTGCTATTGGGCTAGATACCAGCGGCCTTTTCCCTAATGCCCCTCCCTCCTCTACCTTCAGTGCTCGTCACCCCATCACCCGCGGCCCCCTGAAGCTCCACTTGCTGATCCCACCACTCAGTACCAGAGCTGCTGATGCCACCTGTGCCTCCCTGGCTCTACCTTCTCTCTGCATCATCCACACAGGCTGGGCACAGAGTGGGCACCTGGTGAGGGCTGCGCAAGGGGGGACTGTGAGCTCTAGACCCCACTCTTAGGGGATGCCTGGGGAGGAAGGTGCCTCCCAGGGAAACCACAGGTTCCTTAGTGGTCACAGCAGTAGGGGCTGGCGGGATCATGGGCACAACCCTCAGGGCAGGGAGACAAGAAGCACCAGGGGGAGGAAGGCCCAGCTCTGTGAGACTGGACCTCAGCTTGCCCTGCTGAAAATGAATTCACAGCCCTGCCCCACTGATCTTTTTTTTTTTTTTTTTTTTTTTTTTTTGAGACAGGGTCTCGCTCTGTCACTCAGGCTGGAGTGCAGTGGCGCGAACTCGGCTCACTGCAACCTCCGCCTCCCAGATTCAAGTGATTCTCTTGCCTCAGCCTTCCTAGTAGCTGGGATTACAGGCACCTGCCACCACACCTGGCTAATTTTTGTATTTTTCGTAGAGATGGGGTTTCACCATGTTGGCCAGGCTAGTCTCAGACTCCTAACCTCAAGTGATCTGCCTGCCTCAGCCTCCCAAAGTGCTGGGATGGGATTACAGGCATGAGCCACCATGCCTGGCCTGCCCCATTGATCTTGTAGCAATAACCATTGAGGTTCAAATTATTCAACTGATGCAAAGACGTTCTGTGAACGGTAACAGCCCTGGCAAAATGAGGATGTTTGCAGGTGAGAAATGGAGCCCAGAGAGAAATAATAATAACAATAACCGTAGCCACCATACGTTGAGCAGTCGCTCTGGGCAGGTCCGGCGCTTGGTGTTTTGCTTGCACCATCCCGCCAGATTCTTACAACACCCCTGGGAGGTAGGTGCTGTTAATGAATGGTTCCAGGTTTCCCATGGGAAAATCAAAGCTTAGAGGTGGCCCAAGGTAATGTGGCTCTCAGAGGTGGAGTCGCAGTTCAATTGGAGGGCTGTCTGGCTCCAGAACCTGTGTTCTCAATCCCTGCATCAACGTCACACAGCAGTGCACACATTTGTGCACGCATGCATGCATTCAGTCACACATTATTTGGGGCCGGACGCAGTGGCTCATGCCTGTAATCCCTGCACTCTGGGAGGCCGATGCGGGCGGATCATTTGAGGTCAGGAGTTCAAAACTAGCCTCTCCAACATGGTGAAATACAAAATACAAAAATTAGCTGGGTGTGGTGGCGGACGCCTGTAATCCCAGCTACTTGGGAGTCTGAGGCAAAAACAAACAAACAAAAACAACAAAAAACCAACAAACAAAAAGAGTGATTTGGTGTAAGCCAGGTCCCTGGACCAGATTCTGCTACTCTGTGTTCTCAGGCGAGCTCCTGAGTCCAAGAAAGGTGTATCTACCAGCGAGTGGGGAGAAGGACCACCCTCGGCATACCAGATGCTATGCGAGGTGCTGGCCAGGGACAGATCCAGGACTGAACCCTGGGTTTCCTGGACCCCAGATGTCTCTACCACTTCCTCAAATGAACATCCCTCAAAGCCCTGAAGCTTGTAGCCTGGCTCCTTGAATTAAAAGGTGGAAGCTCACTGGAGCAAGTTCCCTAGAAGACGCAGAGGCTGACGGGAAGATTTTGTTGTCATGAACTGAGGGATTCTTGGAATATGGCATGAGTCACAGTGGCCCCCTGCCGTGCCCCTAAAATCCCTCCAAGAACTGTCATTGCTCACAGGATAAAGATAAACTTTATAATATGGCGACAAGCCTTTGCCATCTCCCCTGTCCTGCTGGGGAACCTCTAGCTCCTGCCACCTGATGACCCCAGACAGAGCCTGCTCCCTCTGACTCTGCATTCACTCTATTCTGTACTCTTCCACACCACCTCCTTCCTTGGTGAGCTCCTGGACATCCATGACGTTGCTTCTTCCAGGCCCAAGTCTCCTTAGCTTCTAAGATCAGATGAGATCAGGTGTGTTCAGGATGGTGTGGCCATAACAAGCCCTGCCTAATCCTGTAGCAGCTGGGGTACCCTGGCCCCATGCCCCCTGAGAACGCACCAGTCCCCTGGATCTTGGCTGGCTATCTACAAACCTGTCTACACGCCTGTCTCCCATAGACCTGGACACCTGCCTAGGGGCCCTCCTCTCACCCTGGCCCCGTATTGAACAATTCGGTTGGGGGATCCCAGTCACCCAGAGGAGGCACAGGGACCTGAACGTTAAAACAAACAACGTGAACTAACAGAGGCAGTCCTATTTTGAATATCATTACCAAATTTGAAAAAAAATGACAATGCCTATGAAAACCACACAAAGTGTGTTTGGCACTATCTATGATTTGGAAATTATCAAAGCCCACAGTCCTCGTGGAGGGCAGGGCGGTGGGGAGCAGGGTCCCCCGATATTGGTGGTCTGAGCACTTTCTTATCACTGCACAAATGCAGGGCAACTTAACAGTTTTGGGGGCAGACCGGCCATAAGTTTACCCGGAGCTGACACAGCGAAGTTGTTATCAGGACCTAAGGCCACACCAACCAGGTGTAACCTCCAGTCCAACCAGGCCAGAAGCCACGTGAATACTGAGATCCACCTGGGGAACCAAGTGGCAGGCTGGCTCTGGCATCCCCAGGGATCTAGTGTGAACTCTGGCCCTGGGCATGTCACTCCACTGCTCTCAGCCAGCCTCAGTTTCCTTCTCCAAGAAGTGGGGATAGTAACAGACCCTGGCAGATGAGCCTCGGGAGGCTTAATACATGTGAGATGCTTAATTCCTGGCGTAGAGTTGGCCCTAGCACCGTCTCTAGCACATAGTGCTTAACAAACATGTTATTATTATTAAGGACAAACATATCAGACAAACTGATGGTGGGCTGAGGGGGGGTCTCCTGGGGAGAATCGTCTCCAGGCCGCAGCAGCCTTTGGATCTCTGAGGGTCACAGATGTTCAATAGGGGACATTCCAGGGAGAAAGATCTGGGCTCAACTGAGAAGCACTTTTCTTTTTCTTTTTTTTTTTTTTTTTTTGAGACAAGGTCTCACTCTGTCACCCAGGCTTGAGTGCGGTGGTGCAATGTCGGCTCACTGCAGCCTCCGCCTCCTGGGTTCAAGTGATTCTCCTGCCTCAGCCTCCCGAGTAGCTGGGATTGCAGGCACACACCACCACGCCCAGCTAATTTTTGTATTTTTAGTAGAGACGGGGTTTCACCATGTTGGCCAGGATGGTCTCGATCTCCTGACGTCGTGATCCACCTGCCTCGGCCTCCCAAAGTGCTGGGATTACAGGCGTGAGCCACCACGGCTGGCCCAAGAAGCACTTTTCAAAGTCTGAGCTCCCTAGAGAGAAGCTGCATGCGTCCTCTAAGATTCCGTGAGGTCTCCACCATCGGAGGTGCATAAACGAGACTCGCTTGATGCCCCCACCCATCTGGCTCTTCTCTACTCAGCTCTTCCCACCTGAGTCTTGTGGTGGCACCCACAAGATTGCCCTGATCCAGACCCTGCCCCTAGAAATGGCACCTCTTATGGGCCCTTTGAGATGCCCACATCACTCTTTTGGCAGGGGGCCTAATGAGGACTCAGCCACTGCCCCAGGGACGCCACAAGAAAGGCACCCCTCACCCCTTCTGCCTTGGAGCTTCCTCTGAGCCCGCACCCGACCCTGCCATGGGACACTCACCCTTGGGAACTCCAGGAAGAGAACATGGACTTCAAGGATGGCATTGGGCACCTGAGCCACGCAGCCCTTCGAGACCTGGCTAGTGGTATATGTCACCTTGCCCCTCTCGGGGTCCACAGGCTGAAGGTCACAATGGACTGTTTCTGCAAGACCTGTTGGAGAAATCCAGAAAGAGGCTGGGTGAGAATAAGGTGATGGCAATGACTCCTACTTTCCAAACTTCTCCTAGGGACTTGACATGAGCTAAGGGCTTTCCTGCACCATCACAGCCACCTTACGAGGTGGATATCATTATATTTATTCCATGGATTGAAAAACCAAGGCTTGGAGAGGAAATATCTCCTGCCCAAGGTCAGTGTTACTACGTAAAGGATTGATGAATAAAAGGACACCCAGCTAAATTCAAATTTCAGATAAACAATGAGTAAATTTTTTGAAGTATTAGTATATTGCAAATATTGCACAGAACATACTTATACTAAATTTTCATTGTTTATCTGAAATTCAGATTTCACTGGGCCTCATATATATGTGTATATATACACACATATATACATATATAGATATACATATATAGATATATACATATATACAGATATATATACACATAGATATACATATATACATATATAGATATAAATATATACAGATATATGCATATATAGATATACATATATACATATACAGATATATATACACATATACAGATATACATATATACATATACAGATATACATATATAAATACATACATATATATTTTTTGAGATGGAGTTTTGCTCTTGTTGCCCAGGCTAGAGTGCAATGATGTGATCTCAGCTCACTGCAGCCTCCGCCTCCTGGGTTCAAACGATTCTCCTGCCTCAGCCTCCCAAGTAGCTGGGGTTACAGGCATGCACCACCACACCTGGCTAATTTTGTATTTTTAGTAGAGACAGGGTTTCTCCATGTTGGTCAGGCTAGTCTCGAACTCCTGACCTCAGGTGATCCGCCCACTTCGGCCTCCCAAAGTGCTGGGATTACAGGCGTGAGCCACCATGCCCAGCCAGTCTCCTATATTTTTATTATTTATTTTTTAAAATTATTTTTCATTTTTTATTTTTATTTTTTTTAGACAGAGTTTTGCTCTTGTTGCCCAGGCTGGAGTGCAATGGCGTGGTCTCAGCTCACTGCAACCTCTGCCTTCCAGGTTCAAGTGATTCTCCAGCCTCAGCCTCTTGAGTAGCTGGGATTACAGGCGTGCGCCACCACGCCCGGCTAATTTTTTGTATTTTTAGTAGAGATGGGACTTCTTCATGTTGGTCAGGCTCATCTCGAACTCCCGACCTCAGGTGATCCGCCTGTCTTGGCCTCCTAAAGTGCTGGGATTACAGGCATGAGCCACTGCGCCCGGCCTATTTTTTATTTTTTTTTGACAGACTCTGCTCTGTTGCTCAGGCTGGAGTGCAGTGGCAAAATCATAGCTCACTGCAGCCTCGACCTCCCAGGCTCAAGTGATTCTCCCACCTCAGCCTCCTGAGTAGCTGGAACTACAGGCATGCACCACCACACCCAGCTAATTTTTTCATTTTTGTAGAGATGAGGTTTCACCATGTTGCTCAGGCTGTATTGAACTCCTGGACTCAAGGGATCCTATCACCTTGGCCTCCCAAAGCGTTGGGATTACAGGCATGAGCCACCACACACGGCTTATTTTTATTCGATGTATCTGGCAACCCTATGGTAAGGCAGGAGCTGAGATCAGGAGACAAAGCTTCCTCTCTTGTGCCTCAAGGTGGTGGGAGGAATGGTCTGAAGGGGTTGAGAGTTCCCTAGCCCCAAGGGACAGGGCGAGCTGAGAAGGCGGCCCAGGTTTGGAGGGAGACTGCCGGAGCAGGCCGCAGAGCCCGGAAACACAGGTCCTGAGGGAAAGGAATGGAATTTCACCCGGACCCAGCAGGGTCGGAAAAGGAAATGAGGTTCCTACACCTCGTCCTGAGGAATGTGCCGGAGGAAGGGGGCTCCGGAGGAGGGAAGGAGGACAGAAGGGGAGACTGTTTGGAAGTTTGTGTCTCCATCTTGTCGCGCTCACTTCCTGTTTTCTTGGAGATCAAAGATGGGCACGGAGAGACTGGCCTCATATCCAGCCAAGGCCGGCTCGGAGGAGGGGGCAGGGAGGCTTCTTCTGAATCCTGGGCTGTCTGGAGCCTCACCAGCCTCCATCCTCACCTTCCCACAGCACGCTGGGCTCTGGGCCCCAGAAGTCAGCAAAGGACGTGAGATAGCTGCCCCTTGCCATGGCAACGCCATTCCCAGCTCTGTCTTGGGAAGGAGAAGATCTGGATGAGGACCTCTGAAGGCCACGGGGGCCCGGGCCTTATATGTCCTCTCTCTGGCCCTATCCTACATGTCCCAGGGACTCTGGAGTGCCTGGACATAGTGGCATTTTGGTTTAAAACAAGCTTCCTGGAGCCAGGCTGACCTGGTCTGCCCCTCAGGCCCAGTGCTTACCAGCTATGTGGCTTTGGTGGGTCATTCCACCCCGTGGGGCTTCAATGCCTGGTCTGTAAAATGACAACAAACAGAGCCTACATGATCCACAGAGATGGTTGGGAGGACTCCCTGAGACTGCATACATGGCAATTCTTATTGAAATTTCTATTTATTTATTTTTCAGACAAGGTTGCCCTCTGTCTCCTAGGCTAGAGTGCAGTGGTGTGATCACAGCTCACTACAGCCTTGAGCTCCTGGGTTCCAGCGATCCTCCTGCCTCAGCTTCCCTAGTCGTTGGGACTACAGTTGTGCGCCACTACGCCTAATTTTTTAAATTTGCAGTAGAGACTGGGTCTCGCTATGTTGCTCAGGCTGGTGTCAAACTCCTGAGCTCAAGCAATCCTCTCACCTTAGCCTCCCAAAGTGCTAGGATTACAGGTGTGAGCCACCACATGTGAGCCAGCATGCCTGGCCGGCAGCTCTCTTAATTACAGTTATTTTACTGACTTCAGTCACTGTAGAATTGACTGGTCTAAGGGGTGGGGTGGGGTGTAGTGGCAGGATGGGGTGGCCTCCAGGTGACGGTCCTTCTGGATGGAGAGGTCACTGGGGTCTCTCTTACCCCAACAAAATCAAGGGCCAGTACCATCTCCTGTCTCCAGCCCCTCTGACCCACCAGCCCTCATGTTCTCCCCACCCTCTCCTTTTGTCATCAGCGAGCACAGGTTCCTTGGCTCTTACCTAGTTTAAACCCCTCCTACTCAGATGGGGAGACTGAGGCCTGGAGGGGCGGGACAGGTCAAGTCTCACAGGACGTGGCTGACCAGGCCGGGCCGGGGACCCACGTCTCCCGACATGACCCAGTGTCTGGCCTGCAGATTATCGCAGCGGCTCCCTCCTTCCCTTTGGGACTTTCCCTGCCCCCTCCCCAGACTTCCAGGAACCCCAGTTCCTCCCGGATTGCTGGGGCCGCCTGGGGCCGCCTCCTCCATGCCGTCAGCCAGCGGGAGAGGCCACAGGCCTGGCCATTATGTAATGATCAGATAACAGGCCTGGCGGGGAGATCAGATAAGAGGTCCATTTATTTTGGGGCCTTTTCGAATCCTGGCCGCCCCCACCCCGCAGACGAGAATGGGGAGACAGGAGGGAGTGTGACGCCTGGGCCTGTCTCCCGGAGCCTGAGGCGGGCCCAGACCAAGTTGAAAACAATCCCCTGGCACCAAGGGAAACGCCAGGGCCTCCCGGGACTGGGTCAGAGGAGGAGCCGCTGGGGGCCTGGGTGACTGGAGCCCCAAGTGAGAGACCCAGGAGCCACCTCCCACCACTGTCCCCTCTCCACCCTCGCCACCCACGTGCACTCAGCACCTCCCAGACTTTCCAAACGGCTACCTCCAGCACCTTGGAGGATGATCAAGAAAAACAGCTCTGGAGCCAGATGGCCTGGGTCAAATCCCAGCTCTGCCTCTTAAAATGCTGGTCACCTTGAGCAGAAGCCTAACCTCTCTGAGCCTCAGTTTCCCCATTTGCAGGCCACCAATAATCACTGCAGATGCTCCCATCATGCTTACTGGGAGCCTAGGTAGCATTTCAAGGCTTTACACAAGTGAACTCATTTGATCCTCACAGCAGCCTTATGAGGTAGGCAACTGCTATTATTACACCCATGCACACTCGAGGAAACTGCAGACCAGGGCGGTTCAAGAATGTGCCCGAGGTGACCCGGCTACTAAGTGTCAGGGCCTGGATTTAAACCCAGACAGTCTGGCTCCAGCAAGCAGCAGGCATTCGCAGGCTGTGTATGTCAGTTTGATGGGGTAACCCCTGTCAAGTGCCTGGTACTGAGTAGGTGCCCCAGACACAGAAGCTGTCAATATTGTTTCATCACACCAGGACAGGTACTTTTCTTCCCCCCTGCACCGCCACTGCCCCTGCTTTTTTTTTTTTTTTTTCTGAAATAGAGTCTCACTCTGTCACCCAGGCCAGAGTACAGTGTCTCGATCTCGTCTCACTATAACCTCTCCGTCCCAGGTTCAAGCGTCCCAGGTTCAAGCAATTCTCATGCCTCAGCCTCCTGAGTAACTATAGGTGGACCACCACACTCAGCTAATTTTTATATTTTTGTAGAAATGGGTTTCGCCATATTGCCCAGGCTGGTCTCAAACTCCTGGGCTCAAGCGATCCGCCCGTCTCGGCCTCCCAAGGAAGATACTTTTCAACAAGGGTCTTTTTTGCTGTAAGGCCTGCCCCATCTTGTTCAGTACCTCCTGGCCACTCTTTACCCTTTTTAGGTCCGATTACAGCCTCCCAGGTTTCCCAGCATCCAGCCCAGCCACTGTCCCCAGCCACCAGGAGGTCTCAGCATGCCTTGGCCCCGGACTCCCCCATGGTTCCACCATGCCTGCAGGGTCAAGTTCCTGCACTGCAGCCTACAGTAGAGATGAAAAGCACAGCGATTTGACAGATGCCAAAGGTTCAGGTCCTGATTCTTCCACCCGCCCGCTGCCTTTCCATCCTCAGTATTCTCATCTGTAACATGGGGATGAAGATCATCATAACAGCTTCCTATGGAGTCGGCAAGCAGGCCAGTAAATTACCCCTGCACAGCACTAGGCCAGCTCCTGAGAAGTGGGGGTTGCTCAGGAACTGGTGACAACCGTCACAATTATTTATGCCCAGTCAGGGGAGATGTGGGCTCTTCCCCTAAACACACCTCGCTTCCTACCCCTGCCATGCCCTTTCCCAGATCAACGCTCATCCTTTGTTTGACCATCTGGCCTTTTTCTTTTTTTTTGGAGAGTCGGGGTCTTGTTCTGTTGCCCAGGCTGGAGTGCAGTGGTGCAATCATAGCTCACTGTAGCCGCCACCTCTTGGCCTCAAGCAATCCTCTGCCTCAGCCTCCCGAGCACTTACCGGTATGAGTCATTATGCCCGACTCAGTTTTAAAAATGTTTGTGGAGAAAGAGTCTCACTATGTTGCCCAGGCTGGTCTTGAACGCCTGGCTTCAAGTGATCCTCCCACCTTAGCCTCCCAAAACATTGGGATTACAGGCATGAGCCACCATGCCCAGCCCCTAGCCAACTTCTATTCATCCTTTAAAACCCTGTCCTGAAAATCTCATTGAAGCCGGTCCCTCCTTTCTTAGGTGCATCTGTCCTTGGATGTCCTTGGAGACCCATACATGCCCAGGTGTGCTGTTTTGATTTGCCAGTGTGTCTGCACTCCCAGCAGACAGTGAGTTTCTCCAGGACAAGGAGAGTCCACACCATTCCATGTTCCAATCACTTAGTCCAGGGTTCAGAGCAAACATCCATTTCCACTGTTGGATACAGTGAGTTCTAGATTTCTCTTCAGAGAATCAGTATGTCAGTATGTTCAGTTCTTTGTCCCCCATTTTAAAGTTTAACTTCCTCGTAGTTTCAGTAAACAACCTTTTCCACCAGTTTTAATCAGTAGTTCACATCTGTTCCCCTGGTCACCTGCTCCGTCCTGACTCATCCTGGTCATCTGCTTTGACCTCACCCCTGGTCACCTGCTTTGACCTAAGTCACCTTTAGTGACCTGTTCCAAACCATCCTTCCTGCCAAACTACTCACCCCGCCACTCTGGCTCATACCCTTGCTCTCTCTAAAATAGCCAATTGGAATTAGCTTAGACTGTGAGGTCCAGCCTTAGCCAATAGGGGAATGACGCAGCAGTAGGGGCTACCTGCATCAGGAATAAGAACCCCTTTCCCTCCCTTGTTCAGGTGTGCTCTCGCCATTACTCCATTCTTGAGTCGCACCCTTGTATAGAAGTAAAAATTGCCTTGCTGAAAAACGAAATTTATGTTTGAGTGCTATTTCTTTGCAGCACTGAGGAACAAGCATTTTGTTTCTAACACCACAAACATCCATTTGTGGAACTGGCTGGTCAGGGCTGCCTCTGACCTGCTGGGTGACCCACATCAAGTCCCCCCACCATTCTGGGACTCTGCTTCCCCATGGCTAGTGGGTAGGGAAGAGGGAGGGGTGGATAGGACATATTCTAAGTTCTACTGGGGGTCTGACAGTCTGAGGTTTCACCTAAGGATGAAGGCAGGAAGAGACGGCAGGGCATAGATGGGGCTGCTGAAGGTAAAGGCAGGGTCCCAGGGGTTGTGCCCCGGATGGGAGGGCTGTTATGGGGGCCAGGGAGAAGGTTCAGTGCCTGCGGGGAGAAGATCAGGCAACAGGAAGATCCTCATCCTCTCCACTGTGGCAGCACACTGCAGTGATTAGGCCCAGGGCTCATGCCCCAGCGGCTAATTTCAGGGCAGTGTTACTTGGGTAAATTCTGTCACCTGACTGAGTTATACGAGTGCCTCAGTCTCCCCATCTGTCAAATGGGAGAGAAAGAGTGTCTCTTTTGTAGGGATTTTGCAAGCGTTAAGTCTGATAGTACACATACTTAGAGCAATGTCTAGCATACTGTAAGTGCTGAATAAATGTCAGTTGTTATACCAACTCTTTACCCCATCTCCACCCCTGCCACAGGGGTTGAAGCCAGCTGAGCCCTAGATGAGGGTCCCCTTCAGCCTCCAAGGCTGGTGCCCCAAAGCCTGGGCTGGAACTAGGAAGCGGGGTCCCAGAGCCAGGGTAAACAGTTCTCCAGGTCTCCAGCATCCAGGCCACAAAAGTTGTGGGGAAAAGAAGCTGAATTTGGAAGCAGACAGCCTGGAGTTGAAATTTGCACCTGTCATTTGTCCCAAGCCTCAATTTTCTCATCTGTAAACTGGGGATACAGGCCAGGAGGAGCTGGCCCTCTGCCTGACACGCTGGGGACAGAGGGGAGGTGGCCACCTCACTGTTGCTCAGATCCACCTCCAGCCCTGGGGCAAACGAATGGGTCTGTCACCAGAGGGCCCAGCCCCAACCCGTCTGTGACCACAAGCAAGTCACTCTGTTCCTCTGGGTCACATCTGTCTGGCTGAGGTGAGGGAGAATCCTAATAGTCACATTCCCCATGTCTTGGGGAGCCCACCCTCTCCTAGTTCACATGGTTCCTGCTCCAGCCTCCTTTTCCTCCCAGCAAATGGGAACGCAGCCTCTAAGAGATGGGCGTTTGAGGTCTCAGCCTTGCACCACTGACCCTTCTCCAGAAGGAGTCCCAGACCCCGACACAGACAGCCAGCAGCATGGGGACTTCAAGTCCTCCAGCAAAGGATCCTCCACACCCACGAACACTCTTCAATCCCAGTCGCCCAGCACGGGCCACGAGCCCCTGCAACCCTGCTGCCGGGACGCAATCCACATGAAATAATCCAAAATACAGGAAAAGGCGCACGTACCAAAACTGTGCATGGCGGTGGTATTTATAACTAGAACAAAGGAGAAACCACCTAAATATTTAACAATAAGGGATCTGCTAAGCAAACAGTGAGTGACAGGTTGATGGGACAGAATATTCCAGAACTGCAAGAGGATGGTCATGGAGTTCACAGGACAACATGGAGACCTGGTTCGAAAGAAGTAGACCAAAGACTCCCGAAATGTGGACCCCACTGGATTAAAAGTAGCTTAAAAAGTAAAAAAAAAAAAAAAAAAAAAAAAAAAAAAAAAAAAAAAACTAGTAAGCCATCTACCACTGTACTAACAGTACCTGTATCAATAAAGGAGTTCTGAGGTAATGTTTTTCCTTTTCTCTATTTTTTTTTTTTTTTTTTTTTTTAGGGGCAGGCTGAGGCAGCTATATGGTTAATTTTAATTGCTTTAAAAAAATCTCTACATGTTTGTTCTTTTCTTTTCTTTTTTTTTTTTTTGATACAAAGTCTCACTCTATCATCCAGGCTGGAGTGCAGTGGCTTGATCTCAGCTCACTGCAACCTCCACCTCCCAGGGTTAAGCGATTCTCCTGCCTCAGCCTCTCAAGTAGCTGGGATTACGGGCACCCACCATCACGCCTGGCTAATTTTTGTATTTTAAGTAGAGACAGGGTTTTGCCATGTTGGTCAGGCTGGTCTTGAACTCCTGACCTCAGGTGATCCACCCTCCTCAGCTTCCCAAAGTGCTGGGGTTACAGGCGTGAGCCACTGCACCTGGACTGCTTATTCTTAAAACAAAACAAAAGAAAACAAAAAAAACCCCAACATGACAGGAAAGCGTGTCTTAGAAAGTCAAAGTCCCAGCCAGACACAGTGGCTCACACCTGTAATCCCAGCACTTTGGGAGGCTGAGGTGGGTGGATCACGAGGTCAGGAGTTCGAGACCAGCCTGGCCAACATGGCAAAACCCCCTGTCTACTAAAAATACAAAAATTAGCCGAGTGTGGTGGCCGGCACTTGTAATCCCAGTTACTCAGGAGGATGAGGCAGGAGAATCGCTTGAACCCGGGAGGCGGAGGTTGCAGTGAGCCTAGATTGTGCCATTGCACTGCAGCCTGGGTGACAAGAGCAAGACTCCATCTCAAAAAAATGTTAAAAAGAAAGTGAAAGTCCCATAGAGAAAACCCCAGGCCACAGAACAGTGAGAGTGGGTTAAATAGAAAATTCTATTCCAGAATTTTCTCTATTGCATATTGTACATTATTACTATTTTAATGTTGCCGAAATGGAATTATTGTTGTTTGGGCACCTAACAGTGTGTCCCTGACATCCATCCATGGCAGTGTTCATATAGCTCTGTCTTCTTGGTGCCTATTGCATGATACTCCATGGTAATTTATTAAGAGTCTCTGCTCATGGACATTTAGATCATTTCCAGTTACTGGATTTTTGTTACAGGTACCCATGGACCACACATCTTTACAGAGTTGGACGAGTAACTCTAGAAGGCTGACTTCTGAAGGTTGATTTGTGAGGGTAACAAGTTACACGCAAGGTACAGTTTTAGGAGATTCTTCCAAGTGGTGGCCCCAAATTCTAGACCCATTTCTAGGATGTCGGGGTCACTCCTACCCCCAGCCCCGGCATGGAGATCTGGGTTCCAGGCCCTGGTCCCAGGCTCCCCTCTGCCTTCCATGGGCCTCAGCTTCCCAGACCATAAATGAGTTGGGTTGATGGTCTGTTGTATCTTTGAGCCTGTGACCCCTGGTGCACTGGGACCAGCTCCTACCTGTTCATAGAAGCAGACTGAGACATTTCCAGGAGTTTCTCCAACTGGCTGTTACATAGCTATTACTATATATTTTTAAAAGAGCACGAATGTCCAAACGCATTTCTTCCTAATCGTTTTACACCCCTGACTGTCATCTCTGCTCTTGATGTGATCTGCGCCTGCAGAGACTCTGGAGAACCAACTGCCAGGTGCACTGGGCACTGATTCCCATCCACAAGCTTGGTGAGTTGGTGGCTTGAAGTCAGCCAGGTGGGAGTACTTAAACGCTGTGGAAATCCACAAACGCTACAGACCGAGCCCCCCACCCTGTTGTTAATTATTTACCAGCACACCACTGCCTTTGATCCTTAAAAACCAGGCCCTAAATGTCTGCATGCACCTTTCTGTAATGACCAAGAGGAAGAGAGTGTTACTGCAGCGAGCAATGCGTGGGAGGGAGATCTTGGAGCTTAGGTAGGGGCTTCGTCTTAGCCGTGTGAACTTGGCAGGTTAGAGCCTCCATTTTCTCTTCTGTAAAATGGGGACGATGACGGCAGCCATCTTGCAGGGTCGTTGTGAGCCGCATTAAGAAGGTTTGCCCTATCACACCTTGCTAGGAGCAAACATTTAGGGAGCCTCAGGCTAGGAGTCAAATCCCTGCTAAGTCACTTAATATGTCTGAGACTCAGTTTCCTATCAGTCAGGTGGTGGGCAGAGCTTTAGAGACCTAGAATGAGGGACTCTAAAATGCCGTCAGGTGGGGACGGGAGGAGACGGTGGCTGCCCCACCGCTGTTTTCCTTCCCCTTCCTCCCCACACTCGCAGCCCCCTTCTGCCCCTCTTCCCCCAGATCCATCAGAAAGCCCCTGGATGCGCAGGTGGGTCAAAGGATTGTCCACAGGACCGGCCAGTGGCTTGAGGTGGCCGAGGGATAGGGAGTGGGACGTGGGGCTGGGGGTCCCTGGCTCCTCACGGCCCCTCCTCTTGTCAGTTTCAGAAAGCAGCACAGGCCATGACCCCTTGGAAGAGCCCCCCAGGCTGAGGAGCCCCCACAGAATCCCTAACCTGGCCGGCACCCACTCCCGCACCCTTCCTGGAGATCAGGGAGGTGGGAGGGAGGCAGAGCAGGGCCCTGCAGCCTTGGCCTGTTCGGTTTTAGGAGCTACTCAAAGGCCCTGGGGAAGGTGAGCTGGAGGAACTTAAAAATAAAACAACACAGAAGGGGCCAGTCTGTCAGAGCCCTCTCTGCAATGATCCCTCACCACCAACCTTCTCGGCAGCTGAGGGAAGTCTGTTGTCATTCCCGCTTTGCTCAGAGGCCCGAAGGCAGTCCCCCAAGATCACACCACAAGGAAGTGCCTATGTGACATCTGAACCCAGAGCCAGTGCTCAGAACCCAGGCTATGGGCCCTCCTTCCCATCCATTCCTCACGGGGAAACTCAAGGCCCAGAGAGGGCAGGAAACTCTCCTGTGGCTGCACAGCATTCTAGGACCTAGGCTTCCCGGGGAGTAATGGAACACAGCTGGGTGAGCAGACGCCAGAGACCAGGGTTGAAGTGAAAGAGTCAGCCCAGTTTGCCCGAGGCTTTCCAACACTGAAAGTCCTGTATAATCGTTTAGTTCCAGCAAACTGGGAGGGTCGGTGACCCTCCAAAGCCCCATGGATGACTCCGCTGGGCGTGAGCTCAGGATACAGGAAGGAGGCCGGGAGTACTTGGGGCCTGGTCTGTGCACCAGAGGCCGAGTCTCCCCACCCCGGGTCCCTGGACACCTACTTGTGGGGCTGAGGCTGCAGCCGGCCAGCAGCAGGGCAACAGCCAGAGGGAGCGCGCCGCGGTCCATGCCGTCCACGCGGGGTCCTGTGCGCTGGGCCTTATCCGGTGTCCAGAGGCAGGGCTGCGGGTGGGCGCCGGGGCCGGCGTGGGCTTGCGCGGGGACCCGAGGGGAGCAGGCGGCCGGAGCGACGGCGTCCCTGCTCCAGCCTTCTGGGGTGGCGGCCGAGGGGTCAGGAGAAGTGGACACAGGGACGCGGGGCTGGGCTGGGGTTGCTGTCCGAAGGATGGGCGGGGAGGGGTGCTGGGCTCCAGAGGATGGCAGTGACGGCAGCAGTCCTGGCCCCAGGGCGCAGATGAAGGCTGTGGTCTGACCGGCAGCAGGGAGCTCCCGGCTCATCCAGCCCGGCCCAGGGAGGCAGGAAATGCGCTTCCTTAGAGAAGGGGCTGGGCCAGGCCGCCTGCCAACCGGGTAGAGGAAGTGCCACGGGCTTTGTCACTGGGTGGGGGGCCCTGGGATGGGGGGAGGCAGTGGGGTGGGAGGGCCCAGGCTCTAGGCTTGTCTCCCCAAGCACCCCACCCTCCCATCCCACCCTCTCCAAGGCCGGCGGGTGGGGACGCATCAGGCAGCCCCACAGATGAAAACAATCACCCTAACAGCCCACCGAGCGGGCCTTTCACGGGGCTGGGCTTGGCTAAAGTAGTTCCTGTGGAATTTGTGACCCCCTGAGCTCAATGATCCCATTTTGCAGATGAGGAAACAGAGATCCGATGTGTTGAGATCACTGGTTCAAGAAGAGGGTAGCGCTGGGATCCTGCCCACCTCCACCACCTCATGTCTTGTCAGGCACCAAACCCGGCCTACTAAGTGCAATTGACATGGGGCTGCCTAGCAGGCGGGAAAACTGTGGCACAGCAAGGTGGCTACGGCTGGGGTCTCTGGGCTCAGAGTAGCTGCCCAGGGCCACACACTTCATATCTGACCCCTTCCTGGGTGGAAAATCCTTCATGGACAAAACACAGCTCCAGGCCAGGTGCAATGGCTCAAGCCTATAATCCCAGCACTTTGAGAGGCCAAGGCAGGTGGATCACTTGAGGTCAGGGGTTCAAGACCAGCCTGACCAACATGGTGAAAACCTGTCTCTACTAAAAATACAAAAATTAGCCGGGCATGGTGACATGCGCCTGTAGTCCCAGCTACTTGGGAGGCTGAGGCTAGAGAATCACTTGAATCCAGGAGGCAGAGGTTGCAGTGAGCCGAGATCAGGCCACTGCACTCCTGCCTGGATGATGGAGTGAGACTCGGTCTCAAAAAAAGAAAAAAAAAGAAAACTCCAAATGATGGGGACTTTAATGGCACTTCTGAAGTCACATGGCCCTGGGTTCAAATCCTACTCTGCTTGCTTGAGCCATGAGACCTTGGACAAAGCCCCTCAATTCTCAGCGCCCCCTGCTTGCAAAGTGGGGCACGATGCCTTCCTGGCTAAGTCATTATGAGATTTCTGAGGGTGAGGACGCTACAGCACTGAGCCCTGGGACATACGGGAGATGCTTCCCCATCAGTGCTCCCTGAGCTGGGTGACAGTCCCCAAACTGTCCCATGTTCATTCTGCAAACAGTAAGCGCACCTACTATGTGCCCACCATGGTGCTACTCAGAGGTAGCACCCAGGGCCAGGCCCATGGAAGCTCAGAGAAGGAAGCCTGGGCCACCTGGAGGGGCTGGCATTTAAGCCTGCCATTTGAAAGACGGGGTGAGTTGGGGGTGGGGAGAAGAAGGGGTGAGGAGGATATGCCAGGCAGGGGTGCCAGACTAAGCAAAGGCACAGAAGCAGGAAGCAGTCGGACCACCGTGAGACCAGCAGGGGTGTGGTGGGGACAGGAAGCTGGAGAGGCAGAGTCTGGCCCTGCATTGGGAGGGCCTCGAATGCCAGGACTTTGTCCTTAGGGCCACTGGGCATCATGGAGAGTTCTCGAGCAGAAGGACGCTGGCAGAGCTGGGCTTTGAGAGAGCAAATCTTTGTGTGTGCTGGCAGGACCCACGGTGAGATGGAGCCAGAAGGTTCTTCTCCCTGGATCTTCTACCTGCCCTGGGTCACAGGTGGAGAAACTGAGGCCCAGGGAGGGAGGAGAAGGCTGGAGCCCTGGGTGCCTCTGGAGGGAGGATGTCGGTCCGGGGTCTGAGGCCAGGCGTCTCCGTGCTTATTGGCCAGCCCCGGTGACAAGAGTAGGCCGTGCGTATGTCTCTGCAGGAGCTGTCACAGGGGCTGGGAGGGTTGGTGTGGCTCTTTGGGTGGGGATTAGGGATAGTTTTGCTCACCCAGTCTTGTGGCTGCCTGGCCAGTTTGCAGCCAAGCATGGCTGTGAGGTCAAGGGAGCGCATCCTCTCCCGGGGGGCCACCCTGAGAGGGGCATCTCCTCTGCTTTTTCCTGTAACTCTGGAGACGAGGCCATGGGCACCGTGACGCAAAGGGTGGCTCGGTGGGGTTTCAGGGGTAGCTCTGAGGTTTCCCCAGGCCCCAGACCAACATCTGTGCCCCAGGGACAGTTAATCCAGCTCTAGGGGCTGAGCACTCTCTCTGCACCAGGGCCCGCCCTAGGCGTTCACCTTATCAGCTCTGAACCCCCACAGCCACCCCGGGAGGTGGGTACAGTTATACCCCCACTTTACAGAGGAGGAACCCCAGCTGGAGGGTGGTGACCCCAGGGCTGCCTGGCTCCAAGCTCACCTCCTTCCCTGCCACCACCCCTTGAGCTGAATTTGGAGTGAGGGGTAGATGTGGCAGGGGCTGTGGGTATCTCAGGGTGTTGGGGGCATCTGGGGCAGTGACAGGGACCCCACAGGAGGCTCTTCCCAAACCTCCCTCCCTCCCCTTCCCTCCACGCTGCACGGTCTATCCCTATCCACGTTGTAAACAAGACCCAATGGATTCTCTAGAAAGCAGGAGAGACTCCAGGTGGACTCCAGGAAGAACTGGGGCCCTGATTCCAGACACCTCATGGAGGAAGGAAGAGATTGGGACCACCGTGGGTGAGGGGTGAAGCGGAGATCACCTCTGGCTCCCACAGCACCCTGACCTTCCCCGTCACACCCAAGCCTGTGTGCGGCCATTTGCACGTGTCTCTCTACTCGACTAGAAGCCACACGAGGAAAGAGACTTTGACACCCTTTGCACTGCTGTGTCCCCAGCACAGAGCCCAGGGCCTTTTGGCTCTTGAAATAGATTTGCTGAAAGCATGAGGGACCCTAGAAGACAAGGGGTGGGAGTCATGGAGGCCCAGAGAGGTGGTCCTTGTCGTTGGTTCCCAGGAGAAAAGGCCGGTCCTGGAGTGGGTCTCCTGCCCCAGGAAGCCCCATGGCCACATGACCTCACAGCTGGGCACAGGCCTTGGGGTAGCTGTCTTCCATGTCCGTCAGCTGCACTCTCCCTCCTGTGGGACACATCCACTTCCCCACCACCCCCCACCCCTGCAGAGATCAGAGGAGGCAGGAGGAGGAGGGTCCATCTTCCAGCCCCTTCCCTGCAGGGCCAATGCATACTGGTGGCCTCCCTCCACTGAAGGCCACGGTCCTGTTGGGGACCCCCTCCACACAGTCCTGTCCGGCTGTGGACTCGGCTCCTCCCCTGGCCTCTTCAGGCTGAGGGTGGTCACAGCCCACGCCGCTGCCAGCCCTGGGGTTCTGCACCATCCCTTGGGGCTTCCCTACACCCCAACCACACCTGTGTAAACAGACCCTTCATCAAACTCTCCTCTAATGATCCTACTGGAACGTGCCATCTGTTTCCTGCCGGGATTCTGGCTGATACGGATGTGTTCAGGTACTGTCTGTCCACACGCCCGAGAGACGCATGGCTGATGGCCAGGTCCCTGTGCCTGGACCCCACAGAGGGCAGATGCACACTTTCTGCTCCTTCTTCCTCCTGGCTGGCCAGGAAGGCCAGGACTGCAGGAAAGGACGGAGCACGTCCACCCTGGCCACTGGCCACTGAAGGAATTTCAGGCGGCCCCCAGGGACCCACCAGGCGGCTGACCGTCTCCAGCACCGGCCCGGAGCCAGAGGCTGTTGATAACAGCAGGGCTAGACCCACAGGGTGGAGCAGGGTGCCCAGGCTCTGCCCCACACTGGCCAGGTGGCCTCAGGCAAGATCTTTGTTTGTTTGTTTGTTTGAGACAGAGTCTCGCTCTGTCACCCTGGCTGGAGTACAGTGGCACGATCTTGGCTCACTGCAACCTCCGCTTCCTGGGTTCAAGCGATTTTCCTGTCTCAGCCTCCCGAGTAGCTGGGAACATGTACCATCACACCCGGCTAATTTTTGTACTTTTAGTAGAAATGGGATTTCACCATTTGCCCAGGCTGGTCTTGAACTCCTGACGTCAAGTGATCCACCCGCCTTACCCTCCCAAAGTGCTGGGATTACAGGCGTGAGCCACTGCACCCGGCCAGATCTTTCCACTTTCTGAGCCTCCATTTCTTCATCTGCACAAGGGGAGGGCAGTCTGCTGGTCTGGAGGAGTTCAAAGGGCAAGACAAGAATTGGAATCGCGCCACTATCCACGAGCTTGCCTGGCCCTGTGCCAAGTGCCACTTGACAGCCACTTCAGTGGCTGAGGCTGTCATGTTGGCATTTTACAATGGAAGAAACTGAGGCTCAGGTTTGCAAGGCCACAGGGCTGGGAAGAGGCAGAGGATAATTGAAATCCAGGCTTCTTTCCCTTGGCTTCCAGAACATTCTGTCCTGGCTTTCCTCCCACCTCCCTGGTCACCTTATCTGTCTCCTCCCTGGTTCCTCCTTGTTCCCCCAGGGTTGGTCCCTGGCCCCTTCCTTCTCTGTTTACCCTCACTCCCAAGCCAGGTTTTCTCAAACCTTTGTGACCCTGGCGTCACGTCCCGGCACAGACCCTGGGACTCAGACTCAAATAATGGAAACAAACATTCTGTGGTCCTATAGATAGATTTGCGGCTATGATGCCCTCCCATAACCCCCAGCCTGTTGAATTTTCTTTCACTACTCGTCACAAGCTTATCTGTTGGTTTCGTTACCCACCAACCATGGCCCAGTCTTGGCCATAAAATATAATGCCCTAGACTGTTTCTACTCAAAGTGTGGTCTTAGTTTCTTCTGGAAGCTTCTTATAAATGCAGATTTGAGCCAGGCTTAGTGGCTCAAGCCTACAGTCCCAGCTACTCAGGAGGCTGAGGCAGGAGGATTGCTTGAGCCCAGGAGTTCAAGGCTGCGGTGAGCTGTGATCACTGCATTCCGGCCTGGGTGACAGAGCAAGACCTTGTCTCTAAAAAATAAAAAAGGAAGGGCCGGGTGTGGTGGCTCATGCCTGTAATCCCAGCACTTTGGGAGGCTGAGGTGGGTGGATCACATGAGGTCAGGAGTTTGAGACCAGACTGGCCAACATGGCGAAACCCTGTCTCAACTAAAAATGCAAAAATTAGCCAGATGTGGTGGTAGGCACCTGTAATCCCAGCTACTTGGGAAGCTGAGACAGGAGAATCTCTTGAACCCAGGAGGTGGAGGTTGCAGTGAACTGAGATTGCACCTCTGTACTCCAACCTGGGTGACAGAGCAAGACTCTGTCTCAAATAAATAATAAAAATAAAAAATAAAAAAATTTAATAAAAAGAAATGCAAGGGTTGGGTACGGTGGCTCACGCCTGTAATCCAGCACTTTGGGAAGCCGAGGTGGGTGGATCACATGAGGTCAGGAGTTTGAGACCAGACAGGCCAACATAGCGAAACCCCGTCTCAACTAAAAATGCAAAAATTAGCCAGGTGTGGTGGTGTGCACCTGTAATCCCATCTACTTGGGAAGCTGAGACAGGAGAATCTCTTGAACCCAGGAGGTGGAGGTTGCAGTGAACTGATATTGCACCACTGTACTCCAACCTGGGTGACAGAGCGAGACTCTGTCTCAAATAAATAATAAAAATAAAAAATGAAAAAATTTTAATAAAAAGAAATGCAAGGATTGAGCACAGTGACTCACGCCTGTAATCCAGCACTTTGGGAGACCGAGGCAGGTGGATCACCTGAGGTCAGGAGCTCGAGACCAGCATGGCCAACATGGTGAAACCCTGTCTCTAATAAAAATACAAAAATTAGGTGTGGCGGTGCATGCCTGTAATCCCAGCTACTCATGAGGCTGAGGCAGGAGAATCGCTTGAACCCAGGAGGCGGAGGTTGATCTCAGTGAGCCTAGATCACGCCACTGCACTCCAGCCTGGGCAACAGAGCAAAACTCCATCTCAAAAAAAAAAGAAAAAAGAAAAAGAAATGCAAACTCTTAGGTCCTGTCCCAGACCTGCTGGATCCGAACCTGCGTTTTCACAAGATCCCCATGGGAATTGTGTGCACGTCAACGTTTGAGAAGGCCTGTTCCAGGCAACCTTGTCCAGACAACAGCTTTAAATACCATCTAGATATGAAGGGCTCCCGACTGTATGTCTCCAGCCAGAACTCCCCATGTCTCCAGGGCCCTGGATGTCTAACTCGTATCTCAGACTCCACACATTGAAAACTGGGCTCTGTTCTTTCTCTGCAAACTGCTCCTGCCTCAGTCTTTCCATCTCAGACCTTGACCTCCTCCCACGGCACAAGCTTTGGGGTTGACCTTGGTTCTTTCTCTCATGCCCTCCTCCAAGTCACAGCAAATCTGGCAGGCCCTCCCTCAGATTCCCAGGGACTGTGGAATATGGCTGCTTCTCACCACCCACAGCCACCTCCCTCTTGGAATGTCACAGCCCCCAGTCCCTGCACTGAACCCACCTTGCTTCCAACTTGTCCCCAGCCTTTTCCCTGCTATCAAGGGAGCTTGAGTCCAATTCCATCCTGGCTCTGCTCAGCACCCTCCATTGGCCATTGTCTCCCTCAGAGTCAAAGCCAAAGCCCCTCCGGCCAATGAGGTTTTCTCTCTGTCCCCTCTTCAGCCTCCCCTTCTGCTCACCTCCACCCTACTCCACTCCAGCTCCTTGCTCTTTCTCAAATGTGCCAAGCACATGCCCACCCCAGGGCCTTTGCACCTGCTATTACTGCTCCCTGAAACACTCTTCCCCTAGGTCACCACAGGGCTCGCTCCCTTATCCCTGATCAAATGTCACACGGCCAGCGAGGTCTTCGCTGAGCAGCACATTTAAAACAGCCCTCTCCTCCCACTAGCAATGGGCCCCTGTGGCACCATCTGACACTAGATATTGTTTTTTTGTTTGTTTGTTTTGTTTTGTTTTTTGAGACAGAGTCTCGATCTGTCGCCCAGGCTGGAATGCCGTGGCGCGATCTCAGCTCACTGCAAGCTCCGCCTCCCGGGTTCACGCCATTCTCCTGCCTCAGCCTCCCGAGTAGCTGGGACTACAGGCGCCCGCCACCACGCCCGGCTAATTTTTTTGTATTTTTAGTAGAGACGGGGTGTCACCGTGGTCTCGATCTCCTGACCTCGTGATCCACCCGCCTCGGCCTCCCAAAGTGCTGGGATTACAGGCATGAGCCACCGCGCCAGGCCTGTTTGTTTGTTTTGAGACAGAGTCTTGCTCTTTTGCCCAGGCTGGAGTGCAGTGGCGTGATCTAGGCTCACTGCAACCTCTGCCTCTCAGCGGATTCTCCTGCCTCAGCCTTCAGAGTAGCTGGGACTACAGGTGCACACCACCACACCTGGCTATTTTTGTATTTTTCGTAGAGATGGGGTTTCACCATGTTGGCCAGGCTGGTCTCGAACTCTTGAGCTCAAGTGATGCACCAGCCTCGGCCTCCCAAAGTGCTGAGATTACAGGCGTGAGCCACCGCACCCGGCTGACACACTATATATTGTTGATTGATTTGTCTTCCTTTCCAGAACAGAAGTTCTACGAGGACTGGGGTTCTGCCTTGTTTGCTGCTGAATCTCCATCACTAGGAATAGTGCCTGGCCTGCTAGGTGCTGAAGAAGCTTGTCAATCAATGAGTGGGTTGGGCCACTGAACTACACGGCTCAAGGTCTCATGGGCGATGATTTGAGTCCCCAGGGTATGGGTGTTGGGGGCATTCTGAGCCCAGGGACAGGGTCTCTGAAGAGGAGGAATGGCTTCCCAAGAGTAGGGTCTTGTCACATCCCGCCAGACCCTACCCTGTTCTAGAAGAGCAGAGTCCCTTAAAGTCACCCTCTCTTTCCCCAAGGAAGGGGCCCTGGGAGCTGGAGCCTCCAAATCCTAGGTGAAATTGGCCTTCCTGATGAAAGCCCCCCACCCCCAGAGCTAAAGAACCCATAAAAACTCCCTAGGAGACAGAGGATTCCACCGGACCAGGATTCTAGAACCTCTGAGTTGTAAGGGCTCTGAGCTCATAGAAAGAGAAACTGAGGCCCAAGAGGGAAAGAGACTCACCCAGCACTCCCAGTGTTGCGTTTACAGGCGTGAGCCACCGAGCCTGGCTTATTGTTATTTCAGTGTGTATTCCCCCCATGGCAATCCAGGCAGGAGCCCACGCAATAGAACCCCTGGGCATAGGGAGAAGGTCTCGACCTCTGCCCCTGCTGCTGTGCTACCTGGGGCCAACCACACAGCCTCTCTGGGCCCACTTCCCTAGCGAGGGAGCCCTGTGCGCACAGGCTGCACGTGTCCAGTAGGGCTCCTGGCCCCCACTCCTCTAAAGCCCCCCCTCGCGGAGTCGCCAGGCCTTCCTGTTTACTCGAGGCCCCTAGAGCGGCTGGGAGGCGACAGCCTTGGCCTCCTCTGCTCCCCACTTCCTTCCTCTCCCACTTCAGCGCCTCCGGCCCAAGCCCTCAGGGCCCTCGAGGCCAAGACCTGGGGGCTCAGTCTTTGTGGGGGCGGTGGGGGGGCATCCGAGGCCACTACCCAGCGAGTCCCACCCCGGAGCACCCAGGTTATAGAGGCTCGAATCCCACTGGCTGTCAGAATGTTCCAGCACCTTGGGACAAGCCACTGCCTGGAGTGTCCTTAGAGATAAGAAGAGTGTGACAGCATTGACGTTATCCAACCCAACACCACACCCAACTCTCAGTCCACCAGCGGGGGTGAGCACTCACTGACCCTGCAGGGTCCTCTCCTCCTCCACACTCCTCCCTGAGCTCCTGCCTCCACAGGACCCCCTCTGGCCCTGCCTCCACCAAGCAGGATCTCCGGAAGCTGCTCACGGTGTCGGCCGTAGACCAGCAGCCTGTGCGTCACCACCCAACCTGGACCTGCTGAATCAGAATCAGCTTTTTCACAAGACCCCCACCCCAGGATATTCGTGCGTGCACCAAAGCTGGAAGCGCTGCAGATCTGACCTTCCTGTCTGGTTTAAAAACCCTTCACGAGCCTCACCTATTACGTATTTTTGTCCCAAAGGTTTAACCTGAATCTACGAAGACTTTACAATTAATGTCCAGTTCACAGAAATGTTGAAGGATAAAGGAGCAAGTTAAACAACACCATAAGGAAGGACAGGGAATGTAGAAGGAGGAATTCTCTGCAGAACAACTGGTTCCTTCACAGCAAGACGGGGAGAGTGGTCCTAGATTAAAAGAGATCTTGGCTGAGCTCAATGACTCATGCCTGTAATCCCAGCACTTTGGGAGGCCAAGGCAGGCAGATCACCTGAGGCCAGGACTTTGAGAGCAGCCTGGACAACATGATGAAATGCCGTCTCTACTGAAAATACAGAAATTAGTCAGGTGTGGTGGCGCCTGTCTGTAATCCCAGCTGCTTGGGATGCTGAGGCACAAGAATCACCTGAGCCTGGTAGGTGGAGCTTTCAGTGAGCCGAAATTACACCACTGCACTCCAGCCTGGGCAACAAAGCGAGACTGTCTCAACAGAAATATAAATAAATAATAAATAAATAAATGAGATCTGATGAACATCACAACCAAATGCGATGTGCAGTCCTGGATTGCATGCAAGTTTCAACAAACCAGCTATGAGACACATTTTGGAGACACTGGGGAACATTGCACACGGGCTGAATGTTAGCTATTATGACACTGTGTGTGAGAGTGGCGGGAGTGTGAATTTAGTGTTATTGAAACTCTGAGTTGTGGTTATTTAGGAAAATGTTCTTATTTTTGGTCATACTTTATTTTATTTTTATTTATTTATTTTTTGAGATAGCGTCTCACTCTGTTGCCCAGGCTGGAATGCAGTGGAGTGCCCGGCCTTTGGTCATACTTTAGGGGTAAATTTTTCTCATATTTGTAATTTACTTAAAATATTTTGGCAAGGTCAGGCATGGTGGCTCACACCTGTAATCCCAGCACTTTGGGAGGCTGAGGCAGGGAGATCACCTGAGGTCAGGAGTTTGAGACCAGGCTGGCCAACATGGTGAAACCCTGTCTCTACCACAAATACAACAACAACAACAACTGGCTGGACGTGGTGGTGTGTGCCTGTGGTCCCAGCTACTCGGGAGGCTGAGGTGGGAGGTCCGAGAGGCAGAGGTTGCAGTGAGCTGAGACCACCTGAGGTCAGGAGTTTGAGACCAGCCTGGCCAACATGGTGAAACCCTGCTTAGCTGGGCATGGCAGTTCACACTTATAATCCCAGCTACTCGGGAGGCTGAGGTGGGAGGATTGTTTGAACCCAGGAGGCAGAGGTTGCAGTGAGCTGAGATTGCACCACTGCACTACAGCCTGGGTGACAGAGTAAGACTTTTGCAAAAAACCAACCAACCAACCAACCAAAAAACACCTCTTTCTTAGCCTCTCATTGCCCTTGTGAGAAAAGCCTGATGCGTGTGTCAGCATTCGAAACCTCGTGAGTCTGGTTCGTACACTGCGAGCCTTGTCTCTTGCTACCGCGACCCCGCTAGCCTGCGTTACAGCCCCCCTCTGCAGTCTCAGCTCTCCCCACACCCACAGGTCCTTTCCACCTCTGTGGCTCTGCAGAGCTATCCCCTCTGCCCTTCCTTGCCCTCTGTCTTGTGGTGAACTCCCAGGTGTCTTCAGGGCCCTGCCCCAGAACTCTGGCTCAAGGAACCTCCCACCAATAAGTTTCCTCTGAGCTTGGTGCACTCAGCTGCTCAGAACCGGTCTTGGTTGAGTGGGTCTGATGGGATGTTGCGAACAGAGGCCTCTCCTCGTGCCGGGAGCCATATCGCAGCAGGTCAGGGGCCTCTGAGCCTCTGTCTTGCTGGCACGGCAGGTGCTCCAGCAATGTTTGCAGAACGAGCAAACATGCATGAAAGAAATTCCCAAAGGAAGGTTTGCGGTGGCAAGGACGGTGTGGCGGTTCCCAGGGCTTTAAAGCTTTTTGTGGTTCCAAGTTTTCAGCAAAGGGGACATCTGTATCTAGACAGACAGATGAGAGAGGGAGAGAGATGATAGGTAGGTATTGTTTACGTGGATAAAGTGATTCTGTGGTGAATCGTTTGACAATTTGAATCAGCTTAGGTTTCACAAACTGGGACTCACCCGGATGAATGAAGCTGTGATCAAAATAAAGATTAGGTAGATCGTAAAGAACTGGGACCCACCCACCAAACCGCCTCCTTATCTTTATTACTTTGTCTTCATCCTGAGACAGAATGGATGTCTGAGACAGTGTGTGTGCGTGTAAGAGTGAATGTGAGTGGTTTATGTGTGCACGTGTGTGTGGTGTGTGCACTGCGTGACTGTGTGAGTGTGCAAATGTGTGTGAGTGGTTTGTGTGTGCACGTGTGTGAATGTGGGCATGTAAATGTGTGTGTGCGTGCCAGTGTGTTTGTGTGTGGGAGTGGGAGTGCAAGTGTGTGGGTCAGTGTGTGTGTGAGTGGGTGACTGTGAGTGTGTAAATGTATGTGGATGTGTATGAGTGGTTTGCGTACACATGCGTGTAAATGTGTGTGAATGTGAGTGTGCATGCATGTGTGCATGTGTGTGTGAGTGCAAATGTGTGGGTCAGTGTGTATGTGTGAGTGCGTGTGTGTGCGTGTGAGTGTGAGTGCGTGAATCCGGTTTGACAGATGCAGGACCCAGGACCTGGAACCTGCTGCAGCCCTGTGTGCCCCACGCTGCCAATGCAGAAGACTGAGGACCAGCAGCAGAGGCCTCCACACAGCCCCTGCCACCCAGAACCCCCTTGGGACAGGATGGCTCCCCCTACATGCCTGTCTTCTGCTACCTCTGCTGAACTCCTGTTTATTTCTTTCATGTTCTTCTTTCAATAGATTCACCTTTTATAACTTAAAATCGTTTATTTTAAGGGAAACTTTAAATAACCAATGGAAATGAAAAACCAGCCCCACTTGCCATGACCAGCCCCAACTGTTCGGATTTCATTCGGGCAGGCGTGGCCCACAGAGGCTCTCTTGGCTTTAAAGGGAGCCCAGCTTGGGCCACATCAGGTGTTAAGGACACATGAGCACCAAATTGAGCCTTTCTCAGTGATGAGGTCAAAAAATGAAAGAGCGCAGGAAGGGTTCTCCCCAGGGGATTCTGGGGTGTCCCCAAGTCATCTGGGGCCCTGCACGCTTCGGGCCAGGCTGCTCTGGTCGGTCCATGGCCGTGGCAATGGACAGCATACACTCCTCACTCAGTGTGTTCTCATCTTGACCTTGAGGTGGAGGTGAGGGGGACATTGAGTCCGTTTTAGAATTGCAAACGCTCAGAGAGGGTGGGCTGTGTCCAGGGCAACACAGGGGGAAGTCCTTCAGGTCTCACCCTGACCATGATTCCCCTAATTTCTTTTTTTTTTTTTTTTTTGAGACGGAGTCTCGCTCTGTCACCCAGGTTGGAGTGCAGTGGTGCAATCTTGGCTCACTGCAACCTCCACCTCTCGGGTTCAAGCAATTCTCCTGCCTCAGCCTCACGAGTAGCTGGGACTACAGGCATGCGCCAACATGCCCAGCTAATTTTTGTATTTTTAGTAGATAAGGGGTTTCGCCATGTTGGCCAGGCTGCTCTCGAACTCCTGACCTCAGGTGATCCTCCTGCCTCAGCTGCCCAAAGTGCTAGGATTACAGGCGTGAGCCACCTCATCGGGCCTCCCCCATTCAATTTCAGTAACATGACTCCCCACCCACCCATGCCACTGAGATGCCCTTTTCAGACCCTCTGAGCCTCTTGCACCAAGGAAGCCAATGCACTGCCCACTGGGCCGGCTGGCGTGGGCTGCCCCCACTGCCCAGGAAGCCCCACTCAGCCCATGACCTTGCTGCCTGTGCAGTCCAGGCCCCGGCAAGGGCCAGGCATGGA
This sequence comes from Macaca fascicularis, assembly GCF_037993035.2. Classification (NCBI taxonomy): domain Eukaryota; kingdom Metazoa; phylum Chordata; class Mammalia; order Primates; family Cercopithecidae; genus Macaca; species Macaca fascicularis. The sequence continues at coordinate 16,126,282 of NC_088389.1, read as the reverse complement.
ACATAAGCTCAGAGCGATGGGGGTCAGGGCCAAGGCCACAGAGCAAGATGCAGAGGAGCCCAGGCTGGCACCGGCTGTGCCTGAACATGAGCCCCTCAGAGCAGGGGCCCTGCCACTCAGCACCAGGTCCTCAGGCCAGAAATGCCCTGTGCGAGGAAGGGCCTTGGGCCTCCCACCAGAGCTAGAGGAGGGGTGGCTGGCCAAGAGAGGCTGAGGAGGAACGGAGGGTGAGGGGCTGGGGACTCCCGGCCACGTGGGCACAAGCACATGAATCAACTCCGACTGGAAGCAGAGAAAAGCAGTAAAACCAAATGTCCTTAGAAATTCCTTTAGTGCTCAGCTGTCCATGAAAACAGGATAAGTGGCTTCCTCCGTCTGTGCTCAGCCGGGCAGGGTGGAGTTGCTGTGCTCAGGCCAGGAGGACCTCGAATCAGGACAGGGGTGGGGCGGGGCTCTGAGCTGGGGAAGTGGCTCCAGCGTTGCTACTTCAGGGCGTCCAGGTGGGTGCAGACCTGGGAGAAGACACTGTCCACGGAGCCCTCGGCGTTGACCTGTGGGGAGATGAGCCGTGAGGGCTGAGTCACCAGGTGGAGCCAGGTGGGCCTCACTGTGGCAGGTCCCAGAGGCCAGGCCTGCCTCCCCGAGCCCAACCTAATTGACGGCAGCCTCTCATTGAACCAGTGGGGAAACCAAGGCCTGGAGAGAGGGGCTGGCCTAAGGCCACACAGCGAGCTGAGGCTGAACCACATAGGAACCCGTTTTTCCTGGAGCTCCCCCTGGGCCCATGGGGCCCACCTTGCGCACAATGCCACGTTTCTCATAGAAGGCGATGACGGGTTCTGTGGCCTTGTAATAGGTCTCCAGCCGCTTTTTGATGGTCTCCTCATTGTCATCCACGCGCCCGCTGGTCTCTCCACGTTTCAGGAGCCGCTGGGTCATGGTCTCGGGGCCTGCGTCCACATACAGCAGCAGTGTGGGCTGTCCGATCTGCAGGTGGGCACCATGTGACAGGGACCCCATTCCCGCCCCCTAGGGCCATCTCCTCCCCATCTTCCCATCTATGAGGCCCCAACAGATACCCCCTCAGACCCTCAATCCCTTCCCCAAGGGAGCCTGAAAGACCTTCCTAAAGCCAATCTTTCCTGCCACTCCCCTGCTCAAACCTCTGCCATGGCTCCCCAGTGCCCTCAGGAGAAAGTCCACACTCCTTGCCAGACTCAGAGAGCCTGACTCTCTCTGTTCTAGGCTCTCATCCACCTCCTTCCGTGCCAGACCTGTGCCCATGCTGTTCCCTCTGCTGGGAGCCCTCTCCCCCAAGCCTGATCCTAACTCGCCTTCACCTCAGTACCAAGCGTCAGGTTTTAGCTCAAAGCTCACTTCTTCAGGTCAGTCTTTCTGATGTCACCCCCTGCCCCCCAGTACTCCCAGCCTCCTGGAACAGCCTCTCCCAGTGCCTTTATCTTTCCTTAAGCAGGTCTCCCAAGGGCCCCTGAGGGCAGGGAGGCACCTGTCTCACAATTTTGGGGTCCTTTGACAAAGGAACAAGGGATGAGGGAAGGGGTGAGTGGCTGCTGAGTTCTGGGGGGTTCTAAGCAATCTCACTGTCATTAGAACGTCATGTCATCCATGGGACGCCTTGGAAAGGCAAGAGGAATAAGGCTCTGCAGCCCCTGCCTCGCTCAATCCGACCACCACAGCTGCCTGCCTGGGAGGGCACAGCCACCCCAGAGTCACCCGTGACTGCCACAGCTTTAGGAATGGGATTGGGACCTTCAAGCCCTGCCTCCTGCTTCCAACTGCCTGGGCCAGCCCCCAAGGCCTTCTGCGCACCTTTGGCCCTGGGCCCCTGTCAAGGCCTTGGGGCGCTGCCTCTCAGGTCAGGCTGTTTCATGCCTCTTTCCAGCTGTGTGACCAAGAGGCTTGCCCAAGGCCACACAGCTGGAAAGAGGCGAGAAGCAGCCTGACCTCTGGCGTCAGACTGACCTGGACCCAGGCTCACCCCTGCCTTCGTCCAGCTGTGTGACCTGGAGCAAGCCCTTTGTCCTCGCCTGTGGTACTCATCCTGACGCTCATCCCTAGCTCCTGCGTAGTTCAGGATGCGGGGTGACAGCATCAGCTGCCTTCAGGGAGGACAGCTCCTCCTGTCCAGTGACTCCGCGCCACCCAGCAGCTGCTTCTGTCTTACAGATTGCCATGGGGGCAAAGGCGGGCCTGGACCCAGCAGTCTGACCTCGACTTCAAGGCCACCTGCCCCTCATCATCATCCATCAGCTACTGAGCTCCTCCAGGGCACAGGCTCACATCTCTGGTTCATCTGGGTCTCCAGAACCAAGCACAGTAGGCTCTTTCTACACCCCCGGCAGAGGTGGCAAATCTGGGAGAGCCAGCTCAGCCTCTGGGCTTGAGATTCTGGCTGTGGGGCCTCAGTCTCCCGGTCAGGACAATGGGCATTTAGCCCGAGGAGCCCACACCGGGCACTGCCAGTCTCCAGAAAAGCTCTGGGTGTGAACCGGCCACACTTCCAGGCTGATTCTCCCTCCTTTGGTGAAGCCCTGACGCCCCCTGGTGTCCAGAGCCAAGAAGACCAGCTGCCTGGACCCCTGGAGGCCATAGCAGGCTTGGGCCCAGGGCTGAGCCTGAGCCTGCCGCCCTCAGCGGCACCTACAATAGCTCTGGGAGGGTGGGGACTTTTTTTTTTTTTTTTTTGAGACAGAGTCGTTCAGGCTTGAGTGCAGTGGTGTGATGTTGGCTCACTGCAACCTCCGTCAACCGGGTTCAAGCGATTCTCGTGTCTCAGCCTCCTGAGTAGCTGGGATTACAGGCACCCGCCACCACACCTAGCTAATTTTTGTATTTTTAGTACATGAGGTTTCACCATGTTGGCCAGGCTGGTGTTGAACTCCTGACCTCAAGTGATCCGCCCTCCTTGGCCTCCCAAAGTGCTAGGATTTCAGGCGTGAGCCACCGAGCCCGGCCGACTTTCATGAACTCTATTTTCTAGATGTGGCCCTGAGGGTCACAGGTGAGACCACACAGCTGGTACGTGTGAGCCAGGCCAGGACATCCTTCAGAACTGTGGCACCTGACACAGCGTCGGGGTGAAGTCTGAAGGAATCCAGCTAACCCCCATTTCAGATAGGGAAGGTGAGGGGCAGAGTGGGGTAGACACTTTTCTGAGGTCGTGCAGCCATTCAGAGGTCAGAAAATATGGCCTCCTACCCCCAGATAAGGCTGGAAGCTACAGAAGCCCAGAAGGCCCCACGGAGACGGGGCATGGGAATGGGGCATGGGGATGGGAGTCTTATCCTGCCCTAGCCCACTGGGATGCTGGTTAGGCTCCCCGCAGCCCTTGCTGACCTCTCCCTCCTAGGCCCTTACAGTCCCATCTGTTTCTCCCATACAGCCTTGTGACACCGAGATAAAGGTGTATGTGTGTGCACAGGGCCATGTGTGCGAGCATGTGTGCATCCCTGCATATGTGTGCTGCATCTGTGTCATGTATGTAGAGGAGTGCAGTATCCACTGCTGTGTGTGTGCACGCATGCACATGCCCGGCCTTGCGTGTATGAACTTGCAGGCTTTGTGCACGTGTGTGTGCAAGTGTCCACGTGTGTGTGTGTGTGTGAGGTGTCTCGCCCTGGGAAAGGTGTGTCTGCAGGGTGCCCGTGCTAGGAAGCTCAGGGCTATCATTTTCCAGGCCTGCTCTTTCCAGCCAGGCTCCTCATGAGCCCTGGAAGGAGACCGAGGTCCCTTCATGGCATTTGCAGCCTCCAGCCAGGCTGGAACATCCCTTGTCGCCCTGCCCGCATATTCTGTTCTCCCCACACTGGCCTTGCCTTTCCAGCCCTGCCAATGCTGTTCCCTGCCCTTCTGTGTGTTTATGGGGAGCCAAGCCCCACATTTGAAGGGCACATCCTGTCCAGTCCCCACACTGCCCCTTAAGGCAGCTGTGACCTGGTCCCCCCATTCCCTGCATTTTGCAGATGGGAAAACTAAGGTTCAGGATGGCCCAAGATCTCAAGCCGTTGAGCTGGAATCTGAGCCCAGGTTTGGGAGCTCCCCTGCCTGGCGCTTCCCCTTCTACACATTTTCTTCTGCCCTTCCAGGAAGTCTTCCTGGTTTTCCTCCTCACCCACACTCCACGCATCAGCCTCTGCTCAGAACTCTGACCTGCATCGCAGCCCCCGCAGGCCCGCCCACGGCAATGGGAATCTCATCCTGCCCCAGCCCACCAGGATCCCCACTTGGGTCAGTGCCTTACCCGTCGCTCAAACTCTTCTCCTTGCTGCACCTCCCGCGGGTAGCCATCGATCAGGAAGCCTTTGGAGGTATCGACTTTGGCCACCATGGCATCCCGGAGCATGTCCAACACTGTTTCCTGGGGCACAGCAAATGAGGAAGGGGCCATGAGCCTCTGCTCCAGCTGGTCCTGCCACCTGAAATGCCCTCTCCCCTACACAAATGTCCCAAACAAGCCTCCCCCTCCAGGAAGCCTCCTCGGAATTGTGGGGACCTGGACTGAGTGAATGAATGATGCATTCACTAGACAGTATTCACTGAGCCCCTCCTTCCAGCCAGGTGCTGTCCTGGGTCCCGAGGACGTGGCCATGGGACAATCAGACCTTCCCTGCCCTGGGAAGCTCAGGGGCTGGTGAGGAGACACACACATTCCACAGATATTTCTCCATTTCCAAGCATGGCACAGGTTGTACGGGAAGAGAAGTGGGGCTTCTGGAGTAGAAAATTGGGGGGGTCTTAGGCCAAATCTGGGGAGTTAGGGAAGTCTGAAAGCTGAAGAGGAAAGAATATTCCAGGCAAGAAAGAGTATGGCTGGTTTGAGGGGACAGAGGCCAGGGTGGCTGGAGGATGGAGGGCAGGGGGAGAGTGGGGGGCAGGGCAGAGTCCTGCACGGTCTTGGGAGCTTCTGGAAGGAACTTTCTGTCCAGGGCAATGGGGAACTACAGAAGGGTTTGGAGCCGGGGCGGTTACGATCAGCTTTGCCTGTGTGTCGTGGGCTTTGCTGCTGGTGGGACACCCAGTCAGGGCTACCGTCGTCCCCTGCCCCTCTCCCCACCAGGGCCCACTCACCAGCGGAACCAGCTGTCCCTTCTCCATGATTTCCGACAGCTTCTTGCCCCTGGCCGAGCCTGAGCTGACTTCGGCCCGCAGGAGGTCCCCGGTGGAGAGGTGGGTGTAGCCATACTTCTGCACGATCTTCTCACACTGGGTGCCCTTCCCCGAGCCAGGCCCGCCTGCAAACGCCCGCCCATTCACAAACCCCAAGACACAGGGTCCCAGGAGGGACAGGGGCTGCCAGGGTCTCCCAGCGAGGGAGGGGCAGAGCCCAGGGTGCAGCCCCAGGCCCGGGCTCCCTCCAGAGCCTCCCTCCAGCAAGAAGACCCTTGCCGCACCATCCGCCTGCCCGCAACTCACCCACCACAAAGATGATCTTGGTTTTCTTCAGCTTCTCTGTGGGAGAGAAAAGGGGAGCAGGGCTCAGTCACTCGCTGGACCCACAGCCAGAGGCACCTCTGGAGTCCCAGGCCTGTGCTGGGCCCCAGGCGGAGGGACAGACACCGCTGGCGCTCCTGTCAGGGAGGCAGACAAGTCACAGCCCAGAGTGAGCAGGGATGTGAGTAAGCTCAGAGCCTGGGAGAGGTCTGGGAAGGGAGGGCGCCCCAGGCAGCCAGACGGGCGGAGGCAAAGGCCTAGAGGCTAAGTACTCTCCGCGCAGCCAGTGGGCTGGGCCGCCAACCCTCATGGCGCCTCCCTGTGGGTGGCTGGACCCCAGGGGCCGGTCACCTCTGGCCCTCAGATCGTCTTCTCTGCGGGGGTCACTCGAGGAGCAGCAGCCCATGGTCCCGTCCTGCCGTGTCTCCCGTGTCCCCTGCCCTTCCCCTCTCAGGCCCTGGGCTGGCCCATCACCCGCCTCCCCTGGCAGTGCCAACATGGGCTTAGCAACCACAACATATGTTGCCATGGAGATGGTTGCCGGGGTGGAGGGCTGTGGTGGGCACGTAGAACTCTTGCCCAGAGAGGGTGGTGAGCTTGGCTCCAACCTCTGTCTCATCCCGCCTGCTGTTAGATCCCAGCAAGGCCACAGCCCCACCGGGCAGAGGGAAACTGAGCTCGAGAGAGGCAGGGCCTGCTCAAGGGATGCCAGAACCCAAACCGGAACCCAGGCTCCTCCCCTGGGCTCTCAGGCTCCCCACTTCCCAGGGAAATAGAGGACCTGGCTGTATCCCACCCTGCTGTGTGACTTAGGAAAGGCCTGTCCCTCTCTGGTTCTCTGCCCCTTCCAGTGAGGGTGGGCCTTGAGGCTGGAGGGAGGAGGTGGGCTGGGTGGCTCCCAGGGGCCCTCCCAGCCACGAGGCTGGAGCCCTATAGGAGCTGTCAAGAACAGCTCCTCCTGCGGGCTCCTGTCCCAGGGGTGGGGAGGCCGCAGCCCTGTGGCTGTTGATATTTGGAGCTCAGGCAGCAGCAGCAGCAGGTCCGCCGAGCGTCTTTAAGAGCTGCCCAGGCCAAGGCACAGTGCCAGGGACTGGACGGATGGTGCTGCCAGCAGCTGCGGGCGGGCCCGTTCTGGACTCTCTGCCCGCCCGTGTCTCCCTCTAAGTCCCAGCCCATAGGAGCCAGGAGAGTCCAAGACTTCCTCAAGGCCCACCCTCACTGGATGATAGGGAAACTGAGTCCCCGAGAGGTATAGGGACTTGTCCTCATTAGACCTGCTGTTGTGTGTATCTGTGGCCTCTCCACGGGGCAGGGTCTCAGCTCTATAAATCCAGCATAGAGAGTGTGTGCTGGGGCCCTCAGGAGCCTTGGGGAAGTCTCATCACTTCTAAAATTAATATTGGAGCTGGCACCAGAGGAAGATCCTGGAGGCTCCCAGCCAGGCCCCCTCTGGCAGCCCCAGAACCTTCTCCAACCCCTCCCAGAATGTCTCCCTGAGAGTGCACCCCCTTAACAGTCAGGCACACTGAGGCCCAGGCAATGGGCAAAAGGAGAGGAGGCTCATACCTTCCATCCTGCCGAGGTCCCGGGAGCCGTGTCAATGCTCTGCAAGACAAGGGCACAGGCTGGGCTGGGGAGGGATTTTCCTCCTCACCCTGACTCACCTTCTGCTAAGCCACACCCAAGGCAACCGGTGTGTGCCAGGCCTGACACGCAGTCTGAGGGCAGAGGGGGCTGCCGGTGGCAGGGAAGGCCCAGGACCTTCCCTGAGAAAGTCACCTTGGGAAAGTGACCTTGGAGAAATCACCTTTCCTCTCCGGCCTCCCTGGCTTCACCTGTCACAGAAGGGCAGTAGCCCCTCCCATCTACCTGGGTTCCCACTGGAGGGGCTGGGACGGTAAAGATGGCACCGAGGGACATAAACAGCGGCCACACAGCTGCAGAGCTGCTCCCCTCTAAACTCTCAGAAAACAGGGCGCGAGGCCAGCGTCTGCTCAGATGCCTTGACAACGCTCCCCAGGGCCGGAGGGAAGCTGCCAGGAGGCGGGAGGTGGCCAGAAACTATGTGTGTCTGGGATGAGGTTTGGATGGGGATCCTCTAACGGACACAGAGGCCTGAGGTGGAGGAATCTACAGGAGCCACTCGCATGAACACAGCCCTTTATAGTTGTCAAAATGAGGCGGTCCCAGGCCCTTCACGTCTACAGGTCCAGCACCCAGCCCCACGCATGGTCCCTGCACCCCCATCCTTTGAGGCTTTACTGCCCCCACCTTGGCCTCAGCCTGCCCATGAGCCCAATCACATCTGTGACCCCAGCCTGTGCTGCCACAACCCCAGGACCTCCCCCACCTCACCCCCCCATCTCAGAATCGCCCCCTGGACACCTTTGGCCTCCACTTCTTCGCTCCCACCCACCAGCCCTCCCCAAGGCCACTCACGACCACCACAGCCACACTTCCCTCCAGCCAGCAACCCCACCCACACTGGGACCTCCACCCCAGGCACCCACACCACCCTCTCTACTTGGCTTCAGGCTCTAAGGACTCCCATCCCTGTGCAGGCAGCCCAGGCCTCTCTCCCCAGCTCCAGACATCCAAGCCCCCCAGACAGGCCCCAGAAGCCCCACAGGCTTCCCAGGCTCTGAACAGCCCTCCCTGAGTCCCAGTTCCAGGCCCCTTTGGCCAAGCCATAGGCCAAGTCAGTGTGAAGGCTCCCCTCTCCTCTCCACAGCCCTGCACAGCCACTGCCCAACCCTCCACTCCCCAGGCTCTCTCCATCTGTCTGGTCACCACTATGTCCTGTGCTAAGCAAGAGGCCGGGCCACTGCCCCCGCCTCCACGTGGGTCTCGAAGCCTCCACACCCTGCCAGGCCATTTGCAGGATTTTCTCTGGCAGGCATCAGACCGCATCACACACCCGCTTACAACTTTGCATGTGTTGCCCTCTCGGCTCCCAGACAAAGCCTGGGCCCCTTGACATAGTGGACAGGTCCCGGTGAGCTGACCTCTGCTCCCCCTGCAACCCTATCAGTTGCCACTGGCAGATGTACCCAATGCCTGGATGCCTTTCCCCACCTCGCTATTGTGTGGGACTCAGTTCAGGTGCCACCTCCTTCAGGAAGCCTTCCTGGACTCTGCCCTCCACTCCCACACTGGCAGGTGCCTCCTGGAAACCTGCCCTGCACCGCACAACCACGCTGTACTGGACCCCTCTTCTGTGCTGCGGGGGTGGGGTCCCACTGACTGGGCCTGGCACAGGCTGAGCACAGGGCTGGGGAGCCTCGTTTCATCCTCACTGCCTTGGGAGGAAACTGAGGCATGGGGAGGAGGATAGACTGGTTCGAGGGCCGGCTAGGGTCCATCTCGGCCCTGGGTTTCTGCTACTCTGGGCCTGGCACCCAGTAGGAGCTGAAGCGGCTTTGCTGATGTCCCTGCTGCCCCAGGCAGGAGTGGCAGCCACTTTTCCTGCTGAGTGTGCTTCAGCGGGGGTAGGAGCTGCCAGGTGCCCCTCAGCAGCTGCCCATGGGATGGGGAGTGTCCTGGGCCAGGAACAACCACAGTGAAGCCCTGAGAAGTGGCCTCGACCCTGCCCTGCCCCCTCCTGGTAATCTAAGCCCCTCCGCCCTGCTGGCACCTGCCAATTCCTTGATCTAAAATAACTTGGGTCGTGAGGAGGCCTCACAGAGGACAGGGGTCTAGGATGGAGTTGGGTTACGGGCTAAGCACCCAGGCCTTATAAGGCCCCTGGGTTGAGGCCTCAGCGACTCCTAATATGACTGGATGGTCTGCTAAGGGGTCTGTGGGGCTGAGGCCCAGAGGGACAGTGACTTAACCCCAATCACAAGGCAAGGCCAAGGCAAGCCCCGGTCTCCCAGCTTCTGACCCAACCTAGTCGTTTCCCAGTGGGTAGCAACTGACTAGGGTTCGAATCCCAGCTCCATCACTCAGCTGTGTGACCTTGGGCAGCTGGTGCCTCTCTCTGGGCCTGTCCTGCTGCTGTTGAGGAGTACCAGGTGGCCACTGAGCAGTGCTGCCGGGAGGCCCCAAGCGCTGGCCCTGGGGCTCTGGTCAGGAGGCTAGGGCAAGCTCTGAGCATCCAGGGGGTGATGCACCCAGCACTAGAAGTGGTGTGACAGTATAGCCCCACCAAGCACAGAGGCTGCCCCCGTCCAGGTCCTCTGGAGCAGGGAGCCAGGCCACAGCTCTCCTTCTCTGGGCCCCAGATGGGACATACCAAGGGCAGTGACCTGGAGCCCCAGGAGTGCCAGCCAGAACAAAGGGGTGACTCTCTGGGAGGCTGGAAGGGGCTGCAACACACACACACGCACACGCACACGCACACGCACACACACACGCACGGATCCACAAAGGCACAGGCAGCGAGGCACAGATCCCCAGGGTCCGGGGAACACAGCCACGCAAACACACACGAATCACAACCACGGATACACAGCCTCACAGACCCCAGAGAGCCCCGCACCAGCACGCCCCCGCCCTCCCCCGGTGCCGCTGCCCCTCCCCGCGGAGGCGCCCCCCAGACACGCTCGGGCACGCACTGACCTGGGGAGGGGTGCGGGTGGGCGCCGGGGCCAGTGCGTGCCCTGCCCGTCCTCGCGGCCGCCGGCAAAGGCGACTATTTATAAGGCTGTCAGCGCGCGGCATGCCGGGAGCCGGCGTTCCCGAAAGCAGGGAGGGCGGGAAGGAGGGAGGGAGAGCGGACCAGGGACCGGGAAGCGGGGCGGTACCGAACCCGAGCCCGGGTGTGCGGCGACACCGCGCCCGGCACCATGTGCCCCGCACCATGCACCCCCAGGTGGCTGTGCCCACACACGCCAACTACACTTCACAGTTTGCCAAGAGTTTTCCATTGCGGTACCCCCACTGTGCCTAAGGTACACTCCAGGGTACAAGGCCAGGCTTTCCCTATGATAGCTGGAGAAACTGAGGCTCAGAGAGTAGTGGCTCTTTGCGCAAAATCCGCAATGGTGGCAGAGAGACGCCAGACCAGGGAGCAAGGGGACTGAGGCATGGACTCAGGAGCTTTGCTGGCCACAGTCCCCAAGCTCGCCCTCAGAGCCTGCCCAGAGGCCCTGGCCGAGACCCACCTGGAACTCCTCTCCTGTTGGGAGGGACCCTTGGGGCTTCTCTGGGGCTGGAACCCCCCCAGAACCCCAAAAAACACCCAGTAAGGTAGAAGATGATAGAAAACCAGCGCTGCTCCCCTGGAGCTGCCGGGGAGCTCACTTATCCCAGTGAGTGAGCGCTAGGATGTGGGACATTCAGAAGGCTGTGGATAGCTAGAGAGGGGATTTGTGGTCTTGATAAAAAGAATAGCTCCCAGTAATGAGCACTCACTGTGCTAAGCAGCAGACTCCAGCCGCATCTGCGAATCCTTAGACACCGGAGGCGAGCATGTCAACTACCTTGCCTGAGGTTCCCTAGTAGAAAGCCACGTGTTTACCCAGCGTTTTGCAGGGGGACTGGCACGTAGTAGTAGGTGCTCAGTGATGTAGCCAGGCAGGGATGGGAGCCCAGACAGCAGCCCCAGATGGTGAGGTGGGTTGAATTTGGAATTTGTATTATAGGCCCTAGGGAGCCATAGAAGGTATTTGAGCAAGAGAGTGAGACTACCAGGAGATTGAGAACACCTTCAGTGGTGGTGCCTTAGCAACCACAACAGCCAGGAGACCAGGAGGCCTGGGTCTCTGCTACCTGTGATGTCAGATAAATCCTTACTTCTTGGGACCTTAGTTTCCCCATCTGTGGGGGGGCAGGTGCAGTGGGGTCAGAGTTCTGCATTAGAAGCTGTTTGAAAGGCCCTCTCAAGGGTGTGTGCATTGGCACCTTTGGGGAAAGCTATTGACAAAGTAAATCAAACTTTCAAATGGTCTGGGCATGACGGTCACTCCTGTAACCCCAGCATTTTGGGAGGACAAGGTAGGAGGATCACTTGAGCTCACCTGAAGCCAGGAATTCTGAGACCAGCCTGGGAAACATAATGAGATCCCGTCTCTAAAAATAACACACACAGACACACACACACACACACTTCAAATGCACCCTTCTACTTTAAGAAATTTGTTTCAAGGAAACACGTGGGCACAAATTTGCATAGGAAGGTTTTAAAGTGCCAGCAGGGACTCACTGGGATGATGGCACAGCCAGGGTGGGTGAGGAGTTGGCAACTTTCCCATAGGGTCTGAGTGAGAAAGGAAGCCCAAGTTGTTTGTGGTTAATGGGACAAGAGGCTTCAGACACACATAACATTGGTAACAAATAGGCAAAAAGGCCGGGCGCGGTGGCTCATGCCTGTAATCCCTGCACTTTGGGAGCCTGAGGCGGGTGGATCACCTGAGGTCAGGATTTCGAGACCAGCCTGGTCAACATGGTGAAACCCCATCTCTACTAAAAATACAAAAATTAACCGGGCATGGTGGCGCAGGCCTGTAATCCCAGCTACTAGGAAGGCTGAGGCAGGAGAATAGCTTGAACCCAGGAGGCGGAGGTTGTGGTGAGCCAAGATCACGCCATTGCACTTCCAGACTGGGCAACAGGGCAACAAGAGTGAAACTCCGTCTCAAAAAAAGAAAAAAAGAAAAAAAAAGAGAAAGAAATAGGCCAAAAGCCCCACTGCACTCTTCGGATCCCACCTGCATAAAAATGACTTGAGGTCATGCGTGGTGACTCACGCCTGTAATCCCAGCACTTTGGGAGGCCGACACAGGAGGATCACTTGAGGCCAGGAGTTCAAGACCAGCCTGGGCAACATAGTGAGACACTGTCTCTACTTTTTCTTTTTCTTTTTCTTTCTTTCTTTTTTTTTTTTTTTTTGAGATGGAGTCTCACCCTGTCGCCCAGGCTAGAGTGCAATGGCGTGATCTCGGGTCACTGCAACCTCCGCCTAGCGATTCTCCTGCCTCAGCCTCCCGAGTAGCTAGGATTACAGCCATGAGCCACCACACCTGGCTAACTTTTTGTATCTTTAGTAAAGACGGAGTTTCACCATGTTGGCCAGGCTGGTCTCAAACTCCTGACCTCGTGATCCACCGTGTCAGCCTCCCAAAGTGCTGGGATTACAAGCATGAGCCACCACGCCCGGCCTCTCTTTTTAAATTATTATTAAAAGTAGTAAATTTTAAAAAGACTCCAAATATGCAAGTATATTTGTGTGTGTGTGTGTGTGTGTGTGTGTGTGTGTGTAAAATCTATTCTCAGACTTTTCTCTTTTTTTTTGCACCTTAACTCTACAAAGTTAAAATTACATTGTCTTACAATCAAATTGAAAACATCTTAGAGTGGGTGAAATGAAACAGGACAGAGAGGACAGGTGTGTGCCTACGACCGCCTGGCTAGAGGTGACACTTCCACTTCCTACTTAAAGGCTTCTCCAGGCTTTTTTTTTTTTTTTGAGATGGAGTTTCACTCTTGTGGACAAGGCTAGAGTGTAATGGCATGATCTCAATTCACTGCAACCTCTGCCTCCCAGGTTCAAGCGATTCTCCTGCCTCAGCCTTCCTGAGTAGCTGGGATTACAGGCATGCGCTACCACACCCAGCTAATTTTTATTTTTAGTAGAGACAGGTTTTCTCCATGTTGGTCAGGCTGGTCTCGAACTCCTGACCTCAGATGATCTGCCTGCCTTGGCCTCCCAAAGAGCTGGGATTACACAGCACTTTGGGAGGCCAAGACGGGTGGATCACGAAGTCAGGAGATCGAGACCATCCTGCCTAACCCGGTGAAACCTCGTCTCTACTAAAAAAAAAAAAAACAAAAAAAACCACACAACTATCCGGGCGTGGTGGCGGCACCTGTAGTCCCAGCTACTCAGGAGGCTGAGGCAGGAGAATGGCGTAAACCTGGGAGGCGGAGCTTGCAGTGAACTGAGATCCGGCCACTGCACTCCAGCCTGGGGGACAGAGCGAGACTCCGTCTCAAAAAAAAAAAAAAAAAAAAAAAAAAAAGAGCTGGGATTACAGCGTAAACCACCACACCCAGCTGGCATTTTATTATTTTATTTATTTGTTTATTTGTTTATTTATTTATTTATGAGACGGAGACTCACTCTGTTGCCCAGGCTGGAGTGCAGTGGCATAATCTTGGCTCACTGCGACCTCTGCCTCCCGGGCTCAAGAGATTCTCCTGCCTCAAGTCCCCCAGTAGCTGGGACTACAGGCACGTGCCACCACGCCTGGCTAATTTTTGTATTTTTAGTAGAGGCAGGGTTTCACCATATTTGCCAGGTTGGTCTTGACCTCCTGACCTCAAGTGATCCACCTGCCTCGGCCTCGGCCTCCCAAAGTGCTGGGATTACAAGCGTGAGCCACTGCGCCCAGTCCCCCAGGCTTTCTTTCTTTTTTTTTTTTTTTTAAGAGACAGGGTCTCACTTTGTTGCCCAGGCTGCAGTGCTATGTCAAAATTATAGATCACTGCAGCCTCAAATTCCTGGGCTCCAGCAATCCTCCTGCCTTGGCCTCCCAAAGTGCTGAGATTACAGGTGTGTGCCACAGGGCCCAGCCACCCAAGCATTTTTGTTTTTCCATACAATGAGCATATATATATATATATATATAACAACTTTAACATGGATAAATCTTGAGGACATTACATAAGTGAAATAAGCCCATCACAAAAAGGCAAATACTGTATGATTCCTTTACATTGAAGTATCTAAAGGAGTCAAACTCATAGAAAAAAAAGTAGAATGGTGGCTGCCAGGAGCCGGGGAGGATGAGGAAGGGAGGATTGCTGTTTAATGGGTACAGAGTCTCAGATCTGCAAAATGACGAAGTTTTGGAGCCCTGCTATCCAACAGTGTGAAAATTGTTAAGATGATTAATTTTCTGTTATATGTTTTTTGCCGCAAGTTTTAAAATAAAATAAGTAATTTTTTTAAATTAAAAAATCAGGCCGGGCGCAGTGGCTCAAGCCTGTAATCCCAGCACTTTGGGAGGCCCAGGCGGGTGGATCACGAGGTCAGGAGATCGAGACCATCCTGGCTAACATGGTGAAACCCCGTCTCTACTAAAAATACAAAAAACTAGCCGGGTGTGGTGGTGGGCGCCTGTAGTCCCAGCTACTTGGGAGGCTGAGGCGGGAGAATGGCGTGAACCCGGGAAGCGGAGCTTGCAGTGAGCCGAGATCGCGCCACTGCACTCCAGCCTGGGAGACACAGCAAGACTCCGTCTCAAAAAATAAATAAATAAATAAATAAATAAATTAATTAATTAAAAAATCAGTTTTAAGTATCTGTTTTATTTTATTTGCATGTGAACTATGGATTTTCTACCAATTCTGGAATATTAACGTTTCAGAATTTTATTTCCCAGGTATAACCTAAGAAAAGAAAAAAACAGAGGGACAGAAAAACTGGAAGAGGGAAAGAAAAAAGAATTGCTTGGAGCCTGGGTGCCGTGGCTCACATCTGTAATCCCAGCACTTTGGGAGACTGAGGCAGGAGGATTGCTTGAGCCCAGGAGTTTGAGACCAGCCTGGGCAACATAGCAAGACACTGTCTCTAAAAAAAAAAAAAAAAAAAGTTTTAATTATCCAAGTGTGATGGTGCATGCCTATAGTCCCAGCTACTCAGGAGGCTGAGGCGGGAGGATTGCTCAAGTCCAGGAGGTCAAAGCTACAGTAAACCGTGATCACACCAGTGTACTCCAGCCTGAGACACAGAGCATGATGTTGTCTCAGAAAAAGAAAAAATTGCATGGAGGAAAGATCGGGAAGATTATACCCTAATAGGACTCGGCAATACCCTCCCTTTCTATCTTCTATCATTTGTATTGTTTTATGATAAAAAAATCTAAAAACAGAAACATAGAAAAATGAAACCAATTTTAAAAAAATATTTTAAAATATTTTGTAGCTTGTGACATTTAGGAACAAAATTAAAATGAAAATATTTTGGTTAAAGAAAGAATTCCAGCCAGGCGCGGTGGCTCATGTTTGTAATCCCAGCACTTTCGGAGGCCGAGGGCAGAACACTTGAGGCCAGGAGTGTGAGATCACCCTGGCCATCAAAGTGAAACCCCACCTCTACTAAAAATATAAAAATTAGCTGGGTGTAGTAGTGCACGCTTGTAATCCTAGTCGCTTGAACCTGGGGGGCAGAGGTTACAGTGAGCTGAGATCGCACCACTGCACTCCAGTCTGGGCAACAGAGCAAGACTCCGTCTAAAAAGGAAAGGAAAGAAGGGAAAGGAAGGGAAGAGGGGAGGGGAAGAGGGAAGGGAAGAGGGGAAGGGAAGAGGGGAAGGGAAGAGGGGAAGGGAAGAAGGGAAAAAGGGAAGAAGGGAAGAAGGGAAAAAGGGAAGAAGGGAAGGAAGAGGGGAAGGGAAGAGGGGAAGGGAAGAAGGGAAGGGAAGAGGGGAAGGGAAGAAGGGAAGAAGGGAAGGGAAGGGAAGAGGGGAAGGGAAGATAGGGAAGAAGGGAAGGGAAGAAGGAAAGGGAAGAAGAGAAGGGAGGGGAGGGGAGGGGAGGGAAGGGAAGGGAAGGGAAGAAGGAAAGGGAAGAAGAGAGGGGAGGGGAGGGGAGGGGAGGGGAGGGAAGGGAAGGGAAGGGAAGGGAAGGGAAGGGAAGGGAAGGGAAGGGAAGGGAAGGGAAGGGAAGGGAAGGGAAGGGAAAGGAAGGGAAGGGAAAAAAATTCCAGGACTTGAAAACAAGCTGGCATGGGGGTTGCAGGGGATGTACCAGGGCCTCCTCACTCTGAAGTTCACATGTGGACCCACCAGTCAGCACGTAGTGGGATTGGGGATTGTCCCAGGGGGCCTGGCTGGTGGGGCATCCGCAGGAAACAAATGGATGCAGGAAACAGCTGGACGGGAAGCCCAGAGAGGAGCGGCTGCCATTCATAGGTTTGCAGCTGGTGGGAGGCGCCCCCTCCCAAGGAGGGGTGGCGGTAGGGCCTTCTGCACAGAGGTGAGGAAGCACTAGCCTCACTGAGGTACCCAGGAGAGGGGTGCAGGTGCAGATGGAGGTGCAGGAAGGCCTCAAATGCCAGACAAGGCTGTAAGTTTGGAGCTGGCCAGTGAACAGGGAGCCAGTGACGGTTTCAGGGCAAAGAGGGCTGTGATGAGGGAGGCTTCAGGAAGCTCACTTTAGCAATGAGTGGGCCAGTCTCCACTGGGTCCCACTGAGGGGGTGAGAGATTGAGGAGTTGGGGACTAGGCCCACCAGAGTCCCACCTCTTGATGCTCCACTGAACATCCCCCTGGGGAACCAACCCCCTCTTGACACCCCTCCTACTGACCTCTTCCTCCCCCGGGGACAGAGAGAAGAGCCACAGCATTCTGGGAGGAATTCTACCTCGAAACCTCTGCCAGGGCTGGGTGCGGTGGCTCATGCCTGTAATCCCAGCACTTTGGGAGGCCGAGGCAGGCAGATCATTTGAGGCCAGGAGTTCAAGACCAACCTGGGCAACATGCTGAAACCCCGTCTCTACTAAAAATACAAAAATTAGCCAGGCATGGTGGCAAGCTCTTGTAGTCCCAGCTACTTGGGAGGCTGAGGCACGAGAATCACTTGAACCCGGGAGGCAGGGGTTGCAACAAGCCGAGATTACACCACTGCACTCCAGCCTCGGTGACAGAGTGAGACTCCATCTCAAAAAAAAAAAAAAAAAAAAAAAAAAAGAGGAAGGCCGGATGTGGTGGCTCACACCTGAACTCTCAGCACTTTGTGAGGCCGAGGTGGGTGGATCATGAGATCAGGAGTTCAAGACCAGCCTGACCAACATGGTGAAACCCTGTCTCTACTAAAAATACAAAAATTAGCTGGACGTGGTGGCAGGTGCCTGTAATCCCAGCTACTCAGGAGGCTGAGGCAGCAGAATCGCTTGAACCTGGGAGGTGGAGGTTGCAGTGAGCCTAGATTGCGCCATTGCACTGCAGCCTGGGAGACAGAGCGAGTCTCTGTCTCAAAATAAAACCACTTCTTGGACCCAGGTTCCCAGAAGCCTTTGCATGGGGTTGGATGGGTGCCATATTCCCATATCCCCATGTCCATGCACGGCTTTCTGTTCCCCATGTAGACTTTACATGGAGTCCCAGTCTCTCTAGCACCCCCAGCCCCACTGCCACTGTTACTGTGTCTGGTCAGCCCCTGGGCCCTGGGCTATGCTACCTGTCAGCCTCCTGCCCATTCTGCTGTGGTCCCATTTGACTTCTCTAAGCAAGACAAGAAAGATCAAGGCTCTTGCCCCCTCAGACTGACATTTACGGCCTTGCCTTGTGCCATCTGGCCCCAGGCAGTCTCATCTCTCACTGCTCCCTCCTGCTGTAGCCTCACTGCCTACTGGGTGAAGCTGGGGATCCCACCATGAAGCTTCTCTGTGGGCCACTCCTCCCACCAGACACTCCTGCCCTCATCAACTGTCCCTAATACAGTGCGCAGCATACGGCTGCCTATTGGCTACGTGAATTGAGAGGCAGATGCAAGGTGCCATTCATGCCTTCCAGCCCCAATCGCCACCATCCTGGCTGGCCCAGTGCCCAGAAGGGTTCTCTTTCCTGTCCCCAGCAGCTCAGGGGCCCTGGGAGATCCCAGTAGGCTGCCTGCCCGTGTCTTACACAGTCACTCTTTGTTAGGCCTCGCCCCTGAGGGCATCTTATCTGCCCAAATAGTTTGTAATCTCTGGAGTCACAGACCCCTGCCTCCTGCCAACCTGGAGTACACAGCCCTTTTGCAGAGAGGCTGGTGGCAACTCGGAGACTACCACTCACCACACCCCTGCCAGCGTTACAGCCCGCCAGGCCCCCTCCTGCTGGGTTTGGCAGGAAATCGCAGCTCCCAGTCATCAGGTCCCCAGACCCTTAAGGAGCTGAGAGACCTCTGGCTCTGTGGCCTGGGCTGTCTTTCCCCCACCCCTTCTGCACTCACTGCTCAAACTCTTCTCCCAGCTTCTGTGCGAATTCTTCCTAGTGCACCATGGGGCTCCTCCCTCCCTGGAACCTGAGCTCCTTGAGGGCGGTGTCTGGTCTCCTTTTGCCCTTGAAGGAATTGGGGCTCTCAGAGGCGAAATGACTTGCCCAAGGTCACACAGGCAGGGTGAGGTGGGGACAGGAAAAGCCAGATGGGCCTGGCTCCACACGCCCCCACCATCCCCAGAGTCCCCAGGCCTCCACTCAAGATGCAAAATACACACCTCACTGGCCACTGGCTCTGCAAAAGCTGAGGATCGCTTTACTGGAATCCCCCAACCGGAAGACGCAGTCCTGAGGCCGCATGCAGTGCTGGGCCAGAAGGCTGTGCTCGACCCAGGAGACACAGGACACGAAGCCGGAGTGTAGGTGTGTTTATTCCTGTACAAATCATTACAAAACCAAGTCTGAGGCAGTCGCCGCCCCCACCCATCACCCCAGTGTGCAATGGCTAGCCGCTGGCCTCCTCCATCTGGTCCCCCGGCCTCACAGCCTCCTCCTGAAGCCCTTCCCTTCCAGGCTCCAGAAGAACAAGAAACAAACACAACCCACTGAGGCCCAGCTTTAATAAAGTGCCTGATAACAGAGCCAGGGGACAGAACCAGGAGACACAGCTCCCGGCAGTCATCCCAGGATGACAGGGGGTCGGGGGAGACCCTCAGAAGCCCCCAGTGGCTCCAGACAAAGGAGCAGCCCCAAAGGCACCTCCAACAGTCGGAAAACCTCCCTGCTAGAGGGCAGAAAAGCAGTCCTGGCCCTCAAAGAGCCAAGCTAATGGCAGCTGGCTGAGGGGCTAAGAAAACAGCTTAAGCTTTGTCCCATTCCCTTCAGAGTCCCCCAGTCCTAGAGGAGTTTGCGCAAAAATACCCTAAAGTTTTCCAGGAGGTGGGGAGGTCACCCCAGACCCCCCAAAGAGCTGAGCCTCCCAGCAAGGGATAGTGGCTGGGGGGGGGTCCAGACGGGGAGGGCAGACCCGAGGGCACTTGTAGGGGAGGTGGCAAGGGTCTCAGACTCCGCACTGGAAACTGGCGTGGGCAGAAGGGTGCCCACAGAGGGGGAAGGGTTTGTCCAAGGTTGCTCAGGGCAGAGCCAAGACCTGGATGCCAGCCTCCCACCTCTGGGACCTCCCCACCGCCCCCACAACCTCCACAACCCCAAAAATTCTCTGGCCAGGCCTCCAGACAGCTTCTACCCCCACACAATCTCTCTTTCTGGTGCTAGAAATTGAGGGGACAACACCAAGTTCCCAGCTCCTTGGGACAGGACCTCATTATCCCAGCAGAGTGGGGAGTGACTGGGGGGTCCATTCCCGGGGCTCTGAACCAAGGCCTCATGGGGAAGGATATGTCCTTAGCCTCAGATCGACTCAGAAATACCCCTCTACCCTGATTGACTGTGCGCAGACCCTGACTGCACAAGAAAGACACCCCTGATTAATCACATAGACTTCCAAATCCCTGATTGGCCAACAGATGCCCCAGGTCCTGATTGGCTGGAGGATACATCCTCCTCAAGGCCCTGATTGGCTGGGAGACACTCGGGCGAGCTTTGATTGACCAGAAGGTGGTCCCTATCCCAGCGGCTGGGCGGAGGCTGCTTCTCCTCTGACCCTCCTGAGGTCCCACAGGCTGGGTGGCTTAGGTCCAGGAGGGGTGGGAGAAGGTGATGCCATACAGCTGGGCCCAAGACGAGAAGACCCTTTTCTCGGTGATAAAGCGGTGGTGGTTGCCCTTGCGGCTGTGCTCATTCTGGATGTAGGTGACACATTCGTCCGGCCCCTTGGGCTCGTAGTAGTGGTAGGGCATGCGCTGGAGGCGGGGCCGCTGGCTGGGACAGAGAAGACGGGAGTCATCAGGGCAGGCTGGGCGCTGGCAGGGTCCTTGCCCTTTCAGCCCCTCGCCTGCCATAGGACCTCAATAAGAGAAATCCCCACACCACACCTTCTGGGGCCTCGGTTTCCCCATCCGTAAAATGGGTGCAGGGTGGACTAGGTTTGTAACCACCAAACTTTTTTTCTTTTTTTTTTTTTTAAATGCAGTGGCACTTTTTCCTTTCCCCAAGAGGGCGGCAGTGTAGAGCAGTGGTGAGGGCTGTGGGCACTGGAGCCTGGTCCCTCTTCCTGCTGTTTGGAGGACCTCTGGCTACTCATAAAACGTACTCCTCAGTTTTTCTCATTTAATAAATGGGAAGAACGGGCCGGGCGCGGTGGCTCAAGCCTGTAATCCCAGCACTTTGGGAGGCCGAGGCGGGTGGATCACGAGGTCAGGAGATCGAGACTATCCTGGCTAACATGGTGAAACCCCGTCTCTACTAAAAATACAAAAAACTAGCCGGGCATGGTGGCGGGCGCCTGTAGTCTCAGCTACTTGGGAGGCTGAGGCGGGAGAATGGCGTGAACCCGGGAGGCGGAGCTTGCAGTGAGCCGAGATCACGCCACTGCACTCCAGCCTGGGAGACACAGCAAGACTCCGTCTCAAAAAAAAAAATAAAAAATAAAAAATAAAATAAATAAATAAATGGGAAGAACAACAGCTCTTATCCCATAAGGTTGCTGTGAGGAGTGAGAGACTACATGTAGCCATGCTTGGTACCTGGTCAGTACTCAGTAAAGTATAGCTGTCCCCTAGTGGGCTTTTCATATATAATGCTACTACTAATAGTTATTATTAATAAATAAACTGTGGCTGAACTTGGAGTGGAGGCCCCTGAGGAAGCAGAAGAAGTCTAGATCTCTGCAGAACAGTTTGAAAACAATGAAGCAGAGGCCCTCAAAGGCACCTTCAGCCAAGGTTTCCAGCCCTCCCAGCTCCATCCTGCGGCCAGTGCCTGAGTGTTGTCCTGGGAGGGCGCTGGCAAGGAGGGCTCACCTGCAGTAGTTCGGGGGGACCATGCCATATACGTGCACGTGGTCACACAACTCCACCGCAATCACCATGGTAAACCAGCCTGTGCTCAACCATGAATGAGACTTCTCCCTGGGGATCAATAGGGGTCACGATGAGGGTGCATGCAGGCAGAGATGGGAGCAGGTGATCCAGGGTCACCCACGTGGAGTTCCCTGGAACTCCTCCCATCCACCCATTGGGGCCCCACCCCTACCTTGGTTACCCCAAGTCCAGCCTCATGTGGGAGCATGGCATGTGGCAGAGGGCTGTCCAGGCAGAGGTGAGGGGTGTGGAGGGAGCTCCTTTGAGGGGAAGAACAGCAACAGGGCATGCTGAAAATGAACTGTCTCCTGGGGAGCCAGGTCACAGTTGGGCAGGCTGAGTGACTATGATGATAGAGCATGCTGAAAACAGCTGTGCCCATGCTAGAAGCAGACTCCTAAGGGGAGACTAATCAGATACGTTCATGCTGGAGTGAGTGCAGTTCAGAGCTAGGCCAGAAGGAGTAGCCCAGAACCAAGAGCTGTGCTCACACTACAGTGGCCACCAGCCATGTGTGATTGAGATGGGCTGTCTGTATAAATACACACTGCATTTCTTAGGTAGTATGGAAAAAAGAAGGGAGGCCAGGCGTGGTGGCTCATACTTGTGATCCCAGGACTTCAAGACCAGCCTGAGGAACATAGTGAGACCTCATCTCTACAGAAAATTAAAACTCAGCCAGGTGCAGTGGCTCATGCCTGTACTCCTAGCACTTTGGGAGGCTGAGGTGGGTGGATCACCTGAGGTCAGTAATTCGAGATCAGCCTGGCCAACATGGCGAAACCCTGTCTCTACTAAAAATACAAAAATTAGCCAGGCATGGTGGCACGTGCTTGTAGTCACAGCTACATGGGAGACTGAGGCAGGAGAATTGCCTGAATCCAGGAGGTGGAGGTTGCAGTGAGCCGAGACTGCACCACTACACTCTAGCCTGGGCAACAGAGTGAGACTCCATCTAAAAAAAAAAAAAAAAAAGGCTGGGCGCAGTGGCTCACGCCTGTAATCCCAGCACTTTGGGAGGCCGAGGCGGGTGGATCACAAGGCCAGGAGTTCAAGACCAGCCTGACCAACATGGTGAAATCCTGTCTCTATCAAAAATACAAAATTAGCAGGGCATGGTGGCACGTGCCTGTAATCCCAGCTACACAGGAGGCTGAGGCAGGAGAATTGCTTGAACCTGGAAGGCAAAGGTTGCAGTGAACAGAGATTGTGCCATTGCACTCAAGCCTAGGCAACAGAGTGAGACTCTGTCTCAAAAAAAAAAAAAAAAAAAAAAATTTATATATATGTAAAATTAGCCAGGTGTAGTGGCACGTGCCTGTGGTCTCAGCTACCTGGGAGGCTGAGGTGGGAGGATTGTTTGAGCCTACAAGGTTGAGGCTGCAGTGATCTGTGATCATACCACTGCACTCCAGCCTGGCTGAGAGAGTGAGACTTTATCTCAAAAACAAAAACAAAATCCTCTGGCAAAACTGACAAAGAAAAAGAGAGAGGACATAAATCACCAATATCAGGAATAAAAGAGAGAAAATCACCACCATAGACCCTATAGACATTAAAAGGATAATAAGAAAATTCCACAACCACATACAGACATTTGACAACTTAGATAGAATGAGCCAATTCCCTAAAACCCATAAATGACCATAATTTACTCAAGATGAAATAGATAACCTGAATATCCTATAATAAAGAAATTGAATTCACAGTTTAAAATCTTCTGAAAAAGAACTCTCCAGGCCAAGATACTGTCGCCGGCAAATTCTACCAAACACTTAAAGAGAAGCACAATTCTACATAGTGTCTTCCAGAAAATAGAAGAAGGAACATTTCCCAATTCATTTTCTGAGGCCAGCATGACCCTGATACCAAAATCAAGCAAAAACAGCACCAAAAAAACCTACAGACCAATACCTCTCATGAACATGAACACAAAAATCTCTGATGGATATGATTTGCTAATGTTTTGTATATATATAAATACATCCCTTGGCCAGGTGTAGTGGCTCACGCCTGTAATCCCAACACTTTGGGAAGCTGAGGCAGGTGGATCACCTGAGGTCAGGAGTTCGAGACCAGCCTGGCCAACATAGTGAAATCTCGTCTCTACTAAAAAAATACAAAAATTAGCCAGGCGTGGTGGGCGCGCACCTGCAGTCCCAGCTACTTGGGAGGCTGAGGCAGGAGAATCGCTTGAACCCAGGAGGCGGAGGTTACAGTGAGCCGAGATCACGCCACTGCACTCCAGCCTGGGCCACAGAATAACACTTCATCTCAAAAAATAAATAAAATAAAAAATAAATACATACATCCCAAAGAAGTGATATTTACTCCAGAAGTGCAGAGCTGATTCAATATTCAAAAATCTTAGCCTGAGCAACACAGCAAAACTCCGTCTCTACTAAAAATACAAAAATTACAGGCATAGTGTTGCATGCCTGTACTCCCAGCTACTAGGGAGGCTGATGTGGGAGGATCACTTGAGCCTGATAGGTGGAGGCTGCAGTGAGCCATGATCATGCCACTGCATTCCAGCCTGGGCCTCAGAGGGATACCCTGTCTCAAATAAAACAAAAACAAAAATAAAAACAAAACAGTCAATATAATCCACCATATTAATAGTCTTAAAAAAAAACACATGATCATATAAATTGCTGCAGAAAAACATTTCATAAAATTCAATATCTTGTAATAATAAAAATTCTCAGGAAACAAGTAAGAGAAGGGAATTTCGTCAGCCTGATAAAGGGTAGCTACAAAAAACCTATAGCTACCCCGATCAAAGTAGCTACAAAAAACCTACGGAATCGCTTGAACCCGGGAGGTGGAGGTGCAGTGAGCCAATCAATTTCTCTTTTTTTTTCTTTTTTGCGACAGAGTCTCGCCTTGTTGCCCAGGCTGGAGTGCAATGGCGCGATCTCAGCTCACTGAAACCTCCACTCCCGGATTCAAGCAATTCTCTTGCCTCAGCCTTCCGAGTAGCTAGGATTACAGGCACGTGCCACCACGCCCAGCCACAAAAATCAATATCTTTTTTTTTTTTTTTTCTGAGATGGAGTCTCGCTCTGTCGCCCAGGCTGGAGTGCAGTGGTGCGATCTCGGCTCATGCCATTCTCCTGCCTCAGCCTCCTGAGTAGCTGGGACTACAGGCGCCCGCCACCTCGCCTGGCTAATTTTTTGTATTTTTAGTAGAGACAGGGTTTCACCGTGTTAGCCAGGATGGTCTCGATCTCCTGACCTCGTGATCTGCCCGCCTCGGCCTCCCAAAGTGTTGGAATTACAGGCGTGAGCCACCGCGTCTGGCTGCACAAAAATCAATTTCTATATGCCATTTCTATATATTAACAATTAATATTTGGGGCCGGGCGTGGTGGCTCAAGCCTGTAATCCCAGCACTTTAGGAGGCCGAGACGGGTGGATCAGAAGGTCAGGAGATCGAGACCATCCTGGCTAACACGGTGAAACCCCGTCTCTACTAAAAAATACAAAAACCTAGCCGGGCGAGGTGGCAGGCGTCTGTAGTCCCAGCTACTCGGGAGGCTGAGGCAGGAGAATGGCGTGAACCTGGGAGGCGGAGCTTGCAGTGAGCTGAGATCCGGCCACTGCACTCCAGTCTGGGCGACAAAGCGAGACTCTGTCTCAACAACAACAACAAAAAAAAACAAAAACAAAAAACAATTAATATTTGGGAACAAAAAAATATTAATACCATTTATAATAGCTCCAAAATTGTTTTAATATCTAGGTATACATCTAACAAAATATGTACAGGAGCTATATGTTGAACATATTGGGTTAAAAGAATATATGAAAGTTGCTTTTACTACTTTTTCTTAAAGAGATGTAAGATGTAGTCTCATTCTGTCACCCAGGCTGGAGTACAGTGGCACCATCGTGGCTCACTGCAGCCTTGACCTCCTGGGCTCAAGTGATCCTCCTGCCTCAGCCTCCTGATTAGCTAGGACTACAGGTACAAGCCACTGTACACAGCTATTCACTAATTTTTAACTGTGATTACTATGAAAATAAATTACATATGTGACTCACATAGATTTCTATTGGGCAGCACTGGCCTAGCTTTCCTAGGGAGATTAGTCACAGCAGGGCATGCTGGGAGTGATACATACCTGGAACACAGCATGCCGGGAGCAACTGTGTGCTTAAGGCAAGACATGCCGGGAACAGTCAAGACTTTACATTGGGTACACTATGGGGAGCTTCTCTTAGAAAGATGCTAGGAGTGACTGTGCAACCTCAGAGCAGAGCATGCTGGGTGGGAGCCCTTGTGCCCTCAGAGTAAGGTATGCCACGAGGAAGCCCTCTTGGACAAACCAGGCCATGCAGAGCATGTTGGAAAGGACCCATGTGAACGGCTGGACATGAAGAGAACTCTCCTAGGAGACCCAGCCAGAGGACAGCAGGACTGGACTACCCCTCAGAGCAGTGCATGCTGGGAGCAATAGGCCCTCTGGATGGGGCATGCTGAGAAGGAGCACAGGGCTGGACAGAGGGGGCAGGCGGGAGGCTGGTACCTGTCCTTGCCCGTCTCACCCCGGAAGAGGTCGTCAAATTGCTGCATGCGGCCGGGAGAGACGGCATATGCTTCCATGTTGGGGAACACCAGGCCCGCCCGCTGGATCACACGCACGAGGCTGCCCTGGGGCTTCTGCATTTTGCTCGGGGGCCCCCAGAAGATGAACACGGTTTCAGGGGTCCGGTTGACAAACTCCTGGGGCCTCCTCAGCACGCGGAACACACTGGAATGGGCCACGACGCGGTAGGTGGTCTTGTTGCCCACATCAGCTGAGTAGCCAGTGGTGGGCGCATCGTTCATGCGGATTGTACACTCAGCCCGCTCGATCTCAGGGCCCAGCTTGGTGCCCAGCAGGTGGCTGGAGCTGCTGACAATCACACACTGGTGGCACCGAGAGGGCAGCGTCTGGGGGACAAGGAAAGTCAACATTATCACGGCCACTCTGTGCTGGGCCCTGTGCTCCATACATCCAGGCCTCCAGGACCCAGGAATTGTTATGCCCATTTTAAAGAAAGGGAAACAGAGGCCCATTCATTCAACATTCAACACACATTGATAGCAAGCTGGTTAATGGCCAAGTCCTGGGGCAGAGCAAGGAGCAAAACAGATCAGGCTTCTGCCTTCAAGAAACAGGTGGAGAGACAGATAAGAATGTACATAATACATACCAGGAAAAAAAAAAGAAAACAGTGGCAAATGGCTAGGCACGGTGGCTCACGCCTGTAATCCCAGCACTTTGGGAGGCCAAGGCAGGCAGATCAGCCTGACTTGAGGTCAGGAGTTTGAGACCAGCCTGGCCAATATGGTGAAACCTCATCTCTACCAAAAAATACAAAAATTAGCCAGGCGTAGTGGCGCGTGCCTGTAATCACAGCTACTCAGGAGGTTGAGGCACCAGAATTGCTTGAACCTGGAGGTAGAGGTTGCAGTGAGCCTAGATTGCACCACTGCATTTAAGCCTGGGTGACAGAGCAAGACTCTTGTTGAAAGAAAGAAAGCAAAGGAAGAAAAGAAACAAGGAAAGGAAAGAAGAAAGAAAAAAAAAAAGAAAGGAAATGAAAGAGGGGAAAAGGAAAGGAAAGGAGAGGAGAGGAGAGGGAGAAGGGGAGGGGGAGAGGGGAGGTACAGGGGAGTGGGAGAGGGAGAGGGAAAGGGGAGGGAGGGGAAGGGAAAGGAGGGGAAACAGGGGCAAGTGACCAAAGAGCGACTGCAGCCGGGGCTACTTTAGAAAGGTGGCCTGGAAGTCCAGGTGCGGTGGCTCATGCCTGTAATCCCAGCACTTTGGGAGGCCGAGGCGGGCAGATCACCTGAGCTCAGGAGTTCAAGACCAGCCTGACCAACATGGAGAAACCCTATCTCTACTAAAAATACAAAATTAGCAGGGCGTGGTAGCACACGCCTGTAATCCCAGCTACTAGGGAGGCTGAGGCAGGAGAATCGCTTGAACCTGGGAGGCAGACGTTGCGGTGAGTCGAGATCACACCACTGCACTCCAGCCCGGGCAACAAGAGTGAAATTCGGTCTCAAAAAAAAAAAAGAATCTAATTTGGGAGAGGAATCTAACATAACTGACTCCATCCTGTTTCTGACCTCACAATCTAACCCCCCTTGCTCATTCCTATCCATAGACTAAACTAACTGTGAGAGGAATTTATTTTATAGTTTAACTCTAAAGCAAAGATGATAACAGCCCCTTCTCAAAACTGAACTCCACCTTGTTTGGGAACTAAAAATGCCTTTGTAAAGTTAATAAAAGGCCACAAGGTAACAACTGAGATAGAGGCCTGGACTCTGCTAGGATACAGGTATAGTAAAAATCATTTGTTTTACTTATTTTCCTTTTCCTTTGTCCTATATGCATGATTGCCTGCATATAGTCAGTTCGATAGAAGGTGGTCAGTAATAATTGATTATCTCACCCCCCACATATCTTTCTGTCAAGCTGTAGGCATAAACTATAACCAGTCATTATCTCTTAGCTTGCTTTTCTGCTAAGATGTAGCTATAGTTGAATTATAACCAGTCATTGTTTCTTAATTTGCTTTTTAAAATATAGATAACATCATTGTTGTTTTTAACATAGATAACATTGTTATTGTAAAACCTGAGTGTTTGAGATTTTTTTTTTTTTTTTTTTGAGACGGAGTTTCACTCTTGTTGCCCAGGCTGGAGTGCAATGGCACAATCTCGGCTCACTGCAACCTCTGCCTCCTGGGTTCAAGCAATTCTCCTGTCTTAGCCTCCCGAGTAGCTGGGATTACAGGCATGCACCACCACACCCGGCTAATGTTGTATTTTTAGTAGAGACGGGTTTCTCCATGTTGGTCAGGCTGGTCTCGAACTCCTGACCTCAGGTGATCTGACTGCCTTTAGCCTCCCAAAGTGCTGGGATTACAGGCATGAGCCACTGAGCCCGGCCTGAGATATTTTTCAGAACTTTCAATCTGGTAGACCAATGGATGCCAACCAGACCAGTGACCCATGGCCCCCACCCAGGAACTGACTCAGTGGGTGAAGACAGTTTCAACACCCCTATGATTTCATCCCCAACCATTCTCTAGTTCCCCTGCCTGCCAAACTATCCTTAAAAAAACCCTAGCTTCCAAATTCTGGGGGAGGCAGATTTGAGAAATAATCCCTTGTCTCCTCACTTGGCTGGCCCTGCGATTGTTAAACTCTTTCTCTGCCGCAACACCTGCAGTCTCAGTGTATTGGTTTTTTCTGGGCAGCCGGCAAGAAGAATCTGTCCAGCTGTAACAGAAATGCCTCTCTGAGCTGAGATGTGAAGAATGAAGAAGGACCACCTAGGGAAACATATTCAAGGCAGGAGAAACAGCCAGCACAAAGGCTCCAATGTGGAAATAAAGGTGGTACGTTGAAAACCAAAAGAAGGCTATTCAATTGGGTCAGAGTCAACAAGTGGGAGAACAGAAGGTCACAAAGTGGAGAAGTGCAGTGCCAGGATTTGAACCCAAGTCTATGTTACCACAGATCCCCAGCTCTCCAAAGTAGACATCTTCCAAAAAGCACCCACGACATTTGCACCCAGAAACAAGAAGCACCTTGTTATTAAGGAAGGTATGAAAGCCACTCTGGGGCTGTTTCTCCATGGCTGAAATGAATGGGTTGGAACCACATGCTCTCTGGGGCCTATTTTTTGCCCATGGAATTCCCATTCACCCTTTAAGGCTAAGCTCAAATGCCACCTCCCCCAAGGCAGCCTTCCCTGAGCCCTTACTCCAAGATCCAGCAACACATCCCACGTACCTCGACTGGCGCTTCCACTTTTCTGAGCGCTAGTTTTTTTGGCTTCCCCTGTGATGCTGGAAGCACTGCAAGCCAGGCTCTGTCTCTCCTTTCCACATCACCCACACTCAAGCTGTCCCATTTTTATTCCTCTTTCAAGGGTTCTTAGGGTAGAGAAAGACTCACTTAGGTGTTAACCTGTCTCCAAACACCTGCTAATGTGCCCCTTCCTAGTGAGGGTGTGTCCAGAGCCTGGGCTCTACACTCTGTATACAAAGGCCCTGAAGAAAATATAGGAGGGTCAGTGAGGAAGAAGAAAGAGGTACTACAGGGTGAACCCCAGAAATACAACCTGAATTTCATTGCTACCCAAGGCCAACAGAAGTCTCCAGGAATGACTTTGGCCTCTCTCTGCAGCTGCAACTTAGCAGGGGGTAGGAAAATACCATCCTCTTCCTTCCCTCACTCTGTAGCCTTAGACAAATGACTTCACCTCTCTGAGCCTTGGCTACTCCATCTCACCAAGGGAGATAATAATGCTGCCCTCACAGGGTTTGTCTGAGGAAGATTACTGGTGATCAAAGCGCCTGGCACATACAGACACTTGATAAAGGGCAGCTGGTATTATTAATGCTTTTGTGTTGTCAAATGTCCCAGTGTTCTGCTCCCAAGCCTGTGTGGGCTCCCCAGCAGAGACAGAGAGCAGTGAAAAGAGAAACACATTTTCCAAAGGATTCTGATTCAGGAGATGGTAGGATATTAGCAATAAGGGTGGGGACTTGGAGAGAACTGAGGCCCAGACAGTGGACAGTGCCCTTATCCAAGGTCACACAGCAAGCAGAGAGCTGAAATCACCAGAGGGAGGGCCTTGACTCCCAGGGTCCACCTTTCCTTTAGGAAAGAAGAGGTGGAGGGAGTGGTGATGCTGGGCAGTGGAAAGGAGCTCCCAGGGAGCTCCCCAAAGTGGCTGAGCTACCTTGTTGCCAAGAATGGGGACATAGCCGTCAGTGATGCTCCACTTCTTGAGGTTGACAGGTCGGCGGCTACGGCCCCCCAGGGAGCCATAATGGAAGACCTCATTGGCACTGTTGGAGCTGTAGAGGATGAGGATGGTGATGAGGGCAAAGAGGATCACGAACACTGCTGACCGCTGCTCCTGGAGAGAGGAGAGGCCAGTGAGGGCCCAGCTGCCAAGCAGGCTCAGCACCCACCTCCTTGCCACCTACTGTGCCTGGTTAACTCCTGCTTTTTGTTGCAGACCAGTTCTGGCACTACTTCCTCCAGGAAGGCCTCCTTCAGCCGCCTCAGTCTCCCCATCACAACACTGATCACACTGCATTCAAACTCCCATCCCTCCAATTAGACCGTGAGCTCTGGGACTGGGCTGGCCTTGCTCCCCACTGTATCCCAGATCCCAGGGCAGGGCTTGGAAGATGGAAGGTTCTCAGGGAGGGTTTGCTGGACTGGATTGAATACGTCAGGATTCCTTACAGCTGCTGCTAAGAGGATGTCTAGAGACAGGTGGGACATCTGAGTGAGAGGGTCTAGGTCTTCCCCCAACAGTAACTCTCCAATGTACTGCCTCTAGCTCCAAGTTTATCCTTTTTGTCTGCTCTGTGGAAATGGATCTGAGCCCTTTTAATGTTTTCCCTTGTCAGTTAGCTGCATATTAAGCTTTGTGAGTAGAGGGTGCTGGACAGACACTGCAGGAGGAAAAGCATTTGCTTCTTGGTTCTGGTAGGCTTGCTAGGGAGGGTCCTTCAGTGCACACGGCCTCTCCAGTAAGGGCATCTTACCCACTGCCCAGAGGCCAGCAGTGCCAGCAAGTCAGGCACATTGCCTCTGGCTCGTGCTGTGATCACAGCTTCTCCAAAGTCCAGCTCCTACAGTGCACTCAACCACCTGCAGCACCTGCAGGCTGGCAGCTTCCCCTCCCCAGGCCAGTTCTGTACTGGAGCCATCCAGTAGGCCTCAGCTGGGCCTTCTTCAGCAAGGCCCGGATCTCAGTCTTTATGGGGGCAGGGGTGCTCCTTATATTAATATCTGCTATTGCTGTATTCCTCAGAATTCTAATCCCTTGTTACTCCAATGTCCTATTATAGCCAATAATTTTTTGCATTCAACTTTCCTGTTTAATCACTGTGTAGTTTCTTTCTCCTGATTAGACTCAAATTAATACAACCACCCCATCCCATTTCCAAACCTCAGGCTCCACCAAGGCTGCAGTGGATCCTAAGGAAGGGGCATGCAGGGCCAGTCATGTAGTAAGTGCTTAGGAAAGCATGAATGAATGAAAGAACAATGGGGAACCCTGACATTCTCAGGGTCATGCTCGAGCTGTATCACCTTTGATCAGTGCACCCTCACCCCATTTCCTGCTCACCTCCACCTGCCCACCCTTCTTTCCTGCACAGCACTCCACAGTCACCTGGGCTAGTCCTGACCATCACAGACAGACTGTCGGGCCTCGGAGGGCAAAACTGACCCTGGGTCCAGGAACAGGCAGGAGCTTGCCCTAAGCCACTTAGAAGATCAGTGGCCAAAGCAGGGCTTAAACCTGGGTCTCCCAGGGATGGGTGGCTTCTTGAGGGGAAGAAGAGACTCACGGTAGCTGGGGTCTGGGACAGGTCCAAAGGAACCCGTTCCATGGAGGGAAGTGAGAGGCTCAATGGGGTTAAGAAATGAAGGGAGACTTACTTTGTTGCTACTCATTTCTCTCCGGCGTCTGCTGAAGGGTAGGTGTCGGCGCCCTGTAGGTGGCCCTGGGGGCAGGGATGTGGGTTCACACCTGCAAGCCACCAGAAAGGGATATCATGGCTTCAGTGTCCTCCTTGGGGTCCAGCAAGCCAAAGGCTACACCTTCTCTGCCCCCACTAGTTCTTCTATGCACCCAGAACTTTAAGGCTCAGGACTGTATCCATTTTGCAGATGGAGACACTGAGGGCCAGAAAGGCCAGGAATCTGTCTGAGGTCATACAGCCTGGTGGCAGCAGAGCCCTGCCCATTCTCTCCCTTGAAGAGGGGCCTTCCCACACCAAGGCAGCTGGCAGGGCCAAAGCTGGCTCCCCTGCTGGAGGACCTGACCTCCACATGGGCAGCAGAATCCCCATTCACACCCTGCTCTAAATTCTGCCTTGGGCCCCTGTGGCATCAGAATAAAACAATACCTCTTGTAGGCCCCCCAACTCCTCTGCTCTGACTGCCTCTCAGGTTGGCCTGGAACGCCCTCCCTCCTACGGCCTTCTGACTCCCACTCATCCTCCAAGCCTGGCATGGACCAGGAACTCCCCTAGGTCCTCCCATCCCCCCAGGCTAACAGCTGCCTGCGGGGTACAGCCCACCCAGGTCCTCACTCAGTTTCCCCTGTGCCTCCACAGCCACGAATATGCAGGAATACTACTGAATGAACTAATGCATTAACAAGTAGGATCTCTCGGGGGCTAAGGGCACAGACTCAAGTCTGAGAGGCTCGGTTCGAGTCCAGGTTCGGCAGTCTCTGCCAGGGCTGACTCATCTGTCAAATGGCTGTGATCACAGTCTCAGGGGGTGGCTGGGGGGGCCTCTGGAAGACCTGGCAGTGAGGAGGCCGGCCCAGTTCTGCTCCGCACACCCCAATCGCTCCCTCTCCCACCACCCAAAACTCAGCTCCTTTCCAGACTTCCACTTCGCCACCTGTGAAAGGGAAAATGTACTGTGTCCAGCCTACCTCCAGCAGACAGGCCAGGGGGCAGGGCGGGCAGGAGTGCAGAGGGAGGAAACTGGGGCTTAGGGGACCCTCCTCAGTTCCATCCCCTCCTCCAGGGGCCTCTCAGTTTCTGTCACTCTCTTAGCCCTTTGACCTAGCCGCTGTTTACTCCTACACGGCCACCAGGAAGAGCCAGAGAACCTCGTGCCAGAGGAGGCTTGGCACACACACCTCCCTCCTGAATGGTTAGATCCTGGCCCCGCCCCCTCCCCAACCCCGCCCCCTCTCCATGGGCGCCCCCCTCATCCCAAGTTCGGTTTCAGGTTTCTCCAGCGCCGGCCCTTCACAGCCAGTCAGGGAGACCCGGACTCCCATCTAGTCCAGACCCCGCGGTACACAGCAGAAAATGGGGCCTCATCAGAAGCGAGGAGAGGCTTATTCTTGTCCTCACAGACCATTAGAGCAAAAGACAGGAGTCCAGAATCCTGGGGTGGCCCCATCAGCCCTGAGACCTCGGCATTCAAGGCGCCCAGGGGTCCAGCCGCCTCTATCTTATTACGCGTGGCCACCCTTTCCTGCGGATGCCCTCTGCCCGCCCCTTACTTTCCCACCTTTGCCCGAGCTGTGCCCTCAGCCAGGACCAGCGTTCCCCTGGTCCGCCCCGTCACAATCCTGCTCTGAGAAGGCCATGGTCAGTACAGCATGTCAGGTGCCCGTGCGAATTCCGGTTTCACCACTTACTGGCTGGGGGGCCTCGAGCAAGCCATGTGACCTCTCTGAGCCTCAGTTTCCTCATCTGTGAAATGGGAACAATAAGAGTCGGTAACTCAGGGGGTTGTTGGAAGGATTCAAGCAGATGTGGCAAGGGACACGCGGGGCTTGAAAGTGCTCCCACATTGGCCGGGCATGGTGGCTCACGCCTGTAATCCCAGCACTTTGGGAGGCCAAGGTGGGCAGATCACCAGGTGAAGAGATCGAGACCATCCTGGGCAACATGGTGAAACCCCATCTCTACCAAAAATGCAAAAATGAGCCGGGCATGGTGGCGGGTGCCTGTAGCCCCAGCTACTCCGGAGGCTGAGGCAGGAGAACCGCTTGAACCCGGGAGGCGGAGGTTGCAGTGAACCGAGATGGTGCCACTGCACTCCAGCCTGGCGACAGAGCAAGACTCTGTCTCAAAAACAAAAACAAAAATAAATAAAATAACATAAAATAAAGAAAGAAAAGAAAGTGCTCCCACAATGCCAACAGCTGTTAGTCTTGCGGTTAATCACTGTTCAAGTCCCGCCTCTCCAGTGTGTCAGTGAAACACTCCTCCCCTGACCCCAGTGCGGCGACTTTCCCGGAATATCAAGGAATATGTGTGGGAATACGTTCTAAGCATCACCCACGCGCTGAATCAAGGCAATGCATGGTAGGAGCCCTTGTTGCCCATTTCACAGATAAGGAGACTGAGGTTCAGAGAGGCAAAGCGCCTTGCGGGGCCGCGCAGAGCCGGCTTGAGAGCCTTGTTTACAGGCTCGTTTACAGGGAGCAGCCCAGGGCTGAGCCTGACTTCGTCTCCCTGGAGGATCCCCCTCGGCTGGAACGGGTCAGAGGCCATGGAGTGTGTGCTCAGGACGTGCCTCGGCACCGGCACCGGGGCGGGGGTCTGGGGGCCTGTTGAGGAGCGGCTTGCTCAGGCTGGGGAGGCGGCAGCCTCGATCGCTGGCCCAGGAGCATAGACTCAGCCCAAGGCTGGACGTGCAGGCGAGCTGAGCAGGAACCGAGGGTGGGGGCCACACCCTGCCCTCTGTTTGGGGGTTTTCCTTCTTCCAGCCCCGGGAGTCCTCCCGCAGATCGGGACGCCCCCACGAACCCGCGAGGGAGGAGGGCTCCAGGGAGAAGGGGGAGGGGGGCTCCTAATTCCGAGACGATGGGGGACGCCGAACCCATGGGTCCACCTGGTGGGGGGCTCACCCAGCGCGCCCCTCGCGCCAACCCCCTCCCCAACTCCTGCACTCCGGGGGTCCGGAGCCCTAACCCCAGCTGGGAAGAAAAGAGAGGCAGGACCGCTGACGGGGTAGTCGGTGGCAAGAGGCCCAGCGGACCCCGCGACAGCCCCTGGGCGCGAGGACCGGGACCTCGGGGCGCAGCTACCAAGGGGGAAGGGGTCTGGGGTGCCGCCGGGGGCCCCGCAGCCATCCCTATCCCCGGCGATTATCGATCTCCTCTCCGGGCGCCCTCCGCCCCAGCCCCCGCCCCCGCCCCCACGACCAGCTCGCGTTTGGCGCCTGCTCACCTCCGGCGGGGAGCGCCCGGCCCCCCGCGGCCCCCGAACCCCCTCACATGGCGCCGGGAGCCGAGCGCCGGGGTCCGCGCTCCTCAGGCCGCCCAGGCCCCGCCGCACCCGCGGCCCGCCGGGTCCTAGCGCCGCCGCCACGGCCCGGCCCGGGCCTGGGAGGTGGGCGGAGCCTCGGGGCCGCGGGTGGCTCCGCCCACGGGCGACGCCGGCTGGGGAGGGAAAAGGGAGGCGAACCCGGGAGCCGCCCCCGCGTGAGCGCCTCGGTCATCCCACTGGGCAGCCCGGGGTGACCACCAAAATACAACAGCCTTTCGGCTCCCTGTAGTGTGGAGCAGGCCCACTTCTAGCTCCTTATTGCCACCATGACCCCGGATGGGGAAACTGAGTTCCGGAGCACGGTGTGCTTGGACTCAGTGGAGTTTATCCCTGGGCTCCCCACCAAGGGCCTTCAGCTCCCTGCCTTGCACCCTGGGCAAGTAGTCACCTGGGCAAACTCAGGGTTCACCCTCAGATTCAAGTTCCGCTCTGCCATTCGCCAGCTGCGCGGCCTTAGCGCATAACTTTCCTTCTCCCTGCCTCTGGAAAATAGGGAGAAGGACAACTTCACATAGCTGGAAAAACTTAAAATGTTCCTTCTTATAATTACCAGGACATCCATGACATTACTCTACGTGATAGGGAAAAATAACTTAAGTAGCTATTGCTAGGGGACTGCTTAAGTTAAGGCACAGCCTGCCAAAGTGCACGAGGAGGCTGTTAAAATGAAGGATGCGGGCCAGGAGCGGTGGCTCACGCCTGTAATCTCAGCACTTTGGGAAGTCGAGGCAGGTGCATCACCTGAGGTCAGGAGTTTCAGACCAGCCTGGCCAACATGGAGAAACCCCGTCTCTACTAAAGATACAAAATTAGCCTGGCGTGGTGGAGCACGCCTGTAATCCCAGCTACTCCGGAGGCTGAGGCAGGAGAATCGCTTGAACCTGGAAGGCAGAGGTTGTGGTAGGCTGAGATCGCGCCATTGCACTTCAGCCTGGGCAACAAAAGCGAAACTCTGTCTCAAAACAAAAAAAACCAAAAAAACAAAAGAAAACCAAAAGGAAGGGTGCAGGTCAGTATGCCTTGGCAGGAAAGCATGGCCGGGATATTTACAGGATATTTACGTGAAGAAAGCAAGTTAAAGAACTGCCAGACAGGCCCAGTGGCTGTAATCCCAGCACTTTGGGAGGCTGAGGCGGGTGGATCACCCGAGGTCACGAGTTAGAGACCAGCCTGGCCCACATGATGAAACCACCACCACCCCCTTCCCCCGCCACCCCAGCCTCCCGTCTCTATTAAGAATACACAAATTAGCGAGGCATTGTGGCGGGCCCTTGTAATCCCAGCTACCCCAGAGGCTGAGGCAGGAGAATCGCTTGAACCCAGGAGGCAGAGATTGCAGTGAGCCGAGATCATGCCATTGCACTCCAACCTCCAGCCTGAGCAACAAGAGCTAAACTCCCTCTCAAAAAAAAAAAAAGAAAGAAAAAAGAACTGTCTTGGAAACAAAGTCCTAAACATTTGCATTCCACAGCTGAGTAAACATGCCCTGGAGAAATTCTTGCAGATGTGCCCAAGGAGGTTCATAGCAGCATCGCTTGAAATAATACAAAACAGGGAAAAACCCCAAATATCCATCAACAAGAGAATGGAATTGTTTTACACAATGGAAGGTTCACACTGTGGAATAATACATAACAGGGTAAAATGAATGATCTACAATTACATGGATGAATCTTAGAGACACAAGGAGTGAAAAAGAGGTCTGGGAAGATGAGTAAAAACTACACAATAGAGGCTGGGCATGGTAGCTCACGCCTGTAATCTCAGCAGTTGGGGAGGCGCAGGCGGGCAGATCACTTGAACTCAGGAGTTTGAGACCAGCCTGGCCAACATGGTGAACCCCTGTCTCTATTAAAAATACAAATAAATTAGCCGGGTGTGGTGACACATGCCTACTTGGAACATGCTACTTAATCCCAGCTACTTGGAAGGCTGAGGCAGGAGAATCGCTTGAACCTGGCAGGCGGGAGGCAGAGGTTGCATTGACCGAGATCGCGCCACTGCACTCCAGCCTGGGCAACAGAGCGAGATTCCATCTCAAAAAAAGTAAAAAAATAAATAAATAAAAGCAAAGTCAAGAACAATGGGGGAAGAATCAAAGAGGTATGCAAGTTAAAACAGTGGTCTTTAAGTGGGGACTGAGGTCAACAGGTTCATGATATTTTTATGCCTTATAACTTTCAAATATGACACCGTATCACAATATTTTAAAAGATGAAAAAATAAGGAAATGTCTTTTGCTTATCACAGTGATTAGTGTTTTTGGTTTTTTGCTTGTTTTTCATTGAGATGAAGTCTCTCTCTGTCACCCAGGCTGGAGTGCAATGGCTCAATCTCGGCTCACTGCAAGCTCCACCTCCTGGGTTCAAGCGATTCTCCTGCCTCAGCCTGCCGAGTAGCTGGGACTACAGGGGCGGGCCACCACACCCAGCTAATTTTTTGTATTTTTAGTAGAGATGGGGTTTCGCCACATTGGCCAAGCTGGTCTCGAACTCTTGACCTCAGGTGATCCGCCTGCCTCAGCCTTCCAAAGTGCTGGGATTACAGGTGTGAGCCACCGCACCCGGCCAGTGATTAGGGTTAATAGTGGTTATTTCTGGAATGATGGGATCTGGGGCTGCTTTTTTTCTTTTGGATTAACTGTATTTTTCCAAAAATTTTAAGATAATGGTCACATTATTATTATTATTATTATTATTATTATTATTATTATTTTGAGACAGAGTTTCACTCTTTTTGCCCAGGCTGGAGTATAATGGTGTGATCTCGGCTCACTGAAACCTCTGCCTCCCAGTTCAAGTGATTCTCCTGCTTCAGCCTTCTGAGTAGCTGGGACTACAGGTGTGTGCCACCACAGTTGGCTAATTTTGTATTTTTAGTAGACATCACCACGGCCGGCTAATTTTGTATTTTTAGTACAGATGGGGTTTCACCATGTTGGTCAGGCTGGTCTCAAACTCCTGACCTCAAATGATCCATCCGCCTTGGCCTCCCAAAATGTTGGGATTACAGGCATGAGCCACCGCACCCAGTCCACACAATATTTTTATATTTTTAAAAATGTATTTTTTGGCCGGGCGCGGTGGCTCTAGCCTGTAATCTCAGCACTTTGGGAGGCTGAGACGGGCAGATCACGAGGTCAGGAGATCGAGACCATCCTGACTAACACGGTGAAACCCCGTCTCTACTAAAAAATACAAAAAACTAGCCGGGCGAGGTGGCGGGCACCTGTAGTCCCAGCTACTTGGGAGGCTGAGGCAGGAGAATGGCGTAAACCCGGGAGGCGGAGCTTGCAGTGAGCTGAGATCCGGCCACTGCACTCCAGCCTGGGCGACAGAGCGAGACTCCGTCTCAAAAAATATATATATATATATATATTTAATTTCTAAAAGCAAACTGCAATATATAGCATGTTTTTTTTTGCTTGCTTTTTTTTTTTTTTTTTTTTTTTTGAGACAGTCTTGCTCTGTCACCCAGGCTGAAGTGCAGTGGCGCTATCTCGGCTTCCTGTAAGCTCCGCCTCCCGGGTTCATGCCATTCTCCTGCCTCAGCCTCCTGAGTAGCTGGGACTACAGCCGCGTACTACCAAGCCCGGCTAATTTTTTGTATTTTTAGTAGAGACGGGGTTTCACCGTGTTAGCCAGGATGGTCTTGATCTCCTGACCTCGTTATCCGCCTGCCTCGGCCTCCCAAAGTGCTGGGATTACAGGCGTGAGCCACCATGCCCGGCCTTTGCTTGCTTTTTAAAATTATACAACTACGTATAGTATTTGTAAATGCACACAGAAGGTGTCTGGAAGGGCCCACTAGGACTCCACCTGCAGTTGATTCCCTGTTGAAGTGAAGGTGGGTCAGGACGGTTGGGAGCTGCCTTCACTTTTCCCTTTATAAACTTGTAGGTTGTTTGCGTTGTACTTATATGGGAAGCCTTAATAACACTTCGTTTCCAATTAAAACAAAAGTCAGCAGTCCGCCAGGGGACAGCCTTTAGGCAGTACAGGCACCGCCCACCAGGCAGGGAGGGGGTGGCCCGCAAGGGTGGGTTTGAGGCTTCCTGTCCCTGGTGCCCACCTCCATCCGCTTCCTGAGCCTCAAACCAAGCCCTACCCATGGCCCTCCTAGGTCGCTGACCCCGCACTACAAGCGACAGGATGGAAAACCACGGAGTGGGGGCAGGGCGATCAGACAGGAGGCCTGATGAACTCGACTTCTGAGGACTCAGAGGAACACCTCTAGCCCAAGGCTACCCAGGGGGTTGGGGGCTGAACCAGGGAAGGAAACATCCTGTCCCCAGCCCTTCTCACTAACCCAGGCCAGTGACCCAAATCAAACACCCAGAAGTGAGAGGGTGCTTCGGCCCTGCTCCTGGATGGCATCTGGACGTGGAGCTGCCCGTCCGGCCTGCCATGTCTCTGGGCCCAGGCTCGCTCCAGCAGGATTTGCTTCAGGCCTGGCTTCCCTTCTTGAGCCTCAAGAACAACAGCAACCATCTCAATAATAGTAATAACAAGGATGAGAAGCAGAACGGCTTACTCTGTGCCAGGCACTTTGCAAACACACCTCATTGAATCCTTAAGGTGGCCTATGAGTTGGGTATTGAGGTTAACCCACTTTCCAGAGGGAGAAACTGAGGTTCAGAGAACACGCAGGTGGCAGGGCTGTTTCCACTAGGCCTGCCTGTTTAATAACCGCAGACGTGTTCTACACGGAAGCCTTGGGCCTGTGAGAGCCAGGCCAGGCCACACCAGGACGTTCCTGCATGGTGGCTGTGGCCAGTCCTCGTGGGCCTCCCCCGCAGCCATTCCCCCACGGTCTGGGAGAGCTGGCCTCTGCTCTGACCCTTCCTGCCCCAGGGGTAGGAGAGGCCCGTGTACCCCCCTGCTTCCTGACCCTTAGCAAACTTCTTTGAGCTGTTAGGATTTTTCCATTCCATGGTATTCTGGAAAGAGCCCTAAGAGCCCCCCTCACCTGCCCCAGCTCCCAATTCAAAGAAACCAAGATCAAAGGCCAGAGAGAGAACAGAACTTGCCCAAGACTCCGCAGCGGGTCCTGGGCAGAGCCAGGCTACGAGCCAGACCTGAGGACGCTGGCCTGTCTCCCTCTGGGCTTTTGCCTAGGGGAGGGGCTTCTGGAGAGGCGAGGCCTGTGAGAGTGGCAGGCAGGTGGGGGCCTGCACACAGGGCCTGCTCCATAGCCTAGGACCTGGGCTTCCGGCCAGAGGGTCTGGAACAAGGAAGTACTGCCTCTTCCCCCACAGAGGCTGGAGAGGGCAGACGGGCCTAGATGAGCCTAGACGCTAGGGCCCACCAGTCCTCCAAAGCCAGATGCTCCTGTCCTCACCTGGGTGTGTGAGGTTTTTTGTTGCATTTTTCCCTTAAAAGGTGAAGGTGTGTGAAATGTGAGCTGAGCTCTGGGCCTGGCCCCATGGCCCTTCTAAGGAAAAGGCCCCTTAGGACGCCTCCGGGCTGTGAGGCTTACCTGGCTTCCCCTCTGGGTTTGCAGGAAGTAGCGTAGGTCCCTAGCCAGTCTGCAGAGGGGCAAAGGAACCAGGGTATGAACAGGAAGGACAACAGAGGCCCAAAGTGTGGCTGCAGACCCACGTGATCCCGGGGGCTGTGGGGAGGCTCCTGCCCTGGGCTCACCTCAAGGCAGCTGCAGGAACCACTGTGGCAAAAGCAGAGTCTTCGGTTTCCTGGTCAAGACAGCTTTCAGCAGACCCCGAGCCAGCCACCAGACCTGTCAAGGATCATCTCCGTCTGCCTGGAGGAAGTGACTGACGCATCACTCCTGCCAGGTCACCACCCCTAGAAAGACACAGGATCTGGGCCAACCCAGCAGTAAATACCCCACCTAAGGGCAGAGCCACGTTAGAGGAGCCTGTGTGTCCTGGGCCCAAGGGCTGGGTCAGCCTCTTCCCAGGGGATGGAGGAGGAACAGAAGGCAGCCTCCCAGGAGTGAGTGGAATTCAAATCCCATCAGAACCAGCGGACCCTGGACCCTGGACACCCAAGAAGAGGCAGGGAGTAGGGAGACAACCTATGGGGCAGGGGCTTCCTGCCATCTGTCACCACGAAGGAAGGGCAGGGCCAGCCGAGGCAGACGAACCCCACGAAAAATGCTGGCTCCACATGTCAAGTGCCTGCTATATCATAAGCCACAGGGACAGTCCACTGTCTGAATCTGTGAGGTGGGGACTATTTTAACCTTTTACAGATGACAAAACAGGCCCAGAGAGGGGCACTAATCTGCCAGGACCCCAACAGCAGAAAGTGGGGCCAGAAAGAAGTCAG
Organism: Macaca fascicularis; assembly: GCF_037993035.2. Taxonomy (NCBI): domain Eukaryota; kingdom Metazoa; phylum Chordata; class Mammalia; order Primates; family Cercopithecidae; genus Macaca; species Macaca fascicularis. The sequence continues at coordinate 16,084,849 of NC_088389.1, read as the reverse complement.
GCCTTGACTCCAGGGGCCCCACCCTGAGCCCGGAAACCCCCTCCACCTCCGCCTACCAGGCTCCATCCCTCCCTTACCTCTGCCTGACACCTGTTCAGAGCCCCTCGCTCTGTGCTGTGGCTCCGCTGCCAGCCTGCTCCCTGCTTCGCCAGCTCAGGGCTCTCCTCCCCCACTCCCATTCCTGCAGAAACTTCTGGGTCTGTCTGGCACTGGGCAGGGGGAGGCAGGGCACAAAAGCAGTGCTGTGAACCAAGCGCCAGGTCTCAGGCCCCTCTGTGAAAGCCAAGGATGGGAGGGAGAGTGTGTCGGGTCACCCAGAGCCCCCGGGACTACTGGCTACATAATTTCTGGGATCCAGTGCAAAATGAAAATGCAAGTCCTCTTGCAAAAAAAAAGAAAAACCTAAGAATTTCAAGTTGGCAACAGCAGAGCATTAGCAGAGGGCCCTGACCCCTGGAACTGGCAGCTAGAACCCCAGGGCTGCATCCCAGCTGACAGCCCAAGGCCCTGGCCCAGTCCTCTGAGTCTTCCAGTCCCCAGATGAAGTAGTGATGCCTGGGAGGGGTGATGCTTGGGGCTCTCTCCAGCCCAGGGGTGCAGGGTCCTCGGGCTCAGCTCTTAGACCCGGTATTGCACCCTGGCCCAGCCGCTCCACAGTCATCCGGCTTCAGCTGAGTGGCCTCAGCTCATCTGTAAATCCGGCTAGCACCGGCCCTCCTCTGAGGATGGCAAGGTTCTGCTGGTGGGTCTTTTCTCCTCACTTTATTTTATTTATTTATTTATTTTTTTGGAGACGGAGTCTCGCTCAGTCGCCCAGGCTGGAGTACAGTGGCCATATCTCAGCTCACTGCAAGCTCCGCCTCCCGGGTTCCCGCCATTCTCCTGCCTCAGCCTCCCGAGTAGCTGGGACTACAGGCGCCCGCCACCTCGCCCGGCTATATTTTTGTATCTTTTAGTAGAGACGGGGTTTCACCGTGTTAGCCAGGATGGTCTCGATCTCCTGACCTCGTAATCTGCCTGTCTCGGCCTCCCAAAGTGCTGGGATTACAGGCTTGAGTCACCGCGCCCGGCCCTTCTCCTCACTTTATAGGTGAGGAAAATAAGGCCTGAGCCAGGCTAGACTCCCTCACAGCACCCACCCAGGGCTGCCCTCTGCCTTCCTGCTTTGCAGGGAGACTAAACCCACTTTCTTTCTTTCTTTTTTTTTTTTTTTTTTTTTGAGATGGAGTCTCACTCTGTCGCCCAGGCTGGAGTGCAGTGGCTCACAGCAACCTTCGCCTCCTGGGCTCAAGCAATTCTCCTGCCTCAGCCTCCAGAGTCGCTGGGATTACAGGCACCCGCCACCACATCCTGCTAATTTTTCATATTTTTAGTAGAGACAGGATTTCACCATGTTGGCCACGCTGGTGTCAAACTTCTGATCTCAAGTGATCTATGATCTGCCCACCTCGGCCTCCCAAAGTGCTAGGATTACAGGCGTGAGCCACTGTGCCTGGCCCACTTTTTTTTTTTTTTTGGTAGAGACTGGTTTTGTCATGTTGCCCAGGCTGGTCTCGAATTCCTGGTCTCAAGCAATACTCCCGCCTTAGCCCCTACTGTGCCAGGCCCAACCCCAGATTTAACAGCTAATTTAACTTGCCATTTGACCTAGAACCAGGGAAGCAACATGGGTGGAGGACTTTCCCTCCCACTCAGAGTCCTTCCTCCTGGCCCTGGCTGTCTTCTCACTGGGTACAGAACGGGGTTCCCAAAGAAGTCTCTGGCCTGGGGTCAGTTTCCTGGGCCAGAGCAGTGAAGGAACCAGCCCCCCGGAGCAGCCCTGACCTACTGGGGAAGGGGTTGGGCTGGGGCCACCAGCAGGAGGTTGCTGGGGAAGAAACTGAAGCCCAGCCAATGTGGGCCCGGGTAGGGGCCTCAGGGATTCCAGTCAACAGCTTCTGGGACAGCTGGGCTCGGTGGATCACCGCTGCAATCCCAGCACTTTGGGAGGCCGAGGCGGGTGGATCACCTGAGGTCAGGAGTTCGAGACCGGCCTGGCCAACATGATGAAACCCCATCTCTACTAAAAATACAAAAAATGAGCTGGGCGTGGTGGCGGGCGCCTGTAATACCAGCTACTTGGTAAGCTGAGGCAGGAGAATTGCTTGAACCCGGGAGGTGGAGGTTGCAGTGAGCCGAGATCGCGCCACGGCACTCCAGCCTGGGCAACAAGAGCAAAACTCTGTCTCAAAAAAAAAAAAAAAAAAAAAAAAGCTTCTGAGATTGTGACAGGGAAAGAAGCTCTAGTCTCCACATTAGACACATGACCACGCTAGAGACAGTGTCCAGAAAACACACGTTTACCCGTACGTTCCTGATACGGCCCCGGCAGTCACAACTCCAAGGCCCCTTCACCCAACGAACCCCAGGCTCCTGGCTGCCCCAACCAGGGCGGCCGGCCTGAGAAGTGTGGCACCAAAAGGTAGTAGGGGTGGCTGGGGAGGAAGGACCAGGACTGGCACAAGGTCATGATGATGCTGGTGAGTAGGGGGCCATCAGCCCGAGGGACAAAGGCCACTTGACAGACCTGGAGGTGGGGTGAGCCCCCAAATGCCATGAATTACTCAGGGAGTAGAGGTGGAGACAGGGCTCCTCATTCCACTCCCCTTCAAGTCATGAGGCCTGAGATGGCTCCAAGTGTCGCCAGAGTGGGGCACTCCACCCAGCACGTGGCAGGAGGCAGGATCCATAAATTAAATGTTTTTGTGGAGTGTGATGGCCTGGGATGGGAGATCCCAGAGGCCTCCCAACAGCATGGCGGCTGGCAGGGCGACGGAGGCTACTCAGTCCTCCAGGACGGATGGGCGAACACGATGGGCCTCTTCTTGGCCCAGCGGGAGAAGACTGCCTTCTCAGTGATGAAGCGGTGGGCGCTTCGGGGCGCCTGCTCGTGTGCCAGGTACATCTGACATTCATCCAGTCGGCCCTTCTCGAAGTAGTGGTAAGGCACTGAGGGGTGGCTCTTCTCCCTGTGGGGTGGGGAACAGGGCTGGTGTGGGACAGAACTCACTCACCTCCTGCCACCCCTTGCTGCCTACCTTGACCACCCCTCGCCAGGCCCATGGGCTCATGGAGACCCATGCCTGATCCCTGGGAAGGCCAAGACACAGAGGCGAGTAGCAAATCCCAAAGGCCAGATCTCAAGTCCTGGCTCTGCCTCTTGCTAGCTGGATGACTCTGGGCCAGAGATGGACCCTTTGAGCCTCAATATCCCATGTGTAAAATGCAGATGGTCACATCCACCTTCTAGAACGAGTGCATAGATCAAGAGATGGAGACTGCAAGCACCCTGCTAGTGGTGCTGGGCTCCTGGTGAGGCTAGTGGTGCTGGGCTCCTGGTGAGGGAGGAGCTCTCATTCTCATGTCACAGAGCCACCAGCCCTGCACGCCCACCTCCCCATCAGCATCACAGGGGCCAGCCGTGTGGCCAGGGCCATGGCTGGGGCACAGGGACACCTGTCACCTGGGTGACCTGTTCTGAACTCGTTAGTTTCCATGATATTGAAATATAATAATATAGGCCAGGTGCGGTGGCTCACACCTGTAATCCCTGATCCCTGGGGAGGCCAAGGTGGGTGGATCACCTGAGGTCAGGAGTTCGAGATCAGCCTGGCCAACATGATGAAACCCCGTTTCTACTAAAAATACAAAAAATTAGCTGGGTATGGTAGCACGCGCCTGTAATCCTAGCTACTAGGGAGACTGAGGCAGGAGAATTGCTTGAACCCGGGAGGCAGAGGTTGCAGTGAGCCAAGATTGCACCACTGCACTCCAGCCCCAGCCTGGGCAACAAGAGCAAAACTCCGTCTCAAAAAAAAAGAAAGAAAGAAAGAAAAGAAATATAATAATATAACGATGGTACAAAATCATACCATAAACATATCTGAACTTGATGTCATGCTGGTATATAATACCAAATAGTATATAATATCAAAAATCATATATAATATTAAAAATTAAAACATATAAGATATATCACATATATATATGTGTGTGTGTGTATATATATCTATTTAGGCCCTATATATATAGGCCCTGACTGTGGTAAGCACTTTTGTGGATTATTCCTCCCCTAAATGTTTCAACAACCTTCCAAGGAAGATGTGGTTCTTTTCTCTATTTTCCACATAAGGAAACAGAGGGTCTGCAGGGTGGCATGACTGGCCCGTGACCAGCCTGTGGCCACAATGAGCAGCACTGGGGTTGCTGCTAAGGCAGCCTGTTTGACACTGAACTCTTCCCCAAGGCCCAGAGCCCAAGGGGTATCTGTGCTATGGTCACCCACCATGAAACCCACACACTCTTTGCCCCCACACCTCCCAAATCCTCTGGCTTAAGGCCTGGGAGGGCTCACAGTGCTCCCGGTGTCCCCGTGTGCCCGGCCCGGCCGGTCTGACCTGCAGTAGCTGTCGCTGACCATCCCATAGACCACGATCTCCTCACACAGCTCCAGCGCGAGGATCATGGTGAACCAGCCGGTGCTGAGGAAGGAGCCCGACTGCCTCCTGGGGTGGGTTGGGGGGACGGGGGGACACTGTCAACATGGGGCCTCGTGGTGGCTCCAGGCCCCAGTGGCACTTGGTATTTTCCCAGTCCAGGGCTATGCACCTCAACCTCTTGTGGGGGACCCTGGGGGAGGCTGGGGAGGGGGCAGAGCCAGCCCAAGGCCAGCAGTGGGTGACAGGCAGAACGGCACACAAACCCAGGCCTGATCACCTCCTCAGCACCCAGTGGGACTTGGGCCCAGCTACGCTTTGCAGGGTTTGAGTAAACCCTTGGATGATGGGTGTGGGGGCTCTGGCCATGTCCTCTCCTCATCTAAGGGACCAGGCCTGGGGAGACAGCAGGAAGCAGCAGGGCACCGTGGTTTGAAGTCGGGCGGGGTTGTCTAGAGTCCAAGGATCTTCCACTTGAACCCTGGCTCTGCTATGGGCATCACATTTGCTCGTGAACCTCTCTGAGCCTCATGACTGGTCTGTGAAGTGGAGATAATTCTAGGGGTTATAGGGAGGGAACACTGTCAGCCCAGACCCTGCCCCATGCCCCCATGCTCCACTTGGAGTCAGGGGCTAGGTGGTGGCTCCAGCCTCAGCTCTCTGGAGGCAGCAGCCCTGGGTACCCTCCCAGCCAAGGGCCACCACCCTCGACCTCTACAGGGCAGGTATGAACTGGTTCATTCATTCAAACTGAGCCCCACCCAGGCCCTGTGCTGGCCCTGAACCTGCCTCATCTGGTGCTAACATTCCCAAGGGAAGGAGACAAACAGATAAACAAGTAGCTAGGAGACAAATCTATAAGCAAGATGATGGCAGAGGGTGACACCTGCTGCCAAGACAAGGAAACAAAGGAATGGATAAAGAATGCCAGGGCAGCTGGGCGCGGTGGCTCACACCTGCAATCCCAGCACTTTGGGAGGCCGAGGCGGGCGGATCACAAGATCAGGAGATCGAGACCATCCTGGCTAACACAGTGAAACCCCGTCTCTACTAAAAATACAAAAAATTAGCCGGGCGCAGTGGCAGGCGCCTGTAGTCCCAGCTACTCAGGAGGCTGAAGCAGGAGAATGGCGTGAACCCGGGGGGCGGAGTTGCAGTGAGCCGAGATCGCGCCACTGCACTCCAGCCTGGGCGACAGAGCGAGACTCCGTCTCAAAAAAAAAAAAAAAAAAAGAATGCCAGGGCGGGAGGCACCCCTTCAGATGGGGTGGTAAGAGCGGGCTTCCCTGAGGAGGTGACCTGAGTAGCAAGAGGAGCCTGTCATGGGAAGATCTGGGAGAACATTCCAGGGAGAGGGAACGGCAGGTGCAAAGGACTGGATAGAAATAGGCATGGATGTCTGAGCCCCAGATAGCCAGTATGGGTAGAACAGGGAGAGTGAAGGAGACACAAGGTCACAGAGGCAGGCAGGGGCAGGATCACACAGGGCAGGCAGGCCAGGAGTGGTGGGGGTGGGAAGCCTGCAGCTTAGGTCAAGGTGGCAGCCATGGGCCATTGTATGTGGCAGATGATGGTACAAGGGGAGTCAGAGGCACAGCCCAGTTTTCTGGTGGATACACCAGAGGCTGACTGTTCTGTCTCCTGAGCACAGAGGCCGGTGGAGGAGCAGGCGTGTGGAGGAGGGACTGGCAAGAGTCATGAGTGCGCTTTTGGGTATGACATAAAATGAAACCTTGAATGCGGAGTGCTTCACCCAGTGCCTGGTGAGCAAAGAGGGCTGTTATTGCTCTGTGTTGTTTTGCTTTTTGCGACAGAGTCTCACTCTGTCACCCAGGCTGGAGTGTAGTGGTGTGATCTTGGCTCACTGCAACCTCTGCCTTCAGGTTCAAACGATTCTCCTGCCTCAGCTACTCTCCTGAGTAGCTAGAATTACAGGCATGCGCCATCATACCTGGCTAATTTTTATATTTTTAGTAGAGACGGGGTTTCACCATGTTGGCCAGGGTGGTCTTGATCTCTTGACTTTGTGATCCTCCCACCTGGGTCTCCCAAAGTGCTGGGATTACAGGCGTGAGCCACTGCGCCTGGCCCTAATTTTTATATTTTTAGTAGAGACGGGGTTTCACCATGTCGGCCAGGCCGGCCTCAAACTCCTGACCTCAAGTGATCCTCCCGCCTTGGCCTCCCAAAATGCCGGGATTACAGGTGTAAGACACCACACCCGGCCTCTAACTTTTATTATCCAGAAGGGATATCAGAGACCAAGTTAGACAGACCATTCCCTCCAGAGAGAAGCGCTCCCTCATGCCCCTCCACACACTGCCCAGTGCTTCCCGTCGGGTGCTCAAAAGGCCTAATAGCTCTCACCACCATTTGGGATTCTAGATCTGTGTGACAGTTTCCTGAGTGACATCCCCTTTTCCTCCTGCCCCCCATTAGAGGGCAGGACCATGTCTGCCTCCTTGAGTGCTGACCTCCCGGGCCTGACAGAGCAGAGCCCTGATGGACAAGAGACTCGCAGAGAATGAAGGTCCCCAGCTGCCAGGGAGACCCCAGCAGGCAGGCCCCAGGCTCACCGGTTCTTGCCCGTCTCGTCTTGGAAGATTTGGTCGCAGTAGGCCATCATGCGCTCAGTGAAGGTGTACACCTGCAGGCCGGGGTACATCCTGGTGAGCTGCAGCAGCGTGCGGTAGGTGCGGCCGCCGAGCACCCGGTCCATGTGCCTGCCCTGGCCCCATACCACGTAGAGCGTGTCTCGGGCCTTCTGGAAGTAGTGTGAGTAGTTGCGCAGCAGCAGCGGCACGCTTGTGTGTGAGATGACACGCAGGGTACTGCGCTGGCCCACGTCCGCCTCAAAGCCCACGGTGGGCGCTTGGTTCATGCGGAATACGCACTCGGCACCGTCGATCTCAGCACCCAGGCCTGAGCCCAGCATCTGGCCGGAGCTGGACACCACAGCACAGCTGCGGCAGGGCTCGCGGACCAGCGGCTGCAGGGCAGGCAGGGAGAAAGAGACAGAGAGGCATGAGCGTGCAGCTTACACCCCCTGCGCCTTCCCCAGGTATATCCACCAACCTCACTTGATCAGGTATCGGCTCGAAGGACTGTTATTGACCCATTTTACAGGCTGGGCAGCAGGGATGACTTTCCCAGATCACAGTGATATCCAGTGTCAGAGCTAAGGTTCTGCACTCAGCCCCCCCACTTCCTCATCAGCCATATTTGTGATCCTCATTCCTGTCGCTGCCTCTGAGGCCCTAACTGTCTCTACATAATAAGTTCTTATGAGGTTTGCTTGAGCAAATATTTATAAAACACTTAGAACAGTGGCTGGCACAGACTGGAGGTCATATCAGTATTTGTGAAGTAAACATGAACCTCAGTTCTTCAGAATCATTCTTAGGCCACTCCCTCCCCTGCGCATGCCTCACCCACACTGTGCCCAGTTTCTAAGTAAAAGCAGGGTCGTCAATGCCCAGGACAACTGTGGGACTCCCTGGTCCTGAGCCTGAATCCTGGCTCTGCCCCCTCCTAGCTATGTGGTCTGAGGCCAAGTCACTGGCCTCTGTGAGCCTCAAGTCTCTCATCTGTAAAATGGGAAAGAAAACATCTGGGCCGGGAGTGGTGGCTCACACCTGTAATCCCAGCACTTTGGAAGGCCGAGGTGGGTGGATCACCTGAGGTCAGGAGTTCGAGACCAGCCTGGCCAACATGGCGAAACCCCATCTCTACCAAAAACACGAAAATTAGCTGGGCGTGGTAGCACACTCCTGCAATCCCAGCTATTCAGGAGGCTGAGGCAGGAGAATCCCCTGAATCTGGCAGGCGGAGGTTGCAGTGAGCCGAGATCGTGCCACTGCACTCCAGCCTGTTGACAGAGTGAGATCCTGTCTAAAATAAATAAACAAATAAAAATATAAATGCAAAAAAAAAAAAAAGAAAAAGAAAACAACATCTGGCCGGGCACGGTGGCTCACACCTGTAATCCCAGCACTCTGGGAGGCTGAGGTGGGTGGATCGCTTGAGATCAGGAGTTCAAGACCTGCCTAGCCAACATGGTGAAACCCCATCTCTAAAAATTAGGCAGGTGTGGTGGCGCACGCCTGTAGTCCCAGGGCAGGGCTAGGGCAGGCACATGGACCGGGTGCTCGGCGACCGCACCTACCGCACACTGCTGCAGCTCACCCGGATGTACCCCGGCCTGCAGGTGTACACCTTCACTGAGCGCATGAGGGCCTCCTGTGACCAGATCTTCCAGGACGAGATGGGCAAGAACCGGTGAGCTATTCGGGAGGCTGAAGCATGAGAATCACTTGAACCCGAGAGGTGGAGGTTGCAGTGAGCTGAGGTTGCAGTGAGCTGAGATCGCATTACTGCACTCCAGCCTGGGTGACAGAGTGAGACTCTCTCTCTCTCTCAAACAAACAAACAAACAAACAAAAAATAATTTCTTGGCCGGGCACGGTGGCTCACGCCTGTAATCCCAGCACTTTGAAAGGCCAAAGCAGGCAGATCACCTGAGGTTGGGAGTTCGAGACCAGCCTGACCAACATGGAGAAACCCCATCTCTACTAAAAATACAAAATTAGCCAGGTGTGGAGGCGCATGCCTGTAATCCCAGCTACTCGGGAGGTTAAGGCAGGAAAATCACTTGAACCCGGGAGGCAGAGGTTGCAGTGAGCCGAGATCGTGCCATTGCACTCCAGCCTGGGCAACAAGAGCAGAACTCCATCTCAAAAAAAAAAAAATTCTTCTTAGAACCTAAGGCTCAGAGCCGAGATCGCACCACTGCACTCCAGCCTGGGCAACAGAACAAGACTCTGTCTCAAAAAAAAAAAAAAAAAGAAAAGAAAAAAAAAAAGAACCTAGGGCTCAGAGAGATGACATGATTGGCCAGGATCACATGGCTGGTGAGCAGAGGGGCCAAGTTCAAGGTCCAGTTTGGGACAAGCCCAGCTGTCACTACCCACCCCAGATGCATTGCCTGGCCCACTTACCTTCCCATCTGGCACACTGCTATATCCACTGAAGTGCAAGGGGCCCGGCACAGTGGGCCTGGAGTCTGTGGAGAAGTGGTGGTCCAGGCAGGTGGCCAGGCAGAGAGGCAGGCCGGCCCAGCAGCACAGGAGGAAGTAGACGGCAGAGAAGACCACAGAGCACAGGATGATGAGCACGAGCCGACCCTGAGGGAGACAGTGGCCATGGGCGGGTGTATGTGGGGAGGGGCTCCCAGAAGCCCCTTCAGCGCTGCACCTGGCCTCCTGGGTCTAGAGCAGCTCCTAGAACAGCAGCAGAATCCAGTCTCCACCCATTGGGCCTTACATGGGGATGCCAAGCTCTGGGCACATAAGGCCCTGGAGATACCACTGTCATTATCCCCACCTTCTAGATAAGGAAAGCAGTTCGGGGTGAAGTGAGTAGTACAAGGCCATACAGCAAAGAAGCACCACAGTGGGGCCTTAAATACAGGCTGGAAAGCCCATATTTCTAACTGGAGGCTGGGGTGTACCATGTGAGCTGTGGCTCTCCATCCCTCTGGGCCTGTTTCCTCCTCTACAAACTGGGGACTGATAACGCCTACCGTGACCTGTGGCTCTCCATCCCTCTGGGCCTGTTTCCTCCTCTGCAAACTGGGGACTGATAACGCCTACCGTGTGAACTTACAGGAGGGGCAGTGAAAGCGTTCTGTATACTGTAAAGTGCTGTGCACATGACAACGGGAAAGTGGTGCCTCAGAAGGGCCACCAGCCTCTTCAGCCTAGGACCAGGGCTGCCTAGTGTGGCCCTGCCTCCGCCCCACCCCCAGCTGACTCAGTGGCCGTCTGATGATCAGCAGGCCAGGTGGCACAAGGAGATTGGAGCAAATGTCATTCAAGAAATGGCTTTAATAATTGAAAAGCTGGTGCCTGGAGGCTCCTGCCTCCAGAAACCATGTTCCAAAGGCCGTTGGAACCAGGAAGCTCTTCTAGCCATCCGGGCTAGGCCCAGCCTGGGGCTGCCCTCCTGGCAGACTTAGTGAATGCCTCCACCACCACCAAGCCTCCCAGGAGGGGAGGGGCTTGGTGGCAGCAGAACTGCGGGCTAGTCACTGGGTAGTGGTCCACCCTGGTCACCACCTGTGTCTCTCTGGGCTCCAGTTTTCTAGACTCGAGGCACAAGTCCCTAGGCCACCGTTCAGAAGCCACCGAGCCCTTGGCTGGTGCTCTCTGAAAATCAGAAGTGGGCAAGTCGCCCCCACCCCCCACCCCATCACCCCCACCCACCCCAGCGCATCCTGCCCAAGGCCCACCATTTTCTGCCCGCAAGCTACGTCAGCTTCTAAAAATAAGTCTTTCCTGTGTGGCCAGCTATGCAGGGGAGGTAGTTCTGCCTGGCACCTGCTCCCCTGCCCATGAGGAACCAGAGACCTTGACTCAGGCAGTTGAGATGAACTGCCCCCCACAGCCAGCTGTCTCTCTCTCACAACCCGGGGCTTCTGCGGTAAAGACAAGAGCGGCTGAACTGAACTTTCACACCCCCAGTCCCAGGTAGGCCTTGCCTGGTTAGCTCGTAGTGTTACCTCCATTTTACAGGGATAGCAAGGTACGGACACCGCAGAGGGGATGCCACCCGCCTGGGGTCACACAGAGAGCTGGACTTTGAGGCCATTCTGCCTTTCTCTGCTCGGCAGCAGGGAGGTCAGAAGTGGCAGTGGCTCCTGGGGTGGAGAGGCTGCTGAGCTGCTCCGCTGGTCAGGGTCTCTGCGTTCCCTGGAAGTCCTCCTTCTTCCACCACTTACCGGAGCCTTCATGCTGTCACTGTCCCTCGGTAGTCTAGGGGCTGCTGTCTCCAGGGCTGGGGCTGGGAAGGGGTGGGAGCCGGGCACCTGCCAAGACCCAGAAACTCAGAGCTAGGAGGGGTAAGGCACATGAGGTTCTAGGCTATCGGGAAAACTGAGGCAGGGGAGGGTACAGGCCGGGGTGAAAGCACATGGCGCCCGGGAATCCAACCCCTTGACGTCTCCAAACACCGGAAGGCAATGTCCCCATCCTAAAAGAGCAGGACTCAGCGACTTTTGCGAGACCTCCTGCCAACCCAAGAGGCATCCAGGGGGCACCCCCAGCTCAAGGTCACCAATCGGGTCTGGGGCAGAGACAACCAGAAGCCCGGAATTCCACCCCATCCATCCTACCTCTCTACCCGGGGGACGAATGGAGAGGCCGGGGAAGGGCAGGACGTGGGATTTTCACCGCCCTTCCAGATTCCACTGCCTCATCTCCCGGCCGGGTGCTAACCGGGCGTGGAGGCTGGGGTTCGCAGGAGGCTCGCGATCCGCTGCTCGGAGCTCCATGGCCCCCGGGCCGGGCCGACCGGACTGGAAGCTGATCCGAGCGGCCAGAGGCAGGGGGCGGGGCCGGGGCCGGCAAGGACGGGCGGAGACTCGCGCGCCTGGGGCGGGGCCTGCGCGCCGCAGGCGGATCCTACGAGCGCAGCCTGCGCGACCTGGGGAGGGCTCTGCGCGGCCGGGACGGGGCGGGACGTGAATGGCTGGCGGCGAGGCCTCCAGCTAGGGGCGGGGCCTCAGGGCCGGGGGCGGGGCTTCAGAGCCGGGGCCGAGTGTGAGTACCAGCATCTCCCTTTTCTGTCCTCCGCATTTCCAGCAGGCTCCTGCCTGGGCGAGGCTGTCGGGCCGCAGGGGAAAGAGACCTAGAATGTGTCGGGGGCCACCGGGCAGTGGCGGCCTGGCTGTCCGGACTTGAGTGTCTCCATTTCTGAAATGGTGGTTGGGCAGGGAAATTAAGCGGGGCTTCCGGTCAGGCAGTCCACGTTTCAACTGGTAGGGTTGCTGGATTTATCAAGTAAGATAGAGAATGCCTAGTGACACTGGAAATTCAGATAAACAACGAATACATAAGTTATTTTCAATATGATTATTTTATTATGATTATGTCAGTGTGACATTCACCTGAGCCTGTTTTTCTCCTCTGAGACCCACGTGCAGAAGCGGCTCCTGTCACAGCCAAGATTCGAACCCAGGCAGTTTCACTCCAGACCCGGGGCTGTGACCACCTACTCTTACCTCTCAAAGGCTCCCTCGCTGGAATGTCCTCCAAATCCAAGTCAAGTTAGCCCAGGCCCTGGGCAGATGCCGCAGTGTGTCCTATTGGGGTCCCTTGGGATCTCAGAGGCAACTGCCTTCAGGCGCCAGGCTGGTGGCAGAAAGCACTGGGACGGTAGCAGGGGTGGGCCTATGGGGAAGTGAGAGGGCACACTTCCCGTCTAAGTTTTTTTTTTTTTTTTTTTTTTGAGACAGAATCTCTGTTGCCCAGGCTGGAGTACAGTGGCACCGTCTTGGCTCATTGCAACCTCCGCCTCCCGGGTTCAAGCAATTTCCAGCTAACTTTTGTATTTTTAGTAGAGACAGGGTTTCACCATGTTGGCCAGGCTGGTATCGAACTCCTGACCTCAAGTGACCTGCCTGCCTCAGCCTCCCAAAGTGCTAGGATTACAGGTGTAAGCCACCACGCCCGGCCCTTGTTTATGATTTTTTTTTTTTTTTTTTGCAAAATGTTGCATTGGCCAGAAAGATCTTCTCCCCATCCCCGCCACACCCACCTCCGCTGGCCTGGGAACCAGCTTGGGCTCCTTCCCTGGTCTCCATTTCAAACTCCTTTTTCCTTTTTCTCAGAGGCTCAGGCCTGGGCTAGATGCCAGGGTATCTGTCCCCAGCTCAGCAACCTTCCCAGTCTACCCTGCTCTAGGTTCAAAGCCATATCACCCCTGGGCCTGGTGCTGTAGGACTCAGTGCCTGTCCAGGGGCTGGGAGGAGGGCTGCTGTAGTGGCCCTGCCCCCCAGGGGCCTCCTTTGAGCACAAACTCTCCTGTCTCTGCCACTCCAGCCTGGACACATGTGGGGAGTAGTGGTTCACCCTCAGTCACCATGGCTCCTCACCCACACAAGGCAGTGTGTCCCCAAAGCCAGGGCCCTTCCTTCTCAGTCCTCATTCTTCAAGTTTCTTTGCTCATAGGCCCAACCCTGAGGGCACAATGGTGAGAAGTTCCCTATGGATTCACGCACTGCCCACAATGGCTGGTGAGATGATGATTCCTTCCCCAGAGAGGCAACTCCACCCTTGCTAGGACCACATGGAGACAGCAGCATGCCCAAATGGTCCGGGCTCCCAGGGGAGCTGAGGATCATAAGACTACAGTGGAACTGTGACCGGGAAGTCCTACAGCCCCAGAGAAACTTCTTCACTTTGCTTTTGGCAAAAACCTACTCTGCTTACCACAACCTACATGATCCTACATGGGGTGAACTCCTTCAGTCAGCCTTTACCGACCCTGGCCACCCTCCGGCCGCCAATCATACTGAAGCCGTTCCTACTGCAGGACCTTTGCACTCACTGTGTCCTCTGCTGGACGGCACTAGTCATAGAGTGGCTCCTCTTGTCATTCAGCTGAAGCATCACCTCCTCTGAAAAGCCCTTGCCAACCACCCAGCTGACACTGCACCCCCATCCCTCTTGCCTCACCCCAACTCAGTATTTCATAGTGGTTGTCACACTCTGAAATTGCCCTGTGTATTAACCGGTTGCCTCGTTTATGGTCCACCTGCCCCACAGACTCTAAGCTCCATGTGGGCCAGGGCACCTCCACACCTGCACAGAGCCCAGCACAAACTAGGTGCTAGGTCACGTCTATCAATGCATGAGTTAGGAGAGCCTGGGTCCCATGAGTTCTTGAACAAATCACTTTCCTCTCCAGCCTGAGGTCCCGGCTAGGCTCATGGCCAGAGACCCAAAGGTGGAGAGGGGCTGAGTCATCCTTATGTGTGACAGCAGGACTCTGTGGCACTGACTCAGCCCTGTGGGATCCAGACGGGTAGAAATGTGGAGTCAGACTCTAGTTCCTCTTGCAATTCCCTGCCACCTCTGAGTTTCCCTGGCCCATCACCTCCTGAGTGATGGGCATGACACACTCTATGTCACAACTTCCTGCTAAAGCAAGAACAAGAAATTTCCACTCAGCTCATGCCAGCACAGAGAGGTTGAGAAATCAGGCAAGGTCACCCAGCCAACTAGGAGTGATATCAATATTTAAAGTACATATATTCTGGTGAAGTGCAGCGGTTCATGCCTGTGGGCCCAACACTTTGGGAGGATCAAATTGGGCGAATTGCTGGAGCCCAGGAGTTCAAGATCAGCCTGGGCAATATGGCGAGACCCTGTCTCTGCAGAATAAAATAAAAGTAGCCAGGTGTAATGGCACATGCCTGTAGTCCCAGCTACTTGGGAGGCTGAGGTGGGAGGATCACTTGAGCCCAAGAGGTTGAGGCTGCAGTGAGCTGTAATCCATGCCACTGCACTCAAGCATAGGTGACAGAGGGAGACCCTGTCTCCAAAAAACCCAAAAACCAAATATTCCAGGAACCCTGCAGCCAGAGCTCTCTCTTTCCTCCCGCTTCCCCCTCAGCCATCTTTCTTTTTTTGTTGTTGTTTTGTTTGAGACACAGTCTTGCTGTGTTGCCCAGGCTGGAGTGCAGTGGTGCCATCTCGGCTCACGGCAACCTCTGCCTCCTGGGTTCAAGGCATTCACCTGCCTCAGCCTCCGAAGAAGCTGGGACTACAGGCGCCCGCCACCACACCTGGCTAATGTTTGTATTTTTAGTAGAGACGAGGTTTCACCATGTTGGCCAGGCTGGTTTCAAACTCCTGACCTCAAGTGACCCACCCACCTTGGCCTCCCAAAGTGCTTGGATTACAGGCATGAGCCACCACGCCTCGCCCCTCAGCCATCTTTCTTTGGTGGGATCTGATGGGTCAGTGGAGTAGCAGTGTGCATTGCAGCTGAATGACTTCCCCGAGGTCCTGCACCGTCCAATCCTGGGGGTCCACTCTTGGCCCACGTGGCCCCCTCCCACTCGGAAATGTTTTCCTTCTCTCACTCCAGGCCCTTGCTGTGCTCTTAACTTGGGACCCTCCTAGGGACATGTCAGACTCTTCTCTGGTCTCAGTGGAGAAGTTAAAGCCTTTCCCCCAATACTATCCATTAAATGATCAGGTAGCGGTCCCTTCCCCCAGACTGTGAGTTCCGCGAGTTCCATGGAGGCAGAATCTGTGCCACTTGCTTCCTCCCCAGGTCCCCATTACCCAGCAGAGGGCCTGTCACATGGCAGGTGCTCAGCAAATATTTAATGAGTTAATGAGGTCTGTTTCCATTCTTTCATTTTACAGATTAGACCAGCGAGGCACAGAGAGGTTTAGCACCTTGCCCCAGTCACACAGCCAGGCCCTGGAGCAGCTCTGAAGGGAAGGCCCGCTTGGGCTTGGGCATGGTCAGATTGAACTGGGGTCAGAGGCCAGGCTGGAGTTTGCTGGAGGAAGGAGAAGGAGTGATCAGGGGCCATGCAGGCTCCCGGTGATGTCTGTGCAGCCAAGACCTTGGTCTGACCATGGACCCTTGCCCCCATTTCA
This sequence comes from Macaca fascicularis, assembly GCF_037993035.2. Taxonomy (NCBI): domain Eukaryota; kingdom Metazoa; phylum Chordata; class Mammalia; order Primates; family Cercopithecidae; genus Macaca; species Macaca fascicularis. Next base: position 16,068,918 of record NC_088389.1, on the reverse strand, counting down.
CTGATGAGAAAAGTGACTTTCAAAGAAGGGCAGAGCTCACTTCAGATCAATAGTAGACACCGTTCAGAATGCCTCCCAGAGCTCCAGGCAGCCCCCCAGGACCCCACCTTCCCCCACCTGCATCCCTAGAGTATCGGGCCAGGAGCAGGGGGTCGGGAGGCCTGGGTACTCGGGGCCGACCTTGCCACTTACCGGTGCATAAGCCCCTTAAAGTCTCTGGGCCTCAGTTTCCCCATCTGGACGACAAGAGGGCTGCAGCCTTCAGCCTCCCCCCTTGCCCAGATCATGAGGACCAAGCTGCAGGAGCTGGTGGTTAAGAATACAGGCTCCGGAATCCAAAAGTCATGGTTGAGTCCTGGTTCCAGCATTTATTGCTGAATGATCTTGATCGGTCCCTTCACCCCCTGAGCCTCCATTTCATGGTCTGTAAAAAGAGAATAATAGCATTTTTTTAAGGACTAAATGAGCTAAAGTAGGGGAATCCTTGGCATGATGCTGGGCACGGCACCACCGTCAAACCGGGCTGCGCGGTTACGGTATTAGTTAGGGGATGCTGCCCTCTGGCGACCATCAGGAGGAAGCGCAGGCGAGATGCTCGGGCCCAAGGGAACCGGTGTTCCTGGCGTGAGCCCACCATCCAGATCCGGAAAGTGGGGCCGGGCGCCCGTCACTCTGTGTGCTCCTCCACCCACTGGCAGAGGCGACGGGCGTAGCGAGCCGGGCTGACAGTGGAGAAGGTCCGGCCCGGGTAGCGCAGTGTCTTCCACAGGTGCTCCAGCCGCTTGCGGAGCCCGTAGACCGTGGCGAGATCCACGACGCCCAGGAAATAGCGCTGCTCAGGCCCGTCCAGGATGTGTAGGGCGTTGGGGGCGTCGGGCAGCAGCCGGCGGTTTTGGACTCCCGACTCTTCCGGGCTCTGTGCCCCTTGCACAGACCTGGGGGCCGACAGGAGGATGAAGCTGCCACCTCCTCCAGGAAGCCCCAGCCAGTCGGCTCTGCAAGCCTGGCCAGGCTGCCCACCCCTCTACCAGCTCATTCTCACACCCCCTGTGTGCCTAGGTTTGTGAAGTCAGGTAGATGAGAAAAGTCAAAGTGTTGGGCTAGAGCTGCACTGTTCAGTACTTAGAAATTGGCCACAGGTGGCCACTGAGCCTTGAAATGTGGTGCCACATGACTTCAAGTAAGTCTATTTCCTAAATTTCTGTTTGGAGTCATCCAACCCTAGAAGTCTCAGGGTCGCGGAGCAGAAGTTTTGTGAATAAAATCCAGCGACCCCAGTTTGCAGAAGGCGTATGTATGATTTTGCCTCAAAATGTATTCCATACCAGAAGGTACCTTTGGCGGGGCGCCCAGTCCCAGCAGAAGCAGGTTCAATTCCCTAACTTTGTCCTCAGGCATCGCTGAGGGGCTTTAATCCTGTCCTGTCTGGGTCTGGGGGTAAATACACCAATGAGAAAAAAGCCCTGCCCGCGCTAGCCAATCAGAACTCAGTGGTCTGGGCGTCTGAGCAGAATGCTGGTACCCTGTGGGCTACCTGGATGACGGGGAGATGCGCGATGGGGAAGTTCTGAGTAGGGGCTGGGAACTGGGTGGGGGTGGGGCTGGGACAGCCAACATAAAAGTATTTCAATGTCACAACAGTTCCATGCAAACCAGGAATCACTGACTGAATGACAGCGGTGGCCTAAGCACCAGCTAGGGGGAGAAGGCAAGGGAGAAGCTGACCTCGCTTGGATGCGCAGATGTGGGAGGCTCTGTGCCCCGTGGCAGGCTTGCCACCATCCGGTCAGGACATGTCCAGCCTAGCCACAGACTGCTTGAGGAGCCATGACTCCAAATTCTACCCAAGCCTCACCCATCCCAAGTTCTTCCTCCGAGGGGAAGGAACAAGGCACGGGATGAGACGGGTGGCGGCTGGATGAGCGGACCTCCTCCTTCACTCCCCTTGTCCACCCACTGGATCAGTGGAGTGCCTGTCTTAGCCCCTACGTAATTCTGTTCGACCTCAGGAGTGGGTCTGAGGGAACAGAAATGGAAGTAGCTGGTCAAGTACTAACATGAGTCCCCAGAAGTCATTCTGCAACCTCATGTCCCCTTCCCGAGCCTCAGTTCTCACATTTCTCAAATGGGGATGAGTCTACCCTCCCAGTGAGGCTCCCAGTCAGCGTGAAGGAGTGACAGTTACCACTACTGAGATGAGGATGGGAAGACGGTGCCAACGATGATGACCTCAGGGTCCTGGAAGTAGAATGACCAGCTTAAAGGGCAAGGACCCTTTAAAGCAAAAATTAGGCTGGGCGCGGTGGCTCATACCTGTAATCCCAACACTTTGGGAGGCTGAGACAGATGCATCTCTTGAGTTCAGGAGTTCAAGACCAGCCTGGTCAACATGGCAAAACCCCTTCTCCACTAAAAATACAAAAATTGGCCGGGTGCTGTGGTTCACACCTGTAATCCCGGCACTCTGGGAGGCAGAGGCAGGTGGATCACCTGAGGTCAGGAGTTCAAGACCAGCATGGACAACTTGGTGAAACTCCATCTCTAATAAAAATACAAAAATTAGCCAGGCATGCTGATGTGTGCCTGTAATCCCAGCTACTCAGGAGGCTGAGGGAGGGAGAACTGCTTGAACCCGGGAGGCAGAGGTTGCAGTGAGTCAAGATCACGCCACTGCACTCCAGCCTGGACAACAGAGTAAGACTCCATCTCAAAAAAAAAAAAAAAATTAGCCAGGCATGGTGGTGGGTGTCTGTAATCCCAGACTCAGGAGGCTGAGGCAGGAGAATCACTTGAATCCAGGAGGCAGAGGTTGTACAGTGAGCCAAGAGGGCACCACTGCACTCCAGCCTGGGTGACAGATCAAAACTCCGTCTCAAAAAAAAAAAAGCAAAAATTTAAAAAATTAAAAATAGGTCTTTTAAAAAAATTTTTTTTTAAATTTAAAAATAGGTCTTTTTCTCTGCTCTGAAACCTTCGAGGGTTCCACAGCCCCATTGGAAAATGGGCAGATTCTTCAAATAATCACCAAAGCTCTTCTCCAAGTGGACTTCATCTGTTCTGTCCCCTGCTGCAGTCCACCTGTGCCCCTCCTGCCCTACCAGCTAGGCTTCTCCAGCCCTCCCCTCTACACACACTCGCACGCACGCACACATGCACGCATGCGCACACACGCACACACACCCATGCATGCACGCACACATACATATGCACACACGCACGCACACACACACATGCACATACACACACACACAAACTCTGCACTTTCCAGCCTTCGTGTCTTTGGCTGCATTGCTCCCGGCAGAGGGAAGGCACCCCCACGCCCCCATGTCTGTCTTTCCTTTACTCTCACCACCTCAATCTCGCTGTTGCCCCTGTGGGGGGCTCACCTGGCTGTACGGAAGATGAGGCTGCTGCCCAGGCCCCTCTCATCCTCGTGGAGACATTGGAAGGCCATCAGGAGGCTGTAATCCAGCACGTTGAGCTCCCGGAGGAAGGTGGTGTCCAGTTCCATCTGGCGGAGGAACCAGTTCCGCTGGGGCCCTGCCGGAGCATCAGTGCCCCAACCTGAGCGCTCATCATGTGCCAGCCACGGTGCTCCACACACTCTGCCCCGTGACAGCACGTGGCATTACTGTCCCCATCTCACAAATAAAGAAACTCATCTGTAATTTGCCTTGGTCACCTAGCTAGGAAGTCATGGAGCCTGAATTGGAACTCTGCTCTGCCTGATTCCAGAATCTGGGCTCTTTTATTTTTATTTTTTGAGACGGAGTCTTGCTCTGTTGCACAGGCTGGAGTGCAGTGGCGCCATCTCGGCTCACTGCAACCTCTGCCTCCTGGATTCAAGCGATTCTCCTGCCTCAGCCTCCTGAATAGCTGGGATTACAGGCATGTGCCACCACGCCCCGCTAATTTTTGTGTTTTTAGTAGAGACGGGGTTTCAGCATCTTAGCCAGGCTGGTCTTGAACTACTGACCTCGTGATCCACCTATCTTGGCCTCCCAAAGTGCTGGGATTACAGGCATGAGCCACCATGCCCAGCAGAAACTGGGATCTTAATGACTCAGGCAGAGGGCAGCAGGGACACCCTTCTAAACTTCACCCTGAATGAAGGAGGGGCAGGCAGTGACCACCCCCGTGACTCACCCAGCTTGATGGTCTTGCCCTGAAAGTTGAGGTCCTTCAGCACCAGAACAATGGGGCTGCCCTCAGGGGCAGGATCCACCCAGCGGCTCACCTCGCAGCCTTTGATGTCATACCTGAGTGAGGCGACAGAATTCAGCTTTACATAGATTTGAGACACACAGAGAATCTCACAAGAGCTTCCAGTGACTACTTGTGTGCACTGAACTATTACATAGATCATCCCCAATCCTCAGCACAACCCTGGCCTGCCTGCCTCTTTCTTTCTTTTTCTTTCTTTCTTTCTCTCTCTCTTTCTTTCTTTCTCTTTCTTTTGTTTCTTTCTTCCTTCCTCTTTCTTTTTCTTTCTCTTCCTTCCTCTCTTTCTTTTTCTTTCTTTTTTCTTTCTCTTTCTCTCTTTCTATATTCCTTCCTTTATTTCTTTTTTCTTTCTCTTTCTCTCTCTCTTTCTTTCTCTTCCTTCCTTCCTCTCTTTCTTCTTTCTCTCTTTCTTTCTCTTCCTTCCTTCCTCTTTCCTTTTTCTTTCTTTCTCTTTCTTTCTTTCTCTCTCTTTCTCTTTCTTTCTCTCTTTCTTTCTCTTTATCTTCCTTCCTTCTTCTTTCTTTTCTCTCTCTCTCTTTCTCTTTCTCTCTCTCTCTTTCTCTTCCTTCCTTCCTCTTTCTTTTTCTTTCTTTCTTTTTCTCTTTCTCTCTTTCTCTTTCTCTCTCTCTTTCTCTTCCTTCCTCTTTCTTTCTTCTTTCTTTCTCTTTCTCTTTCTCTCTCTTTCTCTTTCTTTCTCTCTCTCTTTCTTTCTTTCTCTCTCTTTCTTTTTTTCCCTTCTTTCCCTTCCTTCCTTCCTTTTTTTTCCTTGAGATGGAATCTCACTTGCTTCTTTCTTTTTTTAGAGAAGGTCTTACTCTGTCACTCAGGCTGGAGTGCAGTGAAACAAACACGGCTCACTAAAGCCTCGACCACCTGGGCTCAAGCAATCCTCCCACCTTAACCTCCCAAGTGTCTGGGACTACAGGCACATGCCACCACACCCAGCTAATTTTTTATTTTTTGTAGAGGCAGGGTCTCACTGTATTGCCCAGGGTGGTCTCCAACTCCTGGGTTCAAGTAATCCTCCTGCCTTGACCTCCCAAAGTGCTGTGATTACAAGCGAGACCCACCATGCCGGGCCCTATAGCTGAACCCTGGTCTATTATTGTTTCTGAGTTAAAGATAAGAGCAGAGCAGGCATTCACACTCAGGCCACTGGAGGCCCAGCCTAGGCTTGAGCCCTGCCTGTGCCTGCCTCTGGACACCTTGTTACCCCTGAAGGTGTCCCAGACACAGGGATCCAACCCCAGGCGGAGGCACCAGGAGGGCCTGGGGGCAGCCAATGGGGGGGGGCAGGGAACCTGTGGGCAGAGCCAGCACTGGAGGGCACAGGGGGCTACGGTGCAGTCAGAGGCTGGGTCTGAGTCGCTGCTCCCCACATGTTAGCTGTGTGGCCTTCTCCTTCCTCGGTTTCTCATCTAGGAAGGAGGATAAGAGCTGCCCCTCAGACTCCTTCTGGGAATTAAAAAGCATGAGAAGGGCCCAACACGGCGCCTAACGCACACTGAGTGCTCCAGATATGCTGGGCGTGAGCGTTACTGTCTCTGACCCACCAGATCTTGGGAACGCCCCTTCTCCTTCCTGGGCCTCAGTTTCACCTTCTGGCTAGTGAGTGTGGGTGCTTCAGGTGGTGAGTTTCGGCTGGGGTGGGGCACCAAACCTGCTTGGGCCACTCACCTCTCGGAGATGCGGCCGGCGGGGTAGAAGACGCTCTGCATGACGATGAAGTACGTCTGGGGGCCGGGACAAGGAGTGAGGGAGGCCGGCTGTCGCCCTCCAGCCGCCCGCTCCACCCAGCCACCTCTCCTTGGCTTCACCCACCTTCTTTCCCCGGTCCACCCGCAGACTGTGCACTCCTGGAAGGGGAGAGGGCGCCGAATGAGGATCCCCAAACTCCACGACCCGGGGTGCATCCGGCACCGGCACCAGTCCCAGGGCCAGGCCACGCCTCCTTCTCAAGATCCGCGGCACCCGGACCCTTCCTTGTCTGGGGTCCGGATCTCGACCCGATCCCACCCCTAAACCCAACTCCAGTGGTGCCCCGCCCCCATGCATGTCCCCAACCCCATGCCCTACAACCCCAAATCCGCCCATTTGGGCCCCGCCCACATACCCCGCCCTCCCCAGGTATATTGCCACCTAGGACCGGCCCCCACCGAGCCCCGCCCGCAGCCGCGTACCCAGCAACCGCGCCAGCAGCGAGTGCGGGTGCCGCTGCAGGTGCTGCACGTAGCGGGGCAGGTGGGCGAGCAGAGCCTGCACCTCTCGGCGCCCCTGGGTCTTCAGGAAGAAGCGCTGGTCGTGGCTGGGGGGCAAGAGAAAGAGGTCACTGCCCAGGCCTGACTGCAGCGGCTCTCACCCGGCCCCCTTCCCCGACCTGTGCATGTGGATCTCGCTACCAGGTCTCGGCACCGCCCCTCTAGCCTTCGGCCCTCGCACTCTTCTCCTCTCCCATCTGTCCACCGTCCGGCGCTGACCCTCCCAGATCAGGGCCGCTCTGTTTCTCTCTTCAGGGGGCCTTCCCCGCCACTGGGAATTCTGCCCTCCCAGCCAGGGGTACCACTCCCACCCCTGCCCCACCCCTGCCGCAAGCTCACGACAGGAAGAAGCTGGCCTTGCTCTTGGAGGTGCTGAGGAACTGCAGGTAGGGGCCGCCGGGGCCCAGGGCAGCCTGATAGTCGTCCTCCGCCAGGCCCAGGGAGCGGCGCAGCCAGGCAAAGGCGGGGCCGGCCAGCGTGCCCAGCTCGAAGCCCTGCAGGGGAGGAAGAGCCTCCTCTGGAGTGTCTGCGTGGGCCCGGGTGTGTGCAGTTGGTCCTGGGACAGGAGGGTCAGGGTGACTACACCCTTTCTGCAAGGCCCAAGGCTCAGGGACAAGCCTTCAGTCCCACTGCACAGATGGGAAAACTGCAGAGGAGAGAGCAAGACCAGCACACATCCCTCCCCAGATGGGAGTCTGGGGCCTCCTACCTCATGAACCTGGGTTAGGACCTCCGAGAAATCGTCCTGGGAGGGTGGCCCCTGCAGGGAGAGGTAGAGGAGCTCAGGGCAACCCCTCAGTCCCCTGCTGCCTGCCCCAGGATCTCCAGATGTCCTGCACCTGGCCCGCCCCCCATCTCCTCCAATTTGATTCCTTCAGCAAACTGGGACTGGAGTTGTTTCTAGGAGTGCCTGAGTTGGGCAGATGCATTGCTCACCCTCCCAGGGCTGCCAGGGGGACAAGAGTGACCCACGGCAAGGCCTGAGTGTATTTCATCCATTCTGGGTCCCCAGCACCAGGCCATGAGTTTAAGCCAGGCACGTTCCCAGACTCACAGGCTGGCCAAGTGAAGCCAGATTCCGTCCAGTACAAGGGGATGGCTCTGAAGCCAAGGGACCTGCCTGATGCAACCTGGGAGGGGAAAAATCAGAGAAGGCTTCCTGGGGGTGGGGACTTCTAAGCTGAAATCTAAAGGGTCGTGGAGAGAAGGAGCAGGGTGCTCGCAGCAGTAGAAGGAGCACTGGTGGCTGCCAGCAAGGGAAGGAGGGCCCAAGTGGCTGAAGCTAGTCAGGGAGGGATGGAGTGTGAACAAGGCTGGATGCAGCTGGATCCGGAGGTCATGCTGAGTACTGGGGAGCCTTGGAAGCTTTTCAGCAGGTGATGAGGTCAGTTTTCGAGTTAGAGAACTCCTTCGTGTCTCTGCACTCTCCCTGGATCTCCAGGTCCCTGTGCCCGGATGTGGCCTATGGAATGTGGTCCCACTGCGCACACATGCATACACACGAACGCCACACACATGCTCACCCAGGCCCGCCCAGCTGCTGAGCTTGCAGTTGGGCCACCTTTCTGCTGAGCCAGCCCTGCCTCAGCCTGAGCTCCAGAGAGGACGGGCCAGGCCAGTAGGGTGGGGGTGGGTCCCTTTTCAACCATACACCCTGGCAGGGCTGGGAGGGCCTCAGAAACCAAGGAGTATAATCTCCCCCTATTATACAGATGGGGACACTGAGGCCCAGAGAGAGGCAGAGACCCACCCAGAGTCACACAGCAACGACCTGAGTCAGGGGGTTCCTCACACGCCCAACACACCCCAGACGTTCCAGCTCCCACATCACAATGTTCCTTCCTCTCTGCCTTCCTCCCCTTGATGTCCCTCTCTGATCCCCACACCTGCAGTTTTAGCCAGACAGGGCAACAGCCACGTCTTGCTATTGCTGGTGTGGACATTTGTGGGACAGATGGGCCACTCACCGTGGGTGGGTGGTCCATGGAGACCTGGGTGGCAGCCCACAGCCCTGCCTGCATCATGCACGTCATCCCATGCAGTTCATGCCCCGGGCTGATCTCAAACAGGCCCAGGCGAGACTGCTTATCTCGGAGGCGCCAGAGAAGCCCCCGGCGGCTGGAGGTGACTGCTCTGCATCCAGCCTCAGGGGAGGGGGCCAGGACCTGGTGGGAGGACACAAACAGCCTGTGGCAGCGTCACAGAGGAAAAAGATCAGGATTCAAATCCCACTTCCACTACTTGTGAGACTTCCCCTCATCTCTCTCTGCCTCAGTTTCTTCAGCTGTAAAATAGATGATGCTGGTACCCAAGAGGGGCCACACAGTGCCTGGCACGCAGTCAGCACCTGAGTAGAGCAATGGTTATGATTATCAGTAGATAGGGTGTAAGCTCTGCAGTCAAACCTGGCCTGAGACGGACCGTCTCTCACCAACCTTGTGACCTTAGGTAAGTCGCCTAACCTTTCTGTGCCTCATTTTTTCATCTGCAACGTGAAAACTCGAACAGCTTGTTCGTGGCAGGTATGAACGCTTGTTACTGTTGAGTTTGAGCTCCTTGCACGGGAGCCCTTGATAACAGGAGCTGTGATGCCGGTGATTCAGTCACAACTATTCCATTCGCCTATGCTGAGCGCCTCCAGGCCAGCACGGAGGGGCCAGCGCGATGCTGGTCATAGCCGCTGGCCCACCAGTAGTGGGCATCCACTGTGTGCCCCGCACTGGATGAGAGCTTGACCTCCTAACAGCCTCCTGAAGGAGGAGCTTTAGCATCCTCTCCATTTTCCCGATGAGGAAACTGAGGAAGTGCTGAGAGATCTCCGCCAGGCCGCCCCTCGGCATACCTGGTGCCCCGTGTGGGGCGTGTCCTGCTCTTCGCCGGCTGCAGGGCCCCTCCCTGGCTTGGATGGGGGCGTGTCCGCGCCGCTCGCCGAGGGGAGGCCCGACCCCTGCCCACCAACCATTCCCTCTCCTGTCCTCTCTCGGGTCCGCACCTACCTCGCGGGGCCCGGGGCTCGGCGCAGCCATCGCCCCCGCAGCAGCTTCCCGGGCTTTGGCCGCGTTCCCCGCCTCCCAGCTGCAGGAGTCAGGCCCCGCCCCTGCCTTGCGGCCGACCAATCGGGTGGCGCCGACCACGGCTGCATCCAATCTGCTCGGGAGGCGCTGGCGATGGCCTGCGGGTCCCGCCCCCGCGGCTGCAGCATCCTTCAGACCTCGGTCCGGCTGGGGCGGGGCCGCCGGACGTTGGCTGGGGTCCCGCGAAGGGAGCACCCCCATTTTCCGCCCTGGGCTGGGGGACTCGGGTCGCTAGGGCCGCCTGGGTAGACGAGTAACCTAAATCCTGTGCCACCCACCCATTCTGGCGTGAAATTCCCTTTGCCTGTCTTTTGGGTGAAAACACTGAGTGATCTAGAGAAAGAAGTCACTACCTCTAGGTCACACAGGAAAGTCGGGACATCCATTCACTGAACACATAGATATTGAACACCCACTGTGGGCCAGCAGTGCTAGGCCCTGGGGATTTAGTGGTGAGCGAGAGGGAGGGGCTCAGCTGCCTGCGTGATCTTTAAAAGCATAATTCAGATGATGTCACTCTGGTGATTAAAGCCTCCAGTGGCTCCCATGGCAATGGAACAAAACCCAAACCCCTCACCCTGACCCCAGGCCCATCTCAAACCACTCACCCTACACTTACCACCCAGCCGCCCAGACCTTCCTGTTCCTTACCCGCCAAACTCTCCCATTGAGGCCTCTGCATTTGCTATTCCCTCTACTTGAAACTCTTGACCCCAGACTGCCACTCGCTTTGCCAGACTCCAGCAGACTCCAGCAGGAGACTCCCCACTCCTGATCACATCACCTCTATTTTCTTCACCACCCTAACACTGTCAGAGACTGACTTGTTTATTGTTTATCACGTCTCCCCCTGGAGTGGGAATGCCATGAAAGCGGGGCCATGTCACTCCTGCTTCCTGGCTGAGTGCCTGGCACAAGCCTGTGCTGGATGAGTGTCTATGGGACCAAGGTTAGTAAGGTGTGCAAAGAGCCTTGGCGAGTCCAGGAAGTGAAAGGCTAGAGTGGCTGGAGTGAAGAAGGGAGAGCAGGCTGGGAGGCAGCGCCTTGTGGGGACCCAGAGAGGTACTGTGGGTATGGGCATGAGTGTGAGGCGCCAAAGTGCGAGAGTTTTGTTTTTTTTTTGAGACGGAGTCTCGCTCTGTTGCCCAGGCTGGAGTGCAGTGGCCAGATCTCAGCTCACTGCAAGCTCCGCCTCCCGGGTTCACGCCATTCTCCTGCCTCAGCCTCCCGAGTAGCTGGGACTACAGGCGCCTGCCACCTCGCCTGGCTAGTTTTTTGTATTTTTTAGTAGAGACGGGATTTCACCGTGTTAGCCAGGATGGTCTCAATCTCCTGATCTTGTGATCCACCCGTCTCAGCCTCCCAAAGTGCTGGGATTACAGGCTTGAGCCACCACGCCCGGCCGGGTTTTGTTTGTTTTGAGACAGAATCTCGCTCTGTTGCCCACGCTGGAGTGCAATGGCGCGATCTTGGCTTACTGCAACCTCTGCCTCCGGGTTCAAGCGATTCTCATGCCTCAGCCTCCCAAGTAGCTGGGATTACAGGCATGCGTCACCATGCCCAGCTAATTTTTTTTTTCTTTTTTTCTGAGACAGTCTTGCTCTGTCACCCAGGCTGGAATGCAGTGGTGCGGTCTTGGCTAACTGCAACCTCTGCCTCCCAGGTTCAAGCGATTCTTCTGCCTCAGCCTCCCAAGGAGCTGGGACTACAGCCATGTGCTACCATGCTGGGCTAATTTTTTTTTTTTTAGACGGAGTCTCTCTCTGTTGCCAGGCTGGAGTGCAGTGGTGCGATCCCGGCTCACTTCAACCTCCGACTTCCTGGTTCAAGTAATTCTCCTGCCTCAGCCTCCCGAGTAGCTAGGATTACAGGCATGCGCCACCACGTCCAGCTAATTTTTGTATTTTTAGTAGAACCGGGGTTTCACCATGTTGGCCAGGATGGTATTGATCTCCTGACCTTGTGATCCACCCGCCTCAGCCTCCCAAAGTGCTGGGATTACAGGCGTGAGACACCACACCCAGCCATTTTTGTATTTTTAGTAGAAACGGGGTTTCATCATGTTGGCCAGGCTGGTCTCGAACTCCTGACCTCAAGTGATCCACCCACCTTGGCCTCCCAAAGTGCTGGGATTACAGGCATGAGCCACGGTGCCTGGTCAAGGTGCACATTTTTGAAGGGCACTGGTTGTTATGCATAGTTGGACTGGTGGGGCCACAGTGGGCAGAAGTGGTGAGGAAGCCATCTGTGACTTAGGGCAGAGGATGGTGGCTTTGCATCAGGAAGGTGGCTGGAGGCCGGGAGAAAAGGGGAGGATTGATAAAGCTTGGGGTCCTGTGGATGGGGGGATGAGGAAGAAAGCCAGGTTAAGGACATGGGACACCAGTCACTAGAAGGGGCAAGGCATGAGGAGGAGAGCCAGATCTGGGAGAAGTATGAGAATTCAGCTCATGAGAGAATGCATTTGAGGTTCCCACCATGGCATCCGATGAGGATGTCAGGTGGGCAGCTGGGCCATGTGCAACGCATCGGGCCAGAGGTGAGCCTGGCAAGAGTGAGAAGGCTTGTGACACATCCCTGAGGAGCCCAGCATCACGTGGCAGAAGACAGCATGAGTGAGACATCAAATAGCAGAATGGTCATCACAGTCCGGCATGGTGGCTCATGCCTGTAACCCCAGCACTTTGGGAGGCTGAGGCAGGCGGATCACCTGAGGTCAGGAGTTTGAAACCAGCCTAGTCAATAAGGCAAAACTCCATCTCTACTAAAAATACAAAAAAATTTGCTGGGCGTGGTGGCGGGCGCCTGTAATCCCAGCTACTAGGGAGACTGAGGCAGGAGGATCACTTGAACCCAGGAGGCAGAGGTTGCAGTGAGCCAAGATCGTACCACTGCACTCCAGCCCCGGCAGCAGAGACAGACTCTGTCTCAAACAAACAAACAAACAAACAAAAAGAATGGTCATCACAGACATCAAGAAAATGGCTGACAGCGGATCAGGGGATGTCACAGGCCAAATGCAGCTGAGAGTCAAGCAGACATCCTTTGGATTTAAAGAGTGGACATCAACTGGGCATGGTGGCTTATGCCTGTAATCCCAGCACTTTGGGGGGCCAAGGCAGGCGGATAGCCTGAGGTCAAGAGTTCAAGACCAGCCTGACCAACATGGAGAAACCCAGTCTGTACAAAAAATACAAAATTAGCCGGTGTGGTGGCGCATGCCTGTAATCCCAGCTACTTGGGAAGCTGAGACAGGATAATCACTTGAACTCGGGAGGTAGAGGTTGCAGTGAGCTGAGATCATGCCATTGCACTCCAGCCTGGGCAACAAGAGCGAAACTTCGTCACAAAAAAAAATTACAAAAAAAAAAAAATAGAGTGGACACTGCTGGTGGCCTCAGTGGCTGGAGCCTGCCTGGAGATGGGGACAGATGCTGAGTGTGGCAGGAGGTGAGGAAATGCAGGAGGCAGATGTGGACCCCCTTTGGGGAAGCTTGGTGGTGAAATGGACAGAGGGAGACACTTAGTGGGAACTACTGGGTTGACAGAGGGCCTGTAAGTGGGATCCCCGAGCACACTTAGGAAACAGTGGGAGAATCCTGTGGAGATTTTTCTCACAACAGGGTGGGGCCATCTGTGACCTCAGGCTCCCACTATAGTAGTTGGAGGTTGGTGGATTAGGATCCAGAGCCCAAGGAGGCTGCTCTGCCTGGACTGGAGGACAGAGTATGGAGCAGGTAGGGACAGGGCGGGTGTCTGCAGTTGGCCTCTTTTTTCTCTGTGATGAGGAAGATACCTCTGCCAACTGGAAGAAGAGTGAGGGTCCCGGGTTTGAGGAATGGGGGTTTATACCAGGTGCGGTGGCAAATGGGAGAGCCAGCTGCCCAGGTGCGGTGGGACTGCTGGAGGGCTGGGGGCTGGGCCAGTCCAGCCAACCTGAACACACAGCAGCCTTCGCTGCTCAGGGCCACGTTAAGTTGGGCTGTGGGGCTTTTAGGGGAGTGGCACAAGGGTCCCTAAAGTAATAAATCCAACCTGCCCAAGCTGGCACAGAGGAGGCATGGCACAGGGGTGCCAGGGCCTTCAATGACTCCCAGCTGTGAGCTCCATTGGGTAGGAAGCACATCTCTCCCAGTCCCTGCTTTATCCCCAGCGCACGGGGTCAGGGCAGAAGGCCCCTGAGTCAACCCCACTGTACAGGATCTCCTGACCCAAGACCACTCCCAGCCCGCTCCAGCCCCGACCCTGGGTAAACACAGCACAGAGACAAACACATGATCAGTGTTTATTGGTCAGCTCTCCCAAACAGGCCAGCCCTGGGGACCTCCATGAGGAGCGATCGGTCAGCAGCTAATATGCCTTGAGGCCCAGGGCTGGTCCTGGGGTCTGTCAGTCCTTCCCCGGGCGTTCCAGGTCCAGAAGGCTTTGCGGGGTCTTGGGCTGTGTCAGGCTAAGGAAAGCTGCCTTGCTGGAGGAGCAGGACTTGTGGAGGGAGGTCAGAGAGGTCACACATGCGGCCCTAGAACCCGCTAAGTCCAATGTCAGCATGTGACAGGAGGGGAAGTGAGGCAACATGGCAAAACCCGGGGGAAAAGGTGGCAGGGAGTCTGAGAGTGAGGTTGGGAGACCAGCATCTTTTAGGCCCTGAGCAAGAAGGGGGTGACTGGAGTCTTCCAGGTATTCCTCCCTCCTAGCTTCTGGAAGTGAGAGTCAGGGAGGGGGCTCCGGTCAGGCAGGGGTAAGCTCCATGTCATGGGGACTCTGCAGGACAGGCAGGCTGGAGGCGCCACTGTGCCTGGACAGGTTCTGCAGGCTCCCCTACTTGGTCCCTGTGCTGGAGGGGAAGCAGAGAAGGGGCTGGCAGCCTCATCCCCGCGGGACCTTCACTGAGCCTTCTTGGTCACCCTCTCGCTCTTCAGCATCACGTAGGTGATGAACAGTCCTGGAATACATAGACCAGAAAGGCCACATAAGATCTAAGCTCAGGGCTGCTGGGAGGCCAGGGCACGACACAGCAGAGCCACCCACACGCAGGGCTGTGAACCTACCCAACCACTCTCCAGGGAACCTGCTTATCTCCCTAGTCATTCGTCAAGCCATAGGTCCACTCACATTCATTCAACAAACACCAGCTGAGTGCCTGCCTCAGGCAAAGATGCTGCATTTAGTGTTTCAGATTCCAAGGGGAACAAGATCCACCCATCTATAGATCACCCAGTCAACCACTTGTCCACCTATATACCTACCCACCTCCTATACCTCACCCACCCACCCATCCATCCACCCATCATCCAGGCACCCGGCTATTGACTGACTCATCCAAATGACTTTCTGAGCACAACCTCAGTGCCACAGCCCATTCTAGATGCACAGTAATGATGGAGACACAGTCCCCGCCCCTAGGAAGCCATGAGAGAGAGAGGTGCAGGAATTAGAAGCCAGGGTGACAAGAGGGTGACTGAGGTGTGAGCAGAGCAATGATGGGGTTGGGGGCAGGAAAGAGGGGGACAGGTCATTGGAGTCCAAAAAGCCTGGGGCACCAGGAAACCCAGAGGTTACTGACTGGCAACCTCGAAGGATGAACAGGAAAACCCCAGGGGTGAGTTCGGGGCAAGGAGCTTCCAGCAGTGCCAAAGTGTGGAAGCATGTTCAGAGGTGGGGTCCCCCCGAAACCCTGCCCGGGGTCAAGGGGAGGAAGTGATGACTTACCCACAAACAGGAGCAGTAGGAGGCCTGCAGCCAGTGGGATGGCGACAGCATAGGCTCGGGGCAGGAAATACTTGTGGATGACATGCTCACTGTCGATGAATGGCTGGCATCGAGGGCAGAGCTCTGGTGAGCCTTGCTCGCCTTGCCCAGCCCCCAAGCCCAAACACACCACCTCTAGCATCTAAGGGGCTGGCCCATTCAGAGCACTGGGCCTGCATTTGCTTTTCTTTAAGATTATGGCATTTGGGTGTCATGGTTTGTTTCCTTCCTTAATTTCTTATTGGTATTTACCGGGCACTTGCTTTGGTGCCTGCCATAGGTTGGTGGTGGGGACAAGAGAACAGGGGACAAGAGACCAGCCCTAAGGCACTCACAGGCTAGCAAATAGTACATGAGGAATCCTCGACTGACTCCCAACCTGGGCCTCCAGGGATTCTTCACTAATATTTTTTCCCTAAAGGATAGCAAGTTCTGCACTTCCAAACACACTGCACTTCTTAAGCAATGACCAACACGTTTTCCCACAAGAAAAAAATATCCTAAAGGCCTTCACAGATATCACTGGCGCTCGCCATGCCTGAGTCAGCAGGCTAACCCAGAAGGAACATAACTCCCCCAAAAGTCAAAGCAAGCTGGAAACAGAGTTTTAAGTGTAGCGGCTAAGGATGCAATCTTGGGCCAGATCCTTCTCCCCGAGCCTCAGCTATCTCATCTAAAAAATGCGGCACCACTGGCATCTTCCTCATAGCGTTGTTTTGAAGATTTCAAGAGATAAGGCAGGCAATGAAGCCAGCGCCGTGCCTAGAACCTACATAGAAGTTGCTTTGGCGGTGCCAGGGCTACGGGAAGGTGAGCAGCGGACGGGGAGAATGACATACCAAGAGAATCACCCAGGCGGTGTAGTAGGTGAAGATGATCAGGCTAACGGCGACGAGGCCGAGTCCCACCACCTGGTCTGTCCCCGTGGCCTGGAGAAAAGGGAGGTCTCAGCTGACGAAGTGACTCTCTATTTTGGCGTACTAATGGAGGCGGGGCGTCGCGGCCCAATCACGGTCTAAGCTTCCCATTCAACAGATGCTAGAGGAGGCCGGGCGCGGTGGCTCAAGCCTGTAATCCCAGCACTTTGGGAGGCCGAGACGGGCGGATCACGACGTCAGGAGATCGAGACCATCCCGGCTAACAGGGTGAAACCCCGTCTCTACTAAAAAATACAAAAAGCTAGCCGGGCGAGGTGGCGGGCGCCTGTAGTCCCAGCTACTCGGGAGGCTGAGGCAGGAGAATGGCGGGAACCCGGGAGGCGGAGCTTGCAGTGAGCTGAGATCCCGCCACTGCACTCCAGCCTGGGCGACAGAGCGAGACTCCGTCTCAAAAAAAAAAAAAAAAAAAAAAAAAAAAAGATGCTAGAGGGCTGACTAGGGATCAGTTTCTAGGCTGGGAGAGAATGCCAGGCCTCCGCGTTATCGTCCGTACAATAGGGGGGGCGGGAGAGCAATCCCCGTTCCAGTGCCCATGCCCCAGCTTCTGAGTACCCGAGACCCCACCCCCAGACGCCCCTATCTCCGGCACTCTGTCCCAATCTCACCATTTCCCCGCGCGTTCAGTCACCGGAGCCGCAAGCCACATCCGGTTCCGGATTCACGCTTTTCCGGCTTTGGGCTGCGGAGCGCGCCGGGAGTCGTAGTCCCCAGGCCGGCTCAGGCCCACGTCGTCGGAGACTAGCAGGAACCGCCTCCTCCCCTTTGCATATCGAGGAAGTGTAGTTCTCAAGAGCATTGTGGGGCCGGTTGCTGCCCGAATCTCCCTAGGGAATGGGACCGAGTTGGGGACCCAGACTCCCTGGCCTTCATGGCCACAGTCCTGTCGCCGCCCCACCAAAAGCCAATCTCTAAGTATCCCAAAGTCCTGGGGTCAGAGTGAGATGGGAGTGCGGGATCGGAAGTTCCATTTTTCAGATGGGAAAAGCGAGGCTCAGAGAAAGGTAGATCCCAATCCGAGTCAGTGGTGAAGCCGACACGGGAACTGGGGGGCCGTAACTAGTCTGTAGGTGGGAGAGGCGCAGAGAATGTTCACTTTTCAGCCTAGGATGGGCGGGGGAGGGTCTGTCCCCAGCCCGCATGAATGGGGAGGATTTGGATTGGTGGAGAGGGGGCGCCCTCCTCACCATCGCCTGGCCTCCTGGGCCACCCTCTGGATGTCCCCTCCTTTCCTTCACCGGCTGCCTCTCGCAGCAGCCCAGACATGTTTCGGACCAGAACCCACGCACAGGCCCCTCCCCGATCTTGGAGGA
Source organism: Macaca fascicularis (assembly GCF_037993035.2). NCBI lineage: Eukaryota > Metazoa > Chordata > Mammalia > Primates > Cercopithecidae > Macaca > Macaca fascicularis. The sequence continues at coordinate 16,051,366 of NC_088389.1, read as the reverse complement.
TCCTTCCTCTGAGAACAAAGGGATGTTGGGCCAGATCATCTTCCACGCTTCTTCAGCTCCGAGATAGGAACGCGGGCCCCCACCACTCACCGGCCGGCTGCTCCCCATCCATCCAGCCTCACTGGGACGCCACGTTCCCCAGGGAAGCCAGCTGGGAAGGGTTTTTTTTCTTTCTTAGAAACGGAGTTCTATGTTACCCAGGCTGGTGTCGAACTCCTGGGCTCAAGCGATCCTCCCAACTCGGCCTCCAAAAGTTTACAGGCGTGAGCCACCGTGCCCAGCCTCCTGTGCCTTTTAATTCACTGACACACTTGTTCATCCGGCCCTGTCAGCTCCCTGAGGGTAGGATCTGAGATTGCTGCTGTATCCCTGGCACCCCGTGGAGGCTTGGCCCAAAGTAAGAGGTTTTTTTTGTTTTTTTGTTTTTCCCCCAGAGATGGGAGTCTCACTGTCGGCCAGGCTGGAGTGCAGTGGCGTGTTCTCAGCTCACTGCAACCTCCGCCTCCTGGGTTCAAGTGATTCTCTTGCCTCAGCCTCCCGAGTAGCTGGGACTATAGGCGCGTGCCAACACGTCCAGCTAATTTTTGTGTTTTTAGTAGAGATGGGTTTTCACCGTGTTGGCTAGGTTGGTATCAAACTCCTGACCTCAGGTGATCCGCCCACCTCAGCCTCCAAAAGTGCTTGGGTTACAGGTGTGAGCATCGCGCTCGGCCCAAAGTAAGAGTTTTGAACCAGCCAGCTTTAAAATTCAGTGATTGTTTAGATCCTGGAGTATAGCATCTGGACTCCAGGCCTCCCTGAGGGGTTATGTGGAGGCCTTTGGCCTGCTGTCCCCACCTGGGGGGTTTGGGGAGAGATGTACTCTGAGCCTGGCATGGTTCACTCCCTCTGGCATTTATCTCGTTGGTTTGTTGGAAGCCCATCCTGTCACTCAGGCTGGAGTGCAATGGCACAATCTTGGCTCATTGCAACCTCTGCCTCCTGGGTTCAAGTGATTCTCCTGCCTCAGCCTCCTGAGTAGCTGGGATTACAGGCAGTCACCACCATGCCCAGCTAATTTTTCTATTTTTAGTAGAGATGGGGTTTCTCCATGTTGGTCAGGCTGGTCTCAAACTCCTGACCTCAGGTGATCTGCCTCCTAGAGCCTCAGCCTCCCAAAGTGCTGGGATTATAGGCGTGAGCCACTGCGCCTGGCCAAGAGCAACATTTTTAAACCTACAATCCGATTCTTTTCCCTTCTCTCTCAGGAGACTTTGGGCTCAGCTAGGAGCCCACTTTTACCTCCCTCCCCGGTTGTGCATATAACAGAGGAAGGGGCAGAATCCGCCTTCAGGGTTTAAAGAGGCCGTAAGTGGGGGTCAGCCCTGAGGAGTGGGGTGAATGCTATCCTGGGATAGAGATGGAGCCCTGGTGGCCTGATTCCTCCTGGCCTGGCCAGTACCATTGTAGCTTCCTGCCACCTCCAAGCTCATTAAAGACCCAGAGTGACTTGCCTGTCCCAGAGCGACTTGGGAGGGTCAGAAACAGGGGTGAGGGGCCCAGGGCAAGCCTGGGCCTGTAAACGATGGCAGCCTGGGGCTTTAGTTTGGGAACACATTCACACCTCCTATAGGTCAGGCTGCACACTCCCGTTGATAACCCCATCTGCAGGTGAGGAAACAGGCACAGTTATTTGTCCTCAGGCATGCTCCTTAGAGGCCACTTGATTGCAGAGAAGGTCTACAGGGCAGTGGTTAGAACTTGGCCCTGAGGACAGAGCTTTCGCTCAGTATGAGGCTGGCAGGTAACGGCCTTCTGTTTCCTCCTCAGGAATCTGGAATGATGAAGGTGGTGATGATTGTGCCTGTAGCCAGGACCGGGAGAACCCTGGACCCCTACATCTTCCCCACCCCTGGAATGTCACTATACATATCTGACTTCCTTCTGATGTTGCCTTTGACCCTAAAGTCAATATGATAAAGTAACAAGGTAAAAACAAAACAGCAAAAGAAACAAAAACCGAAACATTTAATTTTTTCCCCTCAAACCAAGACACTGACACTAGGCTGATTTCCCCTAACAATGTTATTTTCTACAACAGAAGCTGGGACAGAGGAACAAACACAGCCCAGTCAAGTAGTGGTGGCAACATTCTGTTAGAAAGGAGGGGACTCAAAGAAAAAAAAGACACCTCCCCCCACCTCCTTGATCACCTCCCTAAAGACAGAGAACATGGACACCCTCCATCCTGGCAGACATGCCATGTGGTCAGTTTGTGCAGTAAACAGGAAAGAAAAAAAAAGAAAAAAAAAAACCCTAAACATATTGTAGACCTTTATTTTTTAAATCTCCTAATAAAAACGTTAAACTTTCAAGAAGATTCCAATCTGACATTGCATAGACCAATTCCTTTCCAAAAATATCTCCGATATACTCTCCATCTCTCTCAATATATAGAATTTGAAGTCCAGGAGCTGTGGGCGCCTGGTGGGAATTCACTGAGCTCAAGGGGACAGGAGGGCTGAGGACAGGGCTCCCACATGGGAACAACAAAGCCAGGCTTTCTGGCCTCTGGCTCCAGCCAGCATCAATTTGGTTGTGGCCGAATTCTCAGTCCCATCACCCTGGCCCAGGGCCTGGCGTGGGAGGATGTGGCAGGCTCTGTCTCCTTCCGGTGTTCCTGGTCTGGAGGAGTCTCCCCAACAGCACCAAAGCCAGCTATTTTCTGCCCAAAGCCCCAGAACTTTGAATGAGAGGCAAATCTACCCTGAATGCACCTCCCTCCTAGGCTGGGTGAGGTCACACAGACACAGAAGGGCAGGACAGAACTCCCCCCATCTTCTGGGGGCGAATTCATCTGGACACAGTGCGGTCAGCTTCCTTTTTAAAGTGCCAGTATCTGTGGGGCAGGAAGGGACTCTCAGGGCTGAGCAGAGCCTTCTCTAGCCCGAGCAAACACTCTGTCCCACCTCGGCAGGCACCTTCTAACATTCATTTTCTAAGGGTTAGGTGAGTAAAACAACAACAAATGCTAGAAATGCTCTGGTCCCAATGCCAGGGAGTTCCAAGACCAAGCAGCCCAACTCTCACCAGCAAGGGAAGATGGGGAACTAGGGAAGGAACCCTCCCCGTCTGGGGAGGGCACCTGCACCCCTCCCAGAGAGAGAAGCCCCCATCCCGGCCCCCCAGCTGGGCCCCAGCGCTGCTGGAACCAGCCGGCAAGTGGGGCAGAAAAGCAGCACCTCCCCTCACCTGGGGGAGGAGACAATATTGAACCGTGAACTCAAGAAGAAAGAAGGAAAGAAAAAATGAAAAAAGCTACAGGGCTAAGTAAACACCAGCCTGCTGGGTTTATACAAAACGAGTGAAATTTTAAAGGGGCAGGAGAGTTTGTCCAGGGACTGGCTGGCAGCCAGAACCCACCTTCAAGCAAGTTACAAGGACTTGGGGGAAAGTGCTGAGAGCAGAGGCTTTAGTAGGGGGCAGGGCCAGACTGCTCCCCGCTGGGAAAGCACACCCCTTAAAGGAGCCCTTCCCCCTTGCCCAGAACGGGGGATGCTTACAGAGGAAGGCTGAGGCTTTTCTGGCAATGAAGCCAGCTCCGGACCAGTCTAGCCACAGCCCACCTGCCTCTCTGGCATCCACCCCAGTCTGGGCAGCTGACCCTGAGGGCAGAGAAGGACTTTGCTTGCTCCAACCTTCCTGCAGGAAAACCAGCTGCTCAGGACCCAGCCCTGGGCAGAGGGCACCGTCAGTGCTCAGACCTTTCTCAGCACAGGTCTCAGACCTGAGCTGGAGCTAACTGGAGGGAGGAGAGGCAGCACCCGTTCCCGCCGGGCTGCTGGACCCTGGGCCTCTGACTGCACAGCAGGCAGTGACCAGGAGTCTTTGGGAAGGGGCCCAAGGAAGGGGAGGTGAGGGGCCAGCGGGACTGTGCTGGGGGTGAGCATGTGCAAAGTGCAGGCTGCAAGGCAGCGGGAGGACTTTCGCCAGGGGAGGCAGGGGTCTCGATCTGGAGTGTGGGTGGGGTGTGAGGTCATGGCTCCCAGGAAGAGGCCGCCAGCAGGTCCCCCAGGACACAGGAAGGGACAGCTGAAGCACTAAGCAGTCAGACACTCACAGGTGCAGGATTCTGGAGGCGGTCTGGCCCCCCACCACCAGGGCAAGGGAACAATGGAGCAAGGCCCTGCTGCTAAGACGTGACCAAAGCCAATGCTCCTGGAGTGAGTGGGGACACAGGTAGAGAAGCCCCTCAGTCACAGGCATCTCTACATTTAGGAGCTGCTGCATGTCCTCAGCCAGAGGGCCGGGTCAGTCTCTGGCAGCAACAGTCCTGGCCAGCTCCTTCTTGTCCACGAGCTGTATGGGCCCGCCTGGCCCGCCTGGCCTGCCCTCTAGTGGTTCAGAGGAGAATATTCACAGTGGTGCCTGGGCCTTGGTGGGCCAGGAGGGTCCCAGCATGGAGGGGAGGGCAATGGAATGATGCTAGGGGGACAGTGTGGACTGGAGTGCATGGAGGAGGCATGGAGGAGATGTGGCGCAGAGGTGATCTGAAGGGGAACGTTCCTCATGGAATGATGCGGGTCTGGACTCCAGAGAAAGCAGTACTCTTCTCCAGCCCGGACACCTGCTCCTCAATGGCTTTCAATCACAACTGGCTCGTAGACCCCAGAAGAGACCCTGCAGGTGAGACACAGGTCAGCATGTCCCCCTCAATGTCCCATGTCCTGAGCGCTCCACTGGACCAGGCCTTTGGAGGTGTTTCACAAGCAGGTGCTGTTAACCAGCCCTGTGTTGCAAAGGGGCCAAAACCAAGGCCCAGCGATGGTAAGTCCCTTGCCCACAGTGACACAGATAGTAAACATCAGTCTGTGGGGCCTGCAGAGCGCTTCCAGGCACGTCTGGCTGTGCCACGCCATCCTCATAGTCACCTTGGCAGGGAGTGACTGCACCCTGCCCCACTTGACAGGTGAAGAAACTGAGGCTCAGAGGGATGTGAGGGTGGCCAAGAGGGCAGTGGGAAGTCAGGAAACCTGGTCAGCTCCTTTCCCTGCTGAGCCCAGGCAGAGTCCTGGAGTCGGGGACTCTTGGGGCTCAGCATGTAGCTCTGCTGTGATCTCACTCCCAACCAGATTGGTTTCTTTCCCGGAGATGCTTCCTCATTTTCAGAGGGGGCCAGGGAGGGGTGTGTTTACAAACCCCTAAGGAAGCCAGCCCCTCAGTTTCCTTCTTGCTCACCGCTCCCCCACCCCCACCCCAGAGCAGCCCAGGAAGACTACTGCAAGGTGACGGCTGCCATTCCAGGCTGTGGCCAGCAGGAGTCAGCAGAGCAGCGTGAAAGGGCAGCCTCCGCGCAGCAGCCTGGCCATGTCTCTTCCCTGGGGATGTGGATGTTAGGCAGGCTCCCCACCTGCCCTCAGCAGCCTGCCGGTGGGAAGCTCATTTGCTCACTCGCTCGTTCATTCGGTGAGCCAAAAGCACATGGAGAGCCAGGCACACAGTCAACATGCTCCGAATGAATGCCTGTGACGCGGCATAGACTCTATATGTAGTTCCTGCAAGTTTGGTCTCATCTATCCCCGCCATCTGTGGATGCCGTGTAGGCAGCAGCCTGCGTTAAACCAGGCCTTCGCTCAGGGCCTGGTGCCTAGATGGTGCTAGGGAAAGATTTGTTCAGTAAACCCATGAGGCATCACCACCACCATTGTTCCCAGTCCCTGGAGCTGGGAGGAAGGGGAAGGGAGGATTCTAAATAAACCTGTGAGGCCCCTGCCATGTGCCGAGCCCTGTGCCAGGCACCGCCTGAGGCGACCCTGTGAACCATGGGAACTGACCGAACCCGTCCGTGCCCTCACTGCCCCAGGCTCCCAGGTGAGGTGGTGGTGTCCACACTGCCTGACGGATGGGGAAAGGGAGCTTCAGACATGACAGGCCCAGGGTCACACTGTGGCGACAAGACTTGGCATTCAAGGCCAGGTGAGTGGACTGTGGGGACTCTGCTCTCACCCCCAAGCCCCAGCCACCCCGACGACCCCTCCCTGAGCCTGCCCTACCTGGTGGCAAGCTGGATGCCGCTCAGCGTGGCGGAGCCATCACGGCTCACGAACAGCCGGAGGTTGCTGTCTGTGGGAACACAGGGGAGGATGGAGGCTAAGCGGGGCAGGGCTAGCCCTTGGAGCAGGTGGCCTCGCCCCCACCAGCCCGGCACGGCTCACCCTCGGTGTTGCTGCCATCCGTGAAGTCCTGGCTCTGCACAATCTTCTCCACGATGGCATCCGCATCGATCCTCGTGTCATCCACCCAGGTCGGGTGGCTCTCCACCGAGTCCTTCTTCCGCCTGGGTCGGATTTTGGGGGGCAAGTCACAATGGTCAGGGCAGTAACAGGCGCAAGCACAAAACCACGGCAATAATGCCGGCCAGCTGCAGCAGTGCTCAGAATGCCCCTGTGTGCTCCGTGCTGTGCTCCACTGAACCCCTGAGTGCACAATAGGGTGCAGCTGCCATCATGAGCCGGTTTTATAGACGAGGATGCCAGGCAACGAGCAGGTAAGTCAGCTTTCCAAGGCCATCCAGCGCATAAGGAGTGGCTCTAAGGCTTAGCCCAGTTGTCAGGCCCACAGACTGTGCTCTTGTCCGATCCGCAAAACCACAACAGCAGCCATGAACAGAACCTGCTGCATGCCGGGCATGGCTGCACCCTTCAGGGCCATGAGTTGGTGGAATCATCACCACCCAATCCACTGAGTTGGGGACCCTACGGTCCCTGTGTTACAGGCAGGTAACACAGAGGTTCAAGCGGAGGTTCAAGGCACCACTGGGAGGGGTCTGTTCTCCAGGGGGCACCAAGCAGTAGGCCTCACCTGAACGAGCGGTCGGACAGATGCAGGGGCCGGGGTGGCCGTGGTGGCTTCTCTGGGGCCCGGTGCTCCCGCTCACTGCCCTCAGGGCTCTCCACAGTCATGCCAAGGCCCCCAGAGGCGCTGCTGCTGGTGGACGTGTTGCGGCGGTGCGTCAGGTCTGAGAGGCTGGAGGAGCGTGAGTGCTCTGTGCTGTAGCCTGTTGGGGGCGCCGCAGGGGAGCGTCATAATGGGGGATTCCGAGGAAGGAGGAGGCCGCAGGGGCAGGGCCAGGCAGCCACTCACCAGAGATCTTGGACTGCTGGCTGGCATAGCTGGAGTTGCGGGAGTGGCCAGAGTGGAACACCTCCTCAGGGCTGGACAGGTTCTGGTCGGGTTCCTCTGGCAGCCCTGGAAGGCAGAAAGCAGCAAGGGGTGAGGTGACAGGGGTCACCCAGTGCTGCTCACCATTGCCCTTCACAGCGTGCCCTCACAGAGCCTCCCATGGCGGGGAGCCATTTAACAGACTGAAAAACAGGTTCAGAGGAGCAGCAACCAGCCTGAGCCACAGGTCACCTTCTGGACCCAGGTCCGTTGATTCCACAGAGGGCATCCTTGTGTGGGGTGCCCACCACAGACCAGCGAGGAGGAATGCTGAACAAAAACTGCCTCCATTACCCACAAGTGCAGTGAGAGGTGCAGAGCAGGGAACAATGCTTACTGGGGGTCTGGCCCAGTCTGAGGACAGGGAAGGCTTCTCCAAGGAGATGGCCTTAATGGCAGACCTCCAGGACATATCGCTGGAGGGAGCCAGCTAAGGCCTCAGGAGGGCAAGGGCCTTCCAGGCACAGAGAACAGCATTGGCAGAGGCCCCGAGGCTGGAAGGGGCCTGGGTCAGCAGAGTTGGAGTGGAAGGGACAGGGTGAAGGGGAGCAGGCTGGCCCAAAGGGACAGGCCCACAGTCCTGTCCCAAGTTACCCATAAGTCCAACTTCAAAACAGATTTTCCTGGCACTCCCCAACAGGAGGCATAAGGGACCAGGTGGGACCTACCCAGGGCTCTGAGTACCCACCCGCCCTCCTGCCCAACACACCCCAGGCTGGCCTGTGATACCCCAGGCTGGCCTGTGTGCCCATCCATAACTATGTGGCTTTTCAAGTCCCCAACAGGTTCTCTGCATATGGGGTGAGCCCAGCTCCAGAGGCAAGTGGGCACTCAAGTCCCACCCTGCCTGGGGGAGGGGCCTCTTCTACTTCACACGAAGGTACCACCTGCGCTGGGGTGGTCTGATCCCCAGATACATGTCTCTTCTGGGGACTCCCATCCAGGGGCTGGAGAGAGTAATTGTGCTGGGAAGCCCCCAGCTTTCTGTTCCGGGCCTCAGCTGGCTGGGTCTGCAGGGGAAGAGGGAGTGAAGGAAGGCCAGACCCTTGAGGTCAGAGGGTCCCTCACCGCTCCCAGTTCACAGAGGCAGAATCACTTGGCAAGCATCTGCTGGGCCACACGAGGCCTGTGCTCTAACTGATTCTGTGGGACAATCAGGGTTGCCACCTGATGCCTTGTTCACTAATCACCTGGGGGTGGTCCAAGGCTCATACCTCTGGGGGCCCTGCTTAGGGTTGAGGGGGCCCAGCAAACACCTGGGGGCAGGCCAGAGCCTCCTGTCCGGGCAGCACCCCCTCCTCCTAATTGCCACGCCATCTCCTCTGGGGGTTGGGGCTCTTTCACATTTTTCATAACATTATTACCAGTGATAATTTAATAAAAACAGAGTGCCCGGCCAGGCGTGGTGGCTCATGCCTGTAATCCCAGCATTTTGGGAGGCCGAGGCAGACAGATCACGAGACCAGGAGAGCAAGACCATCCTGGCTACCATCCTGGCTAATACGGTGAAATCCTGTCTCTACTAAAAATACAAAAAAAAAAAAAAAAAATTAGCTGGGCATGGTGGTGCTCGCCTGTAGTCCCAGCTACTCCGGAGGCTGAGGCAGGAGAAATGCTTGAACCCGGGAGGCGGAGGTTGCAGTGAGCCGAGATTGCACCACTGCACTCCAGCCTAGTGACAGAGTGAGACTCTGTCTAAAAAAACAAAAACAAAAACCAGAGTGCCCACTGAGTGCTTACCATGTGCGGGGCAGGTGCCCACATGTGGACAGTTAATCCCCAAAGTGACCTGGGATGTAACTGCTATTACCAATCCCATTTTCCAGAGAACACCGAGACAGGGAGAGGCAAACTGGCCAGTCAAGGTCATAGAGCACGTGGGAGAGCAAGAGGTCCCAGCACGTCCCTCTGCCAGGTATACTGTGCCTCACCCTCCGAATGCAGCTCAGACACCACATCCTCAGGGAAGCCTTCCCTGGCCCCGGATGGATCCCACCTTCTGGGCCTGTCTTCCCCAGCTCTTACCCTGTTTGCAGGTAGACATGCATGTCATTTACCTATGACTTGGCTGAGGCCTGTTTCTCCTGCTAGACTGCAGGGCCATGAGGATGGGGAGGCCACATCAGTCTCAGTCCAGGGCACTGCTGTGATCTCAGGGCCCAGCAGCATAGCCAGCACACACAAGGTACTCAGATGTCATCAGCCCAGCAGGAGCATGCAAACACCCTCCCACCATCACCTTCCCCTCAGTCAGCATCTCCCTGGGGACCTGGGCATGACATGGAGGTAAAGCCCTTGGGCCACTAGCAGGGGAGGCGCGGGCAGATGAGGAACTGTACCTGAGCTGAGAATGGTGGGCCGGGCCTTGGGGGCCCGGGACCCAGTCAAGGAGTTGGTGCTGCTGCCACCACTGCTGGTCCCGCCACCCTTACATGTCAGCTGCAGGGAGGAATCCTGGCCTGGGATGGAGATGGACTTGGCAGTAGATGGTGGCCTTGGGAAGACAGACAGGTGTGACTAGGGTGCCCCGCTTCAGGACCAGACGAAAACGGAGGACACCAAGAGTCCCTGTTCCTCCACCCCCAGTGCCCAGGACTGGGCTCCCATCCGCCCCCTAGGCCTGTGCCAGCACTCACGTCTTGAAGCAGGGGTCTCCAGAGAGCAGGAACATACCAATGGTGACCTGTGGCAAGGGGAGCAATCAGCCATGCCCTGGCCACCCACAGCCCGCCCAGGAGCAAGGCCCCCTGCAGCCTTTCGGCTCTGGCCTCAGAAGGGCTTGGACTCCAGTCCTGTCTCTCTGTCCCCTTCTGGCTTGGGGGCTCTGGCAAAGCCACCTAACCTCTTTGAGCCCAGTTTCCCTGTGTGGAGGACAGAGATGGTACCAAGGCCTGCCTGGCAGACCAGAGGGGAGGGCATAGCAAGGTGAGGCCTGGGCTTAGCCCTGCGCCTGGCAGAGTGAGCGGACTGCAGTCAGCTACAGGCCTAGACAGTGAGCTTCTCCAGGGTGGAGTCACACACTCACCCCCGGCCCTGTGTAAGGAGTACAGAGCTTAACCCAGCAGGCAGGAGAGGGAAGAGGGCTCATGGGGCCTGGCACAGCAGGTGGCGGGCAGGGTTTGGTGAAAGTCTGATGAATAAAGCATGAAGTCATTGCAAACTTAAGAGCCCAAATGTGGCAACATTTGGATCCTAAAATCTAGGCTGAGATGGAGTGACAGGCAAAGGATGAGCAGGTGGGAAAGAGGGGCACAGATGCTGGGGCCACCACTTATGAAAGGGTGACCACTAGGTTGATGCTTTCTATGGCTTATTCACTCGGCCATGAAAGCAGCCTAGCCCCAGGCTGTTGATGAGGGAACCAAGACTCAGAGAGGGGAAGTGACTCCCAAGACCCTGCAGACAGGACGTGGGGGAGTTGCCCTTGAACCCAAGGCTACCTGGCCCCCAGGCTCCCTTGATCTGGCCTGAGGTGCACAGGGCTACTGTGGCTGTGCTTTTCAGCCTGACTGAGGCTGAAAGGCTCCGGCTCCCAAGACAGTCTGGACCCTTTCTGGCATCTCCGGTTCCCTCTGCGAAGGGTCTAGGAGGCCCCAGAGTCCCTGCTCACCACCTCCTGCCCAGCTCTGCTCCAGATACAATAGGCTCTCCCTGGGTCCCCTTGCAGAGGTGCTGTTTGGACAGCCTGTTTTCCTGGCCAGGTGGAAGGTGTGGAAACAGAGGAAGAGAGGTGTGCTGATGATGGACACCCAGACATTTCTGTTCCCAAAAGGCCAACAAGGCAGCTGCCTGGGGGTGGGGATGCCCTGGCTATTGGAAACCTGCCCATGCCTGCCCCAGAGCCCTCAGCAGCCATCGTTTTCGCTGATAATCCACTAGGGGCCAGGCTACCTACCGCCTGTCACTTGGGGCAGGATTAGGAGCTGGGCCAAGAAGTCAACTGGCTGGGGGTCAGATGCCAGCTCTGTCTGTGACTCCAGGTAAATGACTTAATGTCTGTGCCTCAACTTCCTCCCATTTGAAGCTGGGACTAATCAAAGACACCACAGCTCGTGGGGCTGCTGTCAGGGGACCACGAGAGAAGAGAGGGCATGCAGTCAGTATGATGTGGACCCACTGCAAGCGCTTGCCAAACCTTGGAGACAATCAGGGCCCCGCCCTGATCTTGATGGGGAAACTGAGGCCAGCAGCTAAGCCAGGCCTCCCTCTGATAGTGGTTTTCTGATTCCTGGACTTGCACCTTCCCGATGTCTACCTATTCAGGTAAGGCCTGTATTTTTAACAACCCTTCTCCAGGGGGTTCTGATGAGCAGCCCGGTTTGTCCCCACCCCATGGTCAGGGTGGCAGAGGCGGCAGGATCCCTGGTACCTTAAGGATAGAGTTGTCCTGGCGAGTGTTCTTCGTGTCATATCCCTCGAGCAGGCAGCAGCGTACCGTGGAGCCCGAGCCCGCAAATTCAGCCAGGTTCAAGTCAGCAAAGCCCAGCTAGGAGGTGAGAGGAGCGTGTGGGAGGCTGAGAGAATGTGGACTCCTGACTGGCGGAAGCCCAGAAGGGGTAACTTGGCAAAAGTTGGGGAGGGAGACAGACAAAGCCCCTGGGCCCACCCCACAGCCCCGACTGACTGTTGCATAACTGGACCCAAGGACAGAGGCCCTGGGTCGGCAGCACCAACATGGCAAAGCCAGGAGCTCACATCCCTGAGCTGGACAAAGCACCCTTTGTGCCACGTCCCAGCGTGCACCGGGGCCAGTGCGCCTGACATGAAAGGACATTGTTGTCCGTGACACAGATGCATTGTTCCCTGGGAAACAAGGCCGTGCTGTAGGGAGCTGCCGGGTCAGCAGGCAGGGGAGGAGGGAAGGCCTGTGGGAAGTGATGGGACACCCCCACAGGCCCTGCAGGATGAGCAGGAGCCCCAGGGAAGGCAACCTGGTAGAGGCCAGAGTGAGGGGCTGCTGGGCAGAGTTCAGGGTCTGAACAGGCCCTCAGGAACTCTGGGCAGAGGATCGAGGGATGGGGAGGGAAGTGGGAGTAAGGGCAAAGAGGGCATGTGCTAAGAAAGCTCTGTGGATGGAGGCCAAGTCTGCTAGACCTGGAGGGTAAACTGAGGTTGAGACAAGGTGGTGCCAGGCTTGGGGACTTGGAGGACATCTCTGGTTCCCTCTGCAAAGGGTCTAGGAGGCCCCAGAGCCTCTGCTTTCCACCTCCTGCCCAGCTCTGCTCCAGATACAACAGGCTCGGAAGAGAGAGAGAACGAAATGTTTGAACCAATGTTTGAACCCAACCGAACCAATGAGGGATGGGTGTCAAGTACCTGCTGCCTGCAAGTCTCTACTGCAGTGTTCAGGGCACACACTCCAGAATCAGGGAAGTGGATTCAGATCCTAGCCCCGCCATGGACTCAGACTAATCCCCATTTTACAGATAAGAAAACTAAGTTCAGGGAGGGGAAGAAGCTTGCCCAGGGCCAAACAGCTAACCCAATAGAGACTAGACTGAAGCTAGGCCTGATCAGCACCGCGTCCAGCCGCTTCTCAGGGCCTCAGTTTCCTCCTCTGTATAATGGGAGTAAAGCCTGCAGTGGGAGTTCAATTACAGAACAGAAGGGAAGGGGCCTGGCAGTGCCTGATATGTGCTGGGTGCCTGGTAAATGTTTGCCAGTGGAGGCGAGATGCTTCCAGGTGTTTGCTGGTAATTCCTTTCCTGGCTGGGCAGCAGTCCTCACCGTGTGAATCAGAGAAATTTCCACTCTGACGGCACCCTCCACAGCCTGGCTCTAGCCATACTGCTCTCTGCTTCTGGAGAGGGATGTCAGCGCCCCGGGCCAGGGCAGAGTGCACGGCCCAGCTGGCTGAGTTCCTGAGCTCCGGTCAGTGGGAAGGGCCGCGCCCTGTATAGCACCTCCCTCGGGTGAGAGGTGAGGCAAAGGCATTTCCCCTCCCAGCTGATGGAGCCCACCTTCCTGCCACTGGGCTAAGCCTCCCAGGACATGAGAAGAGGAAGCCAAGAGTATACCACGGAGAAGAGGGATGGAAGGCAGAGCAGGCTTATTCAAAGCCAGAGCTGTCTTCTCCCTCTTTACTCAGTAGAAAAGCTCTTCTTAATACTATGTAGGGGTGAACTGTCTGTGGGTGCAGTGAAACCCTGGTAACAATGCACATGTCCAGCAGCAGGGCTGGCTGAGTCAACCATCTCCAGCCATGCCACGGGACACTGCTGCCCTTAGAAAGCACATAGAAATTTGTGATAACACAAAAAGATGCCCAGGATGGATTAAGTAAAAAACCAAGATGCAAATCTGTGTATGTATTTATTTATTTATCTGGAGGCAGAGTCTCGCTCTGTCACCCAGGCTGGAGTGCAGTGGCGCGATCTCGGCTCACTGTAACCTCCACCCTCCTGGTGCAAGCGATTCTTGTGCTCCAGCCTCCCGAGTAGCTGGGATTACAGGCGTGCACCACCACACCTGGTTAATTTTTTTTGCAACTGTAGTAGAGATGGGGATTTGTCATATTGCTGAGGCTGGTCTTGAACTCCTGAGCTCAGGCAATTCGCTTGCCTCCGTCTCCCAAAGTGCCAGGATTATAGGCATGAGCCACCATGCCCAGCCGTACTCAGGAGGCTGAGGGAGGAGAACTGCTTGAACCCGGGAGGTGGAGGTTGCAGTGAGCCAAGATTGTGCCATTGCACTCCAGCCTCAGCAACAGAGCATGACTCTGTCTCCAGAAAAAAAAAAAAAATATATCATATTGTTTGCATGCACTTAAGTACACATAGAGGGTGCTCATTTTGCATTTCTCTCAACCACATGCATAGATTTTATTTGCTGCTCTCTTTGTATAGCATATTTCCTTTTTTCCTTCTTACAAGTTCTGCAAAGGTCTTAATCAATCCCAATAATGGGGTCCCAGAAAGAGGCCTGGAGAGAGGAAAGGGGACAGAAACTGGCCCTTTTGCTCAGTGAACTTCTGTACCATTTATATTCCAACAACCGTATGCTGCCTTTATATTGAGTACAAAGGCCATCAATAAAGATATTTCTAAAAAATAACACATCTCAGGTAGGGCTGAGTGTCTCTTGCTTGTGGCAGAGAAGGGGCTGGAGGTTTCCCTTGTGCCTGTCCCGTGCCACCCCGCATTCCATCCCACCCCCCTTCGCACAGCCCCTCTTACCTTGGAATAAGCCTTCCCGCCTTTCAGCTCCTGCACAAGGAGGGAGACACGAGCAGCAAGTTGACTGGGAAATCCCAGGAACCTCATGCATCTCCCCCCAGTCCCCCCAGATTTGAGGGGAGGAGGACAAGGGGCAGAGCAACCCTCCCCATTTTCAGCTGGGGGTGCGGACTCATGAGGGGAGGGGCCTACAGCCCAGCCCAGCAGCCCCACATGCACCCTTGGCCTCACCTTGCGCACAGACACACGGAAGACACAGGGGTCCAGCAGGCCGGTGGCCGGGTTAGCACTCATCTTACACACGAAGGTGAACCTCTTTCGCCACCGCACGCAGTTCTCCTGTACCTCCTCCCTGCAGGCCAGAGATGACAGGTGAGCACAGGCATGCGCATCCGCGCCAGGGGACCCCATGTGGTACCAGAGACACAGCAAGAGCCCTGCCCATTGGGAGTGAGGCAGTGGGAAGCTTCACTTTCACCCTGTGTCACAAAGTAGCTGTGTTTTCACAAGAATGTACTCGTGTAGTTGTAAAAACAACAGCAAAAAGGTAATAAAAATGAGACAAACACAAGGCAGGGGTGAGGTGAGCTAGGGCAGCTGTCCCTCCCCGGGAAGCCTGGCAACCTGCAGCCTCCCTCTGCACCCAGCGCTGCTCCCGCCACCTTGCTCTGAGACCTTGGGCAGTTAACTGCACTGCCATTACCTCCTCCAGAGCCAGGATCTGCCAATTGCCTCGTGACCCTCACAACAGTCTTAGGCTGGACTACTCAGCCTATTTCACAGATGAAGAGACCAAGGCTAGGCAAGCTGCCCCACACCTCCCAGCCAGTAGATAGCTGAGCTGGGCCTGAAGCGTGGTTCCTCCTGACTCCAGAGCCCAATTCTTTACCACTAATAACAACAGCAGCAATAGTAACAACAGCCGATACCCACACAGCGCTTCCCATGTGCCCAGCACCGTTCAAAGAACTTCACAAGAGCCAGCAGACCCTGGAGCCTGCTCCAAGTGCCAGAGAAAGGTGGTCATGCCAAACCTTTCCAACCTCTGCCTGGAACAGCCACACCATTAGCCTAATCCCCAAAGAAACCGGGGGCCTGGAGGCTAAGACCCTTGCCTGAGGCCACCACAGGGAAGAGCAGAACAGGGATTAACCCAAGCAGTTGGACTCGGTGTGGAGAAAGCGACTTGGGGGCTTCAGCTTCACCAACACTAAGCAGAGGGATCTGGTCTTCTAGCCCCTGCCCCCCGTTCCTCCTGAGTTGGAGAGCATGACCACGCTGAAAAATTCAGCACCCCTTTACTGGAGAGATGCTTTGTGCTCTGGGAGTGAGTGGGAGCCAGTGGCAGCAGCTCATCCAAGCCCCTCCCAACTGCTGCGGGGGCCTCGGCAGGATCTGGGGGTGGCAGTGGCACGTGGCGGAACTGAGCTCTGCATCCCCGAGCAGCTCCGCATCTCCACACAGCCTGCCTGGCAGAGCCTGTGCTCAGGAAGGGGTGGCCAGGGAAGGGAGGGGACAGTGTTAGAGACGTTATCTCCAGCTCATCCTCCTAACCAGAACTGCCAAGGGGACAGCTAAGGAAGTGACCCGAGGAGAGTGGGTTAACTGCCAGATCGAGGCCTCAGGGAGGGTCGGAGAGGGCCACAGTCAACCCTCCCCTGAGCATCACCAGGTTTGCTTTGCATGGCAGTCTTGCAAGGTGGGCTCTATGCCACCCCTTCTACTGCTGAGGGCACTGAAGCTTCAAGAGAAGGCCACCCTACCTGCCACTCGAGCTCACATCCCCAGTGACTGGCAAAGCAGGATTTAAACCCAGGACTGTCTGACTTCAGAGTCAGGGCTCTCAGTCGCCACTTCGGCTCAGGAGCCCGGGAAAGCCTGGCAAGGAGAACCCATGGCGTTGTGGGGCCTGCAGTACCCTGCTGTGCCCCTGAGGAACCACCCAGGTCTCTGAGTGCCAAGCAGGTGCTGGGATGAGCCACTGCAGACAGTATTTACCCAGTGATGACTCAGTGTCACCAGGAGAGGGCGGGGGAAGGGGTGAGTCAGGGAAGGTGACATTTAAGCTCAGGATAGAATGAGCCTGGGAAGTAGCCAGGTGGAGGAGACAGTTCCAGAGAGAGGGCACAGCATGAATGAGGGAGCCCCGTTTTCCTAGCCAATGAAAGCCCCTAAGCCTCACCTTCTATGAGGAGCCCCCTCCAGGCAACCCCTTCTTGGCTCCACAAGGCTTTGAGGATGTGACCAAGGCTTACCCTGTGCTCCTGCCAAGGCTGTGACAAGGGCCAACAGGGCAGGCAGACCGGGGCTACACCTGCACACTCACTGGGGCACACCGCCCCTGTCATGGCCACTGTTGTGGGAGCACTGAGTGAAATGAATCCTGCAAAGTGCCTGGCCTGGTGAAGGCTCTGTGAGGACACCAGGGACCAAGAGAACCAGAATGCACCTAGCCTGTTAGGAGGGTGAGCTCCAACAACCCTCTGCAACCAAGACTGGGGACAAGCAGAAAAGGTCAGGGCTGAAGACAGGGGAGGAAGGGACAGATCTAAGCCCTATAGGTAGGTGCCACAGGAGTGGGGGCCCTGGGCTGGGGGCATCACCTGAGCCTAGTCATGCTGGCTCCACTTATTCATTCATTCATGATGATGATTCATTCATCATCAAACAACTGAGCACCAGTGTGTGCCAGGCCGTGTTCTAGGCACTGGGAACACAGCAGTAACCAGCTTACATTCTAGTGGGAGGAGAAAGAAGAATAACAAATAAACATGAAAAATACCTAGTAGTGGAAAGGAAGAACTAAACTACATTAACAGATGACTTGATCTTTTATACAGAAAACCCTTAAGGAATCCACTAAAAAACTTATTTATTTTTTTGAGATGTAGTTTCGCTTTCGTTGCCCAGGCTGGAGCGCAAGGGCCTAATCTCAGCTCACTGCAACTTCTGCCTCCCGGGTTCAAGCAATTCTCCTGCCTCAGCCTCCCAAGTAGCTGGGATTACAGGTGCATGCTACCATGCTTGACTAACTTTTCTATTTTTGGTAGAGGGGGTTTTACTGTGTTGGCTGGGCTGGTCTTGAACTCCTGACCTCAGGTGATCTGCCCACCTTGGCCTCCCAAAGTGCTGGAAGCCACCACACCCGGCCATTATTATTATTATTATTACTTTTTGAGACAGAGTCTCACTCTGTCGCCCAGGCTGGAGTACAGTGGTGTGATCTTGGCTCACTGAAACCCCCACCTGCTGGGTTCAAGTGATTCTCGTGCCTCAGCCTCCTGAGTAGCTGGGATTATAGGCATGTACCACAACACCTGGCCAATTTTTTGTTTTTAGTAAAGATGAGGTTCTGCCATGTTGGCCAGGCTGGTCTTGAACTCCTGGCCTCAAGTGATCTGCCTGCCATCACGTCCCAAAGTGCTGGATTACAGGCATGGGCCATGATGCCTGGCCTAATACGTGATTACAGGTGTGGTGGCTTATGCCTGTAATCCTAGCACTTTGGGAGGCAGAGGTGGGCACGGATCACTTGAGGTCAGGTAGCTATAGTTCCAGCTACTCGGGAGGCTGAGATGGGAGAATCTCTTCAACCCAGGAGGCAGAAGTTGCAGTTAGCCGAGATCAAACCACTGTACTCCAGCCTGGGCAACAGAGTGAGACCCTGTCTCAAAACAAACAAACAAACAAACAACAATTAAATAAATAAATAAAAAATGCATGAGTTCAGAAAAGTTGCAGGATACAAGATCAATATACAAAAATCAATTATTTCTATATATTGGCAAACACAATGAAACAAAGAAAGCAATTCTATGTACAAGAGCATGAAAAAGAAAAAAATACATAGGAATAAATTTAATAAAGTACAAAATACATACTCTGGAAAACTATAAAACATTGCTGAAAGAAATTAAAGATCTAAATAAATGGAAAGACATCCCATGTTCAT
Source organism: Macaca fascicularis (assembly GCF_037993035.2). Taxonomy (NCBI): domain Eukaryota; kingdom Metazoa; phylum Chordata; class Mammalia; order Primates; family Cercopithecidae; genus Macaca; species Macaca fascicularis. Next base: position 16,033,039 of record NC_088389.1, on the reverse strand, counting down.
GGATTGGAAGACATGTTGTCAAGATGATACTCCCAAATAGTTCTAAAATTCATCACAATCCCTATCAAAGCCCCACACTGGCTTCTTGGCAGAACTTTGACAAGCTGATCCTAAACTTTACATGGAAATCTAAGGGACCAGAATAGTCAATACAGTCTTTAAAAAGTAAAACATAATTTTAAAATTCACACTTTTGATTTCAAATTATCTACAAAGTTACAATAACCAAGAACAGGTGGTCCTAGCATGAGGACAGACAAATGGAATACAACTGAGATTATTCAGTTTACAAAAGTTTAGAAATAAACCTTAGAGACCAGCCTGGCCAACACGGCAAAACCCCATCTCTACGAAAAATACAAAAATTAGCTAGGCATGATGGCATGTGCCTGTAATCCCGGCTACTTGGGAGGCTGAGGCACAAGACTCACTGGAACCCAGGAGGCGGAGGTTGCAGTGAGCCAAGACAGCGCTACTGCACTCCAGCCTGGGCGATAGAGGGAGACTCTGTCTCAGAAAAAAGAAAGAAACCTTCACTTTTATGGTCAATTGATTTTTGACAACAGTGACAAAATAATTCAGTGGGAAAAAGAATAGTCTTCTCAATGAATATTACTGGGACACTGGATATCAACATGCAAGAGAATGAAGTGTGTGTGTGAGGGAGGTGGTGCGGGGGGCTATCTCATGCTATATACAAAAATTAACTGAAAATGGATCAAAGATCTAAGTGTAAGAGCTAAACTATAAAATATTGAAAAAAAAGCATATGGGTAAAATCTTCATGACCTTGGATTAGGCAACTATTTCCTGGATATAATACCAAAAGTACACGTGATTAAAGAAAAACACAGATATATTGAATGTCATCAAAATTAAAAACTTTTAGTTAGGCACAGTGGTTAACACCTGTAATCCCAGCACTTTTGGAGGATCACTTGAGGCCAGGAGTTTGAGACCAGCCTGGGCAACACAACAAGACCCCACCTCTACAGAAAATTTTAAAATTAGCCACGAGTGGTGGTGCATGCCTGTAGTCCCAGCTACTTGGGAGGTTGAAGCAAGAGGATGGCCTGAGCCTAGGAGTTTGAGGTTACAGTGAGCTGTGATTGCACAACTGCACCCCAGCCTGGGTGAAACAGTGAAACCCTATCTTAAAAAAAAAAGATGGCCAGGCGCGGTGGCTCACGCCTGTAATCCCAGCACTTTGGGAGGCCGAGGCGGGTGGATCACTTGAGGTTGGGAGTTCAAGACCAGCCTGACCAACATGGAGAAACCCCGTCTCCACTAAAAATACAAAATTAGCCAGGCATGGTGGCGCATGCCTGTAATCCCAGCTACTCGGGAGGCTGAGGCAGGAGAATCACTTGAATCCAGGAGGCGGAAGTTGCGGTGAGCCGAGATCGTGCCATTGTACTCCAGCCTGGGCAAAAAGAGCGAAACTCCATCAAAAAAAAAAAAAAAAGAAAAACCACAAAATAAGAAAAAATACTTGCAAATCAGATATTTGAGGGACTTGTATCCAGAATATATAAAGAGCACCCACAACTCAATAAAAAGACAAATAATCCAACTAAAAATGGGGAAAGGATCCAAACAGACGTTTCTCCAAAGAACATATACAAGTGGTCAACAAGCACACAGGAAGATGCTTAACATCATTAGCTATCAGGGAAATGAAAATCAAAACTAAAATGAGATACTACTTCACACCCATTAGGATGGCTAGAATCAAAGGGGAAGACGTGGAGAAACTGTAACCCTCATATACTGCTGGTAGGAATGTAAAATGGTGCAGCCCCTTTGGAAAACAGTATGGCAGTTCCTCCAAAGGTGAACCATAGAGTTATGATACGACCCAGCAATTCCACCCCTAGGTATATATCCCAGAGAAATGAAATGTGTCCACACAAAAACTTGTACACAAATGTACATCACAGAATTATTCATAACCAAAAAGTGAAAGCAACCCAAATGTCCATCAACTGGTAAATGGACAAATAAAATGTGTTCTATGCATACAATGGTGTATCATTCAGCAATAAAGAGAAACGATACACTTATACATGCTAACTGGGGATTAACCTTGAAAACATGAAGCTAAATCAAAGCAGCCAGCCTGAAAGAACTATAGAGTTTATGATTTCATTTATATGAAATGTCCAGAAAAGGCAAATCCATAGTGACAGGAACTAGATTGGTGGCCGCCAGGGGATGGGGGATGACATAGTCTGGCTCTGTGTCCTTACCCATATCTCATCTCAAATTGTAATCCCCACGTGTCAAGGGAAGGACCTGGTGGGAGGTGATTGGATCATGGGGGTGGTTTCCCCCATGCTGTTATCATGATAGTGAGTGAGTTCTCATGAGATCTGATGGTTTTATAAGGGGCTCTTTCCCCTTTGCTGCTGCTTCTGTCTCCTGCCGCCATGTGAAGAAGGCCCCTGCTTCCCCTTGACCTTCCGCCATGATTGTAAGTTTCGGCACCCATGTGGAACTGTGAGTCAACTAAACTTCTTTCCTTCGTAAACTACCCAGTCTTGGGTATTTCTTTATAGCAGTGTGAGAACAGACTAACACAGGGGACTTGAGGGTAAAAGGAGTAACTGCTAATGGGTATGGGATTTCTTTCTGCGGTGATGAAAATGTTGTAAAATTGGTTGTGATGATGGTTGTGCAACTGTGAATATACTAAAAACCACTGAACCATACACTTTAAATAGGTGTATTATGTGGTATGTGAATTAAATCTCAATAAAGCTGTTAAATAAGTGGTAGATCAGATAAATATAAAAATGGAGACCACCACAGGGAAGGCGAGTGGGGAGTTCAGGTAGAGATGAGGTGGCTACGTCAGGTGGGGGGTTAGGGATGGCCCTTAGGGCAGTGACATCTGAGCAAGGCTTGGACTGAAGTGGGGACTGAGCAAAGATGGGGGAAGAGTCCTTCAGGTGAGGCAGCAGCAAGTGCAGAGGCCCTGACGTGGAAACACACTTGGCAGGTGGAAAACTACTGTAGAGGACGGTGGCTGAAGAGGAGCTGGGAGGAGATCAGAGGGGATGAGATGGGTGAAGGAGCAGGGGCAGGTCCTGCCAGACCTCAAGGGTGTGAGAAGACTGCATCTGATTCTGACAGTGGCTCTGTCTTGCCCCCGTGGACTGTGGCTTAGGCAGCCACAGAGGAGGGGAGTGGAAGGGCAAAGAGAGCAGAGACTCTTCCCAGGCAGCCAGAAGAGGCCCAAGCTTGAAAGGGGGAAGGCAGGGAGTGGCCATGGGTCCCCGCACTTCACCTGGGGTTGGAAGCAGCTGCTGGAGGCCTGGGGAGGCAGCTCAGTGCTCTGGGCATGTTGAAACACCCAGTGGAATTGGGATTAGTGTCTGGGAACAAAAGCTCACAGTGAATTGTGGGCTTTCTCCCTTTCCTTTTGAGAGTTTGCTGTGGGAACGCCAGCCAGGAAGCCTAAGGCCCATTTGCAGTTCCAGGGCCAAGCCAGAGAAAGCCACGTGGAGCCCTCCTGGCTCAGGTAACAGGCACATTCCCCACCTCCACAGGAAGAGCTCCCAGGGTTCGAACTGGGCCTCCCTCCTGTTTCTACAGGGCTCTGAACAATCACCTATTAGAAGTCACCACTCCCACAGGAAGAGGCAAGCAGCCTCACCCTGGCCCATGGCCAGAGGTCACAGCAAGGGTAAAAAAAAACACAGCAGCTGCGGCCACCTCCTGAGGGCCTACTGTGTGCGGCCAAGAACTCTTCAACACTGAGAGGTGACTGCTACCACAGCCCACTTTACAGATGAGGACAGTGAGGCTCAGAAATGCAGCGTAACTCACTCGAAGTCACAGCAGAGCTAGTCTCGACCCCAGCCCCATCTGTGTCCAGACTCTGTGTCACAGCTGGGACACAGCAGTGCAGTTGACTCAGAGCCCACACTGCCTCCCCCTCAGCCCCGGGGCCCCTCTGGTGGGAAGCAGCTGGGCACCCCCAGGCAGGTGGCATGAAGTCCCATGCATGGGGCAGGGATTATGGGGGGAGATGAATGCAGGATCAGGTCAGGGTGGGGTGAAGGATGCTCGTGATGAGAGGCAGGAATGAGGATGCCAGGCAGGCAGCCATGAGCCCCAGGTTGGGAGCTGGCCAGGTCAGGATTGAGGACATCTCAGAGCCTTGATCCATTCAGAAACCTTTTATTAAGTCCCCACCAGGTGCCAGGCACTGCTGAAGGCTCTAGGAACACAAACAATAAACAGAGAAGACAGAAATCCCTGCCTTCAAGGGGCTTATACTCTGGCAGTGGGTGGCAGACAGACAAACCCAGGCAAATGCGTGCCAGCTAGCCTGTGGTGCAACAGAGAAAAAGGAACCAACCAGGGAGACAGACAGTATCCCTGGCAATGGGGGCACCAGGGAATGAGGGCCAGAGGAGGTCTTCATAGGAAGGTGACATCTAAGCAAAGACTGAAGCGAGTGGCCACAGATACCACAGATACCTGGGGGAAGAGCAATCCGGGCACAAGAAACAGCAAGTGCAAAGACCCTGGGGTAGGAATGTATCTGTCGCATTTAAGGAGGAGCTGGGGGCCAGTGTGGCTGGGGTGGAGGGTGCCGGGGTGGGTGTGGGCCAGGGAGACTGGAGAGGCAGCCTTGGTCCCAAGCTTACAGAGGGGCTGTATGGAGGGGCAGTCCCCGCGGTGTCCACGTGTATGCAACTGGTCACGGCAGCAGAAGTTGGGAAGTAATGAGGACTGCTTCGATGGTACCCAGCAGGCAATGCCAGAAGGGAAGGAGGGGATGGAGGGCGAGCTGTGCTCCCCAGCAGAGAGGGATGGCCCCATCAGACCTGCAGGAAGGGAACATGCAGAAGGGGATCTACAGGACCCCATTTTTATTTAATTTTTTAAAGTGACATATGTAAATGCCCACAAGCACACAGAAAACAGGAGGTGCCCACATCAAATTGCAAATGAAGGCCACCTCTGGCCACTGGAGGGTCTGGAGATTCAGGTGAGTAACGAAGAACAGAAAGGATGAGGATGGGGGGCATGGGTGTCCCTTTTTTCTTTGTTTTGAACGGGAAGTATCCGTTGTGAGCGTTTCTTAAAGCACACCTGACTGAAGGGAACCCACTCCCTGGCAGTCCTGGGGACTGCACTGTGGCCCGGGGTGGAAATGCCACTCTGCAGAACGACCCACCCCAGCACTATGAGACCCTTGGGGGAAGGCCCAGGGTCCTGAGAGCTGAATGCCACCAGAGCTGGCTGTGACCTCCATGGTCTGCGAGTGCTAAGAGGGCAGGCCTGGGCTGCTGGGTGCTGTGCACGCCAGTACCCAACACACATCTGCAGTGACTAGAGGCACAACAGCTGCCTGTCTCAGAAAGCGGAAAGTGTAAAAAAACTAAAAGAGCAGCTATGAAGAAAAATTATAAATAAGATGTTTATTAAGAAAACAGGCCAGGCATGGTGACTCATGCCTGTAATCCCAGCACTCTGGGAGGCTAAGACAGGAGACTCACTTGAGGACGGGGGTTGGAGACCAGCCTGGGCAACATAACAAGATCCCACCTCGATTAAAAAAGAAAAACGAAATCATAGGACCACGGACCCTCCTTACTGCCCACCACCACCCACTTACCCTAATGTGGCCCGGATCTGGGCTGGAGAACTGAAGTTTTAAAATGATAGAACCAAGGTCCAGAGAAGGAGATTGTTTTAACCCAGAATCCTGGACTTCAGGCTCCCTGGCCAAGAGGCTTATTCACACAGGTGTGAGGGGTAATGGCCAGAAGGCAGGCGGGGAGCTCAGAGCAGGTCTGACCAAAGGTGCGCTGGAAGGGTTACCAGAGACACTTTCTTCGTTTCTGTCCAAGAGTTGTTTCCATAATTTAAATTTAAATTGAAAATGAGAAACGGGTATGGGTTAGGAAGGCTGCTTAGAAACAAAAGGGATCTGAAACCTCAGCTACCTGGTTCAAGGCCTGGGTCCTCCCAAGGTACCAAGTGGAGTCACCCCAAGCAGTACATGGGACCTGCTGGCAGGGCTGGCTGCCTGCCTGGGAAGAGACAGAGATGAACGGCCCTCCTGGGCCTAGGGTTGCAGGGCGTGCTTCCCCAGCTACCCACTGCCAGGAACAGGTAATTACAGAGACTGGGTTTCATTTTTAGCTTTAAGATATACAATTAGACATGTAAATCTCAGCAAGGCGGGACAAGCCCTGCACCCACCACAGCCACTGTGGCCATCCCAGCAGCGGAATTTGGCTATTTCTGGGCTGTCTGGAAACAGTAGAACACCCCACCAGGCTGGTGTCCTTGGCCCGGCAGAACTCTCCAGGAGCTCTCCCGGCCCTGGGAAGGCAGCCCAGTGAGTTGACCATCCTTTGATCCATCCCAGGAAGCACGCCGGGTGGTGTGCGGAGACACAGGGACCCGTATCCCAAATTGGACTGGGACCTCTACAATGCATCCACGAGGACTGACTATGGTGCCGGCTTGGGGTGCGGGACACAATGCGAGCAACCTCCTGCAGGAGCCCCTGGTTGAGGGGGGACACAGTCATTACACAGGAATGACTGCAGTCACCGCCAGTCTCCCAGGAAGGAGAAGGAGCTACGATGGCTGTGAACACAGCAGGCTGGGGGCAGGAGGCCGAGAAGCCTCCCTGGACAGTGACATCAGAATCGGGACCTCAGGCAGAGGTCAGCTGAGTGAAGACCTCGGGGGAAGGAGGTCCCAGGCAGTGGGAACAGCACAGGGAAGACCCAGAAGGAGGGAGGTGGCTCCCAGGAAGAGCCTCCCTGGAAAGTCAGGGGGTAGATGAGGCTGGTGAGGAGAAGAGGCCACCAAGTGACTTGGGGAACCCCATCTCAGTGAGCCTCAACTTCCTCATCTGTAAAAGGACAACCTGCCCATCACACAAGGCTGTTGGGGTGACTCTGTAGTCCCACAGCACCTCTCTCCACTGCTCAACAGAGGGAGAATGCAGAGAATTCTGCCTCTGTGGTCCCGAGGTCATTTCGCTGCCACATCCCCAGCACCTGGCCCCAGCCTGATCCAGCATTACTGCCCAATAGGTGCAACAAGATCCCAGAGCCTTGACAACCCCAGGTCTCCATCACCAGGGTGATGCGGGACCAGGTGCCGTAGGGCTGTGGGAGTCACCTCCTGGCCTCAGGCTCCCAGGCTCACAGGATCCCTACAGGCAGGGGTCAAATGGGTCCATCAGGGGCTCTCCTCAGAGTTGGAGCAAAAGTACATGCCGGGCTGGCAACCCTCACAGGAGCAGAAAGTCAGGAAAAGGGAATCCAGGTATCAGTGGGGCAGTCCAGTCTCTGTGACAGGGCTCCAGCCTGACCCCATGCCCACTCTCAACACTTCGTCTTACCAGTTCCAGTACTCAGAGACACACACCTCACCTCCACTGCATGCCCAGCACGAAGCCCTCGGGGGGCAGGTGCTCAAACTCACAAGCAAAGAGAGAGGGGTGAGGTCCAGCAGGACAGGGGTTCTCACATAAAAATACCCACTGGCAGCCAGGCGTGGTGGCTCATACCTGTAATCCCAGCACTTTGGGAGGCCGAGGCGGGTTGATCACCTGAGGTCAGGAGTTCGGGACCAGCCTGGACAACACGATGAAACCCCGTCTCCACTAAAAATATGAAAATTAGCTGGGCATGGTGGCACGTGCCTGTAATCCCAGCTACTCGTGAGGCTGAGGCAGGAGAATCGCTTGAACCCGGGAGGCGGAGGTTGCAGTGAGCCGAGATCGCGCCATCCCCCTCCAGCCTGGGTAACAGAGCAAGACTCCGTCTCAAAAAAAAAAACAAAAAAAAACAAAAACCAAAAAACATTCCACCGGCTCATGACAAATGAAGATTCCCAGTGAGCCCTGTCAGAACCATGGACTCTGCAGGACAGGGTTTCTCTTTGTGAGGGGCTATCCTGTGTACTGTGGGACGTTTAGCAGCACCCTGCCAGTAGCACAGCCCCAGGTGTGACAACCAGAAATGTCTCCAGGGATCACCAAATCAACCCTGGTTGAATGCTACTGCTGCAGGCCTTAAAAGGGCATTTTAAACAAGCTCCCAGGTGATTCTGATGCAGGGAGCTGGGCACCCAGCTAAGAGACAGTACCGCTGTGACAGCCATGTGGAACTCCAGGTTCCAGCTGTGCTCCTGGGTTCCTGACAGTGCTGGTCCCCCAGAGCAGGGCCCCATCACTTAAGTCCATCACTTAAGTCCCTCGCCTGCCCCTCCCTCAGCCACGCTCACTCCCACCCTGCCTGCTCTCCCAGGCCTTGGCCTGGTTCCTAGAGAAGTGAGCGGCAAAGTGATGCAATCAGAGTTCCCGGCTGATGAAACCAAGCCCAGGCCGGGGAGAGAGAGAGTCTAATAAGGAAACAATTTAAATCGACAACATCTGCCTTGTGCTTCCCCGAAGAGAAGAGAATACAGCCGCCTGGGAGGAGCCTGCCCCGGGGACCAGCCAAGGCATCTGTCCAGGGGTTGAAGAGCCAGCGTGGCAGCACAGCAGCGTCTGGCTCCTGCCAGGGGTTCAGGGGGAGCAGCTCACAGTCCTAGCATGGCCAGCACCTCCTCCTGCAAGGAGGCAGCAAGAAGTTTCTGGAAGCCAAGCCACTCTGGCCGACACTGGAACACTCAGAGCAGCCACTCGGCAGCCCCAAAACACTCTTTGTTCCACTGCCAAAGACACCCCTATTAGTGGTGGCCTGGGATTGGCAGGTGGGCCAGGAGGGAAGCTGGCATCACAAGTGACCCAAAGAAGCACAGAGTGGACAGCCCACTGGGGCTTCAGAAACTCCAAGACGGAAAAAGGGCAGGGCATGGGTGCAGAGTGGAGGGAAGCCAGGTCATTCAGGCTTGCTGGGAAAGCGTCAAGGTTAGGTGAAAGGATTCTAGAGTCAGACACATCTAGGTCTGAATCCTACTGCTTACCAGTCAAGCAGCAACCTTGAGACTGATCTTCAAAAAACCCCACACAAGTTGGGCATGGTGGTGTGTACCTGTAATCTCAGCTACTAAAGAGGCTGGGACTGGAGGACTGCTTGAGCCCGGGAGTTCAAGACCAGCCTGGGCAACATAGCAAACCCCATCTCAAAAAAAAAAAAAAAAAAAAAACCCATGCAGGCAGGTGTGGGCATCCCTATTTTACAAGCACAGGCAAGTGGCTGCCCTACTCTGTCCTCTGTACCCAGAGTCAGGTTGTGCGGATGGCCTGAGCTACTGCCCAGGCAAACGTCCTGTGGATGCCACTCTCCAGTGATACCAATGATCACCCTCTTGCTCTCACAGCCCAAGAGGCGAGCAGGCCACTGAAGGGACCCAAAGTAAACTACTGGCTTTAACCAAGAATCCCACGCAACTGGGCAAAGATGCCCCGGCACCCAGTATGGCTCAGCCTGGCTCCTGTTTCCCAGGCACCCTCCTGCGTGCCGAGTGATTCTCAAGCATCATCTTCCTGCTTCTACTTCACAGACCAGGAAACAGACACTCGGGGAGTCCAGGCACTCGCTGCAGGTCACATGGGAGGTGAGGGGTGGTCTGTACTCCCAGGCCCCCCTTCAGGAACCCACCCCCACTTCCTGATCTTGCAGAATCCCTGGGAAATCTGCCAAGGCAGTGCAGCCATTCTCCAGAGATTGTGGCATGGGCATCTGTCACGCTAGCAACTGTGGACCCTGTGCTGTGTGGGCTGACCCTTCACCTCGAGTCTCAATCCCAAGGAAGAGGCTTTGAGACCAGGTTTATGCCAAGGGAGGGATGGTCACTGGGTCAAAGTGTGGGGCCAGTGGGGTGTGGCTCTGAGCCAAATCCATCAAGACCTGCTGGTGTTGGGGACCAAGTTAGGAGGTCCCAAGTTAGGAGGGAGAAGTGGGAAAACGTCCTGCAGCAGGCAGGCCTTGCAGAAGTTCCAAAGATGAGCCCTCCATCTCCTGAACACTTGCTGCATGTCAGGCACCGAGCCAAGCACTCTCCCCGACCTCAAGAATCCACACCCAGCCCTAGGAGATGGGTGCTGTCAGCCCATTATCCCATCGCAGCCAAGGAAATTGAGGCCCAGAACAGGGAAGTCATCTGCCCAAGGTCTACTGGCCGGGAGAGGGCTGTGACCTAAAGCCACGGCTGTCTGACCCCAGAGCTGCAAGCTGCGCTCCCGTGCCAGGGTTGGGCCCAAGACTCCAGCAGTTCAAAGCAAGAAGACACAGCGGGTGTCAGGCTGGGCTGTGGTAGCAGCTTCCCCCAGGATCCATGCCCACAGCAAACACAGAGCTTCGGGACTGGCTCTGCTCAGGGGACTTCGCTTCCTGCACCCACCAGTCTCCCAGCAGGCTTGCCCACAAGGCATCGGGAAGCAGAGACTGGGGCTCAAGGCCAGGCTCTGGCACCCACTGGACACTTGATCTTTCTAGGCCTCAGTCGCGGTTCTGTCCCTGCCTCATGGAGTTGCTATAGGACCTGGCACAGTGGACACCCATGCTGAATGGGGGCAGGGACTAGACCCCCAGAAGTAACTACTGAGAGGCACCTTGAGTTCCCCTCTGAGGCAGACGGTCCAGCAGGAAGCTGGGCACGCAAAAGCCCTGACCCAGTCCCCCACCCTGTTCTCCACCCCAGGACCATGGATCAGGATATTTCCCCAGGTCTTTTTTTTTTTTTTTGAGGTAAGGGATCTCACTATGTTTCCTGGGCTCAAATGATCCTCCTGCCTCAGCCTCCTGAGTACCTGGGATTACAGGCGTGAGCCACCAAGCCTGGCTTCCTTAGATCTTAAACCTGGCTGGGACACCCTGGTTGGGACATCCAGGGAGGGGGACCAGCAGGTGGCCTAGGCATGCCTGAGCCACTCCTGGCTGACTCATGCCTGGGTGGTGGTTGATTCACCCAAGGAGGAAGGGGAGAGAGAGGAGGAACAGATTCCCATCCCCAGGGCCTGGCTCCTCGAATGACTAGACTCAAGTCATGGGGCTGCCTCTGTCCTCTCTACCCTTACCCTCCCTCCCAGCCCATCCCAAGGGCACCCCCTACATATTGCAGGTTTCCTCTTCTAGGCTTGGGTCTTAGGTTCTTGTCTCCTAGAGTGTGGAGGTCCTGGAGGAAGGGCCTCTGTTTTGCTCACTGCTGCTTTCCCTGTCCCAAGGATGGCGCCGGGCACATGGTAGGTCAGTAAGTAATGACTAAATGAGCGCCCTTCACACTCCTGTTCCTGTAAGGGCTCCTCTAAGCCTTCTCATGCCACCTTCATGGAAGGGTAGGACCATATTCTCTGCAGAGTGCAAGGGGCCAGGGGTCACTGCCATTGCTGGCTCTGCCACCCAGCTGTTCCTAGTGATCCATACAATATGCCCTAAGGCTTCCTGGACTTCTGAGGTGACCAGGAGATAATCATGAACCACTCCGCCAAAGTCACTTTTCCTCCCAGCCCTGCACAGACTCAGACCTGTGTTCCTAGCCGTCTTCATCAGTTCTCTAAGATTCCAACCACCATGGGCTAAGCATCAGGCAGGAGCGTGAGGCCCTGACTCACTGGTCTCCACCTCCTCCCCGGACATCTGATTCCCTGAAGACTCAGACCAATCCTGGACCGATCTTTGCCTTTCATTCACGGACTCCACATGCATGTACTGAGGACTTACTACACGTCAGGCCTGTGCTAGACACTGGGGACACATCCCAAGAGCCTGGCCTTGGTCTTGCCTGTATCCAAGATGGGTGTGGCCAACATAAAAAACCCTTAGGGGCTGCTACACCCCAAGGTCAGGCCTTCTCCTGGGATTTAGGGAGAGCACAGTCAAACGCCCCTTCACAAAGACAGGGTTCAGGGCAGAGCAGGCGGAGTGGCAATGCTCCCTCACCCCACTGTGCTCGGCACTCCTCTGAGAGGTGAATGTGCCTAACAGTCTCCCCTGGCTCTGGGCCCAGGCAGGGACGGTTGTCTTGGCCAAGGCAATAGCCTGGTTCTAATCACAAATGTTTGCCGGATAGGTGAACCACAGGAAGAGAGAAGAAAAACAATTACAGGGACAGAGGGAGGAATATGGACCTTTTGTTTCTGCTCTCAACCCTAGGGTCCTTATAATAACTGCTCTGGATGAATACCAACGCTGCCAGCCTTTACTGAGCCCGTACTCCATGCCAGGGGCTATGATGGGCACATAACAGGCATTAACCCATTTCACCCAAGCATCAAGGAGGACCTTATTAACCCATTTCACAGATGAGGAAAGCAAAGCTCAGAGAGATCTAGTTATCTGGCAGCCTCAGGAGCCCGTCCTCCCCAAGAATAGCCAAGCCCCATAGCCCAGCAGGCCCTGCTGGAGTTTGCAAGAGGCAGAAGGAAAATCTCCAGCCAGAGAAGACTGTTTGCAGCTGCCAGGATGAGTTACTGCCTCATAAACAAGAGTGATGCTTATCAGGTCAGAACGGTTCAGGCTGCCTCACCAGAAAGACCAAGAAAAACACCCGAGGATCTCCTCCAGGCTTCTGGGCACCCAAAAAGGTGCCTCGTTTTTGTCTAGAGGACTCATGCATCCACCCAGCACCACCCAAAAGTGTGGGGCATCTCGAGGCTTGTCTTTGGCACAGAGACATGCAGAACTCACAGATTCTCAGAGAGAACATACCCATGAAACCAACCCCCAAGCAGCAGAATATTACAGGCCCCGGAAGGTCCTTCCAGACATGACTCCCCTCAGCAAAGACAGCACCATCCTGACTTGCATCAGAAAGGTTTTTGAACTCTGTATAAATGGTATCATACACATTTTTTTTTTTTTTTGAGACAGAGTCTCGCTCTGTCGCCTAGGCTGGAGTGCAGTGGCGCGATCTCTGCACACTGCAGCCTTTGCCTCCCGAGTTCAAGTGATTCTCCTGCCTCCTCAGCCTCCTAAGTAGCTGGGATTATAGGCATGTGCCATCATGCCCGGCTAATTTTTTTGTATTTTTAGTAGAGACGGGGTTTCACCATGTTGGTCAGGCTGGTTTTGAACTCGTAACCTCAAATGATCCTCCCACCTCGGCCTCCCAAAGTGCTGGGATTACAGGAGTGAGCCACCGCGCCCGGCCGCATCATACACTCTTTTGTCCCCGGCTTTCTTTGCTCAACGTTGTTTGTCAGACTGGTTCCTGCTGTGAGTGGCGGCAGCTTGTTCATCCTCAGCACTGCACAGTATGCCTCAGGTTTTGTTTTGAGTAATTCCATGATGACAGAGGTGGAAACCCGCCCTTCTCAGCTGACAGTCACCTGCCCTTCTGCAACCTGCAGCCCCAAGCAATCAACCCCATGGCTGCCCTTGGTGGTTCTAAACTACAAATGTGACTCGAATTCACACCCTTCTGTGGCTCCCACCCCTCCAGACACAGTCCAAACCCCTCCCCTTGACTCCTCGTGACTTCAAGCTCCCTCCCAGGCCCGCTGACCCCTCTTTCCCGCTCAGCATGCTCGCCCTTGCCATGCCTCTGTCGCAGGCTGCTCTTTTACCTGCCACCCGCTAATCCTACTCATGCCCCAGAACCAAGCCCAGCATCATCTCCCCAGGGCCCGTAGCCATACCACTGATTGGATTTGTGCACCTCCCCTCACTGAAGGGCCCTGCAGGGGTGGGGGCCACATCTCCAGGGCCCAGCCTGAGCCCCGCACCCAGAAGGTGCCCAAAAAATTGTCTGGGGGGAGCCTAGGGGGACCAGGGAGCCACAGGTCTGCCCCACACCTGCAGAGTCTGCTCAGAGAGGAAGTGGTAAGAGGTAAGAGTGTTTAGCACCCAGACTTCTGCCCTCCCTGAGCACCAAGCGGCCACCCCCTCTCTGGGCAGGGTTAGTCTGTTTTTAGCTGCCAGGTGCCTGGCCCTGTGCTGAGTAGGGAGCCCTCCTGACCAGCCCTGTTTGATGGAGGAGGAAGCTGAGGCTGAGAGGACAAGGCCTTTAGTCACAGTCACAGAGAAATCAAGCAACTGCCAAGGTCCAATTGCCATGCTTGGAGTCAGGCCCCAGCCCCCTCCTCCTTCCCATTCTGCTTGCTATGAGCATCCCTACCCCACGCAGAGGAGCCCACCCCACCCAAACCACTGATGCCCCCAGTTGCCTCTCAATTGCAGCCTCTGAGCCCATGGAGGCACCCAGCTGTCCGGTATGCAAGTGAGGGCTGTTCCTGACACAGACTGACACCTCGGGCCTGAAGAGGGAATGGGGGGGTGCGGGGGTGGGTCCAGCAGCTGGTAGCAGCCACAGTGAGGTCCTGCACCAGCACTCACACTGTTTCAGAGCCAGGGCAGAAAAGCCCCGGCACCAGAACAGTGCCAACCCACAGCAGGAAGCCCCAAGACCAAGAAGCATGATGCAAGCACTACTCCTGCCCATGAAGGGCCCACAGTCTGGGGAATGAGCTAGAGATGTGGACAGACACTGCAGTGCTCTGAGATGAGGGCCCACAGAGAGTGTACAAGGCCAAAAGAGGCCAGGGAAGGCTTCCTGGAAGAGGTGACTCTTCGGCTGAGAAGAAATTCAGTGAGCAGAGAAGTGGGGGAAGGGAACTTGAGGAAGAAGTAACTGCAGGAACAAAGGCACAGAAACCAGAAGGGTGAGGAGTAGTGGAAGCCAACAAGGCCAGCCTGAGGCTGGGAGTGGCGGGGCCTCCCATGTGCCAAGGGGCTGCTGTCTCTCTCACCCACACGCCTGCCCACCAGCAACCTGACAGCCAGTGCCCTCCGCCTCCATGGAGGCTGTCTTCTGCCTGCCAGAGCGGGTCCCAGAGCCGGCTGTGCAGATGGTCTCTTCCCTCACCTAAAGCCCCTCAGCCCAGCCTGGGCCCGCCCAGCAGGAACGCTCCAACTCGCACTGGCTCACAGCAAAGCATCCCCCCGTGGGGCAAGTTCAAGCCAAAAAAGGGACAAGAAAACACGCAGACCCCACTGGGGACCCTGAGCTCAGACACCCGGTGTGCTCCTCACCCACCCCCACCCCTGCCCCGAGTGAAAAGTGCCCTCTCCCAGCAGCACCTCATCAGTCCTGGCCCACACAGGAGTGCCAGCGGCCATGCAGGGGCACTGACCCTGCCATAACTCTGCCTGGAGACAGGAGGACAGACTGTAGCACATGCAGCGTGTGCACTGTATGCCAGGAGCCGCGCTGGGCATCTGACAGACATTATCTCACCGTGTCCTCCGAGAGCACTAGGAGGCAGGCACTGGCAGCCCTGCTTCACAGGGGCGGTCACCGAGGCTTGGAGGCCAAGTCCCTTGCCCAAGGTCACACAGGCAGCAAGTGGCAGAAGCAGGATGGGAACATCTCCCCCAGGCCCGCAGGCAGGGAGGCAGAACAAGCAGGCAGAAAGGCCTCTGTCAGAGCTCTTCCTCTCAGCCACCGAAACCAGCCGGCTGGCGGGACAGAGGACTGGGCAGGGTGGGGGTGCGGACAGCTTCAGGCCTGCATGTGAGAGCGCTTCCAAGCCCGGGGTGCCAAAAGAGGCTCAGGGCAGAGACCCAGGGTTTGCCACCACAGCCCTATGCAGACACAGAAGCCAGCCATAGGTTGGGCAGCTTCGGGCCTTACTGAGCCATGGACAGCAGTCTGACCTCATAGTGGGTGGCTGACCGGTCCCAGGGCATATCTGGAGTCCCCACAATCCAAAGCACTTGCCAGGGAGGTGATAATACAGAGCAACAACCCTCCCCACCCTACATTAATTCTGGGTCCCTTTCTAAGCAAATCTGGTCTCTCCCCCCTGCTTAAACCTTCCTGGGACTCCCTGGTAAGATGAGGATACATCTAAACTGGTTGTGCTGAAGATATTACTGCCTGTCCCCAGCAGCAAGCAAGTGACTGAAGGGTCACCGCATAGCAGTCACCAGACGCCACACAAAGAGTCCGTCGGCTCCTGACCCCTTAGCAGACAGGCCAGCAGCCATCCCAAGGTGCAAGTAGGGCCTCCCAAATGCAAGTCAGGACTCCCAGGTACTGAACAAGCAGGGTTCAAAGGGACTCAGGGCCCCCTGCCACCCCTGGACATGCAGGGCCCTCAAGCACATGATGTGGTTGCTGCTAAGAGCCTCTAGCCAGAGCAGCTCCCAAGATGGAGCTTGAAGCGAGGAACAGGCCTCAGGAAATAGCCTGGCTCCACGAAGCCAGATCATCTCGGGTCAGGGCTGCTGCCAGGCTGGCAGGTAGGCAACAGGGGCTGCCAGGGTGGCACCTGCCAACAGTGTAGCCAGCTGGCAGCAAAGGCTAGGTCCAAGGAGCAGACACCAAGGCCAGGCACAGTCAGGGCAGCTTCAGGCTTCCCCACAGCCACCAGCAGTATAGTCTGACCTCGCGGGAACCAGCAGATGGCCTGGTGCCACAGCTTTGCTGCCCAGGCTGGCCTCTGAGGCCACCCAGCCATGCCCACTTCTGCCAGCAGGGCTTCTCTCCACAGGCCACTCTGCCTCCTTGTGCCCCCAGTCTGCACCTGAAAGGCCTTCTACGGCACCCAGGGGACCAGGCTGGCCTAAGGCAGCACACATCAGGGATCCAAGGCATGCTGCGGGGTCAGGGGAACTCGAGCGGGCAGCCCACGCCAAGAGGCAGCTAGAAAGCCCCTTGAGCCAAACACCGCCACAGAGCACTG
Organism: Macaca fascicularis; assembly: GCF_037993035.2. Classification (NCBI taxonomy): domain Eukaryota; kingdom Metazoa; phylum Chordata; class Mammalia; order Primates; family Cercopithecidae; genus Macaca; species Macaca fascicularis. The sequence goes on along the minus strand of NC_088389.1, from coordinate 16,016,424 downwards.
TTGCCAGATCTTCCAACTTAAAACAAATGGGAAGTCTAGATTTTCATGCAATCACAAACGACTGGCGCACTGCAGGGGTTGACAAACCCTGGCTACATTTGGCCACTGTGCCCCTATCCATCTCCCGGCACTTACTAAGTACTAGGCATGATGCCAGCCCTGCGGTTGAGAAAGCCCACTTGCCCACTCTGCCTGCCAGCCCTCTTTCCAATCTGCCTACTCCTCTGCCTGCTACCGCCAGGCTAGCAGTACCTGCCAGCCAATTCCCATTGCCCCTCCCTGGGTGCAGGTCAGGCCTCTGCACCTTCTCCACCTGGCAACCAGGCCACGTGGCTCCACTGCCCCTGGGTAGGTACTCCTGAGGCCAGGAACACACCAGCTTGGCCATCCGTTACCCTAACGTACTCCATCCCCTCCTCCACCCTCCCAGTACCCCAGCTCCTCGCCTGACCCTGGGAACAAGTGCCTGTCGGCCAGGGGCCTCTATGCCAAAGGCTTATCCCGATCTCTTTCCTGTCCAATTCCCCTCTGCCTTCAAGGCTCCCAGGAATGGTCACTTCTTCCAGGAAGCTCTCCCTATCTCAGTGATGTGCCACATGAGGACAAGGACCATGTCCAGCCTGAGCTAAGTGCTCGATCCACATCTGTCAAATAAATGGACAGATACCTGGACAGAAATGCCCCCCCCAGCTGGCCTGCCGGGGTCCAGTGGGATGCAAAAGGACATGTCCTAGATCTGCCTGGCTCTGAAGCTTTCACGATGGCCACTAAGCTCACTGCCCCCACCTAGCTGGGAGCTCCATGGAAACAGGGCTGTCTAATCATGATCACCTCCAAAAGCCCAAGACAAAGCGTGTGTTCAGGGAAAGTGGAACAGGCACACGTGCCCACCAGCCTCCTTTCCCTCCCCAGTGTGCTCAGCCTCCAGAGCTCCTGCTCTGTGAAGGAAAGTGGGTGCCCTGCCAATCTAAGAATCCCATTGAACCTCCACGGCCCCTGCTCCACTCAGCCCCTAGGGATGGAATTCTGTGTCCACCTCCATCCTGCCCTCCTGGAGCTCTGCACTGTGCCTGCGAGCAGGCCTCCCCCGGCGGTGGATTCAAGCAGCATTCCACAGCCTTTTCCCAGAAGGGCGGGCGAGGGACGGGGGGGTGGAGGCTCTGGCCACACGTGTGTGGAGTGTGAGGAAAGACCCGGCCAGGCTGGCCTCCCCAGGGACCAGGCCTGGCATGGGGCCCCCAGCTGCAGCACCGACCTGGCCAAGGCCTTCTTCACACTCAAAGAACCCCACCCGTGCCTCTGGGGCCACTATCCCAGCCGTGCCATGGAAGGCAGGCAGCATCTTTGTGGTGGGCAGCCACGCGTCCACCAAAGACTGCCCAAATGAAAAGCCCACTGAGGATTCAAGCCTACCAAAGAAGAAAGGCCAGAGAAGGGGCCTCTAAGTCACAGGCTGTCTGCTTCTTGGACAGTCTGGCACCCAAGTACAAAGTACAAGGGGACCCCAGAAGGACTCCCTCCCCTTTCTGGCCCAGCCTGCCTCCTTCATACAGAGAGTTACTAAGACATAGGGGACAGAGGTCAGAGCCAGGCCCAAGTCAGCTACGCCATCAGCTCCTCCTGTAAGTGGCCCTAGCAAGTCACTTCTCTGCTGCAGGCCTCAGTTTCCCCATCTGTTGGCTGAGAAAACGCTCTCTGCCCATCTCCTCCAGAAAAGACTTGCTATGAGGTAAGTCAGTGCCTCCCTTGTACTCCTCTTCCCTGGCACCACCAGCCACATGCCTGGGGCAGGCTACAGGACTGGTGCCAGCTGCGAGCAGAGATCTCTTGGGTGTTTGGGATTCTTCCTACCCAAGGGCTGCCTTGGACAGGCTGGCAGCTCCCCGACTCACCAGACTTGGCTAGGACCTCTGCCTCTCTCCTGGGACCCCTGGGAAAGCCTCCCAGATGCCATGTGGATACATATGCCTGGGAGGCCTCCAGGCAGGGACCTTGGCAAATGTTCACCATGCCCCAGTGCCAGCCCGGGCCTGGCCCCAAATCCATAGCAGTGACTTCAGCCCCACCCCCTGAAAAGTCCTGGAGACCCTTTTCCTTGGACTTCACCAAACCTACCATGGTGCCTCCTAACTACACAGCTCTAGACTTTCCTGAACTACCCAATCCATGGAATGGAGCCTTTCTCAAAGGTCTGGGACTGTCACACGGGTCTGCAGCTGCTTCCAGCCCACTGCCATCAAGGCAAGACAGGGCCTTAGAGCTGGACCTGCCCAAATTCAAACCCCATCTCTGCAATTTCAAGCTGAGTAGCACAGACCCAGTCATTTCATTTTCCTGACCCCAGCTTCCTCACCTGTAAGTGGGATAATGCCATCAGTCCATGGGGTAGGTGACTGCAGGGACCCAAATAATCATCTATTTGAGGGGCTAGGCAAGCCCGTAGCATACAGAATGCATACAATCAAGGGCGGTTTACAGAATGATAGAAGTGTTAATTTCTGAACTGCCATTTACCACCTGGGTGACCTCTGGCATGTGGCTTCATCTCTCTGGCTTTGGTGCCTCTCCGGATGGCTGAGAGGATTCATGGAAATACCATCTGCAAAACACTCAGCACCCTGCCTGGCACAGAGTGCAGGAGCTCAGAGCACAGCAGCCTGAGGATCGCTGCTCTCAAGGAGGCCTCGGGAAGATGAGGCTGAGCAACAGCCCGATGCACCACCTGCTCTACCTGCTCAAATTGGGTCAGGCGAGCGGTGTACCCAGCTGTTGCCAAGGCACCCAGCACACAGGGAAACACTTCAGCCAGGAGGGCGGGTGCTGCAGGAGTGGGGCCTTGGGCCTGCTTCACTGACACTACTCATGCTGCCACCACCAGGTCTCTGGGCCATCTCAGGGGTTCCTAGGGGTAGGGGAAATATGCTATTGATCTGGGCTCAGGATCTAACCAGGTCCAGTTCCCCCAGACTCTACCCCAACCTGGAAACAATGGGGCCTTCACTGGCTAGAGGGGCAGACTGTGAAGCAGGGTTCCCAGGCTGCAGACCAGGGTGGGTGGGGTAGGAACCCAGGAACCCCCACCTACTGGGCAAAAACACAGCAAAAGCCAAAGCAGCTCTAAACTGGCCTCAGGTTCCAATGTCACCGTCTGCTGCCTCCAGTCACACCTGCCCAGCAGCAAACAGGTGCCTGGTGGCCACTAACTGCCCAGCTTTGCGGGAGCTCAGTGTCAGTTCCTCCCTCCTCAGCCCCATTCAGGTTGCATGTAGGACAGGGCTGGTAAATGCTTTGGGCTCAGCTGGATTCAGGGAATTCGAGGCCCCTTGCCAGGAGGGAAGAAGGGAAAACAGAGGTGAAATCCAGACCCTGTGGACTAAGACCTGGAACTTCCCACACTTTCCCTAATGGGGAAGCAGGTTTAGGGTAATGGAAAGGCCAACAGGTAGGGGGACAGTGGCTCCAGGGCCTGGAGGTTAGGCAAGGCCTCAGCCTGGGGCTCAAAATTTATATTCCTCAATGGGATCCAAGACCCTGTCCCCACTCCCAGCTCACACACAGGCCCCCTGCTGACTGGATCTGGTTTCCCCCCCAACCGCCCGCCCAGCCAAAGACCTGGAAAGGTCTGGGCCCAGGCCTGGGCCCCTCTACCCACAGAAGTCATAACTGCTGCAGCAGTGTGCCTGGGCCAGACATAACACACAGATTAACTATACCCTAGAGGTGGGTATAACATCCCCATTTTACCGAAGAGGAAACTGAAGTTCAGAGGCACAAAAGGGTTGAATGCAGGCTTCACTGAATCAACTCAGGCAAATCATCTCCTCTCAGAGCCTGTTTCCACCTCTCTAAAATGGCGATAATAATCCTGTGCAGCCCCCACCTCCACTCCTGTTCCATGACACAGTCCAGGGCTTAAGTGAGAGGTGCTAGTAAAACAGGGAGCCCAGCACCAATGGTTGCTGGTTCTTGCAATCAGAGAGGTTAGGTAACTTGCCCAGTGTCACTCAGCCAGTGAATAGTCAACTCCAGGTCCTAGCTGTGAGCACAGCCTTCTCTCTGAAACCTTAGACTGCTGTGTGGGTGGCCTCAGGATCACAGGCTTCCCAGGCAACCAAGGAGGCCAGCCACCCCCACCACAAAGGGCAGCCCTTGTCCAAATTCCTCAGATAAGCAGCTCCCAACAGAACAGGGAGCCAATGCTCAGAAAAGGCACCCCACCCTGTCCACACCGGAGATTCCTAAATCTGAGCTAGGCTGTGCAGTTCCCCTTCCTTCCCCTCCTCCCAGCAGAGTGTTTGACCTCTGGATTCATCCAACAGGTCCCCAAACCTGCGAAGTTCAGTTAACAACAGACTTCTTCGAGATCCCTGGCAAGCTACGGACTTCCTCTTTCTGGGCCTCAGTTTCTCTGCCTATAACACGCACACATGGGCTCTCAGAACAGGGAGGCAGCCCTGGCTAACAGGGCCCACAAGGAGGCCCGGGGAGCAAAGGGCAGACCAGGTAGGGAAGCAGCCTGTCCCAGGCACTCGGCCAGGCCCTGCCTCCATTCTATTTTATTTTTTAAAAAGAGAGACAGAGGCTGGGTGCAGTAGCTCACACTTGTAATTCCAGCACTCTGGAAGGCCGGGGGGGGGTGGGGGGTGGATCATTTGAGGTCAGGAGTTCGAGACCAGCCTGGCCAACATGGTGAAACCCCATTTCTACCAAAAATACAAAAAAAATTATCGTGGTGGCGTGCTACTGAGGAGGCTAAGGCAGGAGGATCGCCTGAACCCAGGAAGTGGAGGTTGCAGTGAGCCAAGATCGCGCCACTGCATTCCAACCTGGGCAACAGAGTGAGACTCCATCTAAAAAATAAATAAAATTTTTAAAAAATTAGCTGGCCGTGGTGGTAGGCACCTGTAATCCCAACTACTCAGAAGGCTGAGATACGAGAATTGCTTGAACCCGGGAGGTGGAGGTTGCAGTGAGCCACAATTGTGCCACTGCACTCCAGCCTGGGCAACAGTGTTAAATTGTGTCCCCCCAAAAAAGAAAATAAAATAGAGATGAGAATCTCTGTATGTTGTCCAGGCTGGTCTTGAACTCCTGGCCTCAAGCAAGTCTTCCACATCGGCCTCCCAAAGTGCTGGGATTACAGGAGTAAGCCACAGCGTCCGGCCTGCCCCAAGTTCTAGCTGCTGCAGCTTCTCCACCTGTATTAGGCCCACTTTCCAGAGGAGGAGGCCCAGAAAGTAACAGTCAAGAGTCACACTCCCATCGGTAGGACTCCAAGGCTCTTCTGAGACAGGCCAGGACGATGTGACCCCAGGTGGGCCCAATCGGCAAGGGACAGCCTGGGAACTCAGTTGCACTCAGCAACAAGCTGGGCAGCTGGACCTGCCAGGATGGGGGCGAACAACACAAAACCAAACTCAACGGAGCCTCTTTCAGAGAGGGCAGCAGCCTCCTCGATAAGGGCATTTGCAATGCAAAGCAGCCCAGCTCCAGCCAGAGGAGGACAGTCACTAGGAGGGGGCTGGGTAGGCCAAAACCCAGCCATCTCCCTCCAGCCAGACTAGGCAGTGCCTGCGATCGGGCCTTCCCAGGCGCCTGGGGGTGCCGGGGAACCCGTGGCTGGCCTGGACTCTGAATCATATGACAGCCCCAGTGGCCAGTTCTGGTGCAAGGTGGTCTGGAACACCCCTTCCCTGCACACCCGCTCAGGCTACAAATCCCTGATAGGCTCTACATGCAAGTCTGCAGAATGGGCCTACTGCAGGCGGCACGCAGGGCCCCAAGAAAAGGCTGAAAGACTAGACCCTCAGGTATTCCGCTGGCGGCGGCTGCCTGGCACCCTGCCAACTGCCTCAGGCCCAGTCCTGCCTTGTGCAACCTGCCCCAGGCACATAGAATCCCCCGGATCCTCCCCACCCCGGCCCCAAGGGGCCCTTCCACACTTGCCAAGTGTCTAGATTTCGCTGATCACCCCTCCTGCTGCAGGCGCGACCGCCCCAGCTCCTACCTTGACGACAAGCTGACAAAATCCCCTCCATCCAGGAGCCGGACCTTGCAGAAGAGGACCCCGTTCACGAAGGGAACCGCAGTCAGCTCCTCCAGGGTGAAAGTGGTTTGGAATTTGAATTTCTTCTTCTTCATCAAGAAAGCCATGAGCGAGTTCCCTGAGTCTGAAGCCGTGAAGGCGAAAAAAGGTGGGGAGGGACGGGATTCCTTTCCCTACACCACACCCCCTCCTCAAAACACCAGAGCCGGATCCCGCCCTGATGGTGGCGGAGACGGCGGAGATCGGAGTCCGGGGCCCCAGGTCTGAGCGACCGACCAGTCCAGTTCGCGCGCCGGCGGGCTTCACCCTCGGGGAGCCGGGGCTCGGAAGGGTTCGGAGCGGCCGGGGACCTCACCGGCATGTAAACAGTGGTGCATGGCCCAGGAGGCAGAAGCAGGGGCGGGGGTGCGGGGCTGCGCGCGAGCGGCCGCGCTGGCTGGCAGCATCCCGAGCTGCGATCTCCGGGGAGCTCACGCCGCGCGGCCGGGCGCGACGGGCGGACCGGTGAGACTGAGGGCGGCGGGCAGGCTGGCGGGCCGGTAAGGCTAAGGGCGGAGAGCGGCCCCGCCCCCGCCTCGCTGGCGGCCGGGGGAGGCGCCCTTGCCGCTCACGCCCCCGCAGCTGGGTGCCCGGCGGCCAGCGCAGGTAAAGCCCAGGAAGGTGGGGCACCCCCAGGGGGCTGGCGGGAGCTCGGGGGCCTCTCCAGGAGGCGCGTCGGGGTCGCTGCGGGCCGGGAACGTCTGGCCTCGGGCCTCCTCAGGGCAGGCACCGGGCCGGCCCGGGGCAGCGGGGGCGCAGCCTCCTCCTTGGTCCTGGGACCCGCGCCGCGGGCCCCGGCGGAGCTGAGGCGCCCTTCGGCCCGGCCGGTGGCGCCCGCCTCGCCCAGCACCCCTCGAGCAGCAGTGCCGCCCCCTGCGACCCCGACGCTGCAGCCAAAGCCCGACGCTGCGCAGCGCCGCTTGGAGAATGCCTGGGCCCCGCGCGGCCGCCAGCAGAGCCGCCGCCGAGCGCGGCAGGGGCGGGGCGCCGGCGGCTCAGTCCGCCCGCGATTGGGCGGCCCGGCGAGGCGGGCGCGCAGCGCGATTGGCGGGCGGCGGCGTGGGGTGGGACTCGTGGGAGGCAGAGGCGGTTCGGGGCGCTTGGATTGGTGCACCGTGCGACCGGGCCCGCCTCCTAGGGCAGGGAGGAACTGAGGGAAGGGAGAGGGGCCCTGGGAAGGCAGTGGGAGGTCGCGGGGCTGGCGGGGCAGGGAGAGCGAGAGCAGAAGAAAAGAAGAAACAATGACAAGGAGAAACAGTTTGTGGCTGCAGCGGCCTTCCAGGGTCCCGCCAGACTTGAGCTCGTAGAACCCTGAAGCAGGCCCAGAAGGTAGCGAGTCTCCTTTCTCAGAAAGCTGGCGCCCAGAGAGCCCCTGGCAGGTCGCTTGCTCGCCCTGAATCTCTGGTGCTCCTCAGCACTGAGCAGAGAAGCGTCTGGAAGGCTTCGTCGAGGAGGTGGCTCTGGCGCAGTCCGTCACGCAGCCTTGTGACCCAGTTTGTAACATTCCAAGCTGTTATCTAAGCCTTCTCTTGTCCTTTAGTTTCTTGCCCAGCGTGGCTGGTCTCACTGACTAGTTAGCTGTTCTGGGGGCAGAGCCCACTCGAAAGCCTTGTACCTCCTGGGCCCCTCGGCATATTGTGGTTCATTCATCCAGTCCCCAAATGTTTAGGGACAGTCTCCGCTGAGCCAGGCTGGGACCTAGTGGGGAACCTGGTGGGCTTGCCCCTTCCAAATGCTCGCAGCTCAAGACCACCAGGTGGAGAAGCAGACAGGGACACAGGCAGCGACAAATCTATGGATAAGATTTGTAACAGGGTAACCAGGGGAGCTCAGAGGAGGCACCTGACATGGGTTGGGGCGCAGACTCAGAGAGAAAGTTTCTCGAACAAAGGGACCCAAGCCATCCACAGGATGCGTGCCCTGAGTCACGCAGGGTCCAGGCACAGGGAGCTGCCAGAGACCTGGTGGCCGGAGATCGTGGTGCCTGCAGAAAGTTTCGGGCAACTACATCTGGCTGTACTGTGGCAGTTTGAGAGAGGGGCAAGAGATGGGGCTGGCAAGGCCAGATCTCCCGAAGTCTTGTAGACCATAAGGAGGAAGCCACAGACACACGTTGAGATGGAGAGTGTCCTGGTCAGATTTGCTGGGTTGTTTTTTTTTTTTTTTTTTTGAGACGGAGTTTCACTCTTGTCGCCCAGGCTGGAGTGCAATGGCTCAGTCTCCGCTCACTACAACCTCTGCCTCCCGGGTTCAAGCGATTCTCCTGCCTCAGCCTCTTGAGTAGCTGGGATTACAGGTGCGTGCCGCCACACCCCGCTAATTTTGTATTTGTAGTACAGACCGGCTTTCACCGTGTTCACCAGGCTGGTCTCAAACTCCTGACCTCAGGTGATCTGCCCACCTCGGCCTCCCAAAGGGCTGGAATTACAGGTGTGAGCCACCAGGCAAGGCCCGGATTTGCTTTTTGTCCTAAGAAGCTTGCTCTAGCTTCAGGCAGTGTGAAGGGGACAAGGTGGGGGAAATGGGTGGATGAGGAGTCTGTTGGTGATGCAGGCAAGAGATCATGACAGTGCAACTTCAGCATTGTGGAGAAAGCAAGAGGATAGGTCTGAGGCTTTTGAGAGACAGGTTTGACTGGACTTAGGGATGAATTAGGTCTGGACATGTGGTGACCAAGGACTGATTTCTTCCTGCTTCCCAAATGCAAGATGGGTGGCAATCCATACTTCTCTGCAGTTTGTCCCATAATTTAGATCACAGAATTAACCAGATTAAAGAAAAATGTTAACAGCAGCTTCCAGTGCGACTGTGTGTCCCCTTTGGCAAACGGGGAAGTTGAGGCCTAGGGGATTTAAAACACTTGCCTGGGGTCTTGCCCCGGAAGCACAGGCTCAGAGTGCTAAACTGTGCTGCACAGTGTGGGGTGTGCTCGCCTCACTAATCTGGGCTGGGCCTGCTCCACAAGGGCAGAGCCTGTGGCTACCTGACCCCAGGAGGGGACTTCAGAGTGGAGAACCAGTCAAGGACATCCCAGTGCCTGGCTGGCTTCTCAGCTATGACCCTGAGTAAACTTGGGCCATGCAACAGGAAGCAGGGTGGGCCTGACTGCCAGGCTTAGCTGGGGTTGGGTATTTATCTCTCTGCGGCCTGTGGCCTGGGAACCCAGGAAATTTCCCTTCCCTCATTTCCCTGATGGTGCCTGGGGAAGGGGGAGAGTGTGGTGCCAGGACAGCGTGCTAGATTTGGGTGAGACAAGCCTGAGTTGGGATCCTGGCTCTGCTGCATGGTGGCGGTGTGGCCTTGGTTCAGGTCTCTGAATTGGGAAGGGGTTCGGTATGGTTGGCTGGGACCACTTGCAACAGAGCTGAGTTCAAAATCTGGCTACTTTGCCATTGACAACCGATGCCACACAAGCTTTGGATGCACCTTTGCATGTGTAGAAAGGAATCTTGAAGAATGCTGTAAACTTTCCCATCTCAGCCACGTTTCTTCACCTGTAAAATGGGAATCAGGATTTCCACCTTTCTAGAATGTTGTGAGGATTTCAAGAGGCTGTGCCTGTGAGAGGAGCAGGGAGCTCCACACTTCCCCAGCCCCCCAGATTCCCAAGCATGGCCTGTCCTACCTCCCCGAGGCCCTGACCAGATGCATAAGGAACCTAGTACCAAATAAGATAATTGTTTGCCAGATCACAGGCAAGTAGTCTGGAGAAGGAAACCCAGGGAAAGGTCAGAGAATGATTGGGTTGGGAGTCCTGATACAGATGGGGTGGTCAAGGAAGGCTTTTATGAGGTGTCATCTTAGCCAAGACCCAAGTAATAAGGCAGACCCAGGTACAGGAAGCTCTGGGGACAGAGGCATGAGCTGGCATGTTTGGAGGACTCCGTGTGACTAGAATAGAGTGAGTACAGGGGACAGAGAGCGGTGAAGCAAACGGGCCTGTGCGCATGGGCCCTTGTGGGCCTAGAAGGTGTTTTTTGTTTTGTTTTGAGTCCAAGTCTCACTCTGTTGCCCAGGCTGTAGTGCAGTGGCGCGATCTCAGCTCACTGCAACCTCTAGCAGGTGTTTAGAGTTTATTCTGAGTCCCAGGGGACACCACTGGAGCATGTGAGCAGGCAGAAGGGTGACAGGATTCAAATTAACATTTTTTATGGGTTTTTTTTTTTTTTTTGAGACTGAGTTTTGCTCTTGTTGCACAGGCTGGAGTGCAATGGTACGATCTCAGCTCACTGCAACCTCTGTCACCCAGGTTCAAGTGATTCTCCTGCCTCAGCCTCCCAAGTAGCTGAGATTATAGGCATGCGCCACCACGCCTGGCTAATTTTTTGTATTTTGTGGAGACGGGTTTCACCATTTTGGTCAGACGGGTCTCGAACTCCTGACTTCAGGTGATCCACCCAGCTTGGCCTCCAAAAGTGCTGGGATTGCAGGCATGCACCATGTGCCTGGCCAAATTAACTTTTTTGTGTGTGTGTGAGACAGAGTTTTTTTTTTTTTTTTTTTTTTTTTTGAGACGGAGTCTTGCTCTGTCGCCCAGGCTGGGGTGCAGTGGCCGGATCTCAGCTCACTGCAAGCTCCGCCTCCCGGGTTTATGCCATTCTCCTACCTCAGCCTCCCGAGTAGCTGGGACTACAGGCGCCCGCCAACCCGCCCGGCTAGTTTTTTTGCATTTTTTAGTAGAGACGGGGTTTCACCGTGTTAGCCAGGATGGTCTCGATCTCCTGACCTTGTGATCCGCCCGTCTCGGCCTCCCAAAGTGCTGGGATTACAGGCTTGAGCCACCGCGCCCGGCCTATGAGACAGAGTTTTTGCTCTTGTTGCCTAGGCTGGAGTGCAATGGCTCGATCTCAGCTCACCGCAACCTCCACCTACTGGGTTCAAACAATTCTCCTGCCTCAGCCTCCCAAGTAACTGGGATTACAGGCATGCACCACCACGCCCAGCTAATGTTGTATTTTTAGTAGAGACGTGGTTTCTCCATGTTGGTCAGGCTGGTCTTGAACTCCTGACCTCAGGTGATCCACCCACCTCGGCCCAAATTAACATTTTTAAACACTCCTTCTGGCTGCTGAGAATGGATTGATTGGCAGGGGGGCAAGAACAGAGGCAGGCAGACATTGAGGAGGCAATTGCAGCCGTCCCAGTGGGAGACTGAGCAGGGTAACCAGGGTGGAGACAGAGCAATGGCAAGAGAAAGGGAACCCATTTCAGAGCAATGATAATAGTTATGGAAAGTCATGGTCAAAGCTAAAGAGCCCAGGAAGGATGTACAGCCTTTTGAATATTCCCAGTTATTTTGATTTTGATTGAATGTCCCACGGTTCTTGGAGTTGGGAGGTTAGGGAGTCTAAGTACTGGCTTAGGTGTGGGGAAGGAGTAGAGAGGAATGAAGGAATTCCATGTGACTGCAGGCTCCAGAATACAATCACACCTGGAGAAAGTGGGAGGACCTTAGAGAATCTTTATCTTTATCTAGCCCTGGAAAAACCTTGTGATGTCATTTCCTTAGCTCTGTTTCCCTTTAGATTGTGAGCTTCACAGGGTCAGATGCCTCTCCTGTAGAGTCCCCATGTCCAGTACTGGGCCTGCCACGTAATTGATGCTCCAAAAATGGTGGTCAAAGGAATGCATGGTAGCGCACACCTGTAATCCCAGCACTTTGGGAGACTGAGGTGGTGGATCGCTTCAGCCCAGGAGTTCAAGACCAGCCTGGGCAACATGGCAAGACCCCCATCTGTACACAAAAATTTAAAATTAGCTGGGTGTGGTGGTGTGCACCTGTGGTTCCAGCTACTCGGGAGGCTGAGGTGGGTGGGTAGCCTGAGCCCAAAAGGTCCAGGCTCTTCTGGTGAACACAGCAAGACTGTGTCTCTAAACAAATAAATATTTAAATTATATATATATACACACACACACACACGCACACACACACCCATATATGTGTATATATATATTTATATGTATAGGCTGGCCATGGTGGCTCATGCCTGTAATCCCAGCACTTTGGGAGGCTGAGGCAGGAGGATGGCTGGATGGCTTGAGCCCAGGAGTTTGAGATCAGCCTGGGCAACATAGCAAGATCCCTCCTCTTTTTTTTTTTTTTTTTAATTAAAAAAGAAAAAGAATCTATGTATTTAAAAAAGGGGCTGGCCATGGTAGCTCATGCCTGTAATCCCAGCACTTTGGGAGGCCGAGGTGGGTGGATCACCTGAGGTCAGCAGTTCAAAACCAGCTTGGCCAACATGGCGAAACCCCATCTCTACTAAAAATACAAAAATTAGCAGGGTGGGGCCGGGCGCGGTGGCTCAAGCCTGTAATCCCAGCACTTTGGGAGGCCAAGACGGGCGGATCACGAGGCCAGGAGATCGAGAGACGATCCCGGCTAACACGGTGAAACCCCGTCTCTACTAAAAAATACAAAAACAAACTAGCCAGGCGAGGTGGCGGGCGCCTGTAGTCCCAGCTACTCGGGAGGCTGAGGCAGGAGAACGGCGTAAACCCGGGAGGTGGAGCTTGCAGTGAGCTGAGATCCGGCCACTGCACTCCAGCCTGGGTGACAGAGCAAGACTCCGTCTCAAAAAAAAAAAAAAAAATTAGCAGGGTGTGGTGGGGGGCGCTTGTAATCCCAGGTACCTGGGAGGGTGAGGCAGGAGAATGGCTTGAATCCGGGAGGCAGAGGTGGCAGTGAGTCAGGATTGCTGCACTCCAGCCTGGGCGACAGAGTGAGACTCCATCTCAAAAAACAAACAAACAAAATACAAAAGTTAACCAGACGTGGTGGCAGGTGCCTGTAATCCCAGCTACTTGGGAGGCTGCAGGAGGAGAATCGCTTGAACCCAGGAGGCGGAGGTTGCAGTGAGTATAGATCATGCCACTGCACTCCAGCCTGGGCAACAGAGCAAGATTCTGTTTCAAAAAAAAAAAAAAAAAATATATATATATATATATATATATATATATATATATATAGGGTATTGTTTGATTTTTATAAGATGAATTAGTTTTGTAATTTAACAATATATAATTATAAGAATATTATAAACAAAAGCCTTTCCCTGTCATTCTCTGGATAAAATCCAAGGTTCTTTTTTTTTTTTTTTTTTTTGAGACGGAGTCTCGCTCTGTCTCCCGGGCTGGAGTTGCAGTGGCCGGATCTCAGCTCACTGCAAGCTCCGCCTCCCGGGTTCACGCCATTCTCCTGCCTCAGCCTCCCGAGTAGCTGGGACTACAGGCGCCGCCACCTCACCCGGCTAGTTTGTTTTTTTTGTATTTTTTAGTAGAGACGGGGTTTCACCATGTTCACCAGGTTGGTCTCGATCTCCTGACCTCGTGATCCACCCGTCTCGGCCTCCCAAAGTGCTGGGATTACAGGCTTGAGCCACCGCGCCCGGCCAAAATCCAAGGTTCTTAGCCTGACATTCAGGACCCCCTGGAAGCAACCGCTCAGCCCCTCCCTGCCTGCCTCCCTTGGGCCCCTGCAGCCCTGATGCCCAGAGGTCCTAGGCTTACCCCCCTGCCCACTTAGTGACACCTACTCAATGTCTAGCTTTAGCTGCGGCATCCCCTCCCATCCTATTCCCCCATCAGGTACACTGCCCACTCCCTGCTCTGTGTGCTCATGTTGCCAAAAATCTGTATGCAAAGAAAATGAGGGCTTAGCCTTCTGTCTTCTGTCTCCACCACAGCTGGTGCGTATTTCATTCTCATTGGAAGGAAGGGAGGAAGGGAGGGCAGGAGGGAAGAAGGGAGAGAAGAAGGAGAGAAAGAGAAAGAAAGGAGAAACTGAGGTAGGGACAGGGAATACCACTTGCCCAAATCACCTTGAGGGCAGCCACCCAGTTGGCCTGCTCTCTTGGGCACCTGACACCCAGCATAGTGCCTGCTTCACACTGCTTCACAGCTATGCCATGCCAAGTCGTCTCCCCAGCCCTGCTTGCTAAGGGCGGTCAGTGCTGATTCATCGGTGACTGGCCTCCAATTATTTGCAGAACTGGAATGGCAGGCGAGCCACCGAAGTGGCTGACCAAGGGCATATTGATTTGTGCTGGGATCCTTGCTAATATCTGAGCCAGTCACACAAGAAGATAAAGGCCGCAAAGAACTCGTCCACAGCAGTCTGTCCTGATTAAGCCTCCCACGGTCAAATCCACAAGTTTCCCCATTGATCAGCCAACTCTGCCCTTTCCACCCCAAGCCTGACCATCACTCACAGAGGGTAGTCATGGTTCAGAACACGAGATCTGGAGTCAGGCGGCACCAGGTTCCAGTCCAGGGATTACTGAGTCAAAGAGTATTTGCATATTTACTGTTGAGAGATGTCGACAAACTGCCTTCCAAAAAGATCATACACATTTATATTCCCACCAACAGTATAAGAAAGTGGCCATTCCCACGCTTTCTCCATCTTCACCAATCTGACCAAAAGAGGGAAAAAAAGCTATCCTACAGTGCTTGCATTTCTTTCATGATCATCTTTTCATATTTTTTGGTGATTTTAATTTCTCCTATAAATTGCCTGTCTACATCTTTTGTTTGTCCATTTTTAAATTTGGGAAATAATCTTTTTGTTATTTATTTGTAGTGGCTTATTACGTAGCGTGGGCTTCAACCTCATATACGTTAAAGTATTGCTTCTGCTTATTATCTTTTTTTTTTTTTCTTGAGATGGAGTTTTCCTCTCACCCAGGCTGGAGTGCAGTGGTGTGATCTCACTGCAGCCTCTGCCTCCTGGGTTCAAGTGATTCTCCTGCCTTAGCCCCACGAGTACCACCTGCCACCACACCTGACTAGTTTTAGTATTTTTAGTAGAGATGGGGTTTTACCATGTTGGCCAGGCCGGTCTTGAACTCCTGGCCTCAAGTGATCTGCCTGCCTCGACCTCCCAAAATGCTGGGATTACAGGCGTGAGTCACCGTGCCCGGCTGCTTCCATTTAGTCATCTTTAGGCTTTGTTTATTTTTTATTTTATTTTTTAGAGACAGGGTCTTACTCTGTCACCCAGGCTAGAGTTCAGTGGTGTGATCATAGCTCACTGTAAACTTCAACTTCTGGACTCAAGTAATCCACCTGCCTCAGCCTCCTGAGTAGCTATGACCACAGGTGTGTGCCACCACAGCTAGCTAATTTTTTATTTTTTTGTAGAGATTGTCTCATTATATTGCCCAGACTGGTATCAAACTCCTGGCCTCTAGCAATCCTCCAACCTCAGCCTCCCAAAGTACTGGGATTATAGGCGTGAGTCACCTTTCCTAGACCCTAGACTTTGTTTATGGTGTCTTTTTGCCCCCATAGAAGCCTCTTACGAAGAAGCCCTAGCTAAGAGAGAGGAGTCAATCTACTTCAGTGGAAAGAATTCTAGATTGGGAGTCAGGATGAGGACCTGTGTACCTCCATGGGCTAGACCAGCACTGTCCAAAGAACTTTCTGCAGTGATAGACATGCCCCATATCTGCACTCTCCAATTTGATAACCAGTAGCCACATGTGGCTATTGAGCACTTGAAATGTGCCTGGTGTGACTGAGAAACTGAATTCTAAATTTCATTTAATTCGAATTTTAAATTCAAGTAACCACACATGGCCAATGACTGTTGGGCAGCACATGGTTGGATGGCCTACATTTCTGAGCAAGCTGCAATACCTAGTTGTTATTAGGGGATGAAGAGTCCCTATATGGCTTGGGTCAGGCACTCCATTTCCCTGGGCCTCAGTTTCCCCATTTGTTCAGTGAGGCTCACAACAGCCCCTGCTTCCTGAGGTTCTTCCTGAGATTTGGTTTGTGGGTTGTGTGTGAAAGTCCAGGCCCCGTACTTGACCCAATACCGCAAAACCAGGCCAGATTCCCAGGTTGAAACATGAGAGTATGTTGGTCCCATTTACATGACGTCCAGAGACCCCTGGGTGACTTTCTCCAGAGCCACGCCCCTTCAGCTTGGAGGCCAGCTTTCCCTTCCTAATCCAGCTCCAGCAGGCCTCAGCCTGGGACTCCATATCGCTGGCAGGGCAACGTCCAAACTCTCCAGCCTGTGTTCTGGCCTCTGAGAGCTGGCCCTGCCCTGGCATTGCTGTTGTTCCTACAACATGCAGGTCAGCCCAGCAGCCTCCCCAGCCTTGCCCTCTGTCTGCCTCCTACCCTAGCCTTCTAAGGTCTGCCACTTCATTCACTCCACTCATTCATTTTTCACTCACAGGGGTTTATCCAACCATCTGCTCTGGGACTGGGGCTACATGGATGTGGCCCAAATGATGACTGTTGTGATACACCTAGTTAGGGTGGTAGTGGCCGGGGTTCAGGCAGCAGTGGGAACACAGAGAAGGTCTGCTTGGGGTGGGTGGTCAGGGCAGGCTTCCCTGAGGAAGTGACATGTAAGCCCAAGCCTGACGAGTGGATAGAAGCAGCCAGAAGAGAGGGGAGCCGCTGGAGAGGACAGTCCGAGTCGACCCGCAGCAGAAGACACAGGGTCCCATGATCTGCAGAGGCATGAGCAAAGCTGGAAATGAAAGCAAGCCCAATCCCACTAGAGGGGCTTATAGGCCATATGAAGGTGTTGAGGCCATGTGAGGTGGCTCACACCTGTAATCCCAATGCTTTAAGAGGCTGAGGCAGAAGGATCGCTTGAGCCCAGGAGTTTGAGGCTGCAGTCAGCCACTGTACTCCAACCTGGGCAACAAAGTGAGACCCCATCTCTTAAAAAAACAAAAGAGGCTGGGCACAGTGGCTCATGCCTGTAATCCCAGCACTTTGGGAGGCCAAGGCGGGCGGATCACCTGAGGTGAAGAGTTCGAGACCAGCCTGGCCAACATGGTGAAACCCTGTCTCTACTAAAAATACAAAAATTAGCTGGGTGTGGTGGCACGCACCTGTAGTCCCAGCTACTCGGGAGGCTGAGGCAGGAGAATCACCTGAACCCGGGAGGCAGAGGTTGCAGTGAGCCAAGATCACACCATTGCACTCCAGCCTGGGCAACAAGAGCAAAACTCCATCTCAAAAAAAAAAAAAAAAAAAAAAAAAAAAAGAAAGAAAGAAAGATGTTGTCCTTTATCCTGAAGGTAATGGGGAACCATGGAAGGTATTGAAAGATGATGTGATTACTCCAGGGGTCAGCTCCCTACATGGCCTTTGTCTCCCCCTGTAATTCAGGAATTTAGCCCCCTTCACGTTTCCTTTCTCTACTAGCCACCTAGATTTCAAAATACTTCATGTGCACACAGTTCCCAGGAACTTCCTCCCACCTGTAGTGACCTGGGTCCAAACCACAGCCCTGCCACACCTTGGCCGTATCACTTCAAGCAAGTCATGAACCTCTTTCACCCTTCACCCTTCAGTGTCCTCACCCGTAAAATGGAGATTGACATGACACCTTCTCTGCACAGTTCCATATGTTATGAGGGAACATTGCATGGCACAGAGCCACCTAGGAAATGGAGTCTAGTTGAATTCCTTCTGTGCAGGGTCAACCAAAGCCATAAAGGGGGACTGAAGGTCTTCCCAAAGGGCAAGCGGAAGTCTCGTTTCTGGGAAGTGTCCTTGGGCCAGCTGGCCCCACTGGGAGTGGAGGGCAGCATTTCTGAGGCCTTTCTTGGGCAGCCTGACCATGTGCTAGATACCCCAAAGCAGACCCCCCAAACCTAGAATCGGTCTTCTGCACCTTCTCAGAGTCCCCACCCAGCAGGCCAGGAGTCGGCAGGCTGGCGTGAGGCTTACATAACCTGGCAGGAGTCCCACACCTTTCACCCAGTGATCGGGGCTGTGTGTACTCAGAAGAGGAGTTGCCGGGTCACCTCCCTGTCCTTCTAGGTACCTGCACACACACAGCCCTTTAGCCTTTGCTGAGCTCTGCTTATTTTCTGAGTTCTTAGTCATAGTCCCTGGCATTACCATTGGCAACGGCTATTGTTGTTTTGTTTTTTATTGATATAGCAGGTGGTGTTTGATACACGTATACACTGTGTACTGATCAAATTGGGATAATTGAGAAATCCATCACTTCAAACATTTATCATTTCTTTGTGTTGAGAACATTACAATTCTTCTACCTATTTTGAAACATATTGTAAATAATTGTCAACTATAGTTGCTCTACTCTACTATTGAATACTAGAACTTATTTAATTTGCTTTTTTTTTTTTTTTTTTTAAAGACATGGTTTCACTTCCATCACCCAGGCTGGAGTGCAATGGCATGATCTCAACTCACTGCAGCCTCTACCTCCCAGGCTCAAGCAATTCTCCTGACTCAGCCTCCTGAGTAGATGGGACTACAGGCACGTGCCACTACGCCTGGCTGATTTTTTTATATTTTTAGTAAAGACAGGGTTTCACCATGTTGGCCAGGCTGTTCTTGAACTCCTGAGCTCAAGTGATCCACCTGCCTCAGCCTCCCAAAGTATTGGGACTACAGGCATGAGGCACAGCGCCTGGTGAATTTATTTCTTCTATCTAACTGTATTTCTCTACCCATTAACCAACTTCCTTCTTTTCATTCCCCCGAGACACACCCCACAACAGCTATATTTTTAAATGTGAAAGTATCAGTAGTGGCATTTAGTGGTGAGGCACTGGAGAGTAGTGGGAGACAGAGGGAGCAGCAGGGACTGGAGATCTGAACAGAGTGTGCATCCCAACCTCCTCCAGCTGTTAGCTGTGGGACCTGGAGCCCGTTCCTTGAAGTCTCTAGCCTCAGTTTTTACAGCTGAAAAGTGGGTTTAGTGACCATGCTGTCATGAGGAGTAGTGTGAATAAAAGGCTCCTGAATTACTACTTGGCACCTGGCCATGCTCACCAAATGTTGGCTTTTTTTTTTTGAGACAGAGTCTTGCTCTGTCGCCCAGGCTAGAGTACAATGGTGTGAGACTCACTGCAACCTCCGCCACCTGGGTTCAAGTGATTCTCCTGCCTCAGCCTCCTGAGTAGCTGGGATTACAGGCACTTGCCACCACACCCAGCTAATTTTTGTATTTTCAGTAGAGACACTGTTTCACCATTTTGGCCAGGATGGTCTTGAACTCCTGACCTCAGGTGATCTCCCTGCCTTGGCCTCCCAAAGTACTGGGATTACAGGCGTGAGCCACCATGCCCGGCCCAAATGTTGGCTGTTAACATCACATCGTGTTTTGTACCCTGCCTTGTCTACCCATTACAACTCTTTCCAGCCACAGGAGGGAATTGAACACTGTCAAGGGTTTCCCATACATGCCAAACTCCTAACTGCCTGGGTTCACAGGGCCAGGAGCTGGAAACCTGCCTTTTTTTTTTTTTTTTTTTTTTTTTGAGACAGAGTCTCGCTCTGTCACTGAGAGAGAATGCAGTGGCACAATCTTGGCTCACTGCAAGCTCTGCCTCCTGGGTTCACGCCATTCTCCTGCTTCAGCCTCCCGAGTGGCTGGGACTACAGGCGCCCGCCACCACGCCCGGCTAATTTTTTGTATTTTTAGTAGAGATGGGTTTCACCACGTTAGCCAGGATGGTCTCAATCTCCTGACCTCGTGATCCGCCCGCCTCAGCCTCCCAAAGTGCTGGGATTACAGGCGTGAGCCACCGCGCCCAGCCGAAACCTGGGATTTTAATTTCCTGTTTGGCCTTGGGGTCCTGCCCTTCCAGACCTCAGTTCCACTCGCGAATCCGCAGAGGAGTGGGACTGGGGTTGATGCTTACTCAGGATCCTGATCTCTGATTCTGCTGTTCATACCTAGAAACCTGAGATCCTGCACCTCACCTTTCTCTTCCTTTTTTCTTTCAACAAACATCACCCAGGATTCAAATTCCAGCCCTGCCACTTCTTGGTTCTGTTACCTTGAACTAGGTAGTTAATTGCTCCATGCCTCTGTTTTCTGATCTCTAAAATGGGAATACCTATATTACCTATTTCACAGGGTGTGTTTTTTGTTTGTTTGCTGTTGTTTTTGTTGTTGTTTTTTACATGGAGTCTCACTCTGTCACCCAGGCTGGAATGTAGTGGTGCGATCGTGGCTCCCTGCCACCTCTGCTGCCTGAGTTCAAGCAATGCTTCTGCCTCAGCCTCCCTAGTAGCTGGGATTACAAGCACCCACCACCACACCCAGCTAATTTTTGTATTTTTAGTAGAGAGGGGGTTTCACCATCTTGGCAGGCTGGTCTTGAACTCCTGACCTCAGGTGATCCACCTGCCTCAGCCTCCCAAACTGCTGGGAGTACAAGGTGTGAGCCACTGTACCTGGCCCTGATTTTTTTTTTCTAAACAACTACAACAGCTTCTGTGTGTCGATCTCACTATGGGAGCCATGCCCCAGACCAGCTGTGCTCTTAAGATCTCATCAGATGCAATCCTCCCTGTGGTACCATCACCATCCTCACTTCACAGTTGAAGGAATAGAGGCACAGCGAGGTTATGTCTGCCCCAACCCAGAGCCTGGCTCATTACAGGGGCCAGGGAACAATTGTTATATAAGTGAGCAAACAAATGGACATCCGAATCCAACTGGCACTAACCTTTCCAGGGAGTAAGTGGTAAAGCAGGGGTCAGGAGTCCTTTGGGCTCCTTTAGGGCAGGGAGCTCAGCCGTATGTGCCTGTGGCTTCATTCCCAGACTATACTGTTGCCACTATCCCCTCCTCTTCCTCCTACTCACCATCATCACAGCTAACATGTTACTGAATACCTACCTACTACACACCCCTGGCATTAATCTAAGGTTTTCTGCATAAGAACTTTTAAAATCCTCACAACACTGTCATGAGTTATGTCCCATTTCACAGGTGAGGAGACTGAGGCATAAAGAGGCAACATCATGCTCAGGGTCTTAAGGATAGTAAATGATGGAGCTGATTTCAAATCCAGACAATTTGGATCCTGATCCTGAACTCTTATCCACTATGTTATCAAGATACTCTCCTCTCTCTCTCTCTCTTTTTCTTTTTTTTGAGATGGAGTCTTGCTCTGTCACCCAGGCTGGAGTGCAGTGGCCTGATCTTGGCTCACTGCAACCTCCTCCTCCCAGGTTCAAGCAATTCTCCTGCCTCAGCCTCCCAAATAGCTGGGATTACAGGCGTGTACCACCATGCCAGCTAATTTTTTGTATTTTTAGTAAATACAGGGTTTCACCATGTTAGCCAGGATGGTGTCGATCTCCTGCCCTTATGGTCTGCCTGCCTCAGCCTCCCAAAGTGCTGGAATTACAGGTATGAGCCACCGCTCCTGGCCAATTTTTGTATTTTTAATAGATATGGGGTTTTGCCATGTTGGCCAGGCTGGTCTTGAACTCCTGACCTCAGGTGATCCACCTGCCTCAGCCTCTCAAAGTGCTGGGATTACAGGCATGAGCCACCACACCTAGCCAAGACATTCTTCTCTTTTTATCACTGCTTCTCTGGTTGTAAAAATCAGCTGGGTGTGGTGGCTCACACCTGTAATCCCAGCACTTTGGGAGGCTGAGGGGGGTGGATCACCTGAGGTCAGGAGTTCAAGACCAGCCTTCCCAACATGGTGAAATCCCGTCTCTATTAAAAACTAAAAATGAACTGGTTGTGGTGGCAGGTGCCTGTAATCCCAGCTACTTGGGAGACTGAGGCAGAAGAATCGCTTAAACCCAGGAGGCAGAGATTTCAGTGAGCCGAGATCGTGCCACTGCACTCCAGCCTGGGCAACAGAGCAAGACTCTATCTCAAAAAAAATAAAATAGCACATATTCCACAATGAAATGAAACTAGAAATCAATAGCAGAAGAAAAACTGGAAAATTCACATAAACAACACACTATTTATTTTTTTTGAGATGGAGTTTTGCCGTTGTTGCCCAGGCTGGAGTGCAATGGCACAATCTCGGCTCACCACAACCTCCTACCTCCTGGATTCAAGCAATTCTCCTGCCTCAGCCTCCCGAGTAGCTGGGATTACAGGCATGCGCCACCGTGCCTGACTAATTTTTGTATTTTTAGTAGAGAGGGGGTTTCTCCATGTTGGTCAGGCTGGTCTCGAACTCCCAACCTCAGGTGATCCGCCCACCTTGGCCTCCCAAAGTGCTGGGATTATAGGCTTGAGCCACCATGCCAGGCCAACAACACACTCTTAACCAATGGGTCAAAGAAGAAATCACAAGGGCCTGGGCATGCTGGTTCACGCCTGTAATACCATCACTTTGGGAGGCCGAGATGGGCAGATCAGGAGGTCAGGAGATAAAGACCATCCTGGCTAACATGGTAAAACCCCATCTGTACTGAAAATACAAAAATTAGCCGGATGTGGTGGCGCCTGCCTGTAGTCCCAGCTAATCGGGAAGCTGAGGCAGGAGAATCACTTGAACCCGGGAGGCGGAGGTTGCAGTGAGCCAAGACTGCACCACTGCAGTCTAGCCTGGGTGGCAGAGCAAGACTCTGTCTCAAAAAAAAAAAAAAAAAAAAAAGGGAGGGCGGGCGGAAATTAGGAAATATTTTGAGACAAATGAAAATGAAAACACAACATATCCAAACATGTGGGATGCAGCTCAGACAGTACTTAAGAGAGAAGATTACAGCAATAAACATTTACATTAAAAAGAAGAAAACGGCCGGGCGCGGTGGCTCAAGCCTGTAATCCCAGCACTTTGGGAGGCCGAGACGGGCGGATCACGAGGTCAGGAGATCGAGACCATCCTGGCTAACACGGTGAAACCCCGTCTCTACTAAAAAATACAAAAAACTAGCCGGGCGAGGTGGTGGGCGCCTGTAGTCCCAGCTACTCGGGAGGCTGAGGCAGGAGAATGGCGTAAACCCGGGAGGCGGAGCTTGCAGTGAGCCGAGATCGCGCCACTGCACTCCAGCCTGGGTGACAGAGCCAGACTCCGTCTCAAAAAAAAAAGAAGAAAACACGGCTGGGCGCAGTGGTTCAGGCCTGTAATCCCAACACTTTGGGAGGCCAGGTCAGGAGCATCACTTGAGCCCAGGAGTTTGAGACCAGCTTGGGAATCAGGGAGATCCTGTCTCTACAGAATATTTTTAAGAAAAAATTACCTGAGGCCGGCCGAGTGCAGTGGCTCACGCCTGTAATCCCAGCACTTTGGGAGGCCAAGACGGGCGGATCACAAGGTCAGGAGATCGAGACCATCCTGGCTAATACGATGAAACCCCGTCTCTACTAAAAATACAAAAAAAAAAAAAAATTAGCTGGGCTTGGTGGTGGGCACCTGTAGTCCCAGCTACTCGGGAGGCTGAGGGAGGAGAATGGCGTAAACCCGGGAGGTGGAGCTTCCAGTGAGCTGAGATTGCGCAGCTGCACTCCAGCCTGGGCGACAGAGCCAGACTCTGTCTCAAAAAAAAAAAAAAGAAAAGAAAAGAAAAGAAAAAATTACCTGGGACCAGGGACGGTGTCTCACGCCTGTAATCCCAGCACTTTGGGAGGCTGAGGCAGGTGGAGATCTCTTGAGATCCGCAGTTGGAGACCAGCCTGGCCGTGTGAAACCCTGTGTCTACTAAAAATACAAAAATTAGCCGACTGTGGCAGCGTGGCCTGTAATCCCAGCTACTGAGAGGTTGAGGCAGGAGCATTGCTTGAACCCGGGAGGCGGAGGTTGCAGTGAGCCGAGATGTGTCACTGCACTCCAGCCTGGGGGCAAGAGCGAAACTCTGTCTTTAAAAAAAAAAAAAAAAGGAAAGAAAAAAAAACAAGAAAAAAGAAAAAGAAAAAACCTGTGCATGGTGGCACACACACCCCTGTGGTTCCAGCTACTGGAGAAGTTCTAGCTACTGGAGAGGATCGCCTAAGACCAGGAGGTCAACGCTGCAGTGAGCCGTGATCCCACCACTGCATTCTAGCCTGGGCAACAGCTGCCCAAGAAGAAGAAATATCTCAAATCAAAAGTACTACACGTTCATCATTACAAAATTCAAGCATTGCAAAATTTTATACTATAGAAAGAGAAAGTTTAAAAAGTGAAAGTCCTCTGTAATGCTCCTTCCCAGAGAACCTTTGTTAACAGTGTCGTGTGTAGACTCGGATGGTTTTTTCAAAGCTTGCGGTGATATTTTCTTTTTTTTTTTTTCCCCTTTAATTATTTTATCGTGGCAAAATATACATAACATAAAATTACATCTTAGCCATTTTTAAGTATATAGGTCAGGAGTATTAAATGTATTCATAATGGTGTGCAACCATCCCTATAACTTTTTTCATTATGCAAAGCTTAAACTTTGAACCCATTAAACACTCCGCATTTCCCCCTCCCCCAAGCCCTAGCAACCACCATTGTAAATGTATTCATAATGGTGTGCAACCCTTCACCAATATCCATCCCTATAACTTTTTTTATTATGCAAAACTTAAACTTTGAACCCAGGCCGGGCGCGGTGGCTCACGCCTGTAATCCCAGCACTTTGGGAGGTTGAGATGGGCAGATCACGAGGTCGAGGTCAGGAGATTGAGACCATCCTGGCTAACACGGTGAAACCCTGTCTCTACTAAAAATACAAAAAATTAGCCAGGCCTGGTGGCAGGCGCCTGTGGTCCCAGCTACTAGGGAGGCTGAGGCAGGAGAATGGCATGAACCCGGGAGGCGGAGCTTGCAGCGAGCCGAGATTGCGCCACTGCACTCTAGCCTGGGCGACAGAGGAGACTCCATTTCAAAAAAAAAAAAAAAAAAACTTTGAACCCATTAAATGCTCCCCATTTCCCCTTCCCCCAAGTCCTAGCAACCACCATTGTACTTTCTGTCTCTATGATTTTGACAGCTCTAAGTAGTTTATATCTGGAATCGTACAGTATCTTTTTTTTTTTTTCTTTTTGAGACAGTCTTGCTCTGTTGCCCAGGCCTGAAGTGCAGTGGCAAGATCTTGGCTCACTGCAACCCCCGCTTCCCAGCTCAAGTGATTCTCCTGCCTCCCCCTCCTGAGTAGCTGGGATTACAGGTGCCCACCACCACGACCAGCTAATTTTTGTATTTTTAGTAGAGATGGGGTTTCATCATGTTACCCAGGCTGGTATTGAACTCCTGACCTCAAGTGATCCACCTGCCTCGGCCTCCCAAAGTGCTGGAATTACATGTGTGAGCCACCACGCCTGGTCCTATCTTTTTGTGACTGTCTTATTTCACGTAGCCTAATGTCTTCAGCATTCATTCGTGTCATAGTATGTGTCAGAATTCCCTTTCTTTTTACGGCTGCATAATATTCCATTGTTTGTATATACGACATTTATCTATTCATCTGTTGATGGACACTTGGGTTGCTTCCATGTTTTAGCAATTGTGAATAGTGTTGCCATGAACATGGGTGTATGATATCCCACTCTCAATCATTTTGTAAATCTAGAAGCAGAATTGTTGGATCATATAGTAATTCTATTTTTTATTTTTTGAGGAACTGCCATAATGTTTTTCACAGTGGCTGCACCACGTTACATTCCTACCACCCATGTACAAAGGTTCAAATTTCTCCTCCTCTCCAGTATTTGTTAGTGGCGCCATCTCTGCTCACTGCAACCTCTGCCTTCTGGGTTCAAGCAATTCTCATGCCTCAGCCTCCCAAGTAGCTGGGATTACAGGCACCTGCCACCACAGCTGGCCAATTTTTGTATCTTTAGTAGAGACCAGATTTTGCCATGTTGGCCAGGCTGGTCTCAAGCTCCTGATCTCAAGTGGTCTGTCCATCTCAGCCTCCCAAAGTGCTGGGATTACAGGCGTGAGCCACTGCCCCCAGTCTGGTTTTTTTTTTTTTAAATAGTAACCATCCTAATGAGTGTGAAATGATATCTCCTTGTAGTTTTGACTTGCATTCCCCTAACAATTAGTGATATTGAGAATCTTTGGAGAATAGTCTGGTTTTTTTTTTTTTTTTTTTTTTTTTTGAGACAAGGTCTTGCTGTGTCACCCAGTCTGTAGTGCAGTGGCATGATCACGGATCACTGCAGCCTTGACTTCCCAGGCTCAAGTGATCCTCCCACCTCAGACTCCCAAGTAGCCACCACACCCAGCTTATTTTGTTTCGTATTTTTTTGTAGAGATGGAGTCTCATCTTATTGCACAGGCTGATCTCAAACTCCTGAACTCAAGCAATCCTCCCACCTCGGCCTCCCAAAGTGCTGGGATTATAGGTGTGAGGCACCTCACCTGGTTCCTTTGCCCATTTTTGAATCAGGTTATTTGTTTTTTGCTGTTGACTTTTAGGAGTTCTTTATATATTCTGGATATTAATCCCTTTTCAGATATTTGATTTGTAAATATTTTCTACCATCTGTGGATTGCCTATTTACTCTATTGATATTGTCTTTGTATGCACAAAATTTTTTAATGTTCATGAAGTCCAATTTGTCTATTTTTGTTGTTGTTGCCTGTGACTTTGATGTCATAGCAGAGAAATTATTGCCAAATCCAATGGTGTCAAGCTATTACCCTATAGTTTTAGATCTTACATTTAGGTCTTTGACCCATTTTGAGTTAATTTTTATACAGTATACAGTATTAAGTAAAGCTCCAACTTCATTCTTTTGTACCAACATTTGTTGAAAAGACCATTCTTGGTGGGCGCGGTGGCTCACACCTGTAATCCCAGCACTTTAGGAGGCCGAGGCAGGTGGATTACCTGAGGTCAGGAGTTTGAGATCAGCCTGGCCAACATGGTGAAACCCCATCTTTTTTTTTTTTTTTTGGAGATGGAGTCTCACTCTGTCGCCTAGGCTGGAGTGCAGTGGCTGGATCTCAGCTCACTGCAAGCTCCGCCTCCCGGGTTTACGCCATTCTCCTGCCTCAGCCTCCCAAGCAGCTGGAACCCCATCTCTACTAAAAATACAAAACTTGGGCCAGGCATGGTGGCTCATGCCTGTAATCCCAGCACTTTGGGAAGCCGAGGTAGGTGGATTGCCTGAGCTCAGGAGTTCACGATCAGCCTGGGCAACACGGTGAAACCCTGTCTCTACTAAAATACAAAAACATTAGCCAGGTGTGGTGGTGTGTACTTATAGTCCAGGCTACTCGGGAGGCTGAGGCTAAGGCAGGAGGATTGCTTAAACCCGGGAGGCAGAGGTTGCAGTGAGCTGAGATCATGCCACTGCACTCCAGCCTAGCAACAGAGAGAGACTCCATCTAAAAAAAAAAAGCCAGGTGTGGTGGTGGGCACCTGTAATCCCAGCTACTCAGGAGGCTGAGGCAGGAGAATTGCTTGAACCCGGGAGGCGGAGGTTGCAGTGAGCTGAGATCACACTATTGCAACTCTAGCCTGGGCAACAAGAGCAAAATTCCATCTCAAAATAAATAAATTAAATTAAACAAAATAAAATAAAAAGAAAAGATCATTCTTTCCCCATTGAATTATCCTGGTACCATTGTCAAAAATCATTTGACCATATATGCAAGGGTTTATTTCCAGGTTCCCTATGTTCTATTCCATGAGCCTATGTGTCTGTCTTTATGTCAGTACCACATTGCTTTGATTACCGTAGCTCTGTAGTAAGTTTTGAAATCAGGAAGTATGAGTCCTCCAGCTTAGTTCTTCTTTTTCTAGATTGTTTTGGCTATTCAGGGTCCCTTGAGATTCCATATGAATTTTAGGACATAATTTTCTACTTTTGCAAAAATGTCATTGAGATTTTAACAAGGATTGCACTGAATCTGTAGATCACTTTGGGGAGCATAAACATTTTAACAATATTAGGTCTTTCGGGACAGGTGCAGTGGTTCATGCTTGTAATCGTACCACTTTGGAAGGCCAAAGTGGAGAATTGCTTGAGCCCAGAAATTCAAGATGAGCCTGGGCAACATAGGGAGACTATCATCTCTACAATTTAAAAGAAAAAAAAATTAAGTCTTTCAGTCTATGATCATGAGATATGTTTCCATTTATTTATGTCTTCTTTAATTTCTTTCAGCAATGCTTTGTAGTCTTCATTGGACAGTCTCACCACCTTGGTTAATTCCTAAGTATTTTATTCTTTTTCTTTTTCTTTTGAGATGGAGTTTCGCTCTTGTTGCCCAGGCTGGAGTGCAATGGCTCACCACAACCTCTGTCTCCGGGGTTCAAGAGATTCTCCTGCCTCAGCCTCCCGAGTAGCTGGGATTATAGGCACCTGCTACCATGCCCAGCTAATTTTTGTATTTTCAGTAAAGACAGGATTTCACCATGTTAGCCAGGCTGGTTTTGAACTCCTGACCTCAGGTGATCCACCCGCCTTGGCCTCCCAAAGTGCTGGGATTACAGGCGAGAACCACTGCACCCAGCCGATTTTATTCTTTTTGATGCCATTATAAATATAATTGTTTTTATAATTTCCTTTTGAGATAGTTGGTTGTTAATGTGTGGAAATGCAGCTGATTTTGTTTGTTTGTTTGTTTGTTTTTAATGGGATGATATGATACGTTTTGTTTTATTTTACCTGCTAGTGACCTTGCAGGCTGCTGCTGGTGGAACATCGTCTTCATGGCTGCACAGGTCTGTGGTGAAGACATCCACACTGGATTTAGCCAGTTCCATCAGGATATGTTTGGCTAATTGCCAGTAGTAGAGCCTCTGGGCCACAAGGCAAGAACATTTTTAATGTTCCCTACAGGAAGGCAAAGCCGGCTTTTCCTAGAGGGTAGAAGACAGCTGGTCCCCTACTCCCGCTGTTTGTGCTGCTATCTTTGTTCAGCTGGTCAATATGATCCCTATTTGTTCTGAGCAGCGCCTGACCCATGAGAGCTGCCCAGACGTTCATAGTGACAGTCCTGCTGCTGCCAGCAGGGTCTAGAGATTGACCATCTTGTCAGGAAGATTCATCAGGTGGCTGAAGACGAAGAACTCATAAAACCCTCATGTTTGCCTTTTAACTCATTTAGGAAAGCCAGGAATGTCCAAAACTAGCCCTCGGCTAGAGCTGTTCTGCAAAACCACTAGGGCCTTACCATCAAGGAGAGCACTGCCCCAGCCGGCCTCTGATTAGCATCTCTACACAAGGATAGCCGGGCCGGCTGAATTCCCTTCCAGAATGCAGCCAACAGCCTTTCCCCTGAATCACTGTAACTCCTGCAAACCAGGCACTAAAGTGATTAACTTCCTTCTGGGCTACCTGGTAGCAAACGTCTCCTGGACACATCCACAGTTTTGTCCTGCTGCCACCTCAAAGAGAGCTGTGAGGCCGGGCGTGGCGGCTCATGACTGTAAACCCAGCATTTTGGGAGGCAGAGGTGGGGTGGATCACCTGAGGTCAGGAGTTCCAGACCAGTCAGGCCAACGTGGTGAGACCCCATCTCTACAAAAATACAAAAATTAGGCATAATGGCGGGGGCCTGTAATCCCAGCTACTCGGGAGGCTGAGGCGGGAGAATCACTTGAACCCGGGAGGTGGGGGTTGAAGTGAGCTGAGATCATGTCATCTCCAGCCTGGGAAACAGAGCAAGAGAAAGACTCCGTCTCAAAAAAAAAAAAAAAAAGAAAGAGAGAGAGAGAGAGAGCTGAGAGTATTCCTCAATGACAGCTGGTAGGGAAGTGGTACAGGGTCATAGAGAGAGTGGCCAGACCCCTGGAGGCCAGGGCAAGGTCCTTATCGTGCCCTGTCAGTGTTGCCCCGGTGACTCAGCAGAGCACTTACCTATCTGGACATGTTGTTCCCTCTCACCTGCACCTCTTTTGCTGCACACCCCCCCGCCACTGCTTTGCCTGGTCTACTCCTTGTCACTTTCTTTTTTGAGACAGAGTCTTGCTCTATTGCCCAGGCTGGAGTACAATGGTGTGATCCCAGCTCACTGCAACCTCCGCCTCCTGGGCTCAAGAGATTCTCCTGCCTCAGCCTCCCAAGTAGCTGGGACTATAGGCGCACGCCACCATACCCGGCTAATTTTTGTATTTTTAGTAGAGACTGGGTTTAGCCATGATGGCCAGGCTGGTCTGGAACTCCTCACCTTAGGTGATCCACCCACCTCAGCCTCCGAAAGTGCTGGGATTACAGGCGTGAGCCACTGCGCCCGACCCTCCTTGTCACTCTTTAGACTTCAGCATTGGTGTCATTTCTGCAGGGAAGCTCTCCCTGACCCCTCCAAAGAAGAATGGTCCCTTTCTAGATACTCTTAGGGTACTAAGCTTGCAGCACTTAAAACAACAATGACAACTCATTGTTGGCGCCATTGCTCTTTATGTCTGTCTCCCCTCAGGCAGTGAGGTCACAGTTGTAGAATCTGTGTCCTGGTCTGCATCCCAGTACCTGGAAAGCGTCAGGCACATGCATCAGGCACATGTCAGTGTCTGGGAGATGGTGTAGCTCAGTGGATATGAGCATGAGGTCGGAGTCAGGCTGCCCAGGTTTGACTCCTGCCTTTATCAATAAGGGCAAGTTACTGAATCTCTCTGCACTTTTGTTTTGCACATCTGTAAAATGGGGATACTAGTACTTATCTGGGCCGGGCGCGGTGGCTCACGCCTGTAATCCCAGCACTTTGGGAGGCAGAGGCAGGTGGATCACCTGAGGTCAGGAGTTCGGCCTGGCCAACATAGTGAAACCCCGTCTCTACTAAAAATACAAAAATTAGCCAGGCGTGGTAGCAGGCACCTATAATTCTAGTTTCTTGGGAGGCTGAGGCAGGAGAATTGCTTGAACCCAGGAGGCGGAGGTTGCAGTGAGCTAAGACGGCGCCACTTCACTCCAGCCTGGGCGAAAGAGTGAAACTCCGTCTCAAAAAAAAAAAAAAAAAAAAAAAGGTATTTATCTGATCATTAGGGTTATTGGAGGGTTGCATGAGTGAATATATGTGAGGTGCTAGGAATGGGCGCCTGGCCTGCAGAAAGTGCTGGACTAGTGCTCATGTTGGCATTAAGTGAACTGGTTAAATGAGGGTCTCTAAGGATCCATGTGTAGCAGGCCCTGGTGATTGCACCCAGCATGGGAGGTGCTTAGCCTGTCACAAGTATGTATGCTCTTTGCCATGGTTGTTGTCGTGTCAGTGTTGCTGCCATGGGGCTATAGTTCTAGTGACAGTGATGATATGCCCCCAGAAGCTGATGGCTGCCCCACCGTTCACATTACTCTGGCTTGGCGGCTTGCCCTGAGTGTGTCCATCCACCCCTGCTCCTGCTGACGAGAGCCTGGTCTTCCCCCCGTGTAACCCAGTTCAGATTCCTCAGAGCACTTTTGCCATCACCCTTTCGGGGCAGAGCTTTGCTGTTCTGGGGCAGGTGTCCCAGCAGCTGTCAGCAGGGATGTGTTACAGCACAGAATCTGGGTAAGGAAGCATTCCCTGGGAGGAGGCTTGGACCAGGCTGGCTTTCCATGCCCAGGCCCCTCAGGACAGCTGCCACATAGGGAGACACCATGTTGCTTGGGGGGCTTAACCACCCAATCACATTTCCTCTGTTTGCAAAGTGTAGTGGACAGCCTTTGGGGAGCCACCCAGCCCACACCAGCTCCTCTGAGAACCCCTGAGAACTCCTTGGAAGGCATCTTAGTAAAGTTGATCCCACACCATTGGCTGACTGGGTGCCACCTGACCCAAGATGGGCCAGATTCTACCTGGGAATTTGTACTCAGAAGTGGTCTTAGGGTAGGCGCGGTGGCTCACGCCTATAATCCTAGCACATAGGGAGGCCGAGGTGGGCGGATCATGTGAGGTCAGGAGTTCGAGACCAGCCTGGCCAACACAGTGAAGCCCTGTCTCTACTAAAAATATAAAAATTAGCTGGGCATGGTGGTGGGTGCCTGTAATCCCAACTACTCGGGAGGCTGAGGCAGGAGAATCGCTTGAGCCTGGGAGGTGGAGGTTGCAGTGAGCAGAGATCCTGCCATTGCCCTCCAGCCTGGGAGACAGAGAGAGACTCCATCTCGGAAAAAAAAAAAAAAGAAAACTAGAAGTGGTCTTTGTTGGCATCTGAACTACCCATTGGCATAGCCATATGCCCAGGGAAGCAGAGAATGAAACAGCCCTTGGCACTAAGGACTCTGGAGGGTCCTGCTGGTTCCCAGGTCTTTATTTTGGTCCCTAGGGAGCTGTACTGTAGAGCCTGCCCTCTCCACCAGCCGCCTCCTTTGTCCGTATAATAAATTCCTGGGGCCGGACGTGGTGGCTCACACCTGTAATCCCAGCACTTTGGGAGGCCAAGGCAGGCAGATCACTTAAGGTCAGGAGTTTTGAGACCAACCTGGGCAACATGGTAAAACCCTGTCTCTACAAAATGTCCAAAAATTAGCTGGGCATGGTGGCTTGTGCCTGTGGTCCCAGCTACTTGGGGAGGAGGCTGAGGCAGGAGAATCACTTGAGCCTGGGAGATGGAGGTTACAATGACCTGAGATCATGCCACTGCACTCCAGCCTGGATGACAGAGGGAGACCCTGTCTCAAAAAATAAAATAGGCTCACACCAGCACTTTCTTTTTTTCTTTTTTTTTTTTTTTGTTTAAGATGGAGTTTTGCTCTATTGCCTAGGCTGGAGTACACAGGTGCAATCTCGGCTCACTGCAGCCTCTACCTCCCAGCTTCAAGCAATTCTCCTGCCTCAGCCTTCCAAGTAGCTAGGATTACAGGCACGTGCCCTCATGCCAGGCTAATTTTTTTCTGTATTTTTAGTAGCAACTAGGTTTCATCATGTTGGCCAGGCTGTTCTCGAACTCCTGACCTCAGGTGATCCACCTGCCTTAGACTCCTAAAGTGCTAGGATTACAGGTGTGAGCCACCACACCCAGCCAATCCCAGCACTTTGGGAGGCTGAGGCGGGCGGATCACCTGAGGCCAGGAATTCGAGACCAGACTGGCCAATATGGTGAAACCTCTATCTCTATTAAAAATACAAAAAATTAGCCGGGCATGGTGGCAGGCACCTGTAGTCCCAGCTACTCGGGAGGCTGAGGTGGAAGAATCATTTGAACCCAGGAAATGGAGGTTACAGTGAGCTGAGATCGTACCACTGCACTCCGGCCTGAGTGACAGAGCAAGACTCTGTCTCAAAAAATTAATTAATTAATTAATTTAATTAAATAAATACATAAATAAATTACTCAACCACTCAAAGCTAACTGTGAGTGGGCTTCCGTGCTCTTCCAAATGCAGCATGCTGTGCATTTCCTCAAAATGCTGGCCCTGCCTCTGCAGAGGAAATGCTCCCACCCCTGCAGCAGGCAGCACAGCCAGGGCCGGCACCAGTGGGTGATTTACTGGTCTAGCTGAGGCTGACCCTGGGCCTTCCGGGAAGCATCTGCACCGCGGCTCCCATCACTGCCCTGGGAGCCGCTGCACTCCTGGGGAAGAGCGCAGCTGCCGCAGCACAGGAAGCCCTCGAGTCTGTGTCAACTCCCGTCTCCGGTTGTACAGGACCAGCCAGGGAAGAGGAGCCTCTGTGAGGTCAGCAGGGGCCAGGCCCTGCTCAGGGCACTTGTTTTGTTTTCCTCTTACAAAATGGAAATTGCTTTATTTATTATAAATATAAATGCAGATGTATGATTTTTTTTTTTTAAAAAGCATTACGCAAATGCAGAAAACTTTAAAGAAAAAAGCCTACCTCACCTCCGATCCCATCACTCAGAAAACACATACACACAAACTTTTGTTTCCCCAGAAAGGAAATCAAACTATACATACAGAACCTGCTTTTGTGTTTTCTTTTGAGACAGGATCTCACTCTGTCGCCCAGGCTGGAGTGCAGTGGTTCAATTTTGGCTCACTGCAGCCTCTGCCTCCCAGGCTCAAGCGAACCTCATGCCTCAGCCTCTCGAGTAGCTGTGCCACCACGCCCAGCTAATTTTTTTTTTTTTTTTTTCGCAGAGACAGGGGTCTCACTATCCACCCCAGGCTAGTCTCGAACTCCTGGGCTCCAGTGATCCTTCCGTTTCAGCCTCAAAGTGCTGGGATTACAGGTGTGAGCCATCTTGCCTGGCCAATTTTAGCCATTCTAATAGGTACGTGGATGTATTTCCTTTCGACGTTAATTCTCATTTCCCTGGTAACTAATGAAGTGGAGAATTTTCGTGTCCTTGTTCCAGGCTATCTCAGTATCTCATCAGTAAATGGAGATCTACCTTGAGATTTGTTGTGTTTGCTTCTGCAGCACATATACTAAAAATTGGAACCATACAGAGAAGATTAGTGTTACAAAAAGATCTGTAATGACTGTAGTGCTACAACAGTGGCTGCAGCATTTTACTTTATTTTATTATATATATGTATATTTTTGGGGGGACGGGGGGGACGGAGTCTCCTCACTCTGTTGCCCAGGCTGGAGTCCAGTGGCACATTCTCAGCTCACTGCAACCTCCACCTCCTGGGTTCAAGCGATTCTCCTGGCTCAGCCTCCCAAGTAGCTGGGACTACAGGCAAGCACCACTACGATCAGCTAATTTTTGTATTTTTCGTAGAGACAGGGTTTCGCTGTGTTGGCCAGGCTGGTCTCAAACTCCTGACCTCAGGTGATCCGCCTGCCTCGGCCTCCCAAAGTGCTGGGATTACAGGCGTGAGCCACAGCACCTGGTCACAACATTTTATTGAATCGAGGCCCTAGTGATGGACATCTTGGGTAGCTTGGATATTTTGCTTTCCACACAATGCTATGACACAAACCTAGTATGTAAGTTTCTGTACCTTTGTCCATGGCTTCCTGTGGCACCAATGGGTAAAAGGTGTGCGCGTGTTTAAGGCTTTTGAGACTTAGTGACGAATAGCTCCCTTGGAAGCCTGCACCTCTGACAGCCCCATTGGCGGCATATGGGGAACAATTCCTGCTTCTAATTCAAGCAGAAACTTCCAGCGAGATGGCTTGCAGGCTTTGAGGAAGTCTTTCAATTATGACCCCGTGACTTTTGGCAAGAAGCCAGAAATAAGGGCCGACTGGCCACAGGACTCACTTGAAGTGACCTTGGGAAACCATTATGATGGACTAGGGGAGGCGAGGCTGTTTCTGGGGGAAGAAGGGGAAGCACTGGGGTCAGGCCTGGGGGTGAGCCCAGCAACAGTCCATTCCTCACCCTGCAACCCTGGCCCAGCCACTTGGCCTCTCTCACATGAGCTTTCTCAGATGTGGAGCAGAACATATAATACCCCTCGAGTATGTGAAAGCCCTTTACAAACTCAAAAACACCCCCCACAAAGGTGTGTTGGTGGGACCTTTTATTTCCTCCCCGGAAGCGTGGGCGGCACACACTTCCTCCTGCTTGTCTGTCTGAGAGCACCTGCCTGAAGAGGATGCTGAGGAGAGAGAGGGCAGGCTCCAGTGAGAGAAGAGCAGAGGTGTGGCTGGCAGAACAAGGGTTTCCCCCAACTCCAGATCCTAATCCTGTGATTATGCACGCAGGTGCCAGGTGACATGGCCAAGGAGAAGGTAGCAGATGGAATGAAGGTTGCTAATCAGCTGACCTTCAAACAGAGAGATTATCCTGGATCCATCCAGGGGCCCAGTGTGATCACAAGGGTCTTTCAGCATGTAGGAGGAGGCAGGAGAGAGAACAGAGAGATGCAGCGTGAGAAGGACTCAGCCCTTCATTGCTGGCTTTGAATGTAGAGAAAGGGGCCACAAGCCAAGGAATGCAGGCAGCCTCTAGAGGCTGGGAAAGGAAGGAAACAGATTCTCCAGAAGGAGCCTCCAGAAGGAATGAGGCTCTGCTGTGGACACTTTGACTTTAGCCCTATGAGACCATGTCACTCTTCTATCTTCCAGATCTGTAAGATAATGAACTTATGTTTTCTTCTTTCTCTCTCTTTCTCTCTCTCTCTCTCTCTCTCGATGGAGTCACCCTCTGTCGCCCAGGCTGGAGTACAGTGGCACGATCTGGGACCACTGCAGCCTCCACCTCCTGGGTTCAAGCAATTCTGCCTCAGCCTCCGGAGTAGCTGGGACTACATGCGCCCGCCACCATGCCTGGCTAATTTTTGTATTTTTAGTAGAGATGAGGTTTCACCATTTTGGCCAGGCTGATCTCAAACTCCTGGCCTCGAGTGATCTACCCGCCTCAGCCTCCCAAAGTGTTGGGATTACAGGCGTAAACCACTGCACCGGGCCTTTAACTTACGATGTTTTAAGCCACTAAGTTTGTGGAAATTTGTTACAGCAGAGGTAGGGAACTAACACAGGAGGACAGGCTGGCACCCTGGGCCGTAGGAACGCCTCCATTGGTGGCATTCCAGGTGAGGAAGGCACCAGGGATATGCGAGAGCAGGGGCCCTTGTGTCCTCTGGGATCGCGGAGCAGTGCTCTTTGCTTTGGATTGGGGTTCACATGAGGAGAGAGAGAAATAACCCCAAGCAGGGGCCTTGAATGCCAGGCCGGGGGCATGCTGGGGGCACTGGGGAGCCACTGAGGATTTCAGGCAGGACAGAGAGGTGATGAGGACTTGCTTTTAGTAGTGGGGATGGGGTGAGGGAGCTCTCGGCCTGGAGTCAGAGCCCTGAGTTCAAGTTCCAGCACTGCCTCTCTGGTGACCTTGAGGGCATGTTGCAGATGCCCTCCGGATTTGCACTCCCTTTCCTGAAAACGGTGGGGCTAGTTCTGGGGTCCTTCCTAGTCAAGGAACATAGCTGGCCCGGCCTAGTCAGGCCCTTTTGGGATCCAGGGGAATTCTCTGACCTTACACCTAGAAGGTAGAGAAAGTAAGAAAATAATAATGATGATAATAATAGCAACATTTACTGAGCACTAACCACGGGTTAAGAACGTTCTGTGATGCATCTCATTTAATCTCACCATTCTGTCAATGGCTCCCCAGCGTTCTTCGTTTCAAGGTCGACGTCCCCACTGTGACCCACAAGGCCCCATGGCATGGCCCTGCTGGCCACCCTCGGCCTCATCTCTCCTCTTCACTCAGCTTCTCAGTCCCAGAAAAGAATGACCCGCTCCTCCCATCTCAGGGCTTTGCACAAGCCATCCTGCATCCGGGAATGCAGTCACCCTGGTCTCCATTGGCTCAGCCCCTCCATCCTCTGCTCTCAGCACCACAGCCAGGTCATTGCCCTGCCCTCCCACAAATCAGGTTCCTGTGTATGTACTTGACTCCATTTCACATAACAAAGCCCTGCATAGAAGTACTTCTGAGGCTGGGCACAGTGGCTCAAGTCTGTAATCCCAACACTTTGGGAGGCCGAGACAGGCGGATCACAAGGTCAGGAGTTCGAGGCCAGCCTGGCCAACATGGTGAAACCCCATCTCTACCAAAAATACAAAAAATTAGCTGGGCGTAGTGGCGGGCACCTGTAATCCTGGCTTCTTGGGAGGCTGAGGCAGGAGAATCGCTTGAATCCAGGAGGTGGAGGTTGCAGTGAGCCAAGATCATGCCACTGCACCCCAGCCTTGGCGGCAGAGCGAGGCTACGTCTCAAAAACCAAACAAAAAAAGAAGTACTTCTGAACTTCTGAATACGTATCTGTGTGATTACCTGTTTGGTCTCTGCCTCTCCAAGCAGGTCACGGGGACTGATAGGCTAGGATGGTAAGTGTTTGCTGAAAGAATAGGTGAGGCATGGTGGCCCATGCCTGTGATCCCAGCACTTCAGGAGGCCGAGGTGGGCAGATTGCTTGAGTTCAGGAATTTGAGACCAGCCTGGGTAACATAGTGAGACCCCGTCTCTACAAAAAATTAAAAAAATTAGCTGGGGTTGTGGTAGCATGCACCTGTAGTTTCAGCTACTTGGGAGGCTGAGGTGGGAGGATGG
This sequence comes from Macaca fascicularis, assembly GCF_037993035.2. Lineage (NCBI taxonomy): Eukaryota > Metazoa > Chordata > Mammalia > Primates > Cercopithecidae > Macaca > Macaca fascicularis. Next base: position 15,978,815 of record NC_088389.1, on the reverse strand, counting down.
TTGAGTCCAAGAGGCAGAGGTTGCGGTGAACTGAAATTGTGCCACTGCACTCCAGGCTGGGTGACAAAGCAAAAAATAATAGTAATAAAATAATTTTTTTTTTTTTTAAAGAAAAGGCCAAGTACAGTGGCTCATGCCTGTAATCCCAGCACTTTGGGAGGCCAAGGCCGGCGGATCACTTGAGGCCAGGAGTTCAACACCAGCCTGGCCAACATGGTAAAACCCCGCCTCTATTAATAAAACAAAAATTAGCCAGGCATGGTTGCACGCACCTGAAATTCCAGCTACCCAGGAGGCTGAGGCAGGAGAATCACTTGAACCGGGGAGGTAGAGGTTGCAGTGAGCCAAGATCATGCCACCGTACTCCAGCCTGAGCAATAGAGTGAAAAAAGAATAAATAAGTAAATTATTAAATAAATACCTGTTCACTGAAGTAATAAACAATAAACAACAGAGCCCAACCGTTGGTTTATTTTCATCCACATTTTTCTCAAAAGCAAAAATGGGCTCAGAGATCAGAGGTTTGTCCAGGGTTACTAGGTGAGCCTGGAGGGTCCCCCTCTTTACAGGAGGCAGGGGCTGGGACTGGGGCCCATCTGAGTCGAGGGTCACTGTGAGTGGAGGTCAAGGCTGGAGGAACTGGGCCCGTCTGGGGGGCGGGTCAGCTGGGGAAGCGCCTTAGAAAGGATGTGCTGAGCACAGCTGCCCGGGCAGAAGAGGAAGGAACCCAGGGCTCCCGTGGCCACAGCCGATCTTCCCGAGTCTGGCCCCACCCCCGAACCCCGGCCACTCTTAACACTTCCACACACTCCCTCTAGCCAGTGTTGTTACTTAAATGGCTTTTCAAGGTGGGTCACACCAGGTACGGACAAGGGTTGGAGGCCAGGCCCACTTGTCCACTGCCCACAGAAGTATAAATCGATCTGACCATTTTAGAGGAGGGTTTGGCAATATCTGTGAAAACACGCAAAATGCAAACCCTTTGACCCAGTAATTCCGCTTCTGGGAACTTATCCTAAAGAAATGCTAACGTCCATGAAATTGGCAATGTTATTCACACGGGGGTTATTTACTGTAGCACTGTTTGTCATGGCAAAGAACTGGAAGCCACCTAATGTCCATCAGGAGGAAATGGATAAGTCAATTATGCTTGCCGTTCCCATGGAAAACTGCAGTCATTCAAAACAATGAGCCTGTCTATATGAAATGCCAGAGGAGGATATTCATGATACATATGCATATTGTTAAGATTATTTAAAGTTGCAGAACAATATGTTTCAATTATCTATTGCTGAACTGCAGAGTACCCAGAAACTGGCCCATTCAGCTCCACGTGGCATCAGCAGGGGTCACTCACGTGGGTGCATTCAACTGGGGGTTTGGCTGGGGCTTGAACTTCCAAGTTGGCCTCTCATCCTCCAGCACCCATATCCACATGGCCTTATCATTACACAGTCCTGCCCGAGCCTCCTTCCAGCACTTGCAGTGAGCTGAGATTGAACCACTGTACTCCAGCCTGGGTGACAGAGTGAAACTCAGTCTCGAAAAAAGAAAAAAAAAAAAGAAAAAGAAAAGAAAAGAAAAGAAAAAAAAGAAAGAAAGAGAAAAAAAGAAACTATGGTGGGGCATGGTGGCTCACACCTGTAATCCCAGCACTTTGGGAGGCCGAGGTGGGCGAATGCCATTATAGACCACACCCTGCACATTCAGATGAAGGTCCCTGAGCCAGATCTTTCTGCAAGTCCTAAACTATTATCCCAGGATAAGTGCTGAGAAGAAGAACTGCTGAGTTGAAGGTTAGGAACTTTTTTTTTTTTGAGACAGATTTTTGTTCTTGTTGCCCAGGCTGGAGTACAATGGTCCAGTCTCGGCTCACCATAACCTCCGCCTCCTGGGTTCGATTCCCCTGCCTCAGTCTCCGGAGTAGCTGGGATTACAGGCACCTGCCACCACACCCGGCTATTTTTTTGTATTTTTAGTAGAGACAGGTTTCACCGTGTTGGCCAGGCTGGTCTCGAACTCCTGGCCTCAGGTGATCTGTCCGTCTCAGCCTCCCAAAGTGCTGGGATTATAGGCATGGGCCACTGCCCCTGGCCTGCTTGCATTATTTATTCACCAAACATGTTCTGAATACTTGTTTGTGCCAGGCTCCAGGCTGGGCACTGGGGATACTGGGATGAACAGGCACTCCCTGCCTTGCCACGCTCATATCTCAGTCTGGACTGAGGGTGAGGAAAGGAGAATAGGGAGGGGACAAGCAATGCCAGTCCATGAGGGAACAGTATGGGGCTGGGCATGAGCATGGGCACCGTGGGAGCCCCCCATTCCTCCAGATTGAAGAAGATAGAGACCTAGTTAAAAGGGGGAGATCTTGGCCAGGCGTGGTAGCTCAGGCCTGTAATCCCAGCACTTTGGGAGGCCAAAGCAGGTGGATCATTTGAGGCCAGGAGTTCAAGACCAGCCTGGCCAACATGGTGAAACCCTGTCTCAACTAAAAATCAAAAACTAGAGCCGGGTATGGTGGCTCACAACTGTAATCCCAGCACTTTGGGAGGCTGAGGCAGGTGGATCACCTGAGGTAAGGAGTTCAAGACCAGCCTGGCCAACATGGTGAAACCTTGTCTCTACTAAAATTACAAAATTAGCCGTTCATGGTGGCGTGTGTCTGTAATGCCAGCCACTCGGGAGGCTGAGACAGAAGAATCGCCTGAACTCGGGAGGTGGAGGTTACAGTGAGCCAAGATCGTGCCACTGCACTCCAGCCTGGGCAACAGAGGGAGACTCTGTCTCTAAATAAATAAATAAAAATGCAAAATAGCCGTGTGTGGTGGCACGTGTCTGTAATCCCAGCTACTTGAGAGGCTGAAGCAGGAGGTAGAGGTAGAGGTTGCAGTGAGATTGTGCCACTGTACTCCAACCAGGGCTGCAGAGTGAAACGCCGTCTCAAAGAAAATAAAGTGGCGGCGGGAGAACTCTGAGTCCCAAGGGTACCACTGACTATTGCAATTTTTCTGTTCTCTACATATGCATGCACTTAATCATACTAGCTCATGTTTATTCAGCCCTTGCTCTGGGCACCTGACATGTATAAACTCACCAGATTCTCATAATCACCTGTCAGGTAGGGACTATGTTTGTTCCCATTTCACAGAAGAGGAGACTAAGCCTCTGAGAAGCGAGTTGTTTGCCCGTAGTCACTCAGCTGAGAAGTATCAGAGCTGGGATTTGGACATGCGCAGTCAGGCTCCTGGGGGCCTATGTTTTTTTGTTTGTTTGTTTGTTTGTTTGTTTTTTGAGAGGGGTTTTACTCTTGTTACCCAGGCTGGAGTGCAGTGGCGTGATCTCGGCTCACCGCAACCTCCGCCTCCCAGGTTCAAGCAATTCGCCTGCCCCAGCCTAAGTAGCTGGGGTTGCAGGCATGCACCACCACGCCAGGCTAATTTTGTATTTTTTTTTTTTTTTTTTTTGAGACGGAGTCTCGCTCTGTCACCCAGGCTGGAGTGCTGTGGCCGGATCTCAGCTCACTGCAAGCTCCGCCTCCCGGGTTCACGCCATTCTCCTGCCTCAGCCTCCTGAGTAGCTGGGACTACAGGCGCCCGCCACCTCACCCGGCTAGTTTTTTTGTATTTTTTAGTAGAGACAGGGTTTCACCGTGTTAGCCAGGATGGTCTCGATCTCCTGACCTCGTGATCCGCCCGTCTCGGCCTCCCAAAGTGCTGGGATTACAGGCTTGAGCCACCGCGCCCGGCCTTAATTTTGTATTTTTAGTAGAGACTGGGTTTCTCCATGTTGGTCAGGCTGGTTTCAAACTCCCGACCTCAGGAGATCTGCCCATCTTGGCCTCCCAAAGTGCTGGGATTACAGGCGTGAGCCACTGCGCCTGGCTGGTTCTATGTTCCTGACCACTCCACCATGCGGCCACAAATTAAACACAAACAGAATGATGAGAGCAAGTGTTCAGACCACCGCACAAACCGCATATGACAGACGATGATGTTTTGCAGAAATGAGGTTGCGCCCCACCATGTTGGGTCCAGCCCACAGGCTCCCCCGGGGGTTTGGCCTGACGGCTGCTTTTCTCTTCCCAAACCACAGGGAAATTGTCAGCTATTGTCCCTCACTACATTTTTTTTTTTTTTTTAGATGGCGTCTCGCTCTGTCGCTCAGGCTGGAGTGCAATGGCGCGATCTTGGCTCACTGCAACCTCCACCTCCCAGGTTCAAGCAATTCTCCTGTCTCAGCCTCCTGAGTAGCTGGGATTACAGATGTATGCCACCACTCCCGGCTAATTTTTGTATTTTTAGTAGAGATGGGGTTGCACCATATTGGCCAGGCTGGTCTTGAACTCCTGACCTTGTGATCCACCCACCTTGGCCTCCCAAAGTGCTGGGATTACAACTGTGAGCCACCGCACCTAGCCTGTCCTTCACTTCTTACGACGGTGTTTTTTTCTATATACAGATTCTACCTCTCTCCCTGAGAAATCGGTGTTATGAGCTCCTTGTGTGTCTTTCCAGGGATCATCTTTGCAAATACTGTTTTTTTTTTTCTTTTTTTTTTTGAGACAGGGTCCCGCTAGGTCACCCAGGCTGGAGTGCTGTGGCATAATCGTAGCTCACTGCAGCCTTGACCTGCTGGACTCAAGCTGTCCTGCCACTTCAGCCTCCAGAGGAGCTGGAACTACAGGTATGCACCACCATGTATGGCAATTTTTTAATTATTTATTTATTTTGAGATGGAGTTTTGCCCTTGTTGCCCAGGCTGGAGTGCAATGGCGCGATCTCAGCTCACTGCAACCTCCGCCTCCCGGGTTCAAGCAAGCAATTCTCCTGCCTTAACCTCCCAAGTAGCTGGGATTACAGGCATGCGCCACCACACCCAGCTCATTTTGTATTTTTAGCAGAGACAGGGTTTCTCTATGTTGGTCAAGCTGATCTCAAACTCCTAACCTCAGGTGATCCACCAGCCTCGGCCTCCCAAAGTGCTGGGATTACAGGCGTGAGCCACCATGCCTGGCCAATTTTTTTTTTTTTTTTTTTTTGAGACAGAGTTTTGCTCTTGTCGCCCTGGCTGGAGTGCAGTGGCATGATCTCGGCTCACTGTAACCTCCACCTCCTGGGTTCAAGTGATTCTCATGCCTCAGCCTCCCGAGTAGCTGGGATTACAGGCATGCACCACCAAGCCCAGCTAATTTTTGTATTTTCAGTAGAGACGGGTTTCACCATGTTGGCCAGGCTGGTCTCCAACTCCTAACCTCGTGATCCCCCTGCCTCAGCCTCCCAAAGTGCTGGAATTACAGGCACAAGCTACTACGTCCGGCTAATTTTTAAATTTTTTTAAGAAACGGGGTCTTGCTATGTTACCCAGTCTGTTCTCCAACTCCTGGACTCAAGTGATCCTCCTGCCTCGGGCTCCCAAAGTTCTGGGATTACAGGTGTGAGCTACCGCACCCAACTGCAAATACAAACTTAAGTTCTGTGTTTTCTTTTCATTTCAAAACATTCTCATGCCACATCTGTGGCTCTGCCTCAGGCTCTTTTTACTTAGCAAAGGATCTGGGAGATCATCAGTAGGGAAAGCGCTTCCTCTCATTCCCCTTCACAGTTGCCGTGTGCTCCTGCACACCCCCTGCCAATGCACGTGCGGGTTGCTTCTGACCTTTGCAATTGCACCAATTAATTTTAAGTCACTGAGGCAGTCAGCCTTCAGGATGGCCTCCAAGGATCCCCAACTCTGGGTATTCATGCATTCAAGTGGTCTTCTCCCGGTGAGAGCAGGGCCTAGTGACTAGATTCTAATGCATAGAGGACAGCAAATGTCAGGCATAGCTGACAGGGCCTAGAAGCTGTGACACCCTGGGTGCAATAAATAGGCCCAGTGCCCAGATTTTAGTTTCTAAATACCACTCGCCAACAAAAACAATCAGGTCTCCTTCGAGAAATGGCTGATTCTATAGCTAAGTCAGGGAAAATACAAGGTGAGCTTGGAGCATTGTAAAGTGCCGGAAAGCAAGGACGTGCTCAGAAACGAAAGGACGTCTGGTCACAAGGGCTCACGCCTGTAATCCAGCACTTTAGGAGGTCGAGGCGGGCAGATCACTTGAGCCCAGGAGTTTGAGACTAGCCTGGGCAACATGGTGAAACCCCCTCTCTACAAAAAACTAAAAAATTAGCCAGGCGTGGTAGTGCACACCGGTAGTCCCAGATACTCGGGAGGCTGAGGTGGGAGGTTGGCTTGAGCCCAGGAGATTGAGGCTGCATTGAGCTGAGATCACACCACTGCACTCCAGCCTGGGCAACAGAGTGAGACCCTGTCTCAAAAACAAAAACAAACCTGGCTGAGCTCGGTGCCTCACGCCTGTAATCCCCGCAGTTTGGGAGGCCGAGAAGATTGGATCACTTGAGCTCAGGAGTTCGAGACAGCCTGACCAACATGGTAAAAACCCCATCTCTACTAAAATTTCAAAAAATTAGCCAGGCGTGGTGGCGCATGCCTGTAATCCCAGACTAGGGAGGCTGAAGCATGATAATCGCTTGAAGCTGGGAGGCGGAGGTTGCAGCGAGCTGAGATTGTGCCACTGTACTCCAGCCTGAGTGACAGAACAAGACTCTGTGTCAAAAAACAAACAAACAAAAAACCTAAAGGACAAGGGCTTGTCAAAGGGATCAGGAATCAATCTGAAAGCGCTCCAATGGCCAAAATGATAATAATTTAGCAATGAAATGCATAATGTAGTGTTAGATTACAGCTCAAAGTATAAAATAAGCATAGACAAGTTAATGCAGATATAAGTAAATGACAGATATAAGTAAATAAATAAATGGTAAAGAAGGGACAAATCGTCCCTACAGAAGAATTCCAATTAATTTATGATACTGTCCCCCGGAGGTAGATTTAATTTTCCACCCCTTGAGTGTGGGCTGGACTTAGTGATTTGCTTCTGAAGAACGGAGTATAGAAAAGGGAAAAATAGTAACTTAATGGGGGAAAAACCTGGCAGACACCACTTTAGTGAAGTGACAAAGGTCAATACATTAAGGCTAATACTTTAATCACGGGAATCTCATGTACCTCCTGATATAATGGACTAAGGAGGGCTCCACACACCTCTGGGCATCTTTTCCCAAGCTCATACCCGAGCTAATCATGAAAAAAATACAGACAAACACAAACTGAGGGACATTCACAAAATACTTCACTAGTTCTCCTCAAAGCTCGAGGTCATGACTTGAGAAAGACTGAGAAAATCTGGGGGAAGACAGAAACTGTCACAGACCAGAAGAAATCAAGGAGACATGACAAAATGCAATGTGATATCCTGGGTTGGAACCTGGAACAGAAAAAAGACCTTAGTGTAAAAATGAATGAAATCTGAATAAAGGCTGGAGTTTAGTTAATAGTAACGTGTCAAAGTTGGTTTCTTTTGACAAATGTTTCATGGTAAATTAAGATGATAACATTAGGGAAACTGGGTGAAGGTACGCAGGAACTGTGGTTATGGGATTTTGTTTTGTTTTGTTTTGTTTTGTTTTTGAGACGGAGTCTCGCTCTGTCGCCCAGGCTGGAGTGCAGTGGCCGGATCTCAGATCACTGCAAGCTCCGCCTCCCGGGTTTACGCCATTCTTCTGCCTCAGCCTCCCGAGTAGCTGGGACTACAGGCGCCCGCCACCTCGCCCGGCTAGTTTTTTGTATTTTTTAGTAGAGACGGGGTTTCACCGTGTTAGCCAGGATGGTCTCGATCTCCTGACCTCGTGATCTGCCCGTCTCGGCCTCCCAAAGTGCTGGGATTACAGGCTTGAGCCACCGCGCCCGGCCTTGTTTTGTTTTTTGAGACAGGGTCTTGCCCTGTCGCCCAGGCTGGAGTGCAGTGGCACGATTGCAGCTCACTGCAGCCTCAACCTCCCCAGTTCAAGCAATCCTCCCACCTCAACCTCTCAAGTAGCTAGAACTACAGGTGTGTGCTACCACACCCAGCTATTGTACATTATCTTTGCAATTTTCCTGTAAATCTAACATTATTCCAAGATAAAAAGGAGGCCAGATACAGTGGCTTATGCTTGTAATCCCAGAACCTTGAGGCCAGGAGTTTGAGACTGGCCTGGGCAACATAGCAAGACCTCACCTCTACAAAAAATACAAAAAAAATTAGCCAAGCCCGGTGCCCCAGGCCTGTAGTCCCAGGGTGAGGCAGGAGAATCACCTGAGCCCAGGCTGCAGTGAGCCATGATCACACCATTACACCAAAGCCTGGTCAGCAGAGCGAGACTCTGTCTCAAAAAAAAATTAAAAAATCTCGGCGGGGAGCGGTGGCTCAGGCCTGTAATCCCAGCACTTTGGGAGGCCAAGGCGGGAGGATCACAAGGTCCGGAGATCGAGACTATCCTGGCTAACACAGTGAAACCCCATCTCTACTAAAAATACAAAAAAATTAGCTAGGCGTGCACCTGTAGTCCCAGCTACTCCGGAGGCTGAGGCAGGAGAATGGCGTAAACCCGGGAGGCGGAGCTTGCAGTGAGCCGAGATGGCGCCACTGCACTCCAGCCTGGGTGACAAAGCGAGACTCCGTCTTAAAAATCAATCAATCAATCAATCAATCAATCAATAAAATTTAAAAATCTCAGCTGGGCGCGGTGGCTCACGCCTGTAATCCCAGCACTTTGGGAGGCTGAGGCAGGCGAATCACAAGGTCAGGAGATCGACACCATCCTGGCTAACACAGTGAAACCCTATCTCTACTAAAAATACAAAAAATGAGCCAGGCGTGCGCCTGTAGTCCCAGCTACTTGGGAGGCTGAGGCAGGAGAATGGCGTGAACCCGGGAGGCAGAGCTTGCAGTGAGCGGAGATAGCGCCACAGCACTCCAGCCTGGGCAACAGAGTGAGACTCTGTCTCAAAAAAATAAATAAACAAAATAAAATTTTAAAATCTCATCTGGGCATGGTGGCACACGCCTGTAGTCCCAGCTATTCAGGAGGCTGAGACAGGAGGATCCCTTGTGCCCAGGAGTTTGAGGTTACAGTGAGCCTTGATACTTTGGGCAACAGAGTAAGACCCTGTCTCAATTTTTTTTTTTTTTTTGAGACAGAGTTTCACTCTTGTTGCCCAGGCTGGAGTGCAATGGCGTCTTGGCTCACTGCAACTTCTGCCTTCCAGGTTCTAGCTATTCTCCTGCCTCAGCTTCCTGAGTAGCTGGGAATACAGGTGTGTAGGCCATGTCTGGCTAATGTTTTGTATTTTTAGTCGAGACGGGGTTTCACGATGTTGACCAGGCTGGTCTCAAACTCCTGACCTCAGGTGATTCGCCTGCCTCAGCCTCCCAAAGTGCTGGGACTACAGGCATGAACAACCGTGTCCAGCTCAATTTATTTTTTTTTAGAAAAAGGGTAATTCAGGAAAAAAAAAAAGGGACAGCACATAGCTTTTTTTTTTTTTTTTTTTTTTTTTTTTTTGAGACAGAGCCTTGCCCTGTCACCCAGTCTGGAGTGCAGTGGCACAATCTTGGCTCACTAAAACCTCCACCTCCCAGGTTCAAGTGGTTCTCCTATCTCAGCCTCCCAAGTAGTTGGGACTACCGGCACCCACCACCACGCATGGCTAATTTTTGTATTTTATTTATTTATTTATTTTGAGAGGCGTCTCGCTCTGTTGCCCAGGCTGGAGTGCAGTGGCACGATCTTGGCTCACTGCACCCTCTGCCTCCCAAGTTCAAGTGATTCTTCTGTCTCAGCCTCCCAAGTAGCTGGGATTACAGGTGCCCACCACCATGCCTGGCTAATTTTTTTTTTTTTTTTGAGACGGAGTCTCGCTCGTCACTCAGGCTGGAGTGCTGTGGTTTGATCTTGGCTCACTGCAAGCTCCACCTCCCAGGTTCAGGTTCACGCCATTCTCCTGCTTCAGCCTCTTGAGTAGCTGGGATCACAGGCATGCGCCGCCATGCCCAGCTAATTTTTGTATTTTTAGTAGAGATGGGGTTTCACCTTGTTGGCCAGGATGGTCTCGATCTCTTGACCTCATGATCCACCCACCTCAGCCTCTGAATGTGCTGGAATTACAGGCGTGAGCCGCTGCGCCCAGCGATTTTTGTACTTTTAGTAGAGATGGGGTTTCACTATATGTTGGCCAGGCTGGTCTCAAACTCCTGACCTCAGGTGATCCATCCGCCTTGGTCTCCCAAAGTGCTGGGATTATAGGCATGAGCCACCACACTCAGTCGGGATGTCACTTCTGAGAGTAGGTTACAAAACCGTGGCTTCCCTCCTGCTTGTCCTCTCTGGCTTGCTGGCTGTGACAAAGCCTCCCACCACCGTATGAGCTGCCCTATGGAGACACCCACATGGCAAGGAACTGAGGGATGCCTTGGCCAACAGCTGTCGAGGAGCTAAGCCCCTCAGCCCAACAGGCCACGAGGAACAAGATCCTGCCTGCATTCAGGTGAGTGAGCTTGTAAGCAAATCCTCCTCTATCTGAGCCTTGAGATGGGCCCCAGCCTCTGCTGACACCTTGATTGAGATTTTGTGCAAGACCTTGAGCCAAAGGACCAAGCTAAGGTGCACCTGGATTCCTGACCCACAGAAACTGGGAGACAAGTTTGTTGTTGTTGTTTTTTGAGACAGAGTTTCACTCCTGTTGCCCAGGCTGGAGTGCAGTGGTGCAACCTCGGATCACTGCAATCTCCACCTCCCGGGTTCAAGCGATTCTTCTGCCTCAGCCTCCCAAGTAGCTGGGATTACAGGCACCCGCCACCACACCCGGCTAATTTTTGTATTTTTAGTAGAGATGGGGTTTCATCACATTCCCTCAGCCTCACGAGTACCACCACCACCACACCTGGCTAGTTTTTATATTTTTAGTACAGATGGGGTTTCACCATGTTGGCCAAGCTGGTCTTGAACTCCTGACCTCAGGTGATCCACCCGCCTCAGCCTCCCAAAGTGCTAAGATTACAGGCATGAGACACTGCGCCTGGCCAAAAGTTTGTTGTTTTAAACTGCTAAGTTGGGGGTGGGTGGGTGGATGATATGCAGGCAGCCATAGCTAACTAATACAGTTTCCCTCTCTTTTCAGTTATTTTCTCTTTGACCTGGGGCCCTTGACATACCCCTATTTGGCTCAGATAGAAGCAGAAATGCTAACACAGGCCGGGCTCTAGGTTGTTGGCCTCCACAAGGTACAGTATGAGACTGGTAATTTTATGAGATTATTAAAATAAAAATTCAAAACTTGAAAACTCTCAGAAAAGAACCCAAAAGCCACAATTTAAAGATCCCTACTTCCCTGCTTAAATCCTCCAGTAGCTTTGAATTGTTCCAGTAAAATCCAAAACCCTTCCTGTGGCTGGCATGGCCCCCAGGGTGTCCCCCACCCACTCTCCCGCCTTCCTTTCTGTTTCTCCTCCCCCTGGTCTCTAGACCCCTGTTCCCACCTGCCCATGCCTGCCTCAGGGCATTTGCACATGCCATGTTAAGTACTCCAAGTAGCTGGGACTACAGGCACACACCACCACGCCCGGCTAATTTTTTATAGAGATGGGGTCTCACTATGTTGCCCAGGCTGATCTCAAACTCCTGGGCTCAAGTGATCTGTCCTCCTTGGCCTCCCAAAGTGTGGGCCTCCCAAGTGTTGGGAGGTATGAACCACCGTGCTTAGCCTCTGTCTCTATGTGAAAACAAAACAAAACAAAACAAAAAAACCACTGGCTTTGAAGTCAGGCAGATCTGCTTGCATTCTCTTCCCACCCTTACCAGCTAGGAGCTGGGAGACCTTGGGTGAGTGACGTCGCCTCTCTGACTTCCAGGTTCTCCATTTGGAGCCTCCTCGGAGAGTTGCTGGGAGGCTCCTGCATGCTCCTGCAGGGCAGGTCCTTAGCACACCACTCAGTGTGCACGCAGGGAACAGCAGCGATCACGCTTCTCGACCTTGGTGAGTCCGGTGCTGCCGGTTTGCAGACTCATGCGGATACACATGACAGTCTACAAACAATTCCTGGGGCTCTGTGACCTGGAGTCCATCCTCAAACAGCCACACCCCAGATGACGGGCCCTACCCAGGACAGAAAAAGGCAAGAGAGACACTGGGTCAGAAGGCTGTGTTTCTGACTGGCCAACTGCCCTGGGCAGGCTGGGCCACCATGCGGGGAGCTTTAACTTCTAGAATGTGCCACATCAGCACTTACTTCCTCCGGGTGGCTGGCAGCCTCTGGGGGCAGCTTCTGCGACAGGAGAGCGGCAGTGAAAGCCGGCATAGGCCAGGGGCGGTGGCTCACGTAACCCCAGCACTTTGGGAGGCAGAGGCGGGTGGATCACCTGAGGTCAGGAGTTCGAGACCAGCCTAGCCAATATGGTGAAACCCCCATCTCTACTAAAAATACAACATCAGCCGGGCATGGTGGTGCATGATTGTGATCCTAGCTACTCCAGAGGCTGAGGCAAGAGAATCGATTCAACCCAGGAGGCAGAAGTTGCAGTGAGCCGAGACTGCACCATTGCACTCCAGCATAGGCAACAAGACCAAAATTCCGTTTCAAAAAGAAAAAAAAGAAAGTGGGCATGAAGTCAACCTAGGGGCCAAGGCGTAGGTGGTCCTGCAGCCAGTGAGTAGGGGCCATGTCCAGAGGGGAGCAGGTCTGGCCAATGGAATGTGAAAAAACTGGGCACCAATTCTAGACTTATAAAGACCTATAAAGAACTCCCACTTCCTCCTCTACTCTCTGGCCTGCCCCATCTGCCAGCTGGATGTCTGTGCCCAGGGCTGCCAAGGAGGCCACATGTGAAGCCAGCAGAGGCTCCATCAGCCAGGATCCCTGCTCCATGTCCCAAAGCCCCTTCCCACCTACCCCTTCTTGCGCTGCTGATTGTACTTTACAAGAACAAAGAAATAAACTTCTAATCTGTTAAGTACTGAGATTTCAAAGGTTATCGGTGAATGAAGCCAGTTTATTACATTTTTCTATCAAAATAGCCTCAGGCAAGTCTTTTATTTTTTATTTTTATTTTTATTTATTTATTTTTTTTGAGACAGAGTCTCGCTCTGTTACCCAGGCTGGAGTGCAGTGGCTCGATCTCAGCTCACTGCAAGCTCCGCCTCCCGGGTTCCCGCCATTCTCCTGCCTCAGCCTCCCGAGTAGCTGGGACTACAGGCGCCCGCCACCTCGCCCGGCTAGTTTTTTGTATTTCTTAATAGAGACGGGGTTTCACTGTGTTAGCCAGGATGGTCTCGATCTCCTGACCTCGTGATTTGCCCGTCTCGGCCTCCCAAAGTGCTGGGATTACAGGCTTGAGCCACCACGCCTGGCCGCAAGTCTTTTAAAAGTTATGTTTTTCCACCAATTTACCAAATGCAGACATCTAAAACATGCAAACATCACAGAATGAATGAAGGTCCCTGTCATCCCTCCTCGCACTGCAACAAGTGATAACCACTACTGATAGTTTGGGTATAGTCTTCCAGAGTTTTTTTGCTACATATGCACATCATGTTTTGGTTTTTGTTTGTTTGTTTGTCTTTGAGACAGAGTCTCGCTCTGCCACCCAGGCTGGAGTGCAGTGTCACGATCTCGGCTCACTGCAACCTCCACCTCCCAGGTCAAGTGATTTTCTTGCTTCAGCTTCCCGAGTAGCTGGGACTACAGGCGGGCGCCACCACACCCGGCTAATTTTTGTATTTTTTGGTAGAGATAGGGTTCCACCATGTTGGCCAGGCTGGTCTTGAACTCCTGACCTCAGCTGATCCACCCACCTGGGCCTCCCAAAGTGCTGGGATTACAGGCGTGAACCATCACACCTGGCACGTCACGTTTTTATACAAAAGCGTCATACCGTATATATTGTTCTGAAAGATGTCCTTTCCTTTAGCAGCATACCTTGGATATCTCCACGTTTGGACGCCTGAATCTACCTCATTATTTTTAACTTTGGGGTCTGGCATTCCATAGCATGTGTAAACTAAAATGTACTTTTTTTTTTTTTTGAGATGGCATCTCGCTGTGTCACCCAAGCTGGAATACAGTGGCGTGATCTCGGTTCACTGCAACCTCTGCCTCCTGGGTTCAAGTGATTCTCCTGCCTCAGCCTCCTGAGTAGCTGGAACTACGGACGCATGCCACAGATAATTTTTGTATTTTTAGTAGAGACGAGGTTTCACCATGTTGGCCAGGATGGTCTCGATCTCTTGACCTCATGATCCACCCACTGAGGCCTCCCAAAGTGCTGGGAGCCATGAGCCACCGCACCCGGCCACTAAAATGTATTTAATGGAGCCCTCAATTACTTATTTTCTGCTGCATAACGAATTACCTCAAAACCTAACAGCTTAGGACAGCAAATATTTATGATCTTAAAGATTCCAGGAGTCAGGAATTTGGGGGCGGTCTGGCTCAGGGTCTCTCCCAGGCTGTGGGCTAGGGCTGCAGTCTCCTAAAGGGGCTGGGATTTGCTTCCAGGCTCACCCCGTGATTGTTACAGGCCTCAGTTCCTTGCTATCTGAGTGTCCCCGTGATGTGACAGTGGCTTCCCACAGAGTGAGCACTGAGAGAGCCCCAGATAAAAGTGCAGTCTTTATGGCTGGCGTGGTGGCTCACACCTGCAGTCCCAGCACTTGGGGAGGCCAAGGCAGGTGGATCACCTGAGGTTAGGAGTTCGAGACCAGCCTGGCCAACATGGTGAAACCCTGTCTCTGCTAAAAATACAAAAATTAGCTGAGTGTGGCGGCGGGAGCCTGTAATCCCAGCCACTCAGGAGGCTGAGGCAAGAGAATTGCTTGAGCTCAGGAGGTGGAGGTTGCAGTGAGCCAAGATCATATCACTGCACTCCAGCCTGGGCAACAGAGTAAGAATCTGTCTCAAAAAAAAAAAAGAAAAAAAAAAAAAAAAAAAAGAAAGAAAGAAAGAAAAGAAAAGAAGAAAAAAGAAAAGAAAAGAAAAGAAAGTGCAGTCTTTTATAACCACATCACAGAAGTGAAAGCAGAGCGGCAGAGCACCCTGCCATTGGTCACTCAGACCAGCTCTGGCACAATGAGGGAGGGGCTTCCTGAGCCCTTGAATCCCAGAAGTCCAGGATCAGCAGGGCCTTTTTTAAAAAAAAAAAAAAAAAAAAAAAAAGAAAGAAAGAAAAGAAAAGAAAGAAAAAAAAAAAAAAAGAAAAGAAAGTTTTGGCCGGACCCGGTGGCTCAAGCCTGTAATCCCAGCACTTTGGGAGGCCGAGACAGGTGGATCACGAGGTCAGGAGATCGAGACCATCCTGGCTAACACGGTGAAACCCCATCTCTACTAAGAAATACAAAAAACTAGCCGGGCGAGGTGGCGGGCGCCTGTAGTCCCAGCTACTCGGGAGGCTGAGGCCGGAGAATGGCGTAAACCCGGGAGGCGGAGCTTGCAGTGAGCTGAGATCCGGCCACCGCACTCCAGCCTGGGCGACAGAGCGAGACTCCGTCTCAAAAAAAAAAAAAAAAGGAAGTTTTGTGGGTTTTTTTTTTTCCACAGAGATGGGGTCTCCCTATGTTGCCCAGGCTGGTCTCAAACTCCAGGGCTCAAGCAATCCTCCCACCTCACTTCCCAAAGTGCTGGGATTACAGGTGTGAACCACCGTGCACAGGCTTTTTTTCTTTCTTAGAAACAGGGTCTCCCTCTGTAGTCCAGGTTACAGTGGAGTGGAGTGATTATAGCCTCCTGCAGCCTCAAATTCCTGGGCTCAAGCGATCCTCCAGCCTCAGCCTCCCAAGTAGAGAGGACCACAGGTGCATGCTACCACGCCTGCACCTTTCCATTCTAAACCCAGCTGCAGGGAACATCCTTGCTGGCTTCCCTTTGCTTACCTATGGAAGGTGGGAGGGGGTGTTCCCTATGGCAGTTTACAAGCATCAGCTCACGGAATTCTCATCATACTCTGGTGAAACGGATTCAGATGTGCATTTGGCAGAGGAAGGGGTTGGATTCTGTGATTGCGGGGCCCTTCGAGGATTCACAGGGCCCCCGGGAACAGAGCCTTCTTGGTCTAGATGGGCTTTTTCAGTAGGAGGAGAGGGTCAAGGAAGCTGAGAAGTGGAGATGAACTGTAGTAATGCTAGCCTCACACCTGGACCTTCTTCATTAAATGAAAGGTGAGGCAGGGCCACCACCCCCATCACACAGAGGAGGAAACTGAGGTTCAGAAAGGGGCGGAGACTTATCTCAGGCTGCACAGCTGAACAGTGACAGAACCAGGAATCACAGCCAAGTCCCTGACCTCCAGTGCCTTCTCCTGGGTTCTCACCACGCACTGGGCCAGGCACAGAACACATATCAGCTCGCCAGTCCCCACAGAAGCCACAGCCTTATTCTTCCTCCCATTTGTTTGTTTGTTTGTTGTTGTTGTTGTTGTTGTTGTTAAGACAGCGTTTCACTGTCACCCAGGCTGGAGTGCAGTGGCATGATCACAGCTCACTGCAGCCTCGACCTCCAAGGCTCAAGCGATCCTCCCACCTCAGCCTCCTGAGTAGCTGGGACTACAGGCTACACACACAGCTAATTTTTGTATGCTTTGTAGAGATGGGGGGTCTCGCCACGTTGCCCAGGCTGGTCTCAAACTTCTGGGCTCAAGCGATCCTCCCTCCTCAGCCTCCCAAAATGCTGGGATTACAGGCATGAGCCACCGTGCCCAGCCTTTTCCTCCCATTTGATAGCAGGAGAAACTGAGGCTCGGAGACACTAGGTGTGGAACACCACAGGCGCCACACATGCTGAGCACCGTAGCCATGTGCAGGCAGGAGCTGCTGGGGCCCCTGTATCTGGGGCAGATGAGAGAGGAAGGAAAGAGAAGGCAGGGCTTTGCATGAGAGGTTAGCTCATGATGCCTCATTATCGCAAATTCTTATCTTTGAGGCAGAACAGGAAACAGGATGTGGGTTCCCCTTTAAGGGGCTGGCGCCTCACATTGACATGTACCATTGGACACATGTAAGCATCATGGGACAGGTAGTGTCGGTAAGGGGTTGGCACTCAGGCTTTGGAGTCAACAGGCTCCTGGCTGTGTGACTGCAGATTCGTGGCTTGACCTCTCGGGGCTTCTGAATAGCACGGGTTGTTAGGCCTGGTGGAACAGTGCTCAATAAACAGTGACAAGGTACTGAGCACTCCAACAAGTTTTGGAGGCAGGGGCAATTATTTGGCAAAAGAGGCAAAGCCTGTGGAGTGGCCTGGCCAGCTTTACCCCGTCCCTGCTGCCACATCCATCTGCAGTCCTCTGCCTGAGCCCAGCCCTGCCAAGCAAACACACCATCAAGTAGAAGGGAGGTTGCTATGACAGCACAGCTTCTGGACAGACCCTGGCCTCCCACACAATATCCCTCCACTCTGCTGGCCCCAGGCTTTTCCTGTGGAGGCTTCGGAGGTTGCTCCAGCCTGAGGCCAGCCTGGCCCAGATGCTGGCCCAGATGCTGACCCAGATGCTGGCCCAGATGCTGACCCAGACACAGCTGTGTTACATGACCCGGGTTTGCTGAGTACCTACCAGGTTCACATGAGTAGGACAGGCAAGGGCCACCCTGTCCTTCCCTCCTCCCAGGGCTCGACCTGGGCCCCGTAAGTGTCACTTGCCTTTAGGAGCTACGGTACAGCTCTCAGGAATGTCCTGAGTGGCAGGAAGAAAGGGAGAGCCCAGGTTCAAGAGAAGGACACTGGATTGGGTATTAAAGGCCCATGTCTTGGCCTAACTCGGCCTTAGTATCTCTGTGGTTGTGAGCAAACACCCATTTCTCTTTGGGCCTTAGAACTGAGGATTTCTTTCAAACTAGTCAAAACAGAAGCCGTGCACTCAGGAGGCAGGCAGCCCCTTGTTTTGGACGACTGTCTATCACTTACTGGCTGGGTGGCTTAAAGAAAGTTACTCAACATCTCTGAGCCATTTCCTCATCTCAAACTTTTGAACAACAATCCAAGGTTATTTAGAATACTAAATGAAGGCCAGGCGTGGTGGCTCACACCTGCAATCCCAGCACTTTAGGAGGCCAAGGTAGGAGGATCATTTAGGGCCAGGAGTTCAAGACCAGCCGGGGCAACATAGCAAGACCTCATCTCTGCAAAAACTTTTTAAAAATTAAGTCAACAGGCCAGGTGCAGTGGCTCAAGCCTGTAATCCCAGCACTTTGGGAGGCCGAGACGGGCAGATCACGAGGTCAGGAGATCGAGACCATCCTGGCTAACCCAATGAAACACTGTCTCTACTAAAAAATACAAAAAACTAGCCGGGCGAGGTGGCGGGCGCCTGTAGTCCCAGCTACTCGGGAGGCTGAGGCAAGAGAATGGCGTAAACTCGGGAGGCGGAGCTTGCAGTGAGCTGAGATCCGACCACTGCACTCCAGCCTGGGCGACAGAGCAAGACTCCGTCTCAAAAAAAAATAAATAAATAAAATAAAATAAAAATTAAGTCAACAAATAAATAATAGAATACTAAATGGGAACATTTGCAGTGCTTAGAAGACTTACAGTAGGAGCTCAATACATAGCAGCTGTTGCAATTAGCTCATTTTTTTCTTTAAAATAATTTCCACTTTATCAAAATAATACCATACATCAGTGAATCTAAGGCATCACCGATAGTAAGATGCACCGTGACTCACATGCTGTCCAGAGAAAACACTGCCAATTATAGTGGTCAGGTACAGCACTGATTATGGAAAGATTTATCTTGATTTTAAAGATGTTAAAATGGGCCGGGCATGATGACTCATGCCTGTAATCCCAGCACTTTGGGAGGCCAACGAGGGCAGATCACCTGAGGTCAGGGGTTTGAGAACAGCCTGACCAACATGGCGAAACCCTGTCTCTACTAAAAATACAAAACTTATTAAAAAGTCAGGAAACAACAGGTGCTGGAGAGGATGTGGAGAAACAGGAACACTTTTACACTGTTGGTGGGACTGTAAACTAGTTCAACCATTGTGGAAGACAGTGTGGCGATTCTTCAAAGATCTAGAACTAGAAATACGATTTGACCCAGCCATCCCACCCATCCCATTACTGGGTATATACCCAAAGGATTATATATCATGCTGCTATAAAGACACATGCACTTGTATGTTTATTGTGGCACTCTTCACAATAGCAAAGACTTGGAACTAACCCAAATGTCCATCAGTGACAGGCTGGATTAAGAAAATGTGGCACATATACACCATGGAATACTATGCAGCCATAAAAAAGGATGAATTCGTGTCCTGTGTAGGGACATAGATGCAGCTGGAAACCATCATTCTCAGCAAACTATCGCAAGAACAGAAAACCAAACACCGCATGTTCTCACTCATAGGTGGGAATTGAACAATGAGAACACTTGGACACAGGAAGGGGAACATCACACACAGGGGCCTGTTGTGGGGTAGGGGGAGGGGGGAGGGATAGCATTAGGAGATTTACCTAATGTAAATGATGAGTAAATGGGTGCAGCACACCAACATGGCACATGAATACATATGTAACAAACCTGCACGTTGTGCACATGTACCCTAGAACATAAAGTATATTAAAAAAAAAATACAAAACTTAGCTGGGCATGGTGGCAGTTGCCTGTAATCCCAGCTACTTGGGGGGCTGAGGCAGGAGAATCGCTTGAACCCAGGAGATGGAGGTTGCACTCCAGCCTGGGCAACAGAGCGAGACTCCATCTCAAAAATAAATAAATAAGTACATAAGTAAAGAAGTAAAGAAAGACGTTAAAATGTGAATACTTTGGCATCTTAGAATTGGTAAAATAGCATACGTGCAGGGAAAGCAAAATAAACTTACCCTAAAGGCAGATAACATGCACTGGTTTCCTGTCTGCTCCCCAGTCTCCCCACGCCGCCTCCCTAGAAGCAACCACTTTGGCTGTGTGGGCAGTTTCTTTCCAGCACGTACACATTTTATATTTCTAAATAATAAGCATATGCTGCTATCTTTGAGCAGATTTGTTTCAGCCCTGTCACCTATCTACCCTCCACTATCTACCAACCACCCAGTACAACGAAAGAGGATTCGTCCACTGTGGAAGCCATGTGGCCTTTTAGAGCTAAATCATTAGTCACGTCTCAGATTTGTCCACTTCTCTATGTATTTTATTTGGTCCCTTCTTCTCCTTTTTTTTTTTTTTTAGATGGCATCTTGCTCTGTCACCCAGGCTGTAGTGCAGTGGTGCGATCTCAGCTCACTGCAAGCTCTGCCTCCCGGGTTCATGTGATTCTCCTGCCTCAGCCTCCTGAGTAGCTGGGACTAAAGGCACGCACCACTGCGCCCAGCTAATTTTTGTATTTTTAGTAGAGACGGGGCTTCACGATGTTGGCCAGGCTGATCTTGAACTTCTGAACTCGTGATCCACCCGCCTCGGCCTCCCAAAGTGCTGGGATTACGGACGTGAGCCACCGCGCCTAGCCCCTTTTTTTCTCCTTTTAGAGACAAAGTCTTGCTCTGTTTCCCAGGCTGGAATGCAGCGATGGGATGACAGCTCACTGCAGCCTCAACCTTCCAGGCTCAAGCAATCGTCCTACCTCAGCCACCTGAGTAGCTGGGACTACAGGCTCGTTCCACTGTGACCAGTAAATTTTTTTTAAAAATATATTTTGGGGCTGGGCGTAGTGGCTTACGCTTGCAATCCCAGCACTTTGGCAGGCCGAGACGGGCAGATCACCTGAGGTCAGGAATTCAAGACCAGCCTGATCAACATGGAGAAACCCCATCCCTACTAAAAATACAAAAACTAGCCAGGCACGGTAGTGCATGCCTGTAATTTCAGCTACTCGAGAGGCTGAGGTAGGAGAATAGCTTGAACCCAGGAGGTGGAGGTTGCGGTGAGCCGAGATTGTGCTATTGCACTCTAACCTGGGCTACAAGAGTGAAACTCCATATCAAAAAAAAAAAAAATACATATATATATTTGTAGAGACAGGGTCTCACCATGTTGTCCAGGCTGATATCAGACTCCTGGGCTCAAGCGAACCTCCTGCCTCAGCTTCCTGAAGTGCTAGGATTACAGGCATGAGACACCCTGCCCAGCCTTATGGAGAAGAGTGAGTTTTAAAACTGAGGTATCACTCTTCGGTATTCATATAAACTTGTTTGTTTGTTTGTTTGTCTGTTTGTTTCTGAGCCAGAGTCTCACTTTGTTGCCAGGCTGGAGTGCAGGATTACATTCTTGAGCCACCTTGCCTAGCCAAGTTTTTTAGGTAACTATTTTTCATAACTAAGCATTGCATTTATTTCCTTTCTTACTCTATTTTTTCTGAAGTTAATAATTCCTTTTTATTACAGCTTTATTGATATATGATCAGTAAGCTGCACATATTTAATATGTACAGTTTGGGCCAGGCACAGTGGCTCAAGCCTGTAATTCTAGCTCTTTGGGAGGCCAAGGCTGGTGGATCACCTGAGGTCAGGAATTTGAGACCAGCCTGGCCAACATGGTGAAACCCCGTCTCTACCGGGAAACCCTGTCTCTACTAAAAATACAAAAAAAAAAAAAAAAAAAAATTAGCCAGGCGTGGTTGTGCATGCCTGTAATCTCAGCTGAGGCAGGAGAATTGCTTGAACCCACGAGGTAGAGGTTGCAGTGAGCCGAGATCACTCCAGCCTGGGTTACAGAGCAATACTCCGTCTCAAAAAATAAATAAATAAACAAATAATAAAATGTACAGTTTGATAAGTTTTGACAAATGTGACCACCTGGGAATCCAGCACCACCATGAAGATGGTGAACATCTCCACAGCATCACTAATTCCTCGTGCCCATTGTTAATCCTTTCCTTCCCGCCCTCCTTGACCACCGACCTCATCCGGCGACTGCTGGTCTACTTGTCGGTATAGATGAGTTTGCATTTTCTGAAATTTTGCATAAATGTAATCATGCGGTATGTACTCTGACTCCTTTTCCCTCAGCATCATTATTTCGAGATTCATCTATTACATGTGTGTATCCATAGCTTGCTCCTTTTTATTACTGAGTAGTGTTCTATTACGGTGCCCATTGTGGGAGGGACACACCACAGTTTATTGAACCACTCACCTGTGGCTGGGTATTGAGGTTGTTTATACCTTTTATGAGTAAAGCTCCCATGAACGTTACTGAATAAGGCCTCAGATAGGCATATGTTTTCTTTCCTTTTGGGTGAATACCTAAGAACAGATTTGTGGGTTTACCCTTTTTTTGTTGTTTTTTGTTTTGTTTTGTTTTTGAGACGGAGTCTTGCTCTGTTGCCCAGGCTGGAGTGCAGTGGCGCTATCTCGGCTCACTGCAAGTTCTGCCTCCCGTGTTCACGTCATTCTCCTGCCTCAGCCTCCCGAGTAGCTGGGACTACAGGCACCCACCACCACGCCTGGCTAATTTTTTGTATTTTCAGTAGAGACGGGGTTTCACCGTGTTAGCCAGGATGGTCTTGATCTCCTGACCTCATGATCCACCTGCCTCGGCCTCCCAAAGTGCTGGGATTACAGGCGTGAGCCACCGCACCCAGTCTTTTTTTTTTTTTTTTTTTTTTTTTTTGAGACCGAGTCTCACTCTGTTACCTAGGCTGGAGTGCAGTGGCACGATCTCACTTCACTGCAACAGCCTCCCGGGTTCAAGTGATTCTCCTGCCTCAGCCTCCCAAGCCCAAGTAGCTAGGACTACAGGCCTGAGCCACCATGCCTGGTTAATTTTTGTGTTTTTAATAGAGATGGGGTTTCACCATGTTGGTCTCGAACTCCTGACCTCGGGTGATCCGCCCACCTTAGCCTCCCAAAGTGCTGGGATTACAGGCGTGAGTCACCGCACTCAGCCATGGCTTTACCTTTTTGTGAACTGCAAATGGCTCATACCTGTAATCTCAGCACTTTGGGAGGCCGAGGCAAGTGAATCTCTTGAGCCCAGGAGTTTGAGGTTAACCTGGGCAATATGGCAAGACTCTGTCTCTACAACAAAAAAATACAAAAATTAGCCAGGCGTGGCGGCGTATGCATGTAGCCCCAGCTACTCAGGAGGGTGAGGTGGGAGGATCACTTGAGCCCAGGAGGTTGAGGCTGCAGTAAGCTGTGATTGTGCCACTATACTCCAGCCTGGGCAACAGAGTGAGACCCTATCTGAAAAAAACAAACAAACAAACAAGCAAACAGACAAAACTGCAAAATTGTCCTCCAAAGTGGTTTCTATGGTCTGGATATTTGTCGCCTCCAAGTCTCATGTTGATATTTAATCTCCGATGTTGGAAGTGAGACCTGATGGGAAGTGTTCGGATCATGGGGGCTGATCCCTCATGAATGGCTTGGTGCAGGTTTGTTTGTTTGTTTGAGATGAAGTCTTGCTCTATCACCCAGGCTGGAGTGCAATGGCACGATCTCAGCTCACTGCAACCTCCGCCTCCCGGGTTCAAGGGATTCTCCTGCTTCAGCCTCCCGAGTAGCTGGGACTACAGGCACATACCACCACGCTTGGCTAATTTTTTTGTATTTTTAGTAGAGATGGGGTTTCACTGTGTTAGCCAGGATGGTGTTGATCTCCTGACCTCGTGATCTGCGCCTGTCTGCCTCCCAAAGTGCTGGGATTTATAGGCGTGAGCCACCGCGCCCGGCCTGCTTGGTGCAGTTCTTGCAGGAGTGAGTTCTTACTCTTAGCTTCCCTGGAGAACTGGTTGCTGAAAAGAGCCTGGCACCTCCTCCTCTCTCCTGCTTCCTCCTCTCACCATGTGGCAGGATCCCCTCGCCTCCTGCCATGAGTGGAAGCACCCTGAGGCCCTCACCAGATGCAGATGCCAGCACCATGTTTCCTGTACAGCCTGTAGAACTGTGAGCCAAGTAAACTTCCTTTCTTCATAAATTACCCAGCCCCAGGTATTCCCTTCTAGCAACACTAAAGAAACTAAACCAGTGGTTTCCATTTGACATTCCCGGCAACAGATGGGACTTGTAGAGGCTCCACACCCTCACCAACCCTTAAGATCATAAGTCTTCTTAATTTTAGCCCTTCTAGTGGGTGTGTACTAGCAGCTCGTCATGGATTTATTTATTTATTTATGTAGAGACGAAGTCTTGCTCTGTCGCCCAGGCTGGAGTGCGGTGGCGCAATCTTGGCTCACTGCAACTTCTGCTCCCGGGTTCAAACAATTCTCCTACTTCAGCCTCCCAAGCAGCTGGGATTACAGGCGTGCGCCACCACACCTGGCTACATTTTTTTTGTATTTTTAGTAGAGATGGGGTTTCACCATGTTGGCCAGACTGGTCTCGAACTCCTGACCTCAAATAATCTGCCCCCCTTGGCCTCCCAAGTACTAGCATTACAGGCGTGAGCCACCGTGCTCGGCCTAGTCATGGTTTTATTTATTTATTTATTTTTAATTAATTAATTAATTTTTTTTTGGAGACCAAGTCTCACTTCGTTGCCCAGGCTGGAGTGCAGTGATATGATCTCAGCTCACTGCAACCTCCGCCTCCTGGGTTCACGCGATTCTCCTGCCTCAGCCTCCCAAGTAGCTGGTACTACAGGTACCTGCCACAATGCCTGGCTAATTTTTTAAAGTTTATTTTATTTTTATTTTTAGTAGAGACAGGGTTTCACCACATCGACCAGGCTGGTTTCAAACTCCTGACCTCAAGAGATCTGCCCGCCTCAGCCTTCCAAAGTGCTAGGATTACAGGCGTGAGCCACTGCGCCCAGCTGTGGCCAAGATTTTTTAAAGTCAGGCTATGTGTGGTAGCGCATGCCTGTAATCCCAGCATTTTGGAAGGCGGAGGTGGGAGGATCACTTGAGCCCAGGAGTTTGAGACCAGCTTAAGCAACAAAGCAAGACCCTATCACTACAAACAAGCAAACAAAAACTAGCCAGGTGTGGTGGCGCCCCTGTAGTCCTAGTTACTCTGGAGGCTGAGGCAGGAGAATTGCCCAGGAGGTCGAGGCTGTGGTGAGCTGTCATCACGCCACTGCACTCCACCCTGGGTGACCTTGTTTCAGAATAAATAAATAAATAAATAAATAAATAAATAAAATAAAATGGGTAAAATATTTGAACAGCTCCTTCACAAAAGAAGATATATGAATAGCCAATAAGCACATAAAAAGATGTTCAATGGCTGGGCGTGGTGGCTCATGCCTGTAATCCCAGCACTTTGGGATCAGGCAGATCACCTAAGGTCAGGAGTTCGAGACCAGCCTGGCCAATATGGTAAAACCTCGTCTCTACTAAAAATACAAAAATTAGCTAGGTGTGGTGGTGCAAGCCTGTAATCCAGCTACTCGGGGGCTGAGGCAGGAGAATCGCTTGAATCTGGGAGGTGAAAGTTGCAGTGAGCCGAGATCATGCTACTGCACTCCAGCCTGGGTGACATAGCAAGACTCTCTCCAAAAAAAAAAAAAAAAGAAAAAGATGTTCAACATTATTAGTCATAAGGGGAGTACACATTAAGACCACAATGAGGCCAGACGTGGTGTCTCACACCTATAATACCAGCACTTTTGGGAGGCTGAGGTGAGCAGATTACTTGAGCCCAGGAGTTGGAGACCAGCCTGAGTAACACTGTAAAACTACCAAAATACAAAAATTAGCCAGGCCTGGAGGTGTGCACCTTTAGCCCCAGCTACTCGAGGCTGAGGGGGGAGGGTCACCTGAGCCTAGGGAGGTTGAGGCTGCAGTGAGCCATGATTGTGCCACTGCACTCCAGCCTGGGCAACAGAGTGAGACTCTGTCTCAAAAATAAAAAAATAAATAAATAGGCCGGGCGTGGTGCCTCACGCCTGTAAACCTAGCACTTTGGGAGGCTGTGGTGGGAGAATCACCTGAGGTCAGGAGTTCAAGACCAGCCTGGCCAACATGGTGAAACCCCATCTCTACTAAAAATACAAAAATTAGCGAGGTGTGGTGGCTCATGCCAGGAGGCAGAGGTTGAACCCAGGAGGCAGAGGTTGCAGTAAGCCAAGATTGTGCCACTGGACTCCAGCTTGGGTGACAGAGTGAGAAAAAATAAAATTAAATTAAAAAATCTTGGCCAGGCATGGTGGCTCATGCCTGTAATCCCAGCACTTTGGGAGGCTGAGGCAGGAGGATTATTTGAGGTCAGAAGTTTGAGACCAGCCTGGCCAACACTGTGAAACCCCGTCTCTACTGAAAATACAAAAATTAGCCAGGCATGGTGGCAGGTGCCTGTAATCTCAGCTACTTGGGAGGCTGAAGCAGGAGAATCGCTGGAACCCAGAAAGTTGTGGTGAGCTGAGATCGTGCCACTGCACTCCAGCCTGGGTGATAAATAAATAAATAAATAAATAAAAATATTTTTCATGGTTTTAGTAGGAAGATATATTAGGCATGTATGATTACCCCCTCATCTTAACAAGGAATTTCTCTCAGCTCATTTTCTTCAGGGGAGAATTCTCTCCCACCCTGCCTTGCACCTGCTTCTGACCCAAGGACGTGGCAGAAGGAGCTAGGAGTTCCAGCTTTCACCCCTGGCTCCAACCTCTCAGTTGTATAGCCTTTGGAAAGTCACTTAATCCTTTTGGGCCTCAGTTTCCCCATCTAGGGAGTAAGGGAATGTCATGATCTCAGGTGAGGTGGCACAGTCTGATAGGGAGAGGTCTGTCCCAGGGCTCCTGGCTGCCTCTTGGGCAGGGCAGGTCTAGGCTGTCTGGCCCCCTCAGAGCCTTGACTGTCAGGGCCCAGGCTGAGCAGGCTCCCATGATCCCACTGCGTGGCAGGGAGATTAAGGCCAAGAAAGGGAGGGAGCCAGAATCGCACAGCTTGCCCAGGCAGAATGGGCCCCTGCCTTCTGTTCCTGAACTTTCTCCCTGCACCAGAGCCATCTCCGGGCTAGACAGGCTGGTAGAACCAGCCACGTCCTCTCCCTGGGGTGGAGGAAAAGCCTTCTCCCCCCAGGGCCAGAACCTTCCAGCCATCTCCCTCCAGCCTCACCGTTCCCACCCAGAGCCTGAAACTCAGGGCTGTCTGTGCCCAGGGCTGTGCCTGACTTTGGTTATCTAGCACCACCTACAGGATATACTGAGAACAACATGCCACATGGCTTCAAGCCCCAGATTCCAGAAACTGCTGGCTGGGAAGACGCCCATTCATGGATCACACCTGGTATGCCGGGGCCAGAGCTCTGCGCCCTGCATGAGCCTCTGCACTGATCTGCACCACAGCCGTTTAAGGCAGGAACTACATCATAGTATTGAATCAATATAACACCCTTTCATAACGGATACAAATGCAGTTGTTAGATGAAAGGTGTAACTTCTGTTGTTCACAGCAGAGTAGAGTGACTGCAGATAACAACAATGTATTGTATATTTCAAAATAGCTAGAAGAGAGGACTTAAATTGTTCCCAACACATAGAAATGATAAATACTCAAGGTGATGGATACCGCAAATACCCTGACCTGATCATTACATACACTACACTTAAAACAAAAGATCACACATACCTTATAAATATGTAAAATATTATGTCTCAATTTAAAAAACCTTTTAAGGCTGGGCACGGTGGCTCACGCCTGTAATCCCAGCACTTGGGGAGGCCAAAGTGGGCGGATCACGAGATCAGGAGATCGAGACCATCCTGGCTAACACAGTGAAACCCCGTCTCTACTAAAAATACAAAAAATTAGCCAGGCATGGTGGCAGGCGCCTGTAGTCCCAGCTATTCAGGAGGCTGAGGCAGGAGAATGGCGTGAACCCAGGAGGTGGAGCTTGCAGTGAGCTGAGATCGCAACTGCACTCTAGCCTGGGCGACAGAACCAGACTCCGTCTCAGAAAAAAAAAACAAAACTTTATTTTATACTTATCAAAGGCCCTCTTTTAAACTTACTTAAACAGGTAAGGCACTTAAACACACAGGTATTTAAACTTACTTAAACAGGTTTTTATCACCTACTATACATTGTGAATACATAAAAAGGAAATTGCTGGATGAGATGGCTCCTGTCAGTAATCGAAGGTACTTGAGAAGCTGAGGTGGGAGAACCACTTGAGCCCAGGAGTTTGAGACCAGCCCAAGCAACATGGCAAAACCTTGTCTCTAAAAAAATACAAAAATTAGCTGGGCATGGTAGCATGTGCCTGTAGTACTATCTACTTGGGAGGCTGAGATGGGAGGATCACCTGAGCCCGGGGAGGTAGAGGCTGCAGTGGGCCGTCATGGTGCCGCTGCACTCCAGCCTAAGTGACAGAGTGAGACCTTGTCTCAAAAAGAAAAAAAAATTAGTAGCTATATTATTACTTTTCAAGATGGCGTCTCGCTCTGTTGCCCAAACTGGAGTGCAGTGGCGTGATCACGGCTCACTGCAACCTCCACCTCCCAGGTTCAAGTGATTCTCATACTCCAGCCTCCTGAGTAGCTGGGATTACAGGCATATGCTACCACACTCAGCTAATTTTTAGTAGAGATGGGGTTTTGCCATGTTGGCCAGGCTGGTCTTAAACTCCTAACCTCAGGTGATCCACCCACCTCGGCCTTTGAAAGTCCTGGGATTACAGGCGTGAGCCACCGTGCCCAGCCTAAAAAAAAAATTTAAAAAAAAAAAAAAAAAGTTAAGTAAATAAATAAAAAGGAATTTTCAATCAAGTTCAATCAAGGTAATTTAGCAAAGGTGTTCCTAACACTCCACATGCAGAGTCTGACTTTCCCGGGTCAATTTTTCATTCAGAGCTGTTGAGTCTGTGCTTTTCCAGACAATCTTGTCCCCAGTGTCATCAAGAGCTCAGGAAACGCAGCCTTTCTTCAGAGCACACCACTGCTGTCCCCGGTGTCCTTTCAAGCTGCATGCGTCGATGCACACGTGCAAGCATTGAGGCAGATGGCATAGATGCCACCCAGTCACAACAATCACAAAATATGTCTTGATTTCAGAAATGGTAACATGGGAAGTGGGGGAAGCACATCTGAGAGTGAATGAAAGATGTCGTCAGCGGTACCTTCTTCAAAAGTACTAGGGCACTATTTTGTTATAATGTTAGGTGTGTGAGGCCTCAAGAAACAGAATCCCTCTAACCTTTTCCTGCCTTCCTTTCACCTGCCTTAAGCCAGGACTCTTTTTTAGACAGGATTTTACTCTGTCACCCGGGCTGGAGTGCAGTGGTGCAATCAAGGCTCACTGCAGCCTCCACCTCCGGGGCTCAAGTGATCCTCCCACTTCAGCCTCCTGAGGAGCTGGGACTACAGGTACACTCCGCCATGCCCGGCTAATTTGTTGTTTTTTGTAGAGATGAGGTCTCACTAAGTTGCCCAGGCTGGTCTTGAACTCCCGGAGGCAAATGATCCTCCTGCCTTGGCCTCCCAAAGTGTTGGGATTTCAGGCATGAACCACTTTGCCCCTTCTGATCTTGGATTTTAAGACCACCTCACACCCTGGGGGAAGGAATGACAGCATCCTGAAGCTTCCATAAAAACCCGAGAGAACTAGGTTGTAAGAGCTTCCGCGTAACTGACCACGCTGAGGTTCCCGGAGGGCGGCTGCCAGGGGAAAGCATGGAAGCTCTACGCTCCTTCCCCCATATCTCACCCTGTGCGTCTCTTCATCCATATCCTTTGCAATATCCTTTATAATAAACCACTAAACACATTCCCCTGAGTTCCGTGAGCCACTCCCACAAAGTAATCGAACCCAAAGAGGGAGTCGTGGGAACCCCAACTTGAAGCCTGTCAGTCAGAAGTTCCAGAGGCCTGAACTTGCTGCTGGTGTCTGAAGTGGGGGTGGTGGGTAGTCTTGGGGACTGATCCTCCAACCTGTGGGATCTGATGCTATCTCCAGGTAGACAGTGTGTGAATTGGATTGGAGGACACAGACCTAGTGTCTGATGCTTGGTGCATGGGGAAACTCCCCCAGACATTTGGTCACAGAAGTCTTCTATGTTGATGACTGTTGTGGTGGTTTGAGAGAGTTTTTCCTGAAACAGGCACCTATTCTATGCCAATCCTGTGCAAGGGGTAAGAGACACAGCCCCAAACAAGACCGCCTCAGCCCTGTTCTCAGGGATCTCAGGGAGCCACAGGGGAGAAGACATCAAACAATCTTGCAGATAAAATTGTTTAATGAGGCCGGCTGGGGTGGCCCACACCTGTAATCCCAGCACTTTAGGAGGCCAAAGCAGGCAGATCACCAGAGGTCAAGAATTCGAGTCCAGCCTGGCCAACATAGTGAAACCCCATCTCTACTAAAAATACAAAAAATTAGCCGGGCGTGGTGGCGGGCACCTGTAATCCCAGCTACTCGGGAGGCTGACGCAGGAAAATCACTTGAACCTGGGAGGTGGACGCTGCAGTGAGCCGAGATCCCGCCACTGCACTCCACCCTGGGCACGACAGAGTGAGACTCTGTCTCAAATAATAATAATAATAATAATAGTTTAATGATCGCAGTTGTGCTATGAAAGGGGTCAGCCATAGGAGTGATTGTGTCTGGAGTCACAGAGGGTTGCCCTGAGGAAGTTGCATCTGAGCTGTGATGAATGAATAGGAGCTCTCCAGTGAGAGTCAGAGAAACAGGGAAGGCAGAGGCAAGAGTATTCACGACAGCGCTGGGACTGGAGGAGGAGTTTAGGGCCCCCTGCATTGAAAGGCAGTGCGGCCAGTGTGGCTGGGGTCTGATGGATGAGGGCAATGTGGCACGAACTGGAACCAGAGAGGTAGGAAGGAACAGAGATCACACACAGCCTTTTCCGAAAGTGCAGTGAGGAGCCACTGCGGGGCTTTAAGTTGAGAAAGAAACTGAGTCACAGAGAGCGATGGAGCTGGCTGGGTGCAGTGGCTCATGCCTGTAATCCCAGCACTTTGGGAGGCTGAGCTGGGTGGATCACTGAGGTCAAGAGTTCGAGACTAGCCTGACCAACATGGTGAAAACTCTGTCTCTACTAAAAATACAAAAAGTAGCCGGGTGTGGTGGAGCGCGCCTGTAATCCCAGCTATTCAGGAGGCTGAGGCAGGAGAATCGCTTGAACCCAGTAGGTGAAGGTTGCAGTGAGCCAAGATCTCACCATTGCACTCCAGCCTGGGCAACAAGAGTGAAACTCCATCTCAAAAAAAAAAAAAAAAAAAAAAAAAAAGTGTCCAGGCGCTGTGGCTCACGCCTGTAATCCCAGCACTTTGTGGAGCTGAGGCGGGTGGATCATCTGAGGTCAGGAGTTCAAGACCATCCTGGCCAACATGGTGAAGCCCCGTCTCTATTAAAAATACAAAAATTAGCGGGGCATGGTGGTGGGTGCCTGTAATCCCAGCTAGTCGGGAGGCTGAGGCAGGAGAATTGCTTGAACCCAGGAGACAGAGGTTGCAGTGAGCTGAGATTGAGCCATTACACTCCAGCCTGGGAGACAGGGCAATAATTCATCAGAAGAGAAGAGAGGAGGGGAGGGGAGGGGAAGGGAAGGGAAGGGAGGGGAAGGGGAGGGGAGGGGAAGGGGAGGGGAGGGGGGGAGGGGAGAGGAGGGGAGAAGGGAAGGGAAGGGAAGGGAAGGGAAGGGAAGGGAAGGGAAGGGAAGGGAAGGGAAGGGAAAGGAAGGAGCTAGAATCAGGCCTCGGGTCTGGCTAGTTCTAGCACCTGTGCTTTCAATCCCCCTGGAGGGGCCAGAGGGAACTGAGTCTCTGATCTACCTCCTTCACTGCCCAGCTAGGGAAACTGGTGCCTAGGAAGGGAAGGTGGATTGCCCTAAATGGCACAACAGGGCAGGATGTAATCTAGAACCCAGGTCTCCAGGCTCCCAGATCCCCTCTCACACCAGTCCTCAGCAGAGCTGGCCAGACCTTGGCCAAAGCCCCAGCTCCCTGAGTCCCAGGGAAATTATTGGTGCTTGAAGAGCAAAGGGTTGTCCCTTCTTAGGGTCCAGGAAGCTGTGTCAGCCCTGTCCCCAGTTCCCAGTTTGCACTGGTGGTAGCTGGTTAGAACCTGAATCCCAGAGCCCTCTCATGGCCAGACCAGGGCCACAGTGCATCTGGACTCTGGACGCAATAGAGTGAGACCTGCACACACCTTCCTCCACCCACTCTGC
Source organism: Macaca fascicularis (assembly GCF_037993035.2). Lineage (NCBI taxonomy): Eukaryota > Metazoa > Chordata > Mammalia > Primates > Cercopithecidae > Macaca > Macaca fascicularis. Next base: position 15,946,879 of record NC_088389.1, on the reverse strand, counting down.
TGGGGACGGATCGAATTCCAACCCCAATGACCTCCCAGACCCTCTGAGCCTTCCACCCATGCTTGACGGCAAAAGGGCCCTGAGCCTCCCAGGAACAGAGCACCAAGATCCCAAGGACGGCCAGCCAAGTACGTCTGCAGCACCCCCCTCAGCACAACCCCCAGGACTGAAGATCCTGGACAGACAACCTACTGTTCTTGCTTATTTTTTCAGGAAAATTTTCTGGAACTGAACTGAACGTACTGAGTCAAAGAACCTTGCGTCTAAAGATTTTTTGAGACGCCATCAGCAAATTGTCCTCCTGGGATTTTTATACCAATTTACACCCCTTCTAACAGAGTCTGAGGAATGCTGCCCCCACCCTTTATCACCACTAATGCCTCTGGACCCTCTTTTTTGTCTTTGCTAGTCCAATAGGCCACCCCCTCGCTGTTGTTTTAATTTGCACTGTTTGTCATTGAAGAGAGATTCTCAGACTCCACTGTCTGTGGAGCTTGCTAGAAAAATGGAAAGGCAGCCGGGTGCGGTGGCTCACACCTGTAATCCCAGGTAATCCCTGGGAGGCCGAGGCAGGTGATCGATCACCTGAGGTCAGGAGTTTGAGACCAGCCTGACCAACATGGTGAAACCCTGTCCCTACTAAAAATTAGCCAGGCATGGTGATGGACACCTGTAATCCCAACTACTCGGGAGTCTATGGCAGGAGAATTGCTTCAACCTTGGAGGCAGTGGTTGCAGTGAGCCAAGATCATGCCACTGCACTCCAGCCTGGCCAATAGAGTGAGACTCTGTCTCAGAAAAAAAAAAAAAAAAGAAAGAAAGAGAGAAAGAAAGAAAGAAAGAAAGAAAGAAAGAAAGAAAGAAAGAAAGAAAGAAAGAAAGAAAGAAAGAAAGCAGGCAAACAGACTGGGAGAAAATATTTGTGAAAAATATATCTGACAGAGAACTTGTAACCAGATATAAAAATAATTCTTTTATTTTAACCCAATAGTAATTAACCAACCAAATATGAAGAATTCTTAACACTTAGTAAGAAGAAGACAATTCAAATAGAGTAGACACTTCATCAAAGAAAATACACAGATAGCTTAGCTGGGCATGGCAGTGGACACCTATAATCCCAGCTACTCGGGAGGCATGAGGGGAGAATCTCTTGAGCCCAGGAGTTCAAGGCTGCGGTGACCTATGATGGCACCACTGCACTCCAGCCTGGGCAACAATGCTAAGACGCTGTCTCTAAAAGAAAAGAAATAGGCTGGGCATGGTGGCTCACACCTGTAATCCCAGCACTTTGGGAGGCTGAGGCGGGTGAATGGCTTGAGCCCAGGAGCTCAAGACCAGCCTGGGCAACATGGCAAAATGCTGCCTCTACAAAAAAATACAAAAAGTAGCCAGGGGTGGTGGTGCACACCTGTGGTCCCAGCTACTCAGAGGCTGAGAGGTGAGACGTCAGTTTGAGCCCAGGAGGTCAAGGCTGCATTAAACTGTGATCATGTCACTGCACCCCAGCCTGGGTAACAGAGCAAGACTCTATCTCAAACAAAGCAAAACAAGCAAAGGCCGGACGCGGTGGCTCACGCCTGTAATCCCAGCACTTTGGGAGGCCAAGACGGGCGGATCACGAGGTCAGGAGATAAAGACCATCCTGGCTAACATGGTGAAACCCCATCTCTACTAAAAATACAAAAAAAATTAGCCGGGAATAGTGGCCAGCGCCTGTAGTCCCAGCTACTCGGGAGGCTGAGGCAGGAGAATGGCGTGAACCCAGGAGGCGGAGCTTGCAGTGAGCCGAGATCATGCCACTGCACTCCAGCCTGGGCGACTGAGTGAGACTGTCACAAAAAAAAAAAAAAAAAAAAAATTTAGGCTAAGTGAAAAAAACCAGACAGAGAAAGAGCACAGCCTGCACGATGTCATTTATGTAAAATTCTGGAAAATGCAGTTAATCTACAGTGACAGAAAGCAGACCAGTGACTGCTTGGAGTGGAGGCAGGAGGGCGTGGAGAGGGAATGGGAATGGGAAAGGGGGGATGATTGTATACAGGGGCCACCAAGAAACTTGGCAGTGATGGAGCTTTTTATAACAATTCTCAATTTTTTTTTTTTTTTTTTTTTTTGAGACGATGTCTTGCTCTGTTGCCCAGGCTGGAGTGCAGTGGCATGATATTGGCTCACTGCAGCCTCTGCCTCCTGGGTTCAAGGTTCAAGTGATTCTCCTGCTTCAGCCTCCCAAGTAGCTGGGATTACAAGCATCCACCACCACTGTTGCAGGAAACAGAGGACTGGAGAGACCAATGTGGTTGAATATAGGAGGATGGTTATTAAGGTGCACACGGGCTCAGTGGATTCACATCCAAAAAGCTGAGCATTGAACAAAAACAGATTTTAGCTTATATAGGCTAGCATCTAAGAGCAAAACAAAGGCAGTGAATTTTACAAAGACAAGTCACGTAATCCATAGCATAACTGCTGACCTGGGGCTAACCTGTGGCTTTGCATAGCCAGTGGCCTAGCAGCTACATCGAAAGAACAACAGGAACTTTGCAAATCTTACTAAATACAACCATTAGCAAACATGGTCATAACTAATAGTTCAGTACATGAGAGACAGTAAAAGAATTTGTTTTTCTTCTTTTAACCTTGCTCGGGGGGTGTCTGGAGCTGATTTCTACAGGCTAGGTCACCACGACCTGTCTAGAGCCTTGCTTGCAGCAGTGAAAAGCTTGTGTTTTTCACTTAATCCTTACTTTCCTTGGACTGAATAAATGCAGCATTTATTTTTCCTTAAATTTCTGCCTCAGCACACTTGGTTAATTTTTGTATTTTTCATAGAGACAGGGACTCACCATGCTGACCAGGCTGATCTTGAACCCCTGACCTCAGGCGATCCACCCACCTCAGCTTAACAAAGTTCTGGGATTACAGGCATGAGCCAGCGCACCCAGCCAATTCTCATGGTCTTAATTATGGTGATGGTTTCACAGACAGAACAGATTCCATGTGTAGGGCCTGGGAATCTGCATTTTAATGAATTTCCAGGAATTAGGCTGGGTGCAGTGGCTCACGCCTATAATCCCAGCACTTTGGGAGGCCAAGGCAGGCAGATCACCTGAGGTCAGGAGTTCCAGACCAGCCTAACCAAAATGGTGAAGCTCCATCTCTACTAAAAATACAAAAATTAGCTGGGCGTGGTGGCAGGCACCTGTAATCCCAGTTACTCAGGAGGCTGAGGCAGGAGAATCACTTGAACAGGAGAGGCAGAGGCTGCAGTGAGCTGAAATGGCGCCATTGCACTCCAGCCTGGGGAACAACAGTGAAACTCTGTCTCAAAAAAAAAGGGGGGTTTCCAGGAATTTCAGTGCACATCAAAGTTTGCGAAACATTGTTGTAGCAGAATCCTTCTGTCCCCTGGACCCCATGTCACTGAGACCTCTCCTGCTGGAAGGTGTGGATTCAGTGGGGGCTCTTCTGTGAGGACCAGCTACATGTCGGAGGAGGGTGTCCTGAATCACAGCACTGTCATTTTGCAGATAAGGAAACTGAGACCTTGAAATAAACTACATCTTAGGTAAGGATCTCTTGGTTATAAGTAATAGAAATCATCTGAGTTGGCCAGGCACGGTGGCTCACACCTATAATCCCAGCACTTTCGGAATCCGAGGTGGGTGGATCACCTGAGGTCGGGAGTTCGAGACCAACATGACCAACATGGAGAAACCCCATCTTTACTAAAACTACAAAATTAGTCACTTATGGTGGCACATGCCTGTAATCCCAGCTACCCAGGAGGCTGAGGCAGGAGAATCGCTTGAACCTGGGAGGTGGAGGTTGCGGTGAGCCAAGATCACACCATTTCACTCCTCCAGCCTGGGCAACAAGAGCGAAACTCCATCTTAAAAAAGAAAAAAAAAGAAAAGAAAAGAAAAGAAAAAGAAATCATCTGAGTTGGCCAGGTGTGGTGGCTCATGCCTGTAATCTCAGCACTTTGGGAGGCTGAGGCAGGTGGATCACCTAAGGTCAGGAGTTTGAGACCAGCCTGACCAACATAGTGAAACCCCGTCTGTACTAAATACAAAAAAGTAGCTGGGTGTGGTGATGCATGCCTGTAGTTCCAGCTACTTGGGGCGCTGAGGCAGAAGAATCACTTGAACCCAGGAAGCAGAGGTTGCAGTGAGCTGAGATTGCACCATTATACTCCAGCCTGGGCAACAAGAGCAAAACTCTGCCTCAAAAAAAAAAAAAAAAAAAAAAAAAAAAAAGTGGGTATAAATATGACTGCAACACGGCCCCGAGCTGCTCCTCCCTGCCTATGGGGCTGCACGTCTGCAGGAGCAGTCACAGAGCTGTGACACCACCAGAGCTGTAGGGCTGCTTCTTCCATAAAGCTATTTTCCTCTACCTCCAGCTTGCCCTTGTATTCTTTCCTGAGTGAAGCCAAGAACCTTCACAGGCTAAGCCCCACTTTGGGGCTTATATACCCTGCATCAAAACCCCAGCTGCCCCAGCACTCTGGATGGCTGAGGCTTGAGGCCGGAAGTTTGAGACCAGCCTGGCCAACATGGCAAAATCCCAATACAAAAATTAGCCAGGTATGGCGGCGTGCACCTGTAATTCCAGCTACTTGGGTGGCTGAGGCACAAGGATTGCTTGAACCCGGGAGGCGGAGGTTGCAGTGAGCCAAGATTGCACCACTGTACTCCAGCCTGGGTGACAGAGTAACACTCTGTTTCCAAAAAAAAAAAAAAAAAAAATCCAGCTGAAATCTTTCTGTCGTCTGCTTAGATTTCCCCTGGGTAACACCCCCATCCCCAAGAGCCTCAGGTTTTCATCCTTCCACCTTGAAAACTTCAATGGAAAGAGCAAAAGTCTAGGGCAGAGTCTCATTGGTCTGGGTAGATCATGTGCTCATACCTGAACCAATCACTATGGGCAGAGGATGTGTAACCCTTGTGGGCCAGCTCTGGGTCATATCCTCACCATAGGAGCCAGAAATGGGATCCTGTCTCCAAACTGCATGGACTATGTCAACCTTAAATATTGAGATTTAGCAAATATGATTAAGTAGAGAATTTATCTGAGTTTGCAGCTTGAGGATAGCCACCTGGGCGACACCAAATCCAAACAAATGGGGTCAGCATTTGAAAGTGGAGAAGTTGGTTGGGGGCGGTGGCTCACACCTGTAATCCCAGCACTTTGGGAGGCAGAGGCGGGTGGATCACCTCCGGTCAGGAGTTCGAGACCAGCCTAACCAACATGGCGAAACCTCGTTTCTACTAAAAATACAAAAATTAGCCAGGCATGGTGGCAGTCACTTGTAATCCCAGCTACTCAGGAGGCCGAGGCAGGAGAATTGCTTGAACCCGGGAGGCAGAAGTTGCAGTGAGCCGAGATTGCACAGTTGCACTCCAACCTGGGCGACAAGAGCAAAACTCCGTCTCAAAGAAAAAGAAAAAGAAAGTGGAGAAGTTGGCCGGGTACGGTGTCTCACGCCTGTAATCCCAGAACTTTGGGAGGCTGAGGTGAGCAGATCACTTGAGGTAAGAAGCTCGAGACCAGTCTGGCCAACATGGTGAAACCCCGTCTCTACTAAAAATACAAAAATCATCCGGCATAGTAGTGCATCCCTGTAATCCCAGCTACTCCGGAGGGTGAGGCACGAGAATTGGTTGAACCTGGTAAGTGGAGGTTGCTTGAAGCCAAGATCACGCCACTGCACTCTACCCCGGGTGACATAGTGAGTGAGGCTCCATGAAAAAAAAAAAAAAGAAAAGAGAAAAGACAGTGGAGAAGTTAAGCGTTCACTTACATAGGCAGAGGCAGAAATTTTAGCAGGATTACATTTTCCACAGAAGACCCATGCATACACCCCAGTGATCTGATTGGTTACAGATTGTTACATTCCAAAGAAGTTTCGTTTATTACTCCCTGAGGAGGGGCAATGATCTGAGGGGTTCTTATCTCTGGTGCCACTTAGTCCTAACTATTTACAGGAAAAAAGGCAGAAGTGACAGCTGTATATCACATGACTCAGGCTGCATAGCCACATTTCTCTCCAGGCTCAGAATGATTTAAAGTTCAAATGGCCTTGAGTTAGTTTACATTTGGATTGTTTCATTTTACAACTAAGAGTGGAGGAAAGATGTTCCCCAAAACAAGACCAAGTGCCACAGCTGGGATGAGGCCTGAGTACTGAGCAGGCATTAAAACAGCCAGAAAAGATCAGGAAGGGCCGGGTGTGGTGGCTCAAGCCTGTAATCCCAGCACTTTGGGAGGCCGAGGCGGGTGGATCACTTGAGGTCAGGAATTCAAAACCAGCCTGGCCAAATAGTGAAACCCTGTCTCTACTAAAAATATACAAAATTAGTGGGGTATAGTGGTGCATGCCTGTAATCCCAGCTACTTGAGAGGCTGAGGGAGGAGAATTGCTTGAACCTGGGAGGCGCACGTTGCAGTGAGCCAAGATTGCACCTCTGCACTCCAGCCTGGGTGACAGAATGAGAGTAAACAAAAAAACCAACCAAACAAACAAACAAAACACAGTCAGAAAATATCAGGAAGGGCTGGGCATGGTGGCTCACACCTGTAATCCCAGCACTTTGGGAGGCCGAGGAGGGTGGATCATGAGGTCAGGAGTTCGAGACCAGCCTGGCCAACATGGTAAAAACCTGTCTCTACTAAAAATACAAAAATTAGCTGGGCATGGTGGCATGTTCCTGTAGTCCCCGCTACTCAGGAGGCTAAGGCAGGAGAATCAATTAAACCTGGGAGGCAGAGGCTTCAGTGAGCCGAGATCACGCCACTGCACTCCAGTCTGGGCGACAGGGCAATACTCTGTCTCAAAAAAAAAAAAAGGCTGGGCACAGTGGCTCATGCATGTAATCCCAGCATTTTGAGAGGCCGAGGTGGGTGGATCGTTTGAGGTCAGGAATTCGAGACAAGCCTGGCCAACATGGTGAAACCCCATCTCTACTAAAAATACAAAAATTATCCAGGCGTGATGTTGCATGCCTGTAATCCCAGCTGTTTGGGAGGCTAAGCCAGGAGAATCGCTTGAACCCGGGAAGTGAAGGCTGCAGTGAGCCAAGATCATGCCATTGCATTCCAGCCTGGGTGATGGAGTGAGACTCTGTCTTATAGGAGGCTTACAAATACTTAGTCGTCAATATGTGTAAACCGGGAAATTCCAGTTAAAACCTGGAATTCTGGCTTCTTTTGTAAAAAGAAAACAGGCAGGGCTGGGCACGGTGGCTCACACCTGTAATCCCAGCACTTTGGGAGGCCGAGGCGGGCGGATCACAAGGTCAGGAGATGGAGACCATCCTGGTTAATATGGTGAAACCTTCTCTCTACTAAAAAGACAAAAATTAGCCGAGCGTGGTGGCGGGCGCCTGTAGTCCCAGCTACTAGGGAGGCTGAGGCAGGAGAATGGCGTGAACCCGGGAGGCAGAGCTTGCAGTGAGCCCAGATTGCGCCACTGCACTCTAGCCTGGGCCACAGAGTGAGACTCCATCTAAAAAAAAAAAAGAAAGAAGAAACAGGCAGGACGGGCCCACATTCCTGATCCTCAAGATCACCTGAAGCCAGGCTCAACCTCCACTGGCCTCCTGCAGGAGCAAGCTTGGGACCCTTGTCTGAGCCCAGGGATTTTTGCCTGAGTGGCTGTAGGCTGCAGGCAGTTGAGTTTATGCTGCTGGGATTGGCGGAATCCTTGGAGAGCTGTGCAGTTAGTGATGGGTCCCCAGGTGGGGCCCTTCCTGCTGTCTTCAGGCCAGGCCCTGTGCAGGGCTCTGGGGCTCCTCCTCACCCGTGTGCAGCTCCTCACACCATTTATGGCCTTCACTGATTCACTGAGTCTTCTCATCAGCCCTCGGAGGCCACACAGGTGGGGAATTGGCAGCACTATGGAGGTGCGAGGGAGGTGGGACTTCCCCAAGGTCACAGCACCAAGATGGGGCCGGGCTACTCTGCGTGGGGCTCCCGATCCACCTGTCCCAGGTCCAGGGACAGGATCAGCTTCGGAAGGCTGATTCATGCTCACGCTGTCATGGGAGGTTGACTCACAAAGGCAGCTGTGCAGCCAGGAACACCTGGGGCGGACCCCCAGCTCTGCCACTTACAAAACCTGTGGCATCAGGTGAGTTTTGGCTCTTTAGTCTCTTCCTGTCTCAAATGTGGAAAATGCAAGACAGCTTACAGGAAGACTGTTGGCATTCAATGCAACTGACATCACAATAAAAGGTATATTAAATTCTCCGCTCGGGGACTGCGCTATGCACTCGAAAAGTGGGAATAAAATAGATGTTGTCTTTGTAGGACAGCTGGCAAAACTGGTGTGATCTTGCCCCCCCCCCCACCCTCCACGGAACATTGGGCGATGTCTGAATGTATTCTGATTGTCACAACTGGAGGGGCCGGGCGTGGTGGCTTGTTCCTGTAATCCCAGCATTTTGGGAGGCAAAGGTGGGTGGATCACCTGAGGTCAAGAGTTCAAGACCACCCTGGCCAACTTGGTGAAACCCTGTCTCAACTAAAAATACAAAAATTAGCTGGCCGCGGTGGCACGTGCCTGTAGTCCCAGCTACTTGGGAGGCTGCAGGAGAATCACTTGAACCCGGGAGGCAAAGGTTGCAGTGAGCTGAGATCATGCCATTGCACTCCAGCCTGGGCACAGAGTGAGACTCAATCTCAAAAAATAAATAAATAAATAAAAAATCCCGGAGCAGGAACTGGTTACTCCTGGCATCACGTGTATAGAGACCAGGAATGCTGCTAGCCATCCTACAGCGAACAGGACAGCCCCCACAATAAGAAGCGTATCCAGCCGGGCGCAGTGGCTCATGCCTGTAATCCCAGCACTTTGGGAGGCTGAGGCGGGCGGATCACCTGAGGTCGGGAGTTCGAGACCAGTCTGACCAACATGAAGAAATCCCATCTCTATTAAAAATACAAAATTAGCTGGGTGTGGTGGCGCATGCCTGTAAACCCAGCTACTGTGGAGGCTGAGGCAAGAGAATCGCTTGAACCCGGGAGGCGGAGGTTGTGGCGAGCCGAGATCATGCCATTACACTCCAGCCTGGGCAACAAAAGCGAAACTCTATCTAAAAAAAAAAAAAAAAAAAAAGTGGCCGGGCGCAGTGGCTCACGCCTGTAATCCCAGCACTTTGGGAGGCTGAGGCGGGTGGATCATGAGATCAGGAGATGGAGACCATCCTGGCTAACATGGTGAAACCCTGTCTCTACTAAAAATACAAAAAAAAAAAAAATTAGCCTGGCGTGGTGGCGGGTGCCTGTAGTCCCAGCTACACGGGAGACTGAGGCAGGAGAATGGCATGAACCCGGGAGTTGGAGCTTGCAGTGAGCCGAGATCAAGCCACTACACTCTAGCCTGGGTGACAGAGCGAGACTCCATCTCAAAAAAAAAAAAAAAAAAGTATATCCAGCCCGAAATGTTAATCGCGTTGGGATTGAGAAACCCTCCTATAGCAGGACACAGACATTTAAACCATACGATTACATGTGTGTGCATAAACACGTGAGAGGAAACACAGGCCGGGTGTGACCCAACGAAGTTCCCTATAGAAAGTGATGAGATCCATGCTGGATGTGAGGGGTGAATAGGAGTTACGAAAGTAACGAGGGAGAAAGTTGTTCTAAGTAACAGCAAAGGCAAAAGTTTGGAAGCTAGAAAAAGAGCCTGGGCCAGGCGCAGTGGCTCATACCTGTAATCCCAGTAGTTCGGGAGGTCGACGCAGGCAGATCGCTTGAGGTCAGGAGTTTGAGACCAGCCTGGAACGTGGCAAACCCCATCTCTACTAAAAATACAAAAAATTAGATGGATGTGGTGGTGTGCGCCTGTAGTCCCAGCTACTCAGGAGGCTGAGGCAGGAAAATCACCGATTCCAGGGAGGCAGAAGTTGCAGTGAGCCGAGATTATCATACTACACTCAAGCCTGGGCAACAGAGCAAGACCCTGTTTCCAAAAAAAAAAAAAAGGAAAGGAGCCATATATATATATATATATATATATATATATTTTTTTTTTTTTTTTTTTTTTTTTGAGATGGAGTCTCACTCTGTCGCTCAGGCTGGAATGCAGTGGCACGATCTTGAAGAGGCCAATATTTTTAAGGAAGTAAACTTTCTCGATGTGACTGGAATGCAGAGTATAAGGAGGGAAGTGGCGACAAGTCACGTTAAGGAGCTGATAGTTTATCCAGGGAGTTAAGAGACGTAATTGAAGGATGGAACAGGGCGTAGCATGGGTAGATTTGCTTCCGAAGACCTCAGAAGGGCCTGGAAGACCTCGGCAGGGCCTGGAGGCAGGAGGCCAGTAAGGAGGCTGCTGTGGGTATCACGGGTGAGAGAGAACGTGGGAAAATACTACTAAAAATACAAAAGCCGGGCGCGGTGGCTCACGCCTGTAATCCCAGCGCTTTGGGAGGCCGAGGTGGGCGGATCACAAGGTCAGGAGATCGAGACCACGGTGAAACCCCGTCTCTACTAAAAATACAAAAAATTAGCCGGGCGCGGTTGTGGGCTACTCGGGAGGCTGAGGCAGGAGAATGGCGTGAACCCGGGAGGCGGAGCTTGCAGTGAGCCGAGATCGCACCACTGCACTCCAGCCTGGGCGACAGAGCGAGACTCCGTCTCAAAAAAAAAACAAAAAAAAACAAAGATTAGCCAGACATGGTGGCAAGCGCCTGTAATTCCAGCTATTCAGGAGGCTGAGGCAGGAGAATCTCTTGAACCTGGAAGGCAAAAGTTGCAGTGAGCCAAGATCGCGCCACTGCACTCTAGCCTGGGCAACAGAGTGAGACTTTGTCTAAAAAACTAAATAGGCCGGGTGTGGTGGCTCATGCCTGTAATCCCAACACTTTGGGAGGCCGAGGTGGGCGGATCACCTGAGGTTGGGAGTTCTAGATCAGCCTGACCAACATAGAGAAACCCTGTCTCTACTAAAAATACAAAATTAGCTGGGCGTGGTGGCGCATGCCTGTAATCCCAGCTACTCGGGAGGCTGAGGCAGGAGAATCGCTTGAAGAAATCGCTGAGGCGGAGATTGCAGTGAGCCGAGACCGCACCAATGCACTCCAGCCTGGGAGACAGAGTGAGACTCTCTCTAAAAAGAAAGAGAGAGAGGGGGAGAGAGAGGAAAGGAAGGGAAGGGAAGGGGAGGAGAGGGGAGAAGGGGATGGGAGGAGAGAAGACGAGGGGAGGAGGGGAAGGGGAGAAGAGGAGGGGAAGGGGAAGGGGAGGGAAGGGAGGAGAAGGGAGGAGGGGAGGGGAGAGCTGAGAGAAGGGAAGGGGCAACTCCACATAGGATGAGAGAGAGAGGACCTCCAGGGGACTGTGGGCGGGGGCAGCAGGGAGAGCTAGCCTGGACCGGTGGGAGCTGGTAAAAGGCCTTTTGAGGAAACAACGTCCAAGCAGAGCCCTGAAGGCCACCCAGGAGCTGGGCAGGGGAAGAGGTGGGGCAGGGAATCAGCACGTTCTGGCACAGCCGCTAGGGCTCTGCCGCAGGACAGACCATTTTGAGAACCACATCTCCCTTTGTAAACCTCCATACTGAAGTTAGTTCATCATCTCTAACCAAAAGGCCTGGGTTTGTCCCCGCCAGTTCCTCCCAGCAGGCACTCCTTCGCACCCTCCGAGAACCTCGACCGATTTGTCTAGAATTTCTGCAAGGGTCAGGAAGGCACTTCAGGGAGATTTCCAAGCAAGGCATGTGAGTGAGCCGTCTTAGGGGTAGAGTCCCAGCCCCAGTGGGGCAGGTCCAGCTGCCACTGAGAAATGGACAAGCTGTTCCCTCTGGGATCTGATCAAATTGCAAAATCATGAGCAAATAAATGATCATTGTTTTCAGCCACTAAGTTTCAAGTTGGTTTGTTACACAGCAAAGACAACTGAAGCAAGCAGCTCCTGGCGTTGAGCATCTGCTGTGTGTCCTGCACTGTGTTCCGTGTTCTGTGAGCAACAGCTTGTTAACTTCACTCGTCCTTCTTATCAGAGGAGGACTTTTAGAGAAATTAAATAATCCCATCCTAGAGCACAGTCAGGAAGTTAGAGACAGGAGGACTCAGAAGTCCCAACACTTACTTGTGAGGAACGAGGTTCCTGGCCACAAGCCTACATGCGATCTCTCAGGCCCAGCCAGAAGCAATGACAAAGGCTGAGCCTGGCAGGCCTTAGTGGGGTGGCAGGAAGAGGCAGCTGCCTCTTTTCTTTCTTTATTTTTTCTTTTTTTTGGAGACGGAGTCTCGCTCTCCGTCAGGAGTGCACTCGGGCTGGAGTGCAGTGGTGCGATCTCAGCTCACTGCAACCTCTGCCTCCTGGTCTAAAGCGATTCTCCTGCCTCAGCCTCCTGAGTAGCTGGGATTATAGGCCCCTACCACCACTCCCAGCTAAGTTTTGTATTTTTAGTAGAAATGGGGTTTTACCATGTTGGCCAGGCTGGTCTCGAACTCCTGACCTCAAGTGATCCACTTTCCTTGGTCTCCCAAATTGCTGGGATTGCAGGTGTGAGCCACTGTGCCTGGCCTAATTTTTGTATTTCCCTCTTTTTTTATTTTTATTTTTTTTTCTGGGTAGAGACAGGTTTTTGCCATGTTGCCTAGGCTGGTCTCGAACTCCTGGGCTCAAGAGATCCTCCTGATTCGGCCTCCCAAAGTGCTGAGATTACACAAGCACAAACAGTGCAAGGAATCTTGAACACACTTTACTATCAGTAATTTTCCACTCCAGCCCTTCTCCCTCTTGTCCCACTCTGACCCGCACCAAGTCCATAAAACAGCAGGAGTCTTTTTTTTCCTGAGGATTCCCTCGGCAGTGAGAAGACACCCCCATGTGTAATACATCTCACCCTTACCTGGCGCTGTCCTGTGGGGGAAAAAAATGGAACATAAGGGGAGTGGCGTTTTCTCCTCTTGCTTACGCCATCATAGTAAGCAATTACAGGCTTCACTGTTACTTTCACTGTAGCCCATTGTCTTCATGGACTAAGGTAAGGGGACAGCTCGCAGTCTCTGACTCACGCACCCGCCTCTTTCAGAGAAATTGCACTCACAGCCTCCCGGCAGTGGCCTCTTCCCTGTACTGGCCTTGGTTCCCACGTCCCCAGTCAGCCTTAAGTCCTTCCCACTCTGCTTTCTGTGCCCCTGCCACCTTCTAGTTCCAGGGTCATATCCTTTGTAATCCCATTCAAACCGCAAAGCTCCCATTGTGACATCAAGACTCGATAGTGACCACTTCGGATTATCGGTCACTGTAATGATGATGACAGCAGCTGTATTTGTTGAGCACGAGCTATTCCCAACACTGCCTTGTGGATCTGTTGGGCAAACATTATTGAAGAAAGAACTGGCCGGATGCCATGGCTCGTACCGTAATCCCCGCACTTTAAGAGGCCGAGGCGGGAGGATGACTTGAGCCCAGGAATTCGGGACTACCCTGGCTGACATGGCAAAACACAGTCTCGACAAAAAAATACAAAAATTAGCTGGGCATGTGATGTGTTCCTGTGGTCCCAGCTACTAGGGAGACTGAGGTGGAAAGATCTCTCGAGCCCAGGAGGTCGAGGCTACAGTGAGCCATGATTGTGCCACTGCACTCCAGCCTAGGCGACAGAGCGAGAACTTGTCTCAAGACAAACAAAAAAAGAAAGTACTCTCACCTAAAATACAGTTTACAAAGCATGCCTTTCCAAAAGGCTATCAAAAGGGTTTAAAATATTAAAGTTTCGGGAGGCTGAGGCAGAAGAATCGCTTGAACCAGGGAATCAGAGGTTGCAGTGAGCCGAGATTGCGCCACAGCACTCCAGTCTGGCGACAGAGCATGACTCTGTCTAAAAAAAAAAAAAAGAAAGAATACTAACACAAGCTGCCTCTAGGTCTCATTTGAGCTAAACACTCCTCCAGGTCAGGTCAGGCTCAAATCATCTCTAGGTAACCTCAAATCTACTGGCAGCAAGGTCACAGTAGTTAAGAACAGTAGCTAACAGCATGGGCTACACCGGGTAATCAGGTAGCTGTGGGACACTTCAGGCAAATTGTTAAACCTCTCTGATTCTCAGTGTCCTCACCTGCAAACAGAACAGTGTTAGTGCCGACTTCCTGGGGCTGTTGCAAGGAGTCAATGAGATAATGCTTATAAGGCCTCAATAGACTAGGGGTTCAATAATTGTTGGGTTTTATTGTTATAAAATACTGGTGAGAGTGGTAGCTATGCCCAGGAATACTGAGATCCCTCCAGAAAGAAGACCAGTCTTATTTAAAGGAGTATCCTGGTTGGCAGGACTTCCCAACTGCTCAGCAGAAAATCCAGAGAAGCAGTCATCCTTGGTGCAGGATCCGGATTCCAGCTGAGTTTAAGTCCTCCAGTCTCTGAGCCAAGGTTCTTAACCAGCCTGGAGTAGTGGCTCAGAACTGTAATCCCAACACTTTGGGAGGCAGAGGCAGAAGGATCGCTTGAGCCCAGGAGTTGTAGGCCAGCTTGGGCAACATGGTGAAACCCCTTCTCTAAAAAAAAAAAAAAAAAAAAGAAAAGAAAATTAGCTGAGTATGGTGGCACATGCTTGTAGTCCCAGCTACTCGAGAGGTAGAGGTGGAAGGATCAATTCAGCCAAGGAGGTCAAGGCTGCAGTGAGCTGTGATCCTGCCACTGCACTCCAGCCTAGGTGACAGAGTGAGACCATGTTTTTGTTTTTTGAGACAGAGTTTTGCTCTTGTTGCCCAGGCTGGAGTGTAGTGGTGCGATCTCGGCCTCCCAGGTTCAAGCAATTCTCCTGCCTCAGCCTCCCCAGTAGCTGGGATTACAGGCATGTGGCACCATGCCCAGCTAATTTTTGCATTTTTAGTACAGACAGGGTTTCTCCATGTTGGTCCGGCTGGTCTCGAACTCCTGACTTCAGGTGATCCACTCACCTAAGCCTCCCAAAGTGCTGGGATTACAGGCATGAGCCACCGCCAAATGGCCAAGACCCTGTCTTTTTTTTTTTTTTTTTTTGAGATGGAGTTTCTTGTTGCCCAGGCTGGAGTGCAATGGCGTGATCTCAGTTCACTGCAACCTTAGTCTCCCGGGTTCAAGCGATTCTCCTGCCTTAGCCTCCCAAGTAGCTGGGATTACAGGTGCCCGCCACCACACCCAGCTAATTTTTAGTATTTTTAGTACAGATGGGGTTTCACCATGTTGGCCATGCTGGTCTCGAACTCCTGACCTCGTGATCTGCCTGCCTTGGCCTCCCAAAATGCTGGGATTATAAGCATGAGCCACCACGCCCGGCCAGATCCTGTGTTAAAAAAAAAAAAAAAGAAAAAAAAAATGTCTTAACCTTCAGAAAGTATCAGGATTACTGAGGGCTTGTTTACAATGCATAGTCTTAGAGACCTCCCTCCAGGTTTTGAGTAAGACCTGGGATTGGGTACACTTAACAAATGCCTCAGGTAATTCTTTTTTTTTCTTTTTTCTTTTTTTTTTTTTGAGATTGAGTCTTGCTCTGTCACCCAGGCTGGAGTGCAATGGCATGATCTCAGCTCACTGCAACCTCTGTCTCCCAGGTTCAAGCGATTCTCCTCCTGCAGCCTCCTGAGTAGCTGGGATTACAGGTGTGTGCCACCACACCCAGCTCATTTTTGTATTTTTAAGAGAGATAGGGTTTCACCATGTTGGTCAGGCTGGCCTCAAACTCCTGACCTCGTGATCTGCCCACCTCAGCCTCCCAAAGTGCTGGGATTACAGGCATGAGCCACGGTGTCTGCCTCAGGTAATTCTTCAAAGTCCCAAACACTGCCTTAAACCAGGAATAGACTGACTTCTACTGTAAATGGGCCAGAGAGTAAACACCTTTGGCTTTGTGGGCCAGATGTCTCTGTAACTACTCAACTCTTGCTTTGGTGGTGGGGAAAAAAAAAAAAAAAAAAAAAGGCCATAGGTTCATAAATGAATGGGTGTGGCTGTGTTCCAATAAAATTTTATTTATAAAAATAGGTGGTAAGCCTGATTCAGTGTGTGGGCCATCGTCTGCCAGTCCCTGTTCTCTTCTATATATAACCAATAAAGACACAGAGATGTATGTATAAAAAAGTGATATGTCTTTAATTTAAAATTATGACCTGGAAATAACTAGTCAGTTTAAGTGATCCAGACTTCCTCTTCATACCCAAATGGAACAGACACAATATTGGCTCAGATTTCCAACCCCAGAACAAAACCAAACCGAATCCTTGGGAAGTCCCTGCAGTGACCTTGCTGGGGCCATCAGACTGCACAGAGTGGAGGCGTCCAAGCTCCTGGGCTGCTGTTCTCCAGCCACACTGAGAAGAGCTTTCCCTCTTCCAGCAACTCCCTCGCTGGGTCCGATATCCCCCTTCACCTCCCTTTTAGCTGGCACTGCACGAATGCCTCCACAGAGAGGCTGACACTACAGCAGTCACTTCCAAACTGTCTTCGGTGCATCTTCAGGGCCACCTTCCTGTGGTCACAATAGAGGAGCTGAGCATTCTAAACGTTCCTGCCCAGGAGGGCGGCGTCTTCACTTTTTAGCTGAGGTCTGGAGCCCTGAGTTGTAACCATTGGTCACGTGTGGCTGAGGCACCGGCAGCAAATCGGCAAACTTGGGAAACGATCTGGGGAGATGTAAGGGCCTTGGTAATTGATGGTAAGTCTGAAAATGAAACAGACAAATGGCATCTGGGTAAAATCCTTACAGACATGTCAGAAGAGAAAGTGTAAAATGGAACAGGGAACAGCACCTCCTTCAGCACTCCAAGGCTCTGCCTGCTCTTCCCTGAGCACAGAATCCAAAGGGTCCCATTTCTGGTGTGTGTGTGTGTTTTGTTTTTTTTTTTTTTTTTGAGATGGAGTCTCGCTCTGTCGCCAGGCTGGAGTGCAGTGGCGCGATCCAGGCTCACTGCAACCTCCGCCTCCTGGGTTCAAGCGATTCTCCTGCCTCAGCCTCCTGAGTAGCTGGGATTACAGGTGCACACCACCACGCCCAGCTAATTTTTGTATTTTTCGTAGAGACGGGGTTTCACCATGTTGGCCAGGATGGTCTCGATCTCTTGACCTCGTGATCCACCCGCCTCGGCCTCCCAAAGTGCTGGGATTACAGGCTTGAGCCACCGCGCCCGGCCAGGGTCCCACTTCTTAGGTTGGCTTCGCCTCTTCCTCCTCCTACATTCAGGGTCAAGAATGGCTTTGGATTCGCTCAGCCACTCAGAGAGAGTCTCAAGAGAACAGGAGGCACTGAGGGCTGTGGCAGGGGAAGAGTCCAGCGTGTGATGCTCAGCAGGGCTTTTTTTGCTGAATTTTGGAAATGTGGAGTCAGCAGAGGAGGAAGGGTGTGGCCACAGGGCGGCCCTCCTGGAGGCCTTCCTAGGAGGGGTTCACACACAGAACAAATACAACTGGCTAGAAGCAAGCCTCCGCGCAAAGCCAACAGGTCACTCAGACCCACTGCAGTGGGGCAGCAAGCTTCCACACTAGTTGGCTTTCTCGAAAATTTACAGCATCCAAAGCTTGACCTGAGTCAAAAGCTCTAGGGGCAAACCACCAAAGGACTACCCAGAGATGCTGTGGAAATCCAGAGAGTGACCAAACCGTCCTCATCACACACAGTATTCCTGAGCCAGACTGGCTGCACACTGCATGCATTACGGAGGCGTCCCAGCGCAGTACTTAACAAGGGCCTGTGCTGTGCCTGGGGTGGGGTCAGGGGAGAGCACAACAGTCATTGGAGTCCCCTGAGAACTGAGGCACAGTGAGAAGGAGAAAAGGGTGGGGTTTCCTCCTTAGGCAAAGTCACACTGCCTCCCAAGGGAGGAAGATATTATTGCTCAACTGCCAGCACCAGTGACATGACCCTACTTGAAAGGATGGCACCTGGGGTAGGGCAGCTCAGGAGAGACCCAGGCTGGGCGACAGCCCCCAGTGACAGCCCGCTGTGTTGTTCCTTACAGTTGTCCAAGACCAAGGCTGGGTCATGTCACAAGCCTGGGGTCGTGACAACACGTGTCCCATCACATGCACCTGTGACCCCCAGCTAACCAATCTTCTGGGTCTTAGCAAGGCAGCTCAAGTAGGGGGAGTAAGAGTTTGGGTCCCGGGAGCCCAACAAATTCCTCTTCTCAAAAACAGTGCAACCCCTAAGCGTTTATTAAAGAGGGAGCTGTGCACATGGCCGGCCTAAGGCCAAGGCCAATCACAGGACCCACTTACAAGACCATGGAGTTTTCATCCCATCATGGCAGAAGGCTGGCCTGACCCCTGCCCTCACTGGATGATGCTGTCTGGCTGCCCATTCTGGGCCACCTGCCCAGGGTCAGAGGTGGGGGCCGGGTTAGCTGTGTTGCTCTGCAGGTAGCGGCGGAAATCTTTGATCATGGGCCGGAGGACCTGGATGAGGACGCTCAGGGCAGCCTGTGTGCCCTCCATGGCCTGGGCCTGGCGCTCCTGGGCACAGGCCTGCACTTCCTGGGAGCGGCGGATCATCTGCAGTAGGTCGTTTTGCTGCTCCAGGTGCTGTGCGATCTCCTTCACATGCAGGTTGGTGACCCGCTGCTCCTGTATCAGCTTGGCGGAGTTGAGAGCAATGCGGCTCTTGAGCGCTTGCGGCTTGACCGATGTGTCTGCATGCTGGGCCATCATGTCCACAGGGGCCTCCGGTGGCAGCGGCGGGGGCGCCTCAGCCGTGCAGTACTCCACCACGCCCTCCTCCAGCGTGTGATAGGTAGTCTCTGTGGGGACTGCGGGGTAGAAAGAACAGAGGCCAAGGGAGGTCACTTTCTGGAAGGAATCCAGCTGGCTGTATAGGGTGGGGAAGAGGCCATAAAGTCCTGTCCTGGAGGGACATAAAGGGAAATCCAGGCCATCCCTGGCTGCATAGCTATTCAGGTATAAATCTAGAATCTAAGGGGTTCAGAATCTTAATCTACTTGGTAATCAAAGGGCCAGCCCTGGATCTGGCAAAAGCAAAGATGTTGACCCTAATACTAGCAAAACTTTTAGAGCAACTACCACATGTCAGGCACTTTGTACTCATTAGCTCAACAAATCCTCAAAATGACACCAAGAGGTCGGTGCTGTCATCTTCATCTTCCAGAAATGAGAAAACAGACCAATAAATGTAGAATGACTTGCTAAGGTCACAGAGCTTATTCAGCAGAGCCAAGAGGCAAACCCAGGTCTCCCTAACAGCAGAGCCCAATGTGCTCCTGACCTCCACGCTGGGCTGCTCCTGGCTAAGAAAGGCACCCCCTGCCGGGCACGGTGGCTCACACCTGTAATCCCAGCACTTTGGGAGGCCGAGGTGGGTGGATCACCTGAGGTTAGGAGTTCGAGACCAGCCTGACCAACATGGAGAAACCCCGTCTCTATTAAAAATACAAAATTAGCCAGGCGTGGTGGCGCGTGCCTGTAATCCCAGCTACTTGGGAGGCTGAGGCAGGAGAATCGCTTTAACCTGGGAGACGGAGGTTGCAGTGAGCCGAGATCGTGCCATTGCACTCCAGCCTGGGCAACAAGAGCGAGACTCCGTTTCACAAAAAAAAAAAAAAAAAGAAAGGCACCCCAGAGGCTGGGTCACATGCTCTCTGTGGTACCAGTGAAGCAGGCATCTTGGGTGGGACTCTACACATGCTCTTTGCAGCCACATTAGTCCTACCTCCTTTGATGCTTTCTGGTTTTTTTGTTTTGTTTTTCTGAGTCAGCGTTTTGCTCTTTGCCCTGTCGCCCAGGTTGGAGTTCAGTGGCACGATCTTGGCTCACTGCAACCTCCGCCTCCCGGGTTCAAGAGATTCTCGTGCCTCAGCCTCCCGAGTAGCTGGGACTACAGGCGCCCGCCTCCAAGCCTGGGTAATTTTTGTATTTTTAGTAGAGACGGGGTTTCACCATATTGGCCAGGCTGGTCTCGAACTCCTGACCTCAAGTGATCCGCCCGCCTCCCAAAGTGCTGGGATTATAGGAGTGAGCCACTGTGCCCGGTCCTTTGATGCTTTGACTTGACTTCCTAGGCCCCTGTGGTCAAGCAGAAAAGGAGGTGGGAATGGGGCAGCGGTAGCTTAAGTGCCCAGTCAATGTCTCCCTGTCTCTCATCATCTGGGTCAATGGGATACTTAAACGTTTACCCTTCCTGTTCCAGAGCAGCATCTGACTTGGACCCGTGTTTGTCCCCCTTACCCTACCCCTGTGTATTCTTGAGAAATACGCATTGCAAGGGGATGGCACTCACACATCCGCCCAACTTCCCCAACCCCCACTGAGAACCACTGAATGATCCAGCTCACAGCCATCACAAGCGAGCAGAGGTAACAGTCACGGGTACAAATCCTTCTTTGAACTAAAAAATCCAACCAAAGTTAGCTCTGTTGTCATTCCTAGCTGAGAACCTTGGAAAGGACCCTAGCTGGGCTGTTTGGGCCTCCACACATGTGGGAGAGGTCAAGCTCCTCCATCCTTCAATGCCAATGTCAGCTATGTGTCCCCACACCACCAAGAAGCCCCCTTTCTCTTCCGGGGCCTTAGATTTTCCCAACTGATGGTGAAGCTATTCCTATATGTGTCATCTCTGTCCTACTAGAATATAACTGGCCTGTATTTTAGACAACTTGGTAATCCCAGTGCCCAGCACAGGGTTTGGTACAGAATAAGTGCTAATGTTTGATGAATGAATGAATGAATGGAGTAGATTAACACCAGGAACCAGGAGGCTCCCAAGCAGCACCTGATCAAAGATCCCCCGCACTGAAAACAGAATCCAGATGTTGTCTCACTTGGGCAGTATTATTCCCATCAATTTTTTTAACAAATATGGCCTGGCTGTCTACTACAAGCTGAGCCCTGTGAAAATCCTCTGGGGATACAGACACGGTCTCTTGTCTTCAAGGACCACCCAGTTCGGCAAGTGGAGGTAAGTCATGGACAAACATGGTGGCAATGCTCAGTGGTGAGCTATCCAGCACATCAGAAGTCCAGCCCACGTGCTGAGGAAGTCCCAAAGAGAGCAAGATCACTTTTGTCTGGGGTGCTGCTCTTGGAAGGCCTCATGGTCTTCCAAGACCCCCATCTGACCTCTGACCCTTGGCAGCCAACCTTCCCCAGGCCACCCCAGAGCTTGCTGACCCTTCCCACTTATGCACGCCGCCTGGGCAGGAGAGGTCACTCACTCTGTGTCAGGGTGACCGTGGCTGCGGCTGCGGTGGCCGAGGGTCCGAGGGCCACAGGGTGGATCTCTGTGGTGCTGGGCAGGCTGATGATGGTGGCCTCGCCCAGCAGGTTGCAGATACGTTGTTGCATGGGGGTCAGCAGCACTGGGGCTACAGCTGGGCCACCGCCGCCACTGCCACCGCCTGTCCCAGGTCCCC
Organism: Macaca fascicularis; assembly: GCF_037993035.2. Taxonomy (NCBI): domain Eukaryota; kingdom Metazoa; phylum Chordata; class Mammalia; order Primates; family Cercopithecidae; genus Macaca; species Macaca fascicularis. Next base: position 15,925,526 of record NC_088389.1, on the reverse strand, counting down.
CAGCTCCGTCCTCCTCAGTGGACCCCGGCGCCTCACCACCCTCCACGGCGGCCCGGACCTGGGCAACCTTGCGACGGACCTCAGTCTTGAGGTCAGACCACTTCTTCTTGACCTCAGGCAGCTCCCTGCGGCAGGTGGCCACAGCGTTGACCCTTCTCAGGATGCCGTGCCAGGCCGCGCTCTTGGCGGCCAGGGGGACCCCGGCGTTGAAGTGGTTCACCAGCAGGTGCTTCTTCAGCTCCAGCTCCTCCACGATGATCTCCACCTCCCGCTCCGAGAAGTTCATCTTCCTCTTCTTGGCTGGGACGGCCATGGCCTCTCCCCTCCCCTCTTTTTAAAGAAATTATAATCCCCTCAAGCGCCCCAATTCTCCTTCTCTTCTCCCTCAGCCTCGCCCCTCACCCACCCCCTACAGGGGATAGGCCAGGCTTGCTCGAGGCCAAGCACTAGGCCTTTGGTAACCCCCCTCGCTACGCAAAGTGCGTAGGGCCCAGCCCCAACCGGCCCGGCCGCTGCCAGCCAGCGGCGTAATGGCTTCCTGAATCTGCCTCTTCCGCCGAGGTGTGCGGAGATCCGCCCACTTCCCCTCTTCCCGCCTCCCAGCGCTTCTCCGGGAGAACCCGCCTTCCCGGTTGGTAGAGGCTCAAATATCACGTCGATCACTGGTTCTTTCGGTCTGTCGCTCAGCTACAGAGCACGCCCACTTACTGTAATTCGCCTGATCATTGGTTTAAAATTGTGTCTGTCGCCCAGAGCGCCCCGCCCACCTAACCTTTATTCACTTCCATTGGAAAATCATTCTGTCGTTCAATTATCAGTATTAAGACGATTAAGCCGTTAAATTCAGCTATTTTATTGATGGTTTAGGGAGTTAGATTACCAAAACCCTGCTTCCTGAGATACTTCGTGCTTTTGGCCGTGAGCCATGAGTCAATTTTAAATTCCTCCCACCGGCACAAACTCTGCCCCGCAACTGCAGTTCGTAAATGCTCTCACACAAATCCTATTTCCCACCGGAGGCTACGATCTCTGCGTACACGACCGCTCCTCCCATCCTTAAGATCCTGCAGTCTAAACAGAGTTAGTTCATCAATGGAAACTGGACACGGGGCCTTCCGCCTGCCAATCACAAGATTCCTGCCTATCGCTGCGTGATTTTCTCTCTCTTGGCCCCCGGCTCAGCCAATCCCCGCCTCCCTCAGTTTGAATCGGCCCCAGGCGGAACAGGGTGACCCAGCCCACCCCATTGATCCGGGTAGTCCGGGGCGGTGTGGGCTGCCCTTAGGCAGGCTGCGCCCCTCCGGGCTCTCCATCCGAGCCTGTGATTGGCCTTCGGTGCGCCAGGGGCGTGGCCGGTGAGGCGGGGCGCGAAGGGGCGGGGCTCCCGGAAGCCGCCCCTCCCGCCAGCTTGCCGGCGTCTCAGAGCCCGCGCTCGCAGCTCCAGAGCGCCTGGCGTGCCTTCCGCACGGTCCACGCCGGCCGGCCGCCCCAGCCCCCGCCAGCGCCCGGAGCCCCTGCCTCGCACCCGATGGTGAGCAGTGTGTTGTGCCGCTGTGTGGCCTCCCCGCCGCCGGACGCCGCCGCCGCCGCCTCTTCGTCTGCCTCGTCGCCGGCGTCCGTGGGGGACCCCTGCGGCGGCGCTATCTGCGGGGACCCGGACCACCGGCTGCGCCTGTGGAGACTCTTTCAGACGCTTGACGTCAACCGGGACGGCGGCCTGTGTGTCAACGACCTGGCGGTGGGGTTGCGGCGCCTGGGACTGCACCGCACGGAGGGCGAGCTCCGGGTAGGCTGCGCGCATCCTCAGCACCGGCGGGGAGGGAGCCCCTCGAGGGCCGGGTGACAGGTCTGGGCCGCTGGTGACAGGTCTCGGGGGACGGCCCCTTGGGCTGAGCGGGATCCCTACTGTCCAGAGGAAGGATGCACCCTGACTCACTGAGGGACACCCCACTTACGCCCTGATGGGAGTGGGGCTCTTTCCTGACTTCTTTGGGTGCTTGAGCCGGGTTCTTCGTGGACACAGGTGGGCACCCTCTGGGCTTTCTGATGGGTGAAAAGCCCTTTCTTGCCCGGGCTTTCCCCAGAGTAGAAGGCTCAGGAGTGTGCCTTTGTCACTTCCTGACCTCGAGGCCAAGCTGGACGCTCCCTTCCCCCATGGATGGGTTCATCCATCGGTCCCCAGCAGCACCCCCTCCTTTCCCTCTCGTTTCCATGCCAGCCGTGGGCCCTGATCTGGTTCCTCTCAGGAGCATGTGGGAGTTGAAAAAAAAATTGGTATTGGGGTTTCAGGCTGATCCGTGTGGACGTGGGTGGTGAAGACTGACAGTTCTCATGATTTAGGCTCATCCCCATTGCCCTGTTTATCCAGAAAATAGGATCGTGATCCCTGCGGGTTGGAGTGTGGATGAAGTGAAAGAATCTGGAGGAATTTTTTTTCTGAAAGTCAAAGCGAGATTGTTACTGTTGTGGGCTCTTGGCCGAGGTGTGGGAATAGGGGCGCAGAGAAATGGTCATCCCTGGGCCTGCCAGGAAGAGAAGTGCTGGCCTTTCTGTATGAGAACTTCAGAGCAGGGGCTGTTTCTTTCCCTTCTGTCTCTTCCCCTTCAGTCTGACTTGGCAGATGTAGCTGCCATTTTCCCAAGTATTTCATTTACTGTGGCTTAGCCTGATTTACAACCTGGAATAGGACTCCTGAGTACTTTACCTAAGAACTTGTTTCTCTGCTGAGTTAGTTTGGTCTATTTGTACACACGACAATTAGAGAATCTCACAGCCAAGTATGAAGAGAATCTGGTAAACCGCCAATGAATTAAATCAATTTGTTGGGTGGGTGTACATAGGTGTTGTTAACTCATGTACAAGATTATTGGATCAGCATCCAAGGTGTTGAGCCGTAACTATTAGGATCAGCCTAGGAGGACCAAGAGTAACACTACGCAACATAGAATCGTTGAGTTAAGTCCAAGAGATTTAGAGACAAGGTTTTTTTTGTTGTTTGTTTTGAGACAGAGTCTGGTTCTGTCTCCCAGGCTGGAGTGCAGTGGTGCGATCTCAGCTCACTGCAGCCTCCGCCTCCCGGGTGCAAGAGATTCTCCTGTCTCATCCTCCCCAGTAACTGGGATTACAGGCACATGCCACCATACACAGCTAATTTTTGTATTTTTAGTAGAGACGGGCTTTCACCATGTTGGCCAGGTTGGTCTCGGGCTCCTAACCTCAGGTGATCCACCTGCCTCGGCCTCCCAGAGTGTTGGGATTACAGGCGTGAGCCACTGCACCCGGCTAGAGACTAGTTTAAAAAAAAAAAATGTTTCCAGTTTTACACAAAATAGTGTTGTGAACTAGAGATTTTCCTGTATGTATCTGATGAATACTCACTTGAAAAGATAGAATGGCTGGCTGGGCACAGGGGCTCACGCCTGTAATCCCAGCACTTCCTGGGAGGCCGAGCTGGGTGGATCACCTGAGGTTGGGAGTTTGAGACCAGCCTGACCAACATGGATAAACCCCGTCTCTACTAAAAATACAAAATTACCTGGGCGTGGTGGCGCATGCCTGTAATCCCAGCTACTCGGGAGGCTGAGGCAGGAGAATCGCTTGAACCCAGGAGGCAGAGGTTGCGCCATTGCACTCCAGCCTGGGCAACGAGAGTGAAACTCCATCTCAAAAAAAAAAAAAAAAAAAAAAAGAAAGAAAGAAAAGGAAAGAAAATATAGGAAAGCTAAACCCAGAGGGTTTCTGTGTCAAACCTACCCACTTGGCATTGCTGCCAGGCACATTGAGAACATCTGGCTGTGGGAGAATGTTAAATGTTTACACCATGCTTTGTGCCTCAACTAGAATCACAGCGTTCTCGAGATTCGAGGCACATCTGATATTGATCCTAATCTGTTTTTTTAGTGGTGAATTTCTCGGGGCAAATAAGGAGAAAGTGATCATTTTTCTTTCTGGTTTTGAAATAAAACTTTTGTTAACCAGAGAGCCTAGCCCCTTGGGGTCACTTTGGCTCTAAAATCTTTGACTCTGTGACAGATCTAAGTTCTCTGATATGGAGCATTTCTTCTTTATTCTTTTGGTGTGTGGGTTTAGTATAGAGTGTATTTCATTTATTTGTCTATTATTATTATTATTATTATTACTTTTCTGTGATGGAGTTTCACTTTTGTTGCCCAAGCGGGAGTGCAATGACACGGTCTCGGTCTCAGCTCACTGCAGCCTTCTCCTCGGGGGTTCAAGTGATTCTCCTGCCTCAGCCGCCTTCGGACTACAGGCACGCTGGGACTACAGGCGCGCGCCACCACACCCGGCTCATTTTTTTTTGTATTTTTAGTCGAAACGGGGTTTAACCATGTTGGCCAGGCTGGTCTCAAACTCCTGACATCAGATGATCCACCCACCTCGGCCTCCCAAAGTGCTGGGATTATAGGCATGAGCCACCGCACCTGGTCTATTTATCTATTTTTTTTTTTTTTTGAGTTGGAGTCTCGCTCTGTCACCCAGGCTGGAGTACAGTGGTGTGATCTCACTGAAACCTCTGCCTCCTGGGTTCAAGCAATTCTCCTGCCTCAGCTTCCTGAGTAGCTGGGATTACAGGCACCTGCCACCATCCCTGGCTAATTTTTGTATTATTAGTAGAGCAGGAATTTCACCATGTTGGCCAGGCTGGTCTCGAACTCCTGACCTCAAGTAATCTACCCACCTCAGCCTCCCAAAGTTCAGGGATTACAGGCGTGAGCAACTGCACTGGGCAGTATAGACTGTATTTCTACAACTTTTTTAGCTTTTGAACAAATTCAGTTGTTATACAGCTTTGAGATCAGAAATAATTTATTAGGTCATTACCTGTAAAGGAGCACATGTTAGTCCTGTGGGGAATGTTTGAAGTATTGGAGAGAAGATCTGCCTTTTTGTAAATAACTGGGCAACAGGAAGACACCCTGCCTCTTGTGCTCCCGTACCACTTCCTGTTGAATTAGTATTAACTGCCTACAGAAAAAGCATTAGTATTAACTGCCTACAGAAAAAGCAGTGCTGTGGCTTTGCAGAGCTAGCTGGAGCCGAAAGAGAACTCTGGGGCCCTTTGGGTCAAAATGGGTCATCTGCCGCGGGAATAGATGTTGAAGAACACATCAGACTTTGGAAGATGCTTCCTATGGCCCATATGAAACCAGTGTGAGATGCTTGGGTTTGCAAAGGAATCAGCTGTGAGTGCTTATCAGAGGGTAATGGGTAAATCCAGGCCATGTGACTTCACAAAGCCTCTTAGCTTATAACAGTCTGGGTCAAGTTTTCTTTAAAAGTAAACCAGCAAGTTTTGCCGTCTGCCTTTGTTTGAAAAGAGATGGGACAGTCATAAAAAATTGCTTAAAATGGAAGTGGGCAGAGAAACCGATGGCAGCCAGCCAGGGAAATTTTCTTTGTAAAGGGCATGTAAGCGAGAAGCTTGTTCTGGGACAAAAAAAGGGAAGAGTTCATTAAAGAAGAAAGCAAAAAGATGACGACAACAGTAGTGACTTGGGGAGATGAGACTCAGCCAGAGCTAATTATAGATTGCCTATTTAAGGCATTTTCATGTGACCAAATAAAATCTGGGTCTTAAAACAAATTTAAAACATAGGTTAGAGCTCAGGCAGCCAATTAGAGGAAGAAAGCAAGCTGTGTTACATGTAAACAGTTGTCTCTTCAGCTGAGGCTTTTGGGCTCTTGTAAGGGGCTGGTGTTTATTGCAGGTGAGGTTCTAGATGAGCTGCAGTTTGTTCATTTAGAGACTGGCATCCACACCATCTCGTTTGAGCCTCACAAAAACCTGTGAAGTAAGCAAGTCAGTAAAATGATTTTTACTCCATTTTACTAGGGAAGGAACAATGGTTCAAAAAGACAATGGAACAACGTCAAAGATCATTTGATTGCTAGGAAGTTGGACCAGAGAAGGAATTGGAACCATCTTCTGATTCCTGCTCCTCTCCTCGTTAACGCAGTTCTTTTCAGGAACATGAAGAGAATTCTCAAGTTCTTTTGGGGGAACTTGAGAAGGAGGAGGAGAGATCACTTAGAACCACATATTTTGCTCCCAAAGTATAGGCTTCAAGATTATCCACAGTTGACCCTGTCAAAGAACAAGAATCCGCTCCCCTGTTTTTCTCCCGGACCTGAGCAATGCACATGAGGCAATCCCTATTGACTTGAAATTATTGAATGGAGATCAGTAATGTCAAGTTGGTATTGCTTAATCAGACAGACTGTTGAACTCTATACCTTTTAAATGTTTGGCCATTTGTGGATGTTTATCAAAAGAGCCAGACTTAGATAAGATAGTCTACAGAAGAAAGCTCCTTTCCAAGAGATAGACATTATTTGCTATAATGTAATGGCCCTTTAAGAAAAGAAAAATGCTTTTCGCGGATTGGATTAAATTCATGTATTAAACTAATTGTGTTATATTGTTGCATAATCGGTCCCTGGCTCAAAGTCATAATCATCAAGTCAACTAGAATACTTTTTTTTTTTTCAAGACAGAGTCTTGCTCTGTCACCCAGGCTGGAGTGCAGTGGCGTGATCTCAGCTCAATGAGACCTCCACCTCCTGGGCTCAAGCAGTTCTCTGCCTCAGCCTCCCATGTAGCTGGGATTACAGGCATGAGCCACCATGCTTGTTCTTGAGAAGATTTTTTTTTTTTCCTTTTTGAGACGGAGTCTCGCTCTGTCGCCCAGGCTAGAGTGCAGTGGCGCAATCTCAGCTCACTGCAACCTTCACCTCCCTGGTTCAAGCAATTCCCTGCCTTAGCCTCCCAAGTAGCTGAGATTACAGGCGCATGCCACCACGCCAGGCTAATTTTTTTGTATTTTTAGTAGAAACGGAGTTTCACCATGTTGGCCAGACTGGTCTCGAACTCCTGGCCTCAGGCAATCCGCCCGCTTCAGCCTCCCAAAGTGCTGGGATTACAGGCGTGAGCCACCATGCCCAGCTGAGAAGATTTTTTTTTTTTAAATGAGTTGATATTTGGAAAGATGCAGTCCCATACCCTGATCCTAAAACCAAGTAACAAATAAGAACAGGGCCAGGTGCGGTGGCTCACATCTGTAATCCCAGCACTTTGGGAGGCTGAGGCAGGTGGATTACCTGAGGTCAGGAGTTCACGACCAGCCTGGCCAACATGGTGAAACCCTGTCTCTATTAAGAATACAAAAATTAGCCAGGCATGGTGGCACACACCTGTAATCCCAGCTATGTGGGAGGCTGAGGCAGGGAATTGCTTGAGCCCTGGAGACGGAGGTTGCAGTGAGCCGAGATCGTGCTGACACGTGCCTGGCCAACAGAGCCAGACTCTGTCTCAAAAGAAAAAAAAAAGAATATACGAAGCTGGCCACAATGGCTCATGCCTATAATCTTAGCACTTTACGAGGCTGAGGTGGACAGATGGCTTGCACCCAGGAGTTCGAGACCAGCCTGGGCAAACTTGGTGAAACCCTGTCTCTACAATAAATACAAAAATTGGCTGGTCACAGTGGCTCGTGCCTATAATCTCAACACTTTGGGAGGCTGAGGCAGGCGCATCACCTGAAGTGAGGAGTTCAAGACCAGCCTGGCCAACATGGTGAAACCCTGTCTCTACTAAAAATATAAAACTTAGCCAGGCGTGGTGGTGCATGCCTTTCTGTAGTCCCAGTTACTTGGGAGGCTGAGGGAGAATTGCTTGAACCTGGATGGCAGAGGTTGCAGTGAGCTGAGATCATGCCACTGCACTCCAGCCTTGGAGACAGAGTGAGACTTCATCTCAGAAACAACAACAACAGGGCTGGGCGCGGTGGCTCAAGCCTGTAATCCCAGCACTTTGGGAGGCCGAGGCGGGCGGATCACAAGGTCAGGAGATCGAGACCACAGTGAAACCCCGTCTCTACTAAAAATACAAAAAATTAGCCGGGCGCGGTGGCGGGCGCCTGTAGTCCCAGCTACTCAGGAGGCTGAGGCAGGAGAATGGCGGGAACCCGGGAGGCGGAGCTTGCAGTGAGCCGAGATCGCGCCACTGCACTCCAGCCTGGGCAACAGTGTGAGACTCCGTCTCAAAAAAAAAAAAAAAAAAAAAAAGAAACAACAACAACAAAAAAATTAGCTGGGCATAGTGGCCCACACCTGTAGTCTAGCTACTTGGGAGGCTGGGGCAGGAGGATCACTTGAGCCTGGGAGGCTGAGGTTGCAGTGAGCAGAGACTGTGCCACTGCACTTCAGCCTGGGTAACAGAACAAGACCCTGTCTCAAAATAGATACAAATAGAGAGTGAGAGAGCACAAGCCTGTCTGATCTGGAGCTTCAACTGGATGAATTTTTTTGATGTTCAAAGAATTATTACTGGCCAGATACAAAGGCTCACGCCTGTAATCCTAGTACTTTGGGAGGCCAAGGTGGGTGGATTGCTTGAGCTCAGGAGTTTAAGACCAGCCTGGGCAATATAGCAAGACCCCATCTCTGTTTTTTATAAAATTAAAAAAAAATTTTTTTTAAATGAGGGTTTGAGTGTGGCAACTCACGCCTGTAATCTCAGTGCTTTGGGAGACTGAGGCGGGCAGATTGCCTGAGGTCAAGAGTTCAAGACTAGCTTGGCCAACATGTTGAAAACCCGTCTCTACTAAAAATACAAAAAAACTAGCCAGGCCAACACCTGGTGGGCACCAGTAATCCCAGCTACTCAGGAGGCTGAGGCAGGAGAATCACTTGAATCCGGGAGGCGGAGGTTGCAGTGAGCCAAAATCGCGCCACTGCACTCCAGCCTGGGCGACAGTGTGAGACTGCCTCAAAAAAAAAAAAAAAAAAAGAAAAAAAAAGAATAGTTATTACTTGTTGAAGTCTCACATCCCCACAAGGGAATGATAGAAACAAATATTTCGCTGGTATTCATGCCTATTCCAGCTGACTCTTGAATTCCTGGGCTCAAGCAATCCTCTCATCTCGGCTTCCCAAAGTGCTGGGATTACAGACCTAAGCCACTGTACCCAGCCAACTTTTTATTTTACTTTATTGTGCCTGTGACACAGCCTCAGGGGTCTTGATGACATTTGCCCAGCAGCCAAGTTTTTATTATTTACGTATTATTTGAAACAGGATCTTGTTCTGTCACCCAGGCTGGCATGCAGTGGTACAATCACAGCTCACCACAACTTTGACCTCCCAGGCTCAAGCGATCCTCCCACTTAGCCTCCCAGGTAGCTGGGATTACAGGTGTGCACCACCATGCCCAGCTAATTTTTGTATTTTTTGTAGAGGCAGCATTTTCCCATGTTGCTCAGGCTGGTCTCAAACTCCTGAATGCAAGTGATCCTCTTGCCTTGGCCTCCCAAAGTGTTAAGATTACAGGCATGAGCCACCATACCCAGCCTAACTTTTTATTTTTAACCATTAATTATACTAATATGAATTTGGCAGAACCATAGAATTAAGTCTTGGAAGGGTCACGGGCCATCATGGTCACTAGCCAGCCTTCCACCCAACATGGGGATAAGCTCTCCCGGAGCATCCCTTGCATATGGTCATCTGCCCTTTCTGTTGTGGACCTAATTGGAGTCACTGAGTTCTTTGTCATGTCAGACTGAAATCTTGTATGTGCTGCTGCCCATTGCCCCATGTGTACTTTCAGGAGCAAGACAGAAAAGTGATCCAAGGGTCCTTTATCTGAAATCTGTGGTCTTATCTTCCTATAATCTCTGCTGCTGCTAAAAAGAGGTATCATCATGCACTTCTCACATGACGTACTGTCCATACCTCTTACAGTGCCCTTAGCTGAGACAACCCATGGGGTTTATAGTACAGACTTTCCTCGGAAATGTTACGCTGAGTGAAAAAAGCCAGTCACAAAGATCATGCACTGTATGTTCCATTTAGGTGAAAGTCCAGAATGGAGAAGTCTATAGAGATAGAAAATTGAGAAGTGCTTGCCTACCTGGGAGTAGGGTACTGGCGGGTAGAAAGATAGGAAGGTGATAAGGAAGAGAGATGAGGTTTCTTTTTGAGGTGATGAAAATATTCTCAAGTTGACTGGAGTGATGGTTGCACATATCTGTGAAGATACTGAGAACCACTGAATTGTATACTTTAAATGAGTGGTTCATGCCTGTAATCCCAGCACTTTGGGAGGCCGAAGTGGGCGGATCACCTGAGGTCAGGAGTTTGAGACCATCTGGCCAAGATGTAGAAACCCCATCTTGGCCGGGTGCGGTGGCTCAAGCCTGTAATCCCAGCACTTTGGGAGGCCGAGGCGGGCGGATCACAAGGTCAGGAGATCGAGACCATCCTGGCTAACACGGCGAAACCCCATCTCTACTAAAAAATACAAAAAGCTAGCCGGGCGAGGTGGTGGGCACCTGTAGTCCCAGCTACTCAGGAGGCTGAGGCAGGAGAATGGCGTAAACCCGGGAGGCGGAGCTTGTAGTCCAGCCACTGCACTCCAGCCCGGGCAACAGAGCGAGACTCCGTCTCAAAAAAAAAAAAAAAAAGAAAAGAAACCCCATCTCTACTAAAAATACAAAAATTAGCTGAGCATGGTGGCATGCATCTGTAATCCCAGCTACTCGGGAGGCTGAGGCAGGAGAATTGCTTGAATCTGGAAGGTGAAGGTTGCAATGAACCAAGACTGCGCCACTGCACTCAAGCCTGGGCAACAGAGTAAGACTCTGTCTCACAAAAAAAAAAAAAAAAAAAAAAAAAGAGGGTGATTTGTATGGTATGAGACCTGGGTTCAAATGTTCCTTCTCCTGCTTGCCAGCTGAGTGACCTTGAGCAAATGACTCACCCTCTGCCAGTCTGTTTCCTTATCAGAAACTTGTTATGAGGACCTTCTGTGTAAGGGAGGTGTGTGGGTTAAATTCGATAGAGCATAGAAAGAGCCCAGGACTGGGTCTGGCACATATTCACCAAGTGACTTCCTCATTGGTTCTTTGAAAATAAGATGCCCAGGATTGGTCAGAATCACCTATGTTTTGCACCTAGTTTGCTTAGGTGAAAAGTGAAAGGCAAGGGAGGGCAAAGCCTGGGGATATCAGCTTTAAAGGGTGTGTGGCACCCAGGGAGACATAGCCCCACCCCAGCAACCTGGAGAGGGAGAAGCTTCCATATTGTGGAGGGGGATGTCCGCTGTGGGAAACCTGGGCTCTGTGGACATCAAAATGAGCAAATAAACAATAAAAAGTTGTAGTCGCGTCACTCACTCTATCTACACAAAAAGATGTCTTTGGCCCGCGTGTTTTCCCTGGACAGAAACGGGACCTCCTCATCTTGCAAGCCTGTTGCCCTCTCTTAAGCCATGGATCGTCTTTCCTAAGTACGGAGTTGACCTTGAAGTTGTGAAAGTGGAAGCTCAAGTAGAGCTTACTTCAAAGCTTTGGAGATTATCTCACTAACCAGCATTACTTGGCAGAAGTGGGACTAAGGCTTGGAAGCCGGGTTGCTTGGAGGCCAAGCCGGTTCCAGAATCCAGGATTTTGACTCTGCCCCATTTAGTTCAACACAGTGCCTCCTTCCTTCTTTGACTGTGGACACTTGCCTTTAAAACTTGGTCACATTGGCTGGGCGCGGTGGCTCACGCCTGTAATCCCAGCACTTTGGGAGGCCGAGGCGGGTGGATCACGAGGTCAGGAGATCGAGACCATCCTGCCTAACACGGTGAAACCCCGTCTCTGCTAAAAATACAAAAAAACAAAAAAAAACAAAAAAAAAACTAGCCGGGTGTAGTGTCGGGCGCCTGTAGTCCCAGCTACTCAGGAGGCTGAGGCAGGAGAAGGGCGTGAACCCGGGGGGCGGAGCTTGCAGTGAGCCGAGATCGCGCCACTGCACTCCAGCCTGGGCGATGAGCAAGACTCCATCTCAAAAAAAAAAAAACAAACAAACAAAAAAAAAAACTTGGTCACATTTATTTTCATAGTTGATGACATTGACATACCTGTGCATAATACTGTCTCAGCATTTTAAGGCCCTGGTGGTGCACAGGAAGCTGTGACTAAAATGATAGCTACACTGTTCCTAATATGGGATATAAAAGACTCAACACCATACCTGAAAAAAGAAGCTGTTGTCTTAAAGATGCATCTTCCTTTAAAGTAAATGAATAACAAAGGTAGGCCATAAGGAGCTGCTTATCTACTTTAAGCCCTTGGCTGGCTTTTCCAGGAAGTTTGAGGAGATGAGTCATGACTCATTTTCCGCAGGGTCAATGGGGAAACTGGAGAGGTGGCTGTCCCTGTTCCTGCCGGTGCCTGAAGCTTTCAGTGTTATTCCATCAACGTCTGACTCCATACCTTTCCTCCTGTCCTCCCCTCCCTCCCGGTTGGCTGGAGTCTGATGTGACACTTCTTCCAAAACACGAAACCGCCCACATTGTGTGAGAAGACTCTCAAAAACCATTGATTGAAATGCTTCTGATGCAAAAAAAAAAAAAAAAGAAAAAACAAGTGGAGAGAGGGTAGTTTAGATCACCAAGAATAAGAACCAACTGGCTGGGCGTTGTGGCTCACGCCTGTTATCCCAGCACTTTGTAAGGCTAAGGCAGGTGGATCACTTGAGGTCAGGAGTTTGAGACCAACCTGGCCAACTGGCGAAACCTTGTTTCTACTAAAAATACAAAAAAAAAAAAAAAAAAAAATTAGCCGGGCCTGGTAGTGCATGCCTATAATCCCAGCTACTGGGGAGGCTGAGGCAGGTGAATCACTTGAACCTGGGAGGCGGAGGTTGCAGTGAGCCAGGATCATGCCACTGCACTCCAACCTGGGTGACAGAGTGATATCCCATCTCAAAAAAACCCAGGAGGTGGAGGAGGTTACAGTGAGCTGAGATCGTGCCACTGCACTTCTGCCTGGGTAACAGAGTGAGACTCCGTCTCAAAAAAAAAGAACCAACTGTCTGTTGAATCCTTATCTATAGAGTAGATTGGACACAGTGGAATGGTCCTGTTGGTTAAAACCAGCTATGGTGCACACCTTCATCAATCTTGTTGGCCTTTTTTTTTTTTTTTCCTCTTTTTTTGAGACGGAGTTTTGCTCTTTTCACCCAGGCTGGAGTGCATGGAGGCATGAAGTAGCTGGGATTACAGGCATGCACTACCACGCCCGGCTAATTTTTTTTTTTTTTTGTATTTTTAATAGAGATGAGGTTTCACCATGCTAGGCAGGCTGGTCTCGAACCCCCAACCTCAGGTGATCCACCCACCTCGGCCTCCCAAAGTGCTGGGATTACAGGTATGAGCCACTGCGCCCAGCCATTGTTGGCTTTTTCTATCCCACTTGCCCAAAACCCTGTTGTTGCTTTTGGTTAAGGCTTTTAGATTGAGTTGGAATCCATATAGTGTTAGAACTGGAGCATTTTCAAGGTTGTTCAGTTCACTCCCTACATTTTACAGGCCGAAGAAGTTAAACGATTTGTCCAGTGTCCTATAAAAGCATTGTAGGGGGGATCTTAGGGAGAAAGACAAGGTTCCTCAGCACCCCTTAGTGATGCATTTATGGACACAGTTAACTTTTTTCCTTTTTTCATTCATGACTTGGGTGTATTTTTTGTTTGCCAGAGTCTCTTCCTCTCTAACCTATAGAAGAAGGAAAAATAGGATCTAAGGGTAGATAGTTCTATAGCTAAAGAATTCCTAGCCAGGCGCAGTGGCTCACGCCTATAACCCCAGCACTTTGGGAGGCTGAGGTGGGTGGATCACAAGGTCAGGAGTTCAAGACCAGCTTGACCAACATGGCGAAACCCACCTGACCAACATGGTGAAACCCCATCTCTACTAAAAATACAAAAATTCGCCGGGAGTGGTGATGCACACCTGTAATCCCAGCTACTTGGGAGGCTGAGGCAGGAGAATCGCTTGAACCCAGGAGGCGGAGGTTGCAGTGAGCCAAGATCGTGCCACTGCACTCCATCCTGGGTGACAGAGCAAAACTCCGTCTCAAAAAAAAAAAAAAAAAAGAATTCCTTTTAATAACTGGTTTAAACCAAGCCAGCTCTCCTAAACAATTCTCAAAAAAAAAAAAAAAAAAAAAATTGTTTAGGAGAGCTGGCTTGGTTTAAACCAGTTATTAGCCAGCATTCTCCCAGCTGCCCTCCCACCCTGAACAACTGTGCTGCATGTAAGGCAGCCCAGGGAGGGTTTCACCCCCATGACCTCTCTTCTGCCTGCGGTCCTTGTGCAAAGTAGAGCAAGCAGCTGGTGAGAGTTAAGTTTGTGTTGATTCAGACCATCTCAGTGTGAGCGTGCAATCCTGAGATCAGTTTCCAGAAACTAAAAACATTTTGTGTTGCTTTAGTAATAAATGTGTTGGTTTGCTTTTTCACGCGGGAGAATGAAAGGAGAGGATAAGGACAGGGTGGATACAACAAGTAGGCTCACATGGACGAATTGCGTGGCTCCCTCTGGCCCGTGCTGGGTTGCTTCAACATTTTTTGAACATTTTAGGTGATTGGGTTGTCGCATGCTGGCCTCCATACCTTATTCACCCCCTGCTCCTTATGCTTGGTGCACATGTCTAATCTAAAGAAGAATCATGCTCTTATAAGAGCAGAAAAAGAAGAGAAATTAGGCCGGGCACGGTGGCTCATGTCTGTACTCCTAGCACTTTTGGAGGCTGAGGTTGGATGACTTCTTGAGGCCAGGAGTTCGAGACCAGCCTGGGCAACATAGGGAGACCCAATCGCTACAAAAAATTTTTAAAAATTAACCAGGCATGCCTGTGGTCCCAGCTACTTGGGAGGTTGAGGTAGTGAGGCTGCAGTGGCCATGATCACACCTGCACTCCAGCCTGGGTGACAGAGCCAGACCCTGTCTCAAAATGGAATAAAATAAAGTAGAAATGCCATGTTTCCACGCAGAGTCTTGCTTCTGCAGAACTTGACTTGTTACATCTTAAAATCCTACATTTAGGCCGGGCGCGGTGGCTCAAGCCTGTAATCCCAGCACTTTGGGAGGCCGAGACGGGCGGATCACGAGGTCAGGAGATCAAGACCATCCTGGCTAACACAGTGAAACCCCGTCTCTACTAAAAAATACAAAAAACTAGCCGGGCGAGGTGGCGGGCGCCTGTAGTCCCAGCTACTCGGGAGGCTGAGGCAGGAGAATGGCGTAAACCCGGGAGGCGGAGCTTGCAGTGAGCCGAGATCCCGCCACTGCACTCCAGCCTGGGTGACAGCCAGACTCCGTCTCAAAAAAAAAAAAAAAAAAATCCTACATTTAGAGTTGTGTAAATTTTGTATGCCTCTCACTTTCTTGTAGAGAAAAGAAAAAGACATCTTTAATAGGCATTCACCTTGAACTTAGAACCTTGAGGGGGACTGGCTTTTCACCAGGAGTAAACAGAAGCCATCCACAAGCAGGGTTTTTGTGCCAGACTTCTCTTCTCCTTCCACAGCTACAGGAGTTTTCTATAGGGAGTTTTTGTCAGAGCTAGATTTTCCAGTTCTATTTCCTGAAATGGAAATAGATCACAGATTTCCTTTTTTCATTATTGCAATTCTGTCATCTGCCATACCTTAGTTTCATTGGTGCCAAATGAGGTGAGTTGTGGCTCTTCATTGTCCAATTGTTGCTGAGTCACACCAGGTGGGTGTTTAAGAGTCCTGCCTTACAGCCTGAAACTCCAGCCGCCCAGTGCAGGCAGCATCTAGGAGCTGAGTGTTTCCGTTGGCTGATTGGTTCATTCCAGCAGAGACTGACATTCACCTGCTACAGTCCTGCCTCTGGAATAGACTGGCACTACCATGTATCAGTATATAAAAGAGAGTCTTCAAACTCTTGCCTCCTGTACCACCCAAAAATAATTTTGAAAACAGCATATCCCCTTGCACATTTTGTACATCTGCTTTATTATTTTTATTTTATTTTATTTTAAGACAGAGTCTCGGCCGGGCGCGGTGGCTCACGCCTGTAATCCCAGCACTCTGGGAGGCCGAGACGGGCGGATCACGAGGTCAGGAGATCGAGACCATCCTGGCTAACACGGTGAAACCCCGTCTCTACTAAAAAGAAGTACAAAAAACTAGCCGGGCGCGGTGGCAGGCGCCTGTAGTCCCAGCTACTCGGGAGGCTGAGGCGGGAGAATGGCGTAAACCCGGGAGGCGGAGCTTGCAGTGAGCGGAGATCCGGCCACTGTACTCCAGCCTGGGCGACAGAGCGAGACTCCGTCTCAAAAAAAAAAAAAAAAAAAAAAAGACAGAGTCTCGCCCAGGCTAGAGTGCAGTGGCGCAATCTTGGCTCACTGCAACTTCTGCTTCCCGGATTCAAGCGATTCTCCTGCCTCAACCTCCCAAGTAGCTAGGATCGCCACTCCCAGCTAATTTTTATATTTTTAGTAGAGACGTGGTTTCACCATGTTGGCCAAGCTGGTCTCCAGTTCCTGACCTCAGGTGATCCATCCATCTTGGCCTCCAAAGTGCTGGGATTACAGGTGTGAGACACCGCACCCAGCCTGTACATCTGCTTTGAATGTTTTTGTTTGAGGCCGGGTGCAGTGGCTTACGCCTGTAATCCCAGCACTTTGGGAGACTGAGGTGGGCAGATCACAAGGTCAGGAGTTCAAGACCAGCCTGGCCAACATGGTGAAAGTCCATCTCTACTAAAAAATACAAAAGTTAGCTGGGCATGGTGGCAGGCACCTGTAGTCCCAGCTACTCAGGAGGCTGAGGCAGAAGAATCGCTTGAACCCAGGAGGTGGAGGTTGCAATGAGCTGAGATCGTGCCATTGCACTCCAGCCTGGGCAACAGAGTGAGACTCCGTCTCAAAAAAAAAAAAAGTTTTTGTTTGTTGGTCTTGGTTTGGGTTCTGGTTTTGGTCAAAATCTTAGAGCTGCAGATTTGACTCATTTAATTCATGGAAAAGGCTTTCTATATGACCATATTGGCTGTGCCAGTCCTCATCAAATCAGTCAGCCTAATCATTCTGACTTTCTGTCAAATAAAATCCCACTTCATCTGTTAACTTTCTAAAAAGTGTTAATACTCTTCCCTCTCATGGCTTCTGAGTGTTTTAATGTTTCTCTTTTTTTCTTTTTCTTCTTCTTTTTTTTTTTTTGAGGTGGAGTATTGCTCTGTTGCCCAGGCTGGAGTTCAGCGGCGCAATCTCGGCTCACTGCAAGCTCTGCCTCCCAGGTTCACGCCATTCTCCTGCCTCAGCCTCCCGAGTAGCTGGGACTACAGGCGCCGGCCACCATGCCCGGCTAATTTTTTATTTTTGTATTTTTAGTAGAGACGGGGGTTCACCATGTTAGCCAGGATGGTCTCAATCTCCTGACCTTGTGATCCGCCCGCCTCGGCCTCCCTAAGTTCTGGGATTACAGGCATGAGCCCCTGTGCCCGGCTGAGTGTTAATATTTCTAAGATGAGTACTAGGCAGTTAAGCAAGGAGGTGAGGAGACTTGGAGATTGCTGTGGAGTCGGTCAGTCGTGAGAACTCGCTTTCGCTTTCTGCATTGTTCTTCTAAGACTCCCTTGGGATTCTCCCATTGTCTTTGTGTGTGGTACTCCAGGCGCCTTTGTACTCTGGGCATTTTATCAGGGTAATTTGGAATAAGTCAAGTGCCCATGTTTCGACTCACTACTTCCCTCTAGAGGTGTATTCTATTAGAATCTGTTCTCTGAAAAGTACCGATTCTAAGCTCCACCAACCAACTGAATGGACCTCAGTGGGCTAAGGGCATTCCAGGTAAACGCGAAAAACTAATTCAGGCCATGATGGGAAGGGAGGGACATGCCTAATTATACCCTCCTCTCTGCAATTCAGGCACAAGCAACCAGCATTAACATTAAAACAGATTTTTTTTTTTTTTTTTTTTTTTTTTTGAGACAGTCTCACTCTGTCACCCAGGCTGGAGTGCAGTGGCGCCATCTTGGTTCACTGCAACCTCTACCTCCTGGGTTCAAACGAGTCTCCTGCTTCAGCCTCCCAAATAGTTGGGATTACAGGAGCCCACCTCGGCCTCCCAAAGTCCTGGGATTACAGGCGTGAGCCACCACGCCTGGCCTGACACTCCTTTTTATTGATTCCAGGTCTCTAGATAATAACCCTTTCAACCCCAGTTGCCAATCAGAAAATTTTTGAGTCCAACTATGATCTGGAAACCCCCACCTTCAAGCTGTCCCACCTTACTGGGCTGAACCAATGTACACCTTACAGGTATTGACTGATGTCTTCTTGTCACTTCTGTCTCCCTAAATGTATAAATCAAGCTATAACCCAACCACCTTGGGCTCGTATTCTCAGGACCTCCTGGGACTGTATCATGGGCCTTGGTCACTTATATCTGGCTTACAATAAACCTCTTTAAATATTTTACAGAATTCGACTCTTTTCATTGACACCATCAAGCCTCTATTGTCTAGATTCTTAGAGCAGTGGTTATTTCTGCAGGTATTAACCTCCTCTTAACCGGGTTCTATTGATGTTTGTAAGCTACTTTTACAAGAAGGTTACACTTGGCAGTCTGTCCCTGAATGTGGGTGATCCATCCTACCCAAAAAAGCTAGATGTGAAAGGAAATAAATGTACTATGTTAACCCACAAGGAAATCAAAGACACAAGAAAAATGTTTTAAAAAATATATATTGGGCCGGACACAGTGGCTCACACCTGTAATCCCAACATTTCGGAGGCCAAGGTGGGAGGATCACTTGAGGTCAGAAGTTCGAGACCATCCTGGCCAACATGGTGGAAACCCCATCTCCACTAAAAATATAAAACTTAGCTGGGTGTGGTGGCGGGCGCCTGTAATCCCAGCTACTCGGGAGACTGAGGCAGGAGAATCACTTGAAGCCAGGAGGTAGAGGTTGTAGTGAACCAAGATCACACCACTGCACTCCAGCCTGGGCAACAAGAACAAAACTCCATCTCAAAAAAAAAAAAAAAAAAAAAAAAATTGGGACAGGTGGTGAATTACATCTGTAATTCAAGGTGAGGAGGCCAAGATGGGAGGATCACTTGAGCCCAGGAGTTCAAGACCAGCCTGTGCAACATAGCAAAACCCTATCTTTACCTATATGCAATATATATATTTAAATACATATAGACAAGATATGCAGTGAACACATTTCCATCGATTCCTGTCTTAGGTGCTGGTCTAGGGAAGTTTAAGATAAATAAGACATGATTGCTAACACCTATTTTTTTTTTTCTTCTACTTGCTTTAGGTTTAATTTGTTCTTTTCTGATATCTTAAGTTGGAAGCTGAAGTCACTGATTTGAGACCTTTCTTTTCTAATATAGGTATTTCCTTCTAAGTACTGCTGTGGCTGCATCCTACAAATTTTAATATGTTGTGCTTTCTCATCATTCAAAATACTTTCTAATTTCCTTTTTGATTTCTTCTTTGACATATCACATGAATCATGTACAGTTGTGTTATTTAATTTCCAAATATTTAGGTATTTTCCAAATACTTTTTTTTTTTTTTTTTTAAAGAGATTGGAGCTTGCTATGTTGCCCAGGCTGGTCTTGAACTCCTGGCCTCAAGCAATCCTCCCACCTCAGCCTCCCTAGTAGCAGGAACTACAGGTGCGTACCTGTCATTTTTTTCCAATTTAATTGCACTGTGGTCAAAGTACATACTTTGTATGAGTTGAATCCTTTGAAAGTGATCGAGACTTGTTTTATGGGTGGAATATGTTCTGAGTGCACTTGAAAAGAATGTGTATTCTGCTGTTATTGGGTGGAGTATTTTGTAAATGTCCGTGTGTTCAAGTTGGGTGTTTTTTTGTTTGTTTGTTTTTTTAGACAAGATCTCATTCTGTTGCTCAGGCTAGAGTGTGTGGTGTGACCATATCTCACTGCAACCTTGAATTTGTGGGCTCAAACAGTCCTCCTGCCTTACCCTCCCGAGTACCTGGGACTACAGGTGTGAGCCACTATACTCGGCTAATTTTTTTTTTTTTTTTTTTTTGAGATCGAGTTTCGCTCTTGTTGCCCAGGCTGGAGTGCAATGGCATGATCTCAGCTCACCGCAACCTCTACCTCCCAGGTTCAAGCAATTCTTGAGTAGCTGGGATTACAGGCTTGCACCACCACACCTGGCTAATTTTGTATTTTCAGTAGAGACGAGGTTTCTCCATGTTGGTCAGGCTGGTCTCAAACTCCCGACCTCAGGTGATCCGCCTGCCTCAACCTCCCAAAGTCCTGGGATTACAGGTGTGAGCCACTGTGCCTGGCCACTTGGCTAATTTTGCTATATTTTCTAGAGACAGGATCTTACTTTGTTTCCCAGGCTGGTCTCAAACTTCTGACTTCAAGCAATCCTTCCGCCTCAGCCTCCCAAAGTGCTGGGATTACAGGTGAGAGCCACCATACCTGGCCTAGTTTTAGAATCTTAAACAGTATACTTTCATTTCTATCCTCCCAGCCTTTGAGCTATGCTTCTCATGCATTTTACTGTTACACATATTATATAATCCCACAGTGTATTGTTTTATTTTTGCTTTAAATAGTCACTTATCTTTTAAAGATACTTAAATAGACTGGAAATAGTAGCTCATGCCTGTAATCCCAACACTTTGGGAGGCCAAGGTGGGTGGATCACCTGAGATCAGGAGTTCAAGACCAGCCTGGCCAACATGGTGAAACCCCATCTCTACTAAAAATGCAAAAATTAGCTGGGCATGGTGGCGGGTGCCTGTAATCCCAGCTACTTGGGAGTCTGAGGCAGGAGGGCAGGATAATTGCTTGAACCCAGGAGGCGGAGGTTACAGTGAGCTGAGATTGCACCATTGCATTCTAGCCTGGGCAGCAAGAGCAAAACTCCATCTCAAAAAAAAAAGATGCTTGGCCGGGCGTGGTGGCTCATGCCTGTAATCCCAGCACTTTGGGAGGCCGAGGCGGGCGGATCACAAGGTCAGGAGATCGAGACCACGGTGAAACCCCGTCTCTACTAAAAATACAAAAAAATTAGCTGGGCGCGGTTGTGGGCGCCTGTAGTCCCAGCTACTCGGGAGGCTGAGGCAGGAGAATGGCGTGAACCCGGGAGGCGGAGCTTGCAGTGAGCCGAGATCACGCCACTGCACTCCAGCCTGGGCGACAAAGCAAGACTCCGTCTCAAAAAAAAGATGCTTAAATAATAAGAAAAAGGTCCTTCATTTATCCACAAAGTTAGCATTTCTGGCATTCATTTCTTTGTATAGACTCAGTTTTTATCGAGTATCATTTTCCTTGCACCTGAAAGACTCTCTTTAACATCTCTTGTAAATGCAAATCTGACCTGCAGGTGATAAATTCTTTTTCACCTTTTGTATGTCTGAAAAAAATCTCTTAATTTGCTTTTCTTTTAGAAGATATTTTTCTGGGAATAGAATTCTGGATTGACAATTTCTGATGGGACATCCCCAGTCATTCTTAATTGTTTTTTTTGAGACAGAGTCTCACTTTATAGCCCAGGCTGGAGGTGCAGTGGGGCGATCTCGGCTCACTGCAACCCCTGCTGCCCGAGTTCAAGCGATTCTCCTGCCTCAGCCTCCTGTGTAGCTGGGATTACAGGTGCCTGCCACTGCACCCGGCTAATTTTTGTGTTTTCAGTAGAGACGGGGTTTCACTATGTTGGCCAGGCTGGTCTTGAACTCCTGACTTTGTGATTCACCTGCCTCGGCTGCCAAAAGTGCTAGGATTACAGGCATGAGCCACTGCACCCAGCCTATTTTCTTTTTTTGTTTTGTTTTGTTTTGTTTTGTTTTTTTGAGATGGAATCTCGCTCTGTCGCCCAGGCTGGAGTGCAGTGGCCGGATCTCAGCTCACTGCAAGCTCCGCCTCCCGGGTTTACGCCATTCTCCTGCCTCAGCCTCCCGAGTAGCTGGGACTACAGGCGCCTGCCACCTCGCCCAGCTAGTTTCTTGTATTTTTTTAGTAGAGACAGGGTTTCACCTTGTTAGCCAGGATGATCTCGATCTCCTGACCTCGTGATCCGCCCGTCTCGGCCTCCCAAAGTGCTGGGATTACAGGCTTGAGCCACCGCGCCCGTCCTATTTTCTTTTTTTTAATTCATCACCTATATTTTGGGCCGGGCGTGGTGGCTCACGCCTGTAATCCCAGCACTTTGAGAAGCTGAGGTGGGTGGATCACCTGAGGTCAGGAGTTCGAGACCAGCCTGGCCAACCTGGTGAAACTCCATCTCTACTAAAAATACAAAAATTAGCCAGGTATGGTGGCTTACACCTGTAATCCCAGATCCTCAGAAGGCTGAGGCAGAAGAGTCGCTTGAACCTGAGAGACAGAGATTACAGTGAGCCGAGATCATGCCATTGCACTCCACCTAGGACGACAGAACAAAACACAGTCTCAAAAAAACAAAATAAAACAAAAAAGTCACCTGTGTTTCACTCAGGAACCCAGTCATTCTTTTTTTTTTTTTTTCTCCCAAGGCGGAGTCTCACTCTGTTGCCCAGGCTGGAGTGCAGTGGCTCAATTTCATCTCACTGCAGGCTCCACCTCCCGGGTTCACGCCATTCTCCTGCCTCAGCCTCCCAAGTAACTGGGACTACAGGTGCCCGCCACCATGCCTGGCTAATTTTTTTTTTTTTTTTTTAGTAGAGACGTGGTTTCACCATGTTAGCCAGGATAGTCTCAATCTCCTGACCTTGTGATCCACCCACCTCGGCCTCCCAAAGTTCTGGGATTACAGGAGTGAGCCACTGCACCTGGTCATTCTTTTATTTTCATTATTTTATTTTATTTTTATTTATCTTTTTATTTTTTTGAGATGGAGTCTCGCTCTGTCGCCGTCTGGAGTGTAGGGCAGTGGTGCGATCTCAGCTCACTGCAACCTCCACCTCCCAGGTTCAAGTGATTCGCCTGCCTCAGCCTCCTGAGTAGCTGGAACTACAGGCATGAGCCACCACGCCCAGCTAGTTTTTGTATTTTTAGTAGAGACAGGGTTTCACCATGTTGGCCAGGATGGTCTCGATCTCCTGACCTCTTGATCCACTCACCTCAACTTCCCAAAGTGCTGGGATTATAGGCATGAGCCACCGCGCCTGGCTGGAACCCATTCTTTTTTTTTTTTTTTTTTTTTGGAGACGGAATCTCGCTCTGTCACCCAGGCTGGAGTGCAGTGGCCGGATCTCAGCTCACTGCAAGCTCCGCCTCCCGGGTTTACACCATTCTCCTGCCTCAGCCTCCCGAGTAGCTGGGACTACAGGCGCCCGCCACCTCGCCCAGCTAGGTTTTTGTATTTTTTTAGTAGAGACGAGGTTTCACCATGTTAGCCAGGATGGTCTCGATCTCCTGACCTCGTGATCCGCCCGTCTCGGCCTCCCAAAGTGCTAGGATTACAGGCTTGAGCCACCGTGCCCAGCTAGAACCCAGTCATTCTTATCTGTACGTAATGGGTCTTGTTTTCTCTGTCTGCTTTTAAGATTTCCTCTTTATCACTGGTGTTCCGAAATTTAGTTGTGATGTGTCAGAGTTAGTTTTTTTGATGTTTCTTGTACTAAGGGTTTGTTGAGCGCCTTAGATATGTAGATCTGTGGCTTTCAATAAATGTGGAGAAAAATTTGGCCATTATTTCTTTAAATTATGTTTTCAGCCCCCTCCCCATGGACTCCAGCTATGGGTGTTAACCTGTTTGGGTCATCCCATCGCTCACCAATGCTCTGTTTTGTTTCCTCTGTGTTTTATTTTAGGAAGTTTCTATCGCTGTGTCTTCAAGTTTATTAATCTTTTCTTCTGCAGTGTCTGATCTGTTAAAATCATTTTTCATCTGAGACATTGTAGTTTGAGGTGGGGCTTTTTAATCTGCAGAGTCTCTACATGACATACTTGATCTTTCCTTTACTTTCTTGTACATAGGAAGTACAATTATGATCATTTTGAATGTCCCTGTGTCCTAAGTCTATCATTTCTGCTCAGTCTCTATTGATTTCTGTCCTCATTATGGGTCTTTTCCTGCTTCTTTGTAGTTCCTATTCATTTTTTTACTGGAGTTCACCCTCTTGGGTGCTGGTTATTAGTGTATTCCTATGAGTATTCTTGAGCTTTATCTTGGAGTAGTTTGACCCTTGCAGGGCTTGCTTTGTTGGGCGGAACAAGGACAGCATTTAGCCGAGGGCTGGCTTTGCCTCATTGTAGAGGCAAAATCCTCTGAGCGCTCTTTCTAAACCTCCCTGTATTCTGAGGTTTTCCACTCTGGCTGACGGGAACGGGACTATTCCCAGCCCTGTGATCCTTTGGGATGGTTCTTTTCCATGCTCAGGTAGGTTCCTCCCACCCATGCGCTGTGACTCCCTGGGGACCCTTGGGGGAGCTCACCCTCTGTGCAGCTCCCTCCTCTCCAGTGCTCTGTCTTGCACACTCCAGCTGCCCTGGCCTGGCCTCCCCAGCCTCCCAGCCCCATCTCTTGAACATCAGGAGGCTGCTGGGTTCCACCTGGCTTCTCCGCTCTGCACCTAGACTGGAAGCTCCAGGCAGGAAGCTGGGGCAATGGGAGGCGCTCCTGGCTTCATTTGTACACATTTCTCAGAAATCAGTGTCCTTAGCCTGTTGTCCAATGGCTGGGAAAGATTGTTTTCTATGTTTTGTCTGCACTTGTAGTTATAGGCAGGAAGGTGACTTGGTCCCATCTTGGCTGGAAGCCCTTGAACTCATAACTCAGTTCTGTGGTAGGAGGAAGTGCATTAAACTAAAAAACAGTAATCTAAATAAGGGATTTCTCTTATGCCTGTAGATAGGAGGCCAAAACATCACTATCTCTTCCATCTGGCCAGACTTTCTGTGCCTAAAAACAGGGTTCACATTCATTAAAGGATTGATTGATTTATTTTTGAGACAGGGTCTCACTCTGTCACCCAGGCTGCAGCCTCCACTTCCCAGGCTCAGGTGATTCTCCCACCTCAGCCTCCCGCATAGCTGGGACTACAGGTACGTACCACCATGCCCGGCTAATTTTTGATTTTTTTGTAGAGACAGAGTCACATTGTGTTGGCTATGATGGTCTCAAACTTTGGGCTCAAAAGACCTGCCTTGGCCTCTCAAAAGTGCTGGGATTACAGACATGAACCACTACTCCTGGCCAAAGGATTTTTATTTCCTTAGGGTTTTTGGCTGTGGACTGGCTCTTCTTTAGTATTAAAATGACCTAGTTGGATGACTCACAATCATTTTGTAGATAATAATAATAATAAAATAGCTAATAGCTCCATGTACTGTCCTAAGAGCTTTATATATTCTCTAATTTAGTCTTTAACCCATTCAATGAAGTACTAACCCCATTTTGCACATAAGGATAGTGAAGCACAGAGAGCTGAAGTAACTTAGCCAAGACTACACAGCTAATAAGTGATGGCCAGGATTGGAATTTGGGGTCTGGCTCCAGAGACTGTACGTTTAATCAACATGCAAAACTGCTTCTGGACAAGTTCTGTTTATCTAGTGAGAGGGCAACAGATACAGGCTCCTTCAGCTTTCAGAACAAGCCTTAGGACCCCATCTCAACCATCTTGCTTTCTCTCCATATCGTCTTTTTTTTTTTTTTTTTTTTTTGAGACAGGGTCTCACTCTGTCACCCAGGCTGGACTGCAGTGGCACAGTGATGGCTCACTGCAGCCTCGACCACCCACGCTCAAGTGATCCTCCCACCTCTCAGCCTCCTGAGTAGCTGGGACTACAGCATGCACCACAGTGCCTGGCTGATTTTTTTTTACTTTTTGTAGAGGCTGGTTTCTCCACATTGCCCAGGCTGGTCTCAGACTCCTGGGCTCAGGCAGCCGGCCCACCTCCATCTCCCAAAGTACTGGGATTACAGGTGTGAGACACTGCGCTCGGCCTTCTTTTTCAATAATTGTTTTATTTACGTGTGTATGTGTGTATGTCTGGGTCATACATGCTTATGGTTCAGTTTCGCAAGATTTAAGAGGATGGTGAAAACACGTCTCTCATCTGCCTTTCGTCTCTCAAAGCCCCAAGTGCCCTCCCTGCCGCACACCCTCTCTTCAATTTGATTGTCTTTCCGGAGGCCGTCTTCACAAATACAAGCTAGGAATAAATAGCAGCACACAATCCCCTCTCTTCTATACTTTGTCTTTTAACAAGTTGATTTTATGTTTTGTTTTGTTTTTTTTTTTAAATGGAATTTCACTCTTGTTGCCCAGGCTGGAATGCAATGGTGCGATCTTGGCTCACTGCAACCTCCGCCTCCTGGGTTCAAGTGATTCTCCTGCCTCAGCCTCCCAAGTAGTTGGGATTACAGGCGCCTGCTACCATGCCCGGCTAATTTTTCTATTTTTAGTAGAGACGGGGTTTCACCATGTTGGCCAGGCTGGTCTTGAACTCCTGACCTCAGATGATCTGCCTGCCTTGGCCTCCCAAAGTGTTGGGATTATAACCGTGAGCCACCACATCCAGCTTTGTGTTTGTATTTTTAAAATAATGGTTGTGGGGCCATGCACGGTGGCTCACGCCTGTAATCCCAGTACTTTGGGAGGCAAAGGTGGGTGGATCACTTGAGGTCAGGAGTTTGAGACCAACCTGGCCAACACGGTGAAACCCTGTCTCTACTAAAAATACAAACATTAGGCAGGCATGGTGGTGGGCGCCTGTAATCCCAGCTACTCGGGAGACTGAAGCAGGAGAATTCGCTTGAACCCGGGAGGTGGAGGTTGCGTTGAGCCGAGAGCCACCCACTGTACTCCAGCCTGGATGACAGAGCAAGACTCCGTCTCAATCAATCAACCAATCAATCAATCAGTAAAGGTTGTGAACACTATGAGAGGGTCACCGCAGTGAGGGATGACAGTAGCCAGTGCCTTTATCTGTTAGTAAACTAAGAAACAAATGACCAAAGATTAATTCCTTTTTATTTATGACCTTTTACACAGTTCAGTCTACAGACTTAATCTGTGCCTAGTCCTAGGGGCAGAAAGATCTGTGACTTGGTCCCTGCCCCGAGGCAGCTCATCTTCTGGAGGTAGACGCAGCAGAAGTAGCTGCTGTGATATGGCGTGGGCTCTGTTGGAGAAAACTGGATCTTGAAACAAGGAAAAATGTTTCTAGAATGCTCTTAGGACGTGCTGCCAAGGACTGTTGATGGTGTTGCACTTGATGGTGAATGCCTTCTGGAAGCAACCCGGGTGGAGGACACAGAGTTACTTTTGCTAAGGAGCCAGCTCAGAGTGGATTCTGTAAGCTGAGCCTCATCTGGAGCTTGAGTCTGCACCTCCCTGCAGAATTGCCGGGCTTCATGCAGGCAATCAGCTGCCTGTGATTGGAGGGCTGGTGCTGGTGGGGATAATGAACTTGGTAGTGTCGGCAGAGGTGATTGGCCGGGCTCTGCTGCAGTGAGAATGCAGACTGGATGCTCGGGTCCTCGGCTTGGGTGATGAGCGAGGACAGCTGAATAACTGGGAGCTCGAAGTTGCTTGCTGCCTCTGGGAGTGGTCTGCTTGGCTGTCGCGTTTTCCTTTTTTTTGTTGTTGTTTTTTAAAAAAGCCAAACGTTTGCTCACCATCACCTGCAGAAGTGAGTTTTTATTGAAGAAGCTCCAGCTGCTTTCTCCTTATTGCCGGCAGCCCGGCAAGGCTCCCTTACAGTGAGCTACTTCTCAGGCCGGGCACGACAGCAGTGCTAGCACATTTGAAAAAGCAGGAAACCGCCCCTGCATGCAGAGCTTCCAGCCTGAGAACTCCCAGGCCAGTCTTCCCAGCAGCTGTGTAGCCAGAGAGCCTTGGTATTGTGGTCACATCCCTCAAAAGTGAACAGTCACCATCGGAGGCGTTTGGAGGAGACTGTGATGTTGCAGATGCTGTGGCATTTCCTAGCTAGCTTTTTCCCCAGGGCTGGGTGCCAAGGCTCCAGAGAGGGGGACGATCATGAAGTCAGAGGCACCCCAGCCCCTGCCCGGACAGACCAGATGGCAAGCTTTTTGGGGAAACAGGACGGAAGGGCTGAGGCCACGGAAAAGAGACCCACCATTTTGCTGGTGGTTGGACCTGCAGAGCAGTTTCCTAAGGTAATGTTGGCCTCAAGAGGACCTCCTAGTTTAGGGCCTGGTCTGGGATCATTTTCCTGGGGAAAAAAACGAGTGTGGGGAGGAAGGGAGAACTCATAACGTTAGTTTGGGGTTCAGGGAGAAGTGGTAGGCAATGAGGAAGCCCACAAATTCAATCTAAAATCTTTCTGTGGCCCCTGTGAAAGCTGCATTACCCACTGCAATCACCCCAGTGTGGCTGTTGAGGGAAGGAAGGTTGTGATAGATTTGCCTTAGGATTTGTTAGTTTGGCTGAAGAAGGCCATTTGAAAGTGAGGGGCAGACTGTGAAAGTGTGCCTTAGCTTATCTGAACAGCTCAGGAAGGGCGAAGCTAAAGGGGCGAGAGTGTGCCTCGACCTTGGAACCCAGTTGCTTGGAGCTGTGGGGGTGGTCTTGGCATCCTGAAGGTCACAGTCCCCTTGCCTGGGTCCGACCCATCTCTCCTTTGGGTCTGGGAGGAAGAGTGAAGGCGTGAGACTGGGTCCGAGGAGAGGCTGGAGTCATGAGGCGCAGAGGCTGGTGCCCCTCTGGAAATGACTGCGGCCGCTGCATGTCTGCCAACTCTGGGGTCTTTCATCCCTCCTGAGCCCAGAGCCTGAGTTACCATCCTCACAAGAGCCAAGGTAAGTGGTAGTATCCCCATTTCGTAGATGAGGAAACTGAGGGGCAGAACGGTTACATTATTTGCCCAGGGTTAAACAACTAAAGAGAGGTGGAGCTGAGATTTCACCCCCAAATCCTTGTCCTGTGCTGCCTGGTTGTCTCCTTAGGAAAGCGGTTTTTAACGAGACTAATGGAGTGCTCAGTATTAGAAAGGAACTCGCCATTTGGCTCAGATTTCTCCTCCCTGCCTAAGGAGTGACCTTGTTCACCTCCTGAGCTTTGGTTATTTTGAATCTTTTTACTCAGGATAAAAATCAGAGAAGAAAAGGAGATTCTGCCCTGTTTGGCACATTGTAGATACCACAGAAATGTTAAGTTGAATTGCTGCATTTAAGAAATAAAAGTTCATTTTGCCTTTGCTACTAGAGACTTTTGATGTAATAACACTTGCAGTCGTGTGGGCACTGGGGAGAAGTCTTAGTCTTTGATGGGTTCCTTCTGAGCAAAGCAGCGGGTCTCTCAGAGTCTGTTATGCCTGTGATGTGCGTGCTTAATATGCAAAGAGAGGGTGTCACTTTTTACCTTTTGATTGTTTTAGGCAAGATTGGAATGGCTGTGGCACTAGCTTTGTGAGGAACTTTTATCTGTAGACCTGCTTGCCTTATTACTACCTCGAATGGCTGGCTGCCTTTTAAAATCACCTATTTTTGTCTTTAGCAATTAGCTGCTCTATTTTTCAGCATCATACAATACCCCCTTGCCAGCTCTCCCTCCAGGGACTGCCTCAGGGTAGGACTGTCTGTTCTGAGCAGCTTAGTTCCTGGCCTGCAGAATCAAGAGACCCACACCTTTTACTGGCTGATCCCCACGGAGAGACAGTTCAGCTGGCTGCAAATGGGGGGAGCCCCAAGTGGGATATGGAGCAGCTGGTTGGGTTTGAAGCCAGAGAGAAAGCACATCTGGAAAGGATAGACTCTCAAAGCAGATAGATCAAGAACTGGAGCAACAGGAGCATGGATGCGGCCCGCCTCCTTTTCCAGAGCAGTGCTCTGAAGGTGTTTGGGGTTTGTGATCACTGGCTAATTGGGGCTGGCCTCACCAAATCACAAAAAGGACCCCCAGAATGTTTTGGAAACGTTTTTGAAAAGTTTACTTTAGGCCAGGCGCAGTGGCTCATGCCTGTAATCCCAACACTTTGGGAGTCTGAGGTGGACAGATCACGAGGTTAGGAGTTCGAAACCAGCCTCGAGACAGTGAAACCCTGTCTCTACTCAAAATACAAAAACTAGCTGGGTGCCGGGCGCGGTGGCTCAAGCCTGTAATCCCAGCACTTTGGGAGGCCGAGACGGGCGGATCACGAGGTCAGGAGTTCGAGACCATCCTGGCTAACACGGTGAAACCCCGTCTCTACTAAAAAATACAAAAAACTAGCCGGGCGCGGTGGCGGGCGCCTGTGGTCCCAGCTACTCGGGAGGCTGAGGCAGGAGAATGGCGTGAACCCGGGAGGCGGAGCTTGCAGTGAGCTGAGATCCGGCCACTGCGCTCCAGCCTGGGCGGCAGAGCGAGACTCCGTCTCAAAAAAAAAAAAAAAAAAAAAAAAAACTAGCTGGGCGTGGTGGCGGGTGCCTGTAGTCCTAGCTACTCGGGAGGCTGAGACAGGAGAATCGCTTGAATCCAGGAGGCGGAGGTTGCAGTGAGCCAAGATTGCGCCGCTGCACTCCAGCCTGGGTGACAGAGCGAGATTCTGTTTCAAAAAAAAGAAAAAGAAAAGTTCACCTGGATTCTCGGGCTTCTCAGCATCCCAGAAGCACTACTTTGTTTTGCTCTCACTTCCCCTGTTTAAATATGTCTGCTAGTGAGTGAGGTTCCTGCAAGATTTTATTCTAGGAACTGTTCCAGTTTTTCCCTTTATCTTTGTCTTACAGTTAATCTTCAGTTGGAGAAGAAAGCCATTACTCTGGAGTGGGAGGTGCCCTCAGCGGCATGCAAGCTTTCAAATCCTGAGGGGCTGTCTTCTCGGAAGCACAGAGAATTTTGCTCATTGTGTGTGTGACTGCCAAGTGTAGGCAGGTTTCATTGGAAACCGGCTACACTAGGCTGTCATGGCAACCTGATCATCAAATGACACTGTGGCCACAGCCGCCAATGAGGTTTGAGAGCCTTAAGGGTGGGTGGGGCTTGAACGGCTGGATGCTGGCAAAGCTCCCTCACATGTTAATATTTCTGGCTAAGTCTGAGTCATTGCAGAGGAGGGAGAGGAACTTTCTGACCTAATGCTACACTCCCAGAGGCACTGTACCTGCCCTGTTCTTATTCATGGTATTCCGGCCCTTACCTGAAGCACCTCCTTTCTTCGGGCATGTAACATAGTGGTAGAACAAGGAAAACTTTTGGTGGCATTGGCAGATTTGCTGTGAGAAGATGCTCAGGAGAGGAACTGCTACTTTGTAGATTAATTGCAATCTGAATCCTAAGGGTCCTAGTGTTGCTGTCACTGTTTCCGAATACTAGTCATAGGAATGGATGTCGGAGGAGCTGAAACCGATGAGGGTCTGTGCCACACAGAATAATAAAAAGCAGTGAGGCATCACATACAATGCGCGTTGTGCCCAGATCTTGGAGTGCCAAGCAGGCCGGTGTGAAGCATCAGGGCTAAAACCCGAGGCCTGCTTTAGTTCCTCCATAATCTAGTTCTCATAGAGGCGTTCAGAAGCTGTGACACAAACACCATTTTTGGTTGTATTTAACTAGGGCTCAACTTGCTCAAGTTACACCTTTCCCACACACCTGCCGCCTTCCAGTATGAGGTATCACCTACTGTCATTCCCAGTGTCCGGCTTACCAGCATCCTTTGGGAACTGAATACTAAAATCTGTTTTGGGTGCTGTTTGAAGTGGATATTGTAACAAGAACCCTGGGTGCAAGGCCCTGCCCTGCCATTGACAGGCTTTGGGAATTGGGCAAATCAGGTCACCTCTCCCAGGCCTGTTTGCTTAACTCGGAGATTAAGGGATGATCCCAGAGCCCCTCTAGGCCCCCACAGTCTGCAATTCCAGGACTAGAGCAGTTGTCCTGGGCACTAGCACCTAGAGATTGTCTTATTTGGGTAGAATTCTCCATTTTTATATGAAAATGGAGTCCTGAGTTACCTGTGAAACTCAGTAAGATGGATGATTTTTTTTTTTTTTTTTTGAGACGGAGTCTCGCTGTGTCACCCAGGCTGGAGTGCAGTGGCCGGATCTCAGCTCACTGCAAGCTCTGCCTCCCGGGTTTTTACGCCATTCTCCTGCCTCAGCCTCCCGAGTAGCCGGGACTACAGGCGCCCGCCACCTCGCCCGGCTAGTTTTTTGTATTTTTTAGTAGAGACGGGGTTTCACCGTGTTAGCCAGGATGGTCTCGAACTCCTGACCTCGTGATCCGCCCGTCTCGGCCTCCCAAAGTGCTGGGATTACAGGCTTGAGCCACCGCGCCCGGCCTAAGATGGATGATTTAAATAAGCAAACGCCAATTAAGTTTATCCAATGAAGACATTCCATGGGACTCAGTCACAGCAGCAAATAAGTTAGAACCCTTTTAAAAATTAGCCGGGTATGCTGGTGGGCACTTGTAGTCCCAGCTACTCAGGAGGCTGAGGCAGAAGAATCGCTTGAACCCAGGAGGTGGAGGTTGTAGTGAGCCACGATCACGCCACTGCACTCCAGCCTGGGTGACAGAGCAAGACTCCATCTTAGGAAAGAAAAAAGAAGAACACAGGTTTCACTTTTATTTAGTATCATTTTCAAATCTTTTCTCAGATTTCTTTTGTTAGATACATTATAAAACCCAATGGTACAGTAATATGTGCCATAATTATTTTTAAAATATACTTTATTAGAAAATGAAATCTTCAATTGAATTTATTCGTCAAAATATTTGCTTTTTTGTATTAGAATGACTGCAGTCATCACTAAAATGAGATACTCAACAGATCTGTGTAATTTAGTTTCAGAAGCAAACAATAATTTAACAAAGGAAGACCAGCATTTTTTTTGTAATAGGGCAACATCTCATTTTATAAAATAGAATGAGCATTCCTAAAGACCAGCATTTTAAGGTTCAGCTCTTTTGTTTATAAATGTGAACCTCCTTTAAAATAAAATAATAGAGGCTAGGCGCAGTGGCTCATACTTGTAATCCTAGCACTTTGGGAGGCCGAGGCAGGCAGATCACTTGAGGCCAGGAGTTGGAGACCAGCCTGGCCAACATGGTAAAACCCAGTCTCTACTAAAAATACAAAAATTAGGCTGGGCGCAGTGGCTCAAGCCTGTGATCCCAGCACTTTGGGAGGCCGAGATGGGCAGATCACGAGGTCAGGAGATCGAGACCATCCTGGCTAACACTGTGAAACCCCGTCTCTACTAAAAAATACAAAAAACTAGCTGGGCGAGGTGGCGGGTGCTATAGTCCCAGCTACTCAGGAGGCTGAGGCAGGAGAATGGCGGGAACCCAGGAGGCGGAGCTTGCAGTGAGCTGAGATCCAGCCACTGCACTCCAGCCTAGGCGACAGAGCGAGACTCCGTCTCAAAAAAAAAATCAGCCAGGTGTGGTGGTGAGTGCCTGTAATCCCAACTACTTGAGCGGCTGAGGCACAAGAATCGCTTGAACCTGGGAGGCAGAGGTTGCAGTAAGCCAAGATCATGTCACCACACTCCATCCTGGGTGACAGAGTGAGAGTCTGTCTCAAAAATAATAATAATAATAATGATACATTATCTTGTTCATTGGAGTATAATGCCCTGACAACTCTATTTGCAGATGCTCAGAAAAATAGGCCTTCATCAAGTATGGTTATGAGTTTGTTTATTGGGGTGTTAGAGGCCCCCTGAGCTAATTCACTCATTGGAAGCTATTCATGAAGCACCTTATTTGATCAAGGCAAAAGGTTAGTTCCAGACAAGGAGGTTCAAGGGTTTGAAGCAAGAGCCTTCTACCTTCAAGGACCCTGGTGGTAGAGATAAGATACGTGTTAAAATAACCCAAGGCAGAACATTCTGGATTGGGCAGCTTAAGAGACAGCTGAGTGTCATGGATTTAGTGGCAGCTGAGCAGGAATCTGCCTGGATAATCCAGTGTGACCTCATAGGATCCGTCGCTAGGGTAGCCCAAGACCTGTTCTCACAGACTCGTTATCAGATCTTCATTAGAAGGGCCCAAATGTCATATCACTTGTCATGATCTCTGCTTCATAATGTTGTGTGTTAGTATCAACATCTTGTAATACCCTCTTTACAAGTTAACAACAAGCTTTTTAGTGCATTAAGAAGTCCTTTTACTTCTGTGATCCCCAAGTAATAACTATCCATTTTTATCCATCCCGGTAGTGGGAAGATGTAGTCTATATTAGGAAGTGGCGCACTGTAGAAGGAACAAGGGTGAGACTGAGCCTGTTCTCATCTTGGTGACGTGGTCTCTTCCTCCGCAGCACGAATCTGGGGGGAAGGAATGAGTGGAGAATTCAGGCCGACCTGCGGAGAATCGTCCTGCGCCGAAAGAGTCGTTCTCGAGCTGTGTTGCCCAGTGACCACGTGTGGCTATCCTGGGGAACTGAGTTTGTAATTTCATTTCATTTTAATGAATTTACTTTTTTGTTTGAGACACAGTTTCACTCTGTCGCCCAGGCCGGAGTGCAGTGGCACAATCCTGGCGCAGTGCAACCTCTGCCTCCTGGGTTCAGGCAATTCTCGTGCCTCAGCCTCCCCGGTAGCTGGGATTACAGGCGTGCGCCACCACGCCTGGCTATGACTTTACATTTAAAAAGCTTCTGTGTTGAACAGCAAAGTTCTGGCTGTGACTAAGACTGGGCTCCTACGTGTTCTGAGTGGACGTGGGCATTGAAGACTGTGGATCTCGTGTGAGGCCTCGGCTGACCCCAGATTGATGCTTCTGGGGGGTCCTTCGGCATGGTGTCCTCTTCCCAACCCCATTGTGTCAGCTCCTGGGCACTCTGGGGCCCCTAGGTGAAGGCTGGTGCTCACACTGCAGAATGGCCTGGAAGAGGTTTCAATGCAATGTGGGCTGTGGAGGGCTGCAGGTCCCTGGAGCAGGAGCCAGCTAGAACTGTGCCTGGAGCCGTGTGTGGCCAGGGCAGCTCCCCTGTGGGATACACAGGCCCATGGTGGGGTCCACTTTCCAGGGTGACTGGGCACCTGGCTCTCAGCCACCCCTCAGCCTCCTGTCCTCACAGCTGAACTGGGCCCGTTTTGTGTGGCAATCAGCTCTGTCTCCATCTACTGATTTTTCAGTTGGGAATGATTTACTAAAAAGAGAAAACTGTTGTGTTGTGTGACACGTGTGTTGTGTGACACGTGTGACAGGCCATAAGCTGTTTGTTCATTTGGAGGGGTTGGCAGCCAGAGCCAGAGGGTGAAGGTTCGTTTGGGCTCTGTACCTGGTACCCAGGCAGGCAGAACGCGCCACCCGGCCTCTTCTCCAAGAGTTAACTGCAGGGAGGGAGCGGTGACGTCAACCCTCATCTTTGTGCCTCTCACTTGAGCAACCCGATGCCACCTTCTCCCCCGGGCTCTGTGTTCATTGGCTGTTGGCAGGACTTGCCGTGGGAGGGTTTTTTTCTTTTTTTCAATTAAGTAAAAGGGCAGGGCTTAAGCAGCCAATGACAGCTGAGGCCGGGCTTGTCTTATGCAAGTTTCCCTGGGACCGGCAGCATTTAGGGAACTTGCTCCCAGTGGTGAGGGCAGTGGAGCACCCAGCAGGCTGCCAACATGCTCTGTCTGTGCCTGTACGTGCCGGTCATCGGGGAGGCCCAGACCGAGTTCCAGTACTTCGAGTCCAAGGGGCTCCCTGCCGAGCTGAAGTCCATCTTCAAGCTCAGCGTCTTCATCCCCTCCCAGGAGTTCTCCACCTACCGCCAGTGGAAGCAGGTCTGTGGGGTGACCATGCGGAAGGGAGAGGCGCGTTCAAGTGGTATCTGTTGAGTGAATGGCTGAGCATGCATGAACCATCCCCCACTGAGAGGAAAAAATGTCTGAAATGTAGGAGTTTTTTCCCATTGTCATGTGGCTATGGCCGGCACGTGTACGTCACAGTAGTGACTGGTTTTCACGTGACTTCCCGGGAAGGCTGGAATTCTAGCGAAGGCTGTTGTGAGAAATGGACTTTCAGAAAGGAAATTCCTTTTGCTGGAATGAGGCGGGTGTTCCTGAGAAGTACAGAGCCAGAAAGGGGTCTGGGGGGCCAGGCCATAGTGCAAGGAAGGAGAAGGCAGGGAGGCCCAGGAGTTGAGGGTGCTGGTGGGGGAGCTGCCCATCCCTGGTGTGGGGGTGAGGGAGCCTCCCACCTTCTCGACCCTTAGACATCCCTGTGGAGCAGGGCCTGTGTCCGCCCTGAAGGTGGGGAAGCCGAACTGCAGAGTCTGGAGGCCCCTTGCCTCCTCGGCTTCTCTGTTAATCAGTTTCCTTGCTACCCCCAGTGCCCACTGTGCACCGAGGGGGATTTGCAGATCCAAGGAAGGAGACAGAAGGAGACTCAGGCCCCCTGAGGCAGAAGCAAGCACTTTGAGAATGCGTTGAAGCCAGCTGCGGTGAGCACACCCTCTGCTCTGGGTGTCTGTGCGACAGCACCCACCCCAGGGAGGCATGTGGCTCACCCTGGCAGCAGTGCAGGTGGCTGGGTCCCAGAGGGCTCCATGCCTGATGTTCACCTGCTGCCTAAATGGCTTGTCCACTCTATTTCCATTCCTGTTAGAGATCTGGAGCAGTCACTGTATAGGTGATTTATGTCACTCTTGGCTGAGAGCACAGATGTCCACAGGAAGTTAAATGTAACCTCAGATAGAAGATAAAATATGTACCAGCATCTGTCCCACATTCCAGCCACACCCCTCGCATTAGCCTTTTGAGCACGCCAGGTCATGGGGTATCTGTCATGGGGTATCTGTTCAGGCCTCCCTGCCCCTGGCACCCTTGGCAGCTGAGGAATCACAAGGCACCATCAGTAATGTGTCTAAGAGAGAGGTGCGGTGGTGATCCTTTGAGGATGTGAGCTAGCCAGTGGGCCATCCAGTTCCAGACTCCAGCTGGCTGTCCGTTGATTTCTCCCAGTGAGAAAGCCGGGGGACACAGGAAGACTGTACCATCTTCCTTGGGAGAGTCTCGGTTCCAGTTTTGGGTTCTGGATTCAGGGCGTTGCTGAGTTGGGGTGACTCACTTTCATCCCCCATGTTCTGGAGGTTAGCTTTGAGGGTGGTGGCAGGATCTGCAGGGAGGCGGCTTGGGAGGACCACGGCCCGACTTGCATCCCGCCCACCACTTCCCTAGCTGTCTGGCCTTGTGTAAATGTTTAGCCTCTCGGAACTCCTGTTTCCTTCTCTGTAAAATGGGGGAAATAACATTTCCTACCTCCTAGAGCTGTTTGCGAGGGGTTAGTGGGTTGCTAAAAGTAAAGCATTTAGCACGCCCTGTGGCCCGCGCTAGGTGCTGGGGAAATGTGCGCTGTCATGGCACAGTCCCAGTTGCTGGGCATCCACAACCATTAACAACTGCTGAACAAAGCCCACCTCCTGGGAGGTAGGGGTGGAGGGATTACTTTTGGAACCTCATTGCCAAGGAACAGTCTCTCAAAGCCTTCTTGGGACACTAAAGTGCTTTTCAGTGACAGACTGACAGAGCCAGGGCGGCTCTATCACCTGGCTTCCCTGAGAGCAAGGACTGGCAGTACCATCATACACATGCCCTTGGCTCCTTATACTTCCCCGGCCTCGGGTGCTGTGGCAGAGTCTGGCTCTGCCCCCGATTTTCACCCTGCCCACCAAATTCTTCTTGGACCAATGCCAGTTTTAGGAGGGAAACAGCGAGCTGCAGAATTCCTGTCGGAAAAAACTCCATGGCCATCCCCACGTCTCACCAGGGAGCATGTGTGGTTGAAGCCTGGGTCCAGGGACCCAGGGACGGCACTGCAGCAGAGCCACACTGCTCACCCTGGCTGTGCGGCACGCCGGTCTTCAGACTGACAAAGTGCCCAGCTGTCCCTGTTGGCCTCTGTCCAGAGGGCTCTTCCTGGGCTGCTCGTTTCCTCTCTGCTTGGGAGGGAGACAAGATTGGCGCTTGCCTGGGTTCTGGCCAGCACTTGGGGCTCTAGGTGGTGGCTCTGGCATGTGAGTCAATTGCCATAGTGGCTCTGGGAGTGGAGCAGAAGCATCTTGGGTCCTTGGGGCCAGCTCTGCTCACGGATTAGTGCAGTCATTGCCTGGGGACGGGGCCCCACAAGGGACAAGGAAAGGCTGGTCCAGGAGCCAAAAGACAAAACCTTACTTTTCTTTTCTAGAAAATTGTACAAGCTGGAGATAAGGACCTTGATGGGCAGCTAGACTTTGAAGAATTTGTCCATTATCTCCAAGATCATGAGAAGAAACTGAGGCTGGTGTTTAAGAGTTTGGACAAAAAGAATGATGGTAAGTGTTGCCTTCAGAGCTGCAGCCGGTCCAGCCTTGGGCCTCCCTGTGCGCCTGGCTCTGCTCATGGCCTCTTTTCTTGTAGGACGCATCGACGCACAGGAGATCATGCAGTCCCTGCGGGACTTGGGAGTCAAGATATCTGAACAGCAGGCAGAAAAAATTCTCAAGAGGTGAGTGCTCAGCCAGCCTCTGTGTTTGGTTTAAGTGTGATGAAAGGAAGGCTCTGAGACTAACCCTGCGATGCCATTCCCTATGCTGACCCTGTTTCTCTGAACTTGGCCTTCTCGTGGTTTGAAAGGATGAATAAGTAGGCCAGGCACAGTGGCTCACGCCTGTAATCCCAGCACTTTGGGAGGCCGAGGCGGGCAGATCACGAGGTCAGGAGATCGAGATCATCCTGGCTAACACAGTGAAACCCCGTCTCTACTAAAAATACAAAAAAATTAGCAGGGCGTGGAGGCGGGCACCTGTAGTCCCAGCTACTCAGGAGGCTGAGGCAGGAGAATGGCGTGAACCCGGGAGGCGGAGCTTGCAGTGAGCCGAGATGGCGCCACTGCACTCCAGCCTGGGTGACTGATCGAGACTCTGTCTCAAAAAAAAAGAAAAAGAAAAGAAAGGATGAATAAGTAACCCCTGCGGGAGGCCAGCCCCTCCCCCAGCGTTGCAGGCCAGCTTTCATTTGAAGAATCACAGATCACCTGGAATGCTGCCCATCGGCCAGCATTTCCCATGAAGGGAAAACTAATTTGGAGGTGGTTCAAGTAGGTAAAAGGCCAGCAAAGAGCACCTGTGTGTGGTGGGGGCAGGGCAGGGGGCTCACACTGCAGCCTCCATCCCAGGTGAATTTCTTCCCCATGCTAGTAACTTGCACTTAACAATTTAGTCAGAGGCGCTGCCCCACAAGATAGCTCCCTGGTGAGGGGTGGCTGCCAGGAAATCTCACGGAACAGCCCTGGGAGTTGCCGTCTGTCCTGGCTGGACCTTCCCAAAACCCTGTGGACCGAACGCTGGCTGGTCCT
Organism: Macaca fascicularis; assembly: GCF_037993035.2. NCBI lineage: Eukaryota > Metazoa > Chordata > Mammalia > Primates > Cercopithecidae > Macaca > Macaca fascicularis. Next base: position 15,886,501 of record NC_088389.1, on the reverse strand, counting down.
CGGGGACAGCAGCCCCGGGCTCAGCTGCTGTGGGGCTCGTCTCGTGCCGTGCCGTGCCCACGTCTCTGGGTGTGTGCTTGCTTCACTAACATGGCTCCGAGCACTTATGCGTGTTGTTTCTCCTCTCTCCTCCGCATCCTTTGTCTGTCTGTCAGAATACGAACGGGCCATTTCTGGGGCCCTGTCACCTAGTAAGTATCCGTGTCGCTCGTGACTGCCTCCCTTGACTTCCATGCCTGATCAGAACGGGGTTCTTGTGGGCCATTATATTGCCATTGTTGTGCTGAGTGGGGTGTGCAACCCCCTGCTCTTTCACCTGGGGGCAGAGGCGCCTCGTGTGGTTTCTGGGCATCCGAGGTGCCTGCCCTCGGCTCGCTGGGAGGTGGGGGGACGCAGCTGGCGGATGGGCAGGTGGGCAGCCTCGCCTCTGTCTCGCAGCATGGATAAAAACGGCACGATGACTATCGACTGGAACGAGTGGAGAGACTACCACCTCCTGCACCCCGTGGAAAACATCCCCGAGATCATCCTCTACTGGAAGCATTCCACGGTGAGCCCCACACACCCGGGGCCCTCACCTGCTCCCAGGGCCTGGCCCCGAGTCACCCAGTTGTCCCCATCCCAGAGTGCAGCTAGGGCTTTCCAGCCGCCGCCTCCTCCACAGGAGATTGTCCCCTCTTCTGCCAGGTGAGGAGCACCTCTGGCCTCCCCTCCTGGAGCGGATGGTCCAGGGGGACAGGACTGCACAGCAGGACTCAGAGAGGGAGAGTAGAGCTGTCCGCATGTTCCCCCTGTTCTGGCCACTGGCCGCCTGAACAGCCCCATTGTTCACACACACGGGGGTCGTCTTCCAGGAACACCCTCCGTCCCCACGTGCTCCTGCTCATGGGCCACTTCAGACACCCTTCCCATGATGCTGCCTGTTCTGCCAAAGCTGGTATGACCCTTCCCCCTGGTGGGAGGGGGCCGAGGCAGCAGCTACTCTACAGAGAGCACCTAGGCAGAGCTGTGAGGTGTCCCCACGGGCACACACTTGCTGCCCTTTCACCGCTGCCCCCTGTGGTTTCATGTTCGGAAATGTGAGTCTGTATTGGTCTCTGGCCCTGAGCCCCTCACGCTTGGCATGGCCCTCTCTGAGTCCTGGTGTGCAGTCCTGTCCCCCTGGACAGTCCCCTCCAGGAGGAGAGGCCAGAGGGGCTCCTCACCTGCCTCTCACAGTGCCAGACCAGGGCTTATTGGGTGAAATTAAGTGGACACCTCCAGGGGTGGGAGCAGCTGTCCCAGAGCTCTGGCCTTTAGCCCTGGGATCAGAGCAGAGGTGGCTCTAATCAGCCCGGATGCCACCCGGAGAGAGGTTACGCAGGGAGCGAGCCCTCGTGTTTGCTGAGGCCTTGCATAATGTTCTGCCAGCGTGATCTGGTTACACATGAGGTTTCAGACGGCTCTTACCCCAGCTTGATCCCTTCAGTGCAGCCAGCCTGGCGATCTCACACAGGCCTGTGAGCTGTTCTTAAGGAGCTCCCTGGAAGCTTTGCAAAGGGCCGGTGAATGGTTTTGTACCTGGCACCTTCCGGCTGTGTTCAGCTGAGGTTCTCTCCAGGCCCCCAGCTGGGGTGAGAACTCTGCTACCTTCAGAGTGAAGGGGAAGGCCCCAGTCCACTTCCCACCCAGGATCGTTGGCCTTCTCCCTGTCCTGTGGTCCCTGGCCTGGAGCCATGCTGGAGGGTAGAAGGCGACAGGTGCCAGCAGCCTTGCCCCGAGGGTCCTGAGTCAGGCTTATGCCATCTTTCCTCACAGATCTTTGATGTGGGTGAGAATCTGACGGTCCCCGATGAGTTCACAGTGGAGGAGAGGCAGACGGGGATGTGGTGGAGACACCTGGTGGCAGGAGGTGGGGCAGGGGCCGTATCCAGAACCTGCACGGCCCCCCTGGACAGGCTCAAGGTGCTCATGCAGGTATGTAGGGAAAAGGCCCCAGAGCCCTGGAGGGGCCAGTTTCCACTTGGGGGATGCTGCTTGGCTAGTTTTCCCTTTCTCTGGCTGGTGCCTGCTTTGGGCCCAGACTTTTCTAACCCCAATAAATTAGACTGGAATTATTGCTCAGACAGGGGGTACCAAAATGTCACTCTAGGTGACATTTTGTGCAGAGCGGATCTAATTTTATCTGAGGCATCACATTACAGGGGCATAATGTGGACAGGTGAAGCTACCGAGACTGGGGTGAGGCAGGAACCAATTTCTGTAAGCACGTCTTGTGTACGTTACCCCACAGTGGGGTCAGCAGAGCCTCACCTGACCTAGATGCCAGTGGGAAGCCACACCATTACCTTGGCCAGGTACGCAAATCCATGTCCACACAGCAGAGATAAGCTGGGCTGATGTCAAGGCAGAATTGTGAAACGCACACGACAACACTGGTGGACTTTGATGTCTGCATGGTGACTGGCCACCACCTATCCCCTTGCTCGTACCTAGTACTTCTTGTGCCAGGAGCCCAGCTTGGACAAGCTGCCTCCTTTCCTTCCCCCGCCTGCCTTGCTGGGCCTCCCTGTGTCGCACGGAGACAAAGGAAGCAGGTGGTTCAGGGCAGAGTGCCTTGGGCTTGGACTCTGCCCAGGGCACCACCACAGCGGCCTCCCTTCCTCTTGTGGCCTTGAGCAAACCCCTTTCCCTCGCAGGACTTCCCCTCCTCTGTGAAAACAGGGGCTTGAACAACTGCCTCATCGTTTTGTTTTTTTAGCAGAATTGTCAGGAATGTTGTAGAGATTGAAAGCAGGCCTTGGGTGAAATCAAATGCCTGGGATGTGCCTTTAAACCAGCATGGGTGGGGCAGCAGGAGAGAGGTTGGCTGTGGTTTGATCATTGTTTTAATATGTTTTAAGGTTTTTTTATAATGAAAAATTCGATTTAAAAAAATTATTATTATTGTTATTTTTTTTTTGAGACAGTCTTTCTCGGTTGCCCAGGCTAGAGTGCAGTAGTGTGATCTCGGCTCACTGCAGCCTCCCCCACTGGGTTCAAGCAATTCTACCACCTCAGCCTCCCTAGTATCTGGGATTACACCCACACGCTACCACCCCTGGCTAATTTTTGTATTTTTAGTAGAGATGAGATTTCTCCATGTTGGCCAGGCTGGTCTGGAACTCCTCACATCATGTGATCCACCCACCTCAGCCTCCCAAAGTTCTGGGATTACAGGTGTAAGCCACCAAGCCCAACCTTTTTTTTTTTTTTTCCCCCTCTAAGATAGAGTCTCACTCTGTCACCCAGGCTGGAGTACAGGGACACGATCTCGGCTCACTGCAACCTCCACCTCCTGGGTTCAAGCAGTTCTCCGTGCCTTAGCCTCCCAAGTAGCTGGGATTACAGGTGCCTGCCACCACGCCTGGCTAACTTTTGTATTTTTAGTAGAGACGGGCTTTCACCATGTTGGCCAGACTGGTCTCGAACTCCTGACCTCAAATGATCCACCTGCTTTGGCCTCCCAAAGAGCTGGGATTACAGGCATGAGCCACCGCACCCGACCTTGATTTTTTTTTTTAAGTCATCTTTATGGAGATGTTCAGGACAAGGCTGGCAACCAATAGATACCCAGTACAATGGAGCTGAACCTCACTGAGCCGTGTTGGGTTACTTTGGTCTTGTGATTCCAAGCTCATCTTCAAAACTCACAGAAGAAAGAGCCTTCGCTTTGGCCACAGCCAGTTGGCCAGCAGAGGCTCTTGGCCGGGTGAGGCAGCCTATGGCCCCCCCGGGTCCGTCTAACTGCTTGGTCCTCCCTCCCAGGTCCATGCCTCGCGCAGCAACAACATGGGCATCATTGGCGGCTTCACTCAGATGATTCGAGAAGGAGGGGCCAGGTCACTCTGGCGGGGCAATGGCATCAATGTCCTCAAAATTGCCCCCGAATCAGCCATCAAATTCATGGCCTATGAGCAGGTGAGGACCCAGCTCCTCAGGGAGGGTCACCAGCCAGTGGCTATTCACTGTCTGGACTTGCTGGCTTTCCCTGGACTGAGCTCCCTGACACTTGGAGCCAGCCATGGTACCCCAGGGACAGCAGGGCGAGGCGGGAGGCCCGGGCTAGCCACCAGTTCCTTACATTTCTGGGCAGCATAAAATGTGCCAGGGACTCCAGGGCTCAGCTGAGACTGCCTGGCTCCAGGAGGAAGGGAGGGGCAGCAGCAGGTGCCTCAGCCTCTGGGTATATTGGGTGGTTTGTTTGCTCCTGGTTCTAGATCAAGCGCCTTGTTGGTAGTGACCAGGAGACTCTGAGGATTCACGAGAGGCTTGTGGCAGGGTCCTTGGCAGGGGCGATCGCCCAGAGCAGCATCTACCCAATGGAGGTGAGGGGCCACCTGGGTCCTGGGCCGGGCAGTGGGCACGGGACTGGGGAGAGGTGCAGGCTGTGCTCACGCTTCCCGCCGCTCCTGTTGTGCAGGTCCTGAAGACCCGGATGGCACTGCGGAAAACAGGCCAGTACTCAGGAATGCTGGACTGCGCCAGGAGGATCCTGGCCAGAGAGGGGGTGGCCGCCTTCTACAAAGGCTATGTCCCCAACATGCTGGGCATCATCCCCTATGCCGGCATCGACCTCGCAGTCTATGAGGTGAGGCCCAAGAGGGCTGAGGCCCCGGCCCAAGCCGGACAGGTTTAGAAACCCCCTCCCAGCACACCTCCGCCTGCTGTCTCTCTCCTTGACGGACGCATGCCTAGTGCAGGACACTGCATCAAAGACTGCGTCTCCTTCCGGCTCCTGTGTTTATTGCAAGCTTTCCTTCATCCTGCCCGCCTCTGGCAGCCCCTGTGACCCTGCATCCAGGCTCTGCGTCCTCAGGGGCTCAGCAGGCAGATCCCCAGAGCAGGGTGGCCCCTAGGGGCTTGCAGGCCCCAGCACACTCCAGACAGACCCCAGAAGTCAGCCCTTCTGTGTGGGGTAGGCGGTGTTCCCTCTACCTTGTCCTGGAATTCCCAGTGACAGCAGAAACAGGACAGCCAGGCTAGGAGTCCAGCCAGGCCCCGGGCCCGGCAGTTGGGTTCCAGTGGCCTGAGGACCCAGTAACAGCCCCCTGTTTCTTGCTGCCTCGCTAGCCCTTCCTGGGGCTTATCCCATGCTCCCTTCCCCTTCTAGACGCTCAAGAATGCCTGGCTGCAGCGCTATGCAGTGAACAGTGCGGACCCCGGTGTGTTTGTGCTCCTGGCCTGTGGCACCATGTCCAGTACCTGTGGCCAGCTGGCCAGCTACCCCCTGGCCCTAGTTAGGACCCGGATGCAGGCACAAGGTAAGGCTGGCCCTGGGCAGTCCCCTGGGAGTTCGGAGGGTGCGGAGAGAAGCATCTGACTGGTGGCCTCCCTCCTGCAGCCTCCATTGAAGGCGCTCCAGAGGTGACCATGAGCAGCCTCTTCAAACAGATCCTGCGGACCGAGGGGGCCTTCGGGCTGTACAGGGGGCTGGCCCCCAACTTCATGAAGGTCATCCCAGCCGTGAGCATCAGCTACGTGGTCTACGAGAACCTGAAGATCACCCTGGGCGTGCAGTCGCGGTGACGGGGGGAGGGCGGCCCCGCCGTGGACTCGCTGATCCTGGGCCGCAGCCCGGGGTATGCAGCCATCTCATTCTGTGAATGTGCCGACACTAAGCTGACTCGAGCCAAGCTGTGAAAACCCTAGATGCACCCCAGGGAGGGTGGGGAGAGCTGGCAGGCCCAGGGCTTGTCCTGCTGACCCCAGCAGACCCTCCTGCTGGTTCCAGGGAAGACCACAGGCATTCCTTAGGGTCCAGGGTCAGCGGGCTCCAGGCTCACATGTGTAGGAACAGGACATTTTCTGCAGTGCCTGCCAATAGCGAGCTTGGAGGCCGGCTTCGTTCTTCCATTTCAGCTGCTGGCCACGGCCCCTGCCCTCTGGCCTGCCGTGCATCTCCCTGTGCCCTCTGCTTCCTGCCTCTCAGCTGATGTAATAAGGTGGGAGGAGGGCTACAGCCCACATCCCACCCCCTCATCCAACCCCGTAGTCCATGGTGAAAGGTGAGGTCACGTGGCCTCCCAGGCCTGACTTCCCAACCTAAAGCATCGACGCCAACTTGGCTGTGCAAGGAAGAGGAAAGGGTCTGGCCTTGGCGCTCACTGGCATCTGAGCCCTGCTGATGGCTGGGACTCCTGGGCATGCATGGGAGTGCATGGGGCTCGGGCTGCCTGGCCTGGCTGCACAGAAGGCAAGTGCTGGGGCTTATGGTGCTCTGAGCCGGCCCAGGCCCCGTCAGGATGGGCACCACCTCAGAACCAAACTCACTGTCCCCACCGTGGCACGAGGGCAGTGGAGCGCCGTGTTTGAGGGCGAAGGGCAGAGCGTTGGCGTGTTCTGGCAAGGGAAGGAAAAGGTGTTGGAGGCCTTAATTATGCATTGTTGGGAAAAGGGTTTTGTCCAGAAAGACCAGCCAGACAAATGAGCGACTTCTGTGCTTCCAGAGGAAGGCGAGGGAGCAGGGAGCTTGGCTGACTGCTCAGAGTCTGTTCTGACGCCCTGGGGGTTCCTGTCCAACCCCAGCGGGGGCGCAGCGGGACCAGCCTCACATTCCACTCGTGTCACTGCTTGGAACCTATTTATTTTGTATTTATTTGAACAGAGTTATGTCCTAACTATTTTTATAGATTTGTTTAATTAATAGCTTGTCATTTTCAAGTTCATTTTTTATTCATATTTATGTTCATGGTTGATTGTACCTTTCCAAGCCCACCCAGTGGGGTGGGAAGAGAAGAAGAAGGGGGACCTTGGGCCGCCGCAATCACGTCTGTCCAGAGAAATTCCTTATGGGACTGAAGGCAGAAAAGCGGCCAGAAGGCAGCCCTGGGTCCTTTCCTTTGGCAGGTTGGGGAAGGGCTTTCCCTAAGCCTTAGGATTTCAGGGTTTGACTAGGGGCCTGGAGAGAGAGGGAGGAACCTCAATAACCTTGAAGGTGGAATCCAGTTATTTCCTGCACTGCGAGGGTTTCTTTATTTCACACTTTCTGAATGTCAAGGCAGTGAGGTGCCTCTCACTGTGAATCTGTGGTGGGCGGGGGCTGGAGGAGAGGGTGGGGGGCTGGCTCCCTCCCTCCCAGCCTTCTGCCGCCCTTGCTTAACAATGCTGGCCAACTGGCGACGTCACAGTTGCACTTCCATTCCACCAGAATGACCTGATGAGGAAATCTTCACTCTTCAATAGGATGCAAAGATCAATGCAAAAATTATTGTTATATATGAACATATATAGTTATAACTGGAATCGTCAAAAAGCAAATTAAGAAAGAAATGGAAGTTGGAAGTTGTCATTTAAAGCAGCCTTCTAATAAAGTTGTTTCAAAGCTGATCACAGAGCCAGTATTTTTCTGACACCCCGGACCCTGTGTGGTCCAGGGTTGTTGACATGTTAGAAAATGAGTGCAAAGTTTTCCCCTCTGGAGCCTGGGTGGCGCCCCCTTTCGGCTTCTTAGAGGCACTCCCTCTTTAGTGGGTGTTTGTTCGATTTGGGGTGCTCTGACAAAGTCACCAGTGCCCTGAGTTGCTGTAGGGTTGTTCCTCAGCCTGTCTCAGGCGGGGGGGGTGTCTGTCCCTCCGCCAGAAGTGCCATCTTCACAGAGACACCAAGGACATCGCTGGGCTTCTCTCCCCTCCCCCCAGCTGCCCCTCCCAGCCTCACCCCGCTCCTGCCTCCCCACACCCTCTCAGTAACCTCATCTCACTGAGGATTACCTTCAATATCTATATTTAGATGACCCTCCTTTTATACTTGAACCAATTCCAGCTTCATCAGTACAACTGTGAAATCCATATCCACTTAAACAGCACATCCAGTTCAGCGAGTCAGAAGCCAAACCCTTCATTTTCCTCCCAAAATCTGCTTCTCCATTTTCCTCATGCCAGCAAATGGCAACTCCGTTCTTCTATGAACTTAAGCCAAACACCTTGTAGTCAACCTGACTCTGTACTTCCCTCTGGTTCCAGGGCAGTCCAGCAAATACCGTCAGCCTCACCCACAAAATAGATCTGCTCTCTGGCCACTTCTCCCAACCTCCACCCCTGCCACCGGTCACAGGCAGTGTCATGTCTCACCTGGACGACTGCAAGACCTAAACTTCCCCCTGCTTCCCTTCACTCTCCACCCCAAGCCCGAGGGGCCCTTCAAAAACCTAAGTGGATAACCAGGCGTGGTGACAGGTGCCTATAATCCCAGCTACCCTGGAGGCTGAGGCAGGAGAATGGCTTGAACCTAGGAGGCAGAGGTTGTGGTGAGCTGAGATCACACCACTGCACTCCAGCCTGGGTGACAGAGTAAGACTCTGTCTCAAAAAAAGAAAACCTTAGTTGTTCATGTCACTCAAATCCTCCAATGAATAGAGAAGCTGGCCGGGCACGGTGGTTCACGCCTGTAATCCCAGCACTTTGGGAGACCAAGGTGGGCGCATCACCTGAGGTCGGGAGTTCAAGACCAGCCTGGCCAACGTGGCAAAACCCCATCTCTACTAAAAATACAAAAATTAGCCAGGCGTGGTGGTATTCACTTGTAATCCCAGCTACTTGGGAGTCTGAGGCAGGAGAATCGCTTGAACCTGGGAGGCAGAGGTTGTAGTGAGCCAAGATCACGCCACTGAACCTGGGTGACAGCGAGACTCCATCTCAAAAAAAAAAAAAAAAAAAAAAACGAAAAAGACAAGCCACAGGCTAGGAGAAAATGTTTGCAGTACATGTAATCTAACAGAGGATCTGTATCCAGCATGTATTAAGTGTCTTAACGCAAAAAGAAGAGGACAAGCCAGTTAACAACTGGCATTTCCTTTTTTTTTTTTTTTTTTTTTTTTTTTTGAGACGGAGTCTCGCTCTGTCGCCCAGGCTGGAGTACAGTGGCCGGATCTCAGCTCACTGCAAGCTCCGCCTCCCAGGTTCACGCCATTCTCCTGCCTCAGCCTCCCGAGTAACTGGGACTACAGGCGCCCGCCACCTCGCCCGGCTAGTTTTTTTGTATTTTTTAGTAGAGACGGGGTTTCACTGTGCTAGCCAGGATGGTCTCGATCTCCTGACCTCGTGATCCGCCCGTCTCGGCCTCCCAAAGTGCTGGGATTACAGGCGTGAGCCACCGCGCCCAGCCAACAACTGGCATTTCCAAAAGCAAGATGACTTAATGGCCAATAAACGTGAAAAAGAGCTTAACTCCATTACTTGTCAGGGACAAGCAAAACATTGAATGAGGCCCAGAGCAGTGGCTCACACCTGTAATCCCAGCACTTCAGGAGGGTGAGGCTGGAGATCACTTGAGGCCAGGTGTTCAAGACCAGACTATGCAATACAGCAAGGCCCCATCTCTACCAAAACAGTTAAAAGCATTTAATAAGATACCAGTGCGGCCGGGCGCGGTGGCTCACGCCTGTAATCCCAGCACTTTGGGAGGCCGAGACGGGCAGATCACGAGGTCAGGAGATCGAGACCATCCTGGCTAACACGGTGAAACCCCGTCTCTACTAAAAAATACAAAAAACTAGCCGGGCGAGGTGGCGGGCGCCTGTAGTCCCAGCTACTCGGGAGGCTGAGGCAGGAGAATGGCGTGAACCCGGGAGGCGGAACTTGCAGTGAGCTGAGATCCGGCCACTGCACTCCAGCCTGGGCGACAGAGCGAGACTCCGTCTCCAAAAAAAAAAAAAAAAGATACCAGTGCGTACACACTAGAAGGACTAGAACTAAAGATGTCAGCACTGTAGTTTGATGAGAATCTGGGAGCAGCTACACTCCTCAGACTCTGCTAGCACAAGGTAAAATGCCAATCATTTTGGAGAATTCAGCCTGGCCATATCTGAATTTTTTAAAAAGGGAAGCAAAAACCCTCTAGTATTTCCTTTCTCACCAGAAGACAAAAGTCCCCATGTGGCCTTCAAGCCCTGCGTCACCAGCCTACCCCCAGCCAGAGGTGGATTTGCCAGAAAGCAGTAAAGAAATTTGGGTCACCTTAGAAATAGAGAAGCGAGGCCAGGCATGGTGGCTCATGCCTGTAATCCCAGCACTTTGGGAGGCCGAGGCGGGTGGATCGCCTGAGGTCAGGAGTTCAAGACCAGCATGGCCAACATGGCAAAACCCTGTCTCTACTTTAAAAAAAAAAAAAAAAAATTAGCTGGGCGTGGTGGTGCACACCTATAATCCCAGCTACTCGAGAGGCTGAGGCAGGAGAATCATCAAAGCCGGGAGGCGGAGGTTGCAGTGAGCTGAGATCGCACCATTGCCCTCCAGCCTGGGAAACAAGAGTGGAAAAAAAAAAAAAGAAATAGAGAAGGGGCCAGGTGTCATTCTCCATCCGTCTTCTCTTTCTCCCCTGCACTTTTCAAGTCATTACACTACTTATTTTCATTGCTGGGTTTCATCTGTTCCCTCGCCCATGAACGTGAACTCCTTGAGGGTGGAGGTGTCTGTTGGCTTTGTTCACTGCTGCTCCCAGCACCTGGAGCCTGAACAGTGTTCAGTGAATGCTTAACATCCAAGTGTTTCTTGGTGTTGTCGACAGAATTATGCCCCCACCACAAGATGTCCGTGTCCTAATCCCTGGAAGCTGTGAATCCCATTACGTGGCCGGGAGAATGAAGGAGGCAGATGGAATGAAGGTTGCTAATCAGCTGACCTTCAAACAGGGAGATGGATTATCCTGGGTCACTGGGGGGCCAGTGTGATCACAAGGGTCCTCCAGTGTGGAGGAGGAGGCAGGAGAGAGAACAGAGAGATGGCATGAGAAGGACTCAGGTCTCCGCTGCTGTCTTGAAGGTGGGGGAAGGGGCCACGAACCAAGGAACGCAGGCAGCCTCTAGAAGCTGGAAAGGCACAGACTGGATCCTCCCTTTCCTCCCCTGGAACCTCCAGAAGGAACACGGCCCTGCAGACACCTTGATTTTAGCCCCATGAGGCCCATTTCAGACTCCTCTGACCTCTAGTGAGATTATAAACCTGCATTATTTAAGCCACTTCCCACCTACTGGGCCCCTGGTGGAGATAAAATCCCCTTAGTCAGGGTTTACAACCAGAGTCCTGGGCAGGGGAGGGCACGGTGGGAGCAGGGGGCACATCTCAAAGTCTGACTAGAGGCACGGTGCTCCTACAGACCCACCTGAGTCCGGCTGGCATGGTAGCTCCAGGGGAGCCCTGGGGCCGGGGTGGTGCAGGTGGCTGGCAGATCCCTCCTCGTCCTCCAGGAAGCCCAAGCTCTGTGGGGCCCCCTCAGTCACTCAGGTCTTTGGGGACACAGTCACAGGTTCCTGTCCTCCGCGAGGGGCCCAAGAGCCTGGAGCTGTGCCACCCTGGTCCAGGCAACAAGGGGTCAAGGCAAGGAAACAGCGGTGGGGCACGTGGTGGGTCAGGACAGCTGCAGAGCGGCTTCCCATAAACAGACTGGGACAGTGGGTGTCCCTGTTCCACAGCATCCAAGCTGAGTGACCTTGGGCAAGTCACGCCCCCTCTCTGAGCCTGTGTGCTTGTCCATTGGATGAGAGCAAGACGAGCCAGGCAGCGCTGTTGGAACATTGACTTGAAACCAGGCAGGAAATGGGATGCAGCCGGGCCTAACGGCTTCATCTCCCAGCTGCCCTAATTCCTCCGGCATTCAGTCAGTAATCCCGCCTTAATCCTCTCGGGCCTGGGATCTCAGGCACCTGCGAGGAAATCCAGAGCCACTTGAGCCGTGTGGTCTGGTGGGTCCTCCTCGCGGGGGCACTGCCCACGCAGGACTTTACTTAGCAATCAGCAGGTGTAGGAAGTGCCACTGCCGCCAGGTCCCCATTTCACAGACAAGGAAACTAAGGTTTAGGAGGGGAGGGGACTTGCCCAGGACCTAGGATGCAGCGGACCCCAACTGGCAGGCGGCACGTAGGGGAGTGAAGCTGGGGTGGGCTCTGCTGGGGCTGCCCACCAGGAACTGGGGGGAAGGCAGAGAGCTGCTGCCCACACCAGACCCTGCAAGCTGGAATCATGCCACAACCCACCCGCGGGACCTTCACCAAGTTAGACGTGCCCAAGGGACGGGCACTCTGCCTCACCTCAGAAGGGTAGCACCTGGTCCCTGGCTGCCTCCTTGCAGCCAGGAGGCCACAGAGAGCCTGGGAAACATGGGGCAGGCCTGCGCTTGAATCCTGGGTCCCGGCGGTGTGATCTTGGGCAAATCTTCTGCCTCTCTGAGCCTCCGTTTCCTCACTAGCAAGACAGGCACGACGCCTTCTGACAGCTCGCGGGGGAAGCGACTGTTCTCGTTCACATAAAGGGTCAATGTGAAACAGATTCAAACCAGCTCTGTTGATACGGAAGCCCTGTTCTCACCTGGGGCTCGCCCTGTGCCGCCCTAGTCCAGATTTCACCGGTCTGAGTGCGTTGGAAAGTAGGGGAAGGGTGGGAACAGGTGGGGCGGGTGTGCTGGGCCCAGCCCGCCCAGGTGCGGACCTTGCTCCCTACAGCAGCAGCAGCAGCAGCAGGCCGCATGGCCTGGGCTGGCCAGGAGGGGGCAGCAGGGAGGGCATGCTATGATAGAACCTCCATCCTGCAGATGGGTAAACTGAGGCCAGGGAGGGCCCCAGGCCTGCCCCAGTTCCCCAAAGGGCAAGATAAACCTAGGTCTCCTGTTCTCAGCTCCTCCGAACTCAGGGGCTGGCCAGGGAACAGCCGCAGGACATGGCTCTCTTGGTCATTTGCTATCACCCACCAGCACAGCCCCGTGGCCCAGGAGGAGCCGTTATCTCCCATGGCAGCTGTTGAGGCTGATGATTGGTGGAGCGGGCCCCACCCATGCTAGACAGTACGGGGCACCCTTAACTGAACTGAAGAGCCCAGCCTCCCACCCCATCTTACAGATGAGGACACTGGCACGGACTGGAAACCCTGGGACTTCCCAGATCACCACATGCCCCATCGCTGTTGCTCTTCCCTGACTACACCTGGCTTAAATCTAGGTATTGGTGTCCTGGGGCAGCTGTGACCAATAACCACACACTTGGTGACTTCAAACACCACAAATGGCTGGGAGCCGTGGCTCACTCCTGTAATCCCAGCACTTTAGGAGGCTAAGGCAGGCAGATCGCTTGAACCCAGGAGTTGGAGACCAGCTTGGGCAACATAGTAAGACCCCATCTCTACAAAAAATACAAAAGTTAGCCAGCGTGGTGGCACACACCTGTGGTCCTAGCTACTTGGGAGGCTGAGGCCGGAGGATCACTTGAGCCCATGAGTTGGAGACCAGCCTGGGCAACACAGTGAGACTCTATATCTTCAAAACATTAAAAAAAAATTCTCCAGGCATGGTGGCACATGCCCATAGTCCCAGTTATTCAGGAGGCTGAGGTGGGTGGATCACTTGAGCCTAGGAGTTCAAGGCTGTAGTGAGCCATGATCCTGCCCCTGTACTCCAGCCTGGACAACAGAGCAAGACCCTGTCTAAAAAAAAAAAAAAAAAATGAACAGACACACAAAAGCAAACCAGCACCCTCCCCATGAGCTCACTCTCCCCAGGGAGGAGGGAGCTTGCTGTTCTCAGGACTCTTTCCATTCTTACTTCCTGGAGTCCTTGACCTTGAGCTCTTGGAGCCAGTGGGGAACACAGCAGGGCGTGTGTTCTGAGAACAGACAGCAGACCCTACCAGCTTCATAAAAACACGCCCTCTGCGTATCGGAGGTTTACGGATGCCATTTCCCAGTCGGGATGGGGCTTGCCCCAGGGCACAGTGGGCAGTGGCCAGGTCCTGAACTCAGGTCTTCTGAAGCCATCAAGACCACAGGGAACCGTGAATGGTGGCTCACACCTGTAATCCTAGCACTTTGGGAGGCCACGGAGGAAGGATTGCTTGAGGCCAGGAAGTTAAGACCAACCTGGCCAACATAACAAGAACCTGTCTCTATTTTTTTTTTTTTTTTTTTGAGACGGAGTCTTGCTCTGTCACCCAGGCTGGAGTGCAGTGGCCGGATCTCAGCTCACTGCAAGCTCCGCCTCCCGGGTTTACGCCGTTCTCCTGCCTCAGCCTCCCGAGTAGCTGGGACTACAGGCGCCCGCCACCTCGCCCGGCTAGTTTTTTTGTATTTTTTAGTAGAGACGGGGTTTCACCGTGTTAGCCGGGATCGTCTCTCGATCTCCTGGCTTCGTGATCCGCCCGTCTCGGCCTCCCAAAGTGCTGGGATTACAGGCTTGAGCCACCACGCCCGGCCCTGTCTCTATTTTTTATTATTTATTTGTTTAGAGATGAAGTATCCCTCTGTCGCCCAGGCTGGAGTACAGTGGCACAATCTCGGCTCACTGCAGCCTCCATCTCCCGGATTCAAGCGATTCTCCTGCCTCAGTCTCCCGAGTAGCTGGGATTACAGGCATCCACCACCACACCTGCCTAATTTTTGTATTTTTAGTAGACACAGGGTTTCGCCATGTTGGCTAGGCTGCTCTCAAACTCCTGACCTCAAGTGATCCACCCGCCTCAGCTCCCAAAGTGCTGGGATTACAGGCGTGAACCACCACTCCTGGCCTTTATTTATTTATTTATTTATTTATTTATTTATTTATTTATTTTGAGATGGAGTCTTGCTCTGTTGCCCAGACTGGAGTGCAGTGGTACAATCTTGGCTCACTGCAACCTCCCTGGCCTCTTTTTTTTTTTTTCTTGGCCTCTATTTTTTAAACAAAGAGAGAAAAACAGACCACAGAGACCATGCTGTGACCTGAGGATGGCACTAATGGGGCATGGAATCCTGGCTTGGAGCCCATTCCTAAGAAGAGGCATTTCTTCTTTCTTCTTCTTTCTCCTTCTCCTTCTCCTTCCTTCTTCTTTTTTTTTTTTTTTTTTTTTTTTGAGAGGGTCTCACTTTGTTTCTCAGGCTGGAGTGCCGTGGGGCAGTCATACCTCACTGCAGCCTCAAACTCCTGGGCTCAGGTGACCCTCCCACCTCAGCCTCCTGAAGTGCCGGGCTTACAGGGATGAGCCACTGTCCCCATCCTCAAGAGGTATGTTTCTTCCTAGCCACTCATCTTCGGACCGTTACAGCTAAGCCCATTTTCATACAGATGGACAGAGTCGCTGGGTAATGAGGGTGCCGAGATTCATTCCTGGAATTGGCCGCGAGGTGGCAGCAGCAGGCCTTGTTTCCATCTCCTACGCGGCTTGGCGGGGCTCTGGCGCCCTCTGGTGGCTATGGGAAAACACGCCAAGAGGTGTGACGGAGAAACATTGGGGAAACTGAGGCAGAGTTGTTACCTCTAGGGAGAGAGATACTCGCGGGGAGAAGTTGGGCCTAAGTGGTGTCCCGCGGTGGCCTCAGTCTGACTGGCCATTCTCCAGCCTGTCAGGTCTGGTTAGCACAGTCCTGGACCCTTTCATCAAGGTGAGCACTCGGGGGAGGAGGATGTAGGCTCCTCCCCAACTGCAGCAGCACCGGGGAAAGAGCCCTGGTCCAGGACTCAGGCCCCTGTTCCCAGCGCGGTTTAGCTGCCAACCAGATCTCCTTTTGCAAGAGGAGAAACAGAAGGAAACTTCATTCCTGAGTGTGTGGAGCCAGGAAAAGGGGCAATGCCTGGTGGCTGGGGCCGGATCTACATCCGGGGCCTCCTAAGTAAGACCAGGACCTCGAGGGGAGGCTGAAGGGAGGAGCCACAGCCCGCAGTCACTGGGCTGAGCAGGAGGAACATTCAAAAGGTCTGGGAGCACACGGTGGGGTCCTCAGCAGTGAGATCCTCCCCTGGCCTCCATGTCATGGACAGAAGGTGGACGCCTTGTCATGAGCTGGCCACATCAGATGCTCTCTTTCGGGACTTTGGGACTGAGAAAGAGAGAGGTGAGTCAGCCTCCGTGTGCAGCTGGAAAGGTATCAGGTAACCCTGGGCAGGGTGTGAGGATGGCAGGAAAAGCCTGTGTGTGAAGGGAAGGGAAGGGAAGGGAAGGGAAGTGAGAGTGGGGAGCAGGGATGGAGGGATGCTGGGATGGAGGATGGAGGGTACAGGGATACAGGAATGGAGGGATGGAAAAATAGAGGGATGCAGGAATGGAGGGATGAAGAGGTGCAGGGATACTGCGGTGGAGGGATGCAGAGAACAGAGGCATGGAGGGATGTGCGATGGAGGAATGCAGGGATCGAGGGATGGAGGACGTAAGGGTACAGGGATGGGGGATGGAGGGGTGCAGGGATGGAGAATGGAGGGGTACAGCAAAGGAAGGGTGTGGAGATGGAGAAATGGAGGGGTGCAGGGATGGAGGGATGCAGGGATGGAAGGATGGAGGGGTTCAGGGATGGAGGGGTGTAGGGATGGAGGGGTACAGGGATGGAGGGATGCAGGGATGGAAGGATGGAGGGGTACAGGGATGGAGGGATGGAGGGATGCAGGGATGGAAGGATGGAGGGGTTCAGGGATGGAGGGGTTCAGGGATGGAGGGGTTCAGGGATGGAGGGATGCAGGGGTACAGGGATGGAGGGATGGAGGGGTTCAGGGATGGAGGGATGCAGGGGTACAGGGATGGAGGGATGGAGGGGTTCAGGGATGGAGGGGTACAGGGATGGAGGGATGGAGGGATGCAGGGATGGAAGGATGGAGGGGTACAGGGATGGAGGGATGGAGGGATGCAGGGATGGAAGGATGGAGGGGTTCAGGGATGGAGGGGTGTAGGGATGGAGGGATGCAGGGGTACAGGGATGGAGGGATGGAGGGGTTCAGGGATGGAGGGATGGAGGGGTTCAGGGATGGAGGGATGGAGGAGTGCAGGGATGGAGGGATGGAGGGGTTCAGGGATGGAGGGGTGTAGGGATGGAGGGATGCAGGGGTACAGGGATGGAGGGATGGAGGGGTTCAGGGATGGAGGGATGGAGGAGTGCAGGGATGGAGGGATGGAGGGGTTCAGGGATGGAGGGATGGAGGAGTGCAGGGATGGAAGGATGGAGGGGTTCAGGGATGGAGGGGTGTAGGGATGGAGGGATGCAGGGGTACAGGGATGGAGGGATGGAGGGGTTCAGGGATGGAGGGATGGAGGGGTTCAGGGATGGAGGGATGGAGGAGTGCAGGGATGGAGGGATGGAGGGGTTCAGGGATGGAGGGATGGAGGAGTGCAGGGATGGAGGGATGGAGGGGTTCAGGGATGGAGGGATGGAGGAGTGCAGGGATGGAGGGATGGAGGGGTTCAGGGATGGAGGGGTGTAGGGATGGAGGGATGCAGGGGTACAGGGATGGAGGGATGGAGGGGTTCAGGGATGGAGGGATGGAGGAGTGCAGGGATGGAGGGATGGAGGGGTGCAGGGATGGAGGGATGGAGGGGTTCAGGGATGGAGGGATGGAGGGGTGCAGGGATGGAGGGATGGAGGGGTGCAGGGATGGAGGGATGGAGGGGTGTAGGGATGGAGGGATGGAGGGGTGCAGGGATGGAGGGAGGGTCCTCCCTCAGTGCCCCATGGTGTTCCTGGCCTAGTTCCTGCCCTGCTGAGGGAGACACCCTGGGTCCCTGGAGCAAAGGCCCCTCAGGACTTTAGGCCTGGCCAATGACGTGGAAATGCTGTTCTGGACACAGTGGTGGCTCTGGGTGCCCTGACACCTGCTGGCCTCTCAGAGGCGGCTGCTGTGACTCCTAAGGCCACAGACGGGTACAGCCTCAGGCCTGGCCGCCTCCTCTCCCCTGCAGCCCAAGTACCTGGAGTTAACACCCACAGAGGGCACACGGTGGGGGCTGGCTGATGGACTGTGGTGCAGCCAGGCAGCAGGGCACTATGTAGCCATGAGAACAAGTCAGTGTGACATATGTTGACAGGGAGACGCCCAGGATGGGGATGAGAACAGAGCCGGTGGCAGACCAGCCCCGTGGGAAAAACCGAGGTCACCAGCCACACAGCCACCTGCTTCCAAATGTTACACTGGCTGTCTCGAGCGCTCACTTCTACCTTACTCAAATGTTCGCTTTTATGGGAAACTTGAGTTATTTTGTTTTTAAAATACTAATAAAATAAAACTTAAAAAAGTTTCCTGGCTGGGCATGGGGGCTCACGCCTGTAATCCCAACACTTCGGGGGGCTGAGGTGGGCAGTTCCCTTGAGCCCTAGAGTGCAAGGTCAGCCTGGGTAACACGGCAAAACCCAGGATCTACAAAATATAAAAAATTAGCTGGGCGTGTTGGTGCGCACCTGTGGTTCCAGCTACTTGGAGGGTGAGGTGGATCACTTGAACCTGGGAGGTCGAGGTTGCAGTGAGCTATGACTGCGCCACTGCATCCCAGCCTGGGTGACAGAGCGAGACCCTGTCTCAAAAAAAAAAGTTTCTCAAGAGGGTATGAGGACGCTGTCCAGTCCCCCCAGTCGGAAGGACCAAGTGGGTGGAGTTGGGCTCACTGGCTTCTGGAGGGCCCCTGGCAGGCCAGCCCACCTCAGTTAAGTCAGGGAACTGGGGAGCCCCATCCTGGGTGCTCTGTGCAGGAAAGGGGGTCCCACCCGCAACCCACATTCACCCTGGAAGGCAGAGTCTCTATTCCCATAAAGGCTGGCCCAGCCTGGCGCTGAAGCCCGGGGCAGCCATCTGAGAGGGCTTGGTCCTGTCTGTAGAGCAGGGGTCTGAACAGCCCGGTGCCCTGGACCGGGTGCCCCTGCTCTGTGCACTGGACCTGCTCCTATCACTGAACTCCCCCACAAGGCAGGGACAGACGAAGAAACTGAGGCTTGAAGAGGGACCCCACCGCAGAGTCCCACCGTGGGTAGGCAGGCCCCGACCTGAACGCTGGCTGCTGGGCTCCATGGCCCGGCTGTGTGCCCTGAGTGGTATCCTGGGGACCATGGCATACAAAGTCTGCGGAGCCATACCATGCCTGCCACCTGGGAAGCACCAGGCCGGTGGTTAGTTACCACCAGGGCTGGCATAGCCCAAGCCTGATGCCTCCCTTGACCGCCAGCCCCACGCAGCACTCAGTCACGCACAGCTCCACGAGATGCCTGCCGCGACAGGCGCCACAAACCTTTCCTTTATTGCAAACATGTCCCCATCCCGGGAGGCTTGGGAAGAGTGGGAACTAGGGGAACCCAGGGATGGGATTCCACCGAGAACGAACCGTCCTGCTGTCCTGTCGATGACCCCCCACCCACAGGATGTAGCCACGGGACAGCCACTGAGGCTCTGGGAGAGGGGCGGCAGAGCAGGGAGGCAGGGACACGGAGGGGTCGCCCCAGGGCAGGCGCAGGGGTGGAACTCGTCCCTAGCATCCCTGGGCCCCAGCAGGTGCCCTGTGTTAGGAGCAAGAGGGCTGGTGGGGGTGGGTAGACAAGGGGCAGAATGATGCTGCCCCCGCCAGCATCGCCAGGCACTGGCCCAGGGACCCCAGGCCCTGGCAGCTGGCGTCTTCCGCTGCCTTTCCCCTGTTCTGGGCGGGGACATTCAGTGCGCTGGGGAGGCCTCGGTGATGGCCCTCTCCACCCGCAGGTACCAGGGCTGGATATGCGTGTGCTGCATCAGGTCATCGAAGGCATCCAACCCCTCCATCACGCGCAGCACGCCATACACTGCCTGGGGCGTGAAACAGAAAGGCTGGTTTGACAGGCATCCAGACCTCCTTCACTCCCTGCCAGCTGTGTGCCCAGCTCCCATCCCCTCCCCGCTTGGAGCTCGTGACCTACTCAAGGGCCAACAGCACAGGTGAGGGTTTGAACAAAGCGTGTGGGATGGCTGCAGGTCTCGCCTGCTTCACGCCTGTACCCCCTTTTCTGGGCCACAGATCCCCACCAGCAAGTTTCCTTGGGATAAATGCCCTCCCCCCTTCTCAGGTCCTGAGACTGGGGAGAAGAGACCCCACCACCCAGTTTCAAGACCCAGGTCACCCAGGGGCAGGACAGTTTTAAAAATGAGCAGTGGGCCAGGCACGGTGGCTCACGCCTGCAGTCCCAGCACTTTGGGAGGTCGAAGTGGGTGGATCACCTGAGGTCGGAGTTCGAGACCAGACTGGGCAACATATTGAAACCCTGTCTCTACTAAAAATGCAAAAATTAGCCAGGCATGGTGGCACAGGCCTGTAATCCCAGCTACTCGGGAGGCTGAGGCAGGAGAATTGCTTGAACCTGGGAGGTGGAGGTTGCAGTGAGCTGAGATTGCACCACTGCACTCCATCCTGGGTGACAGCATAAGACTTGGTCTCAAAAACAAAAAAAAAAAGGAAAAAGGGCAGCGAAGCCAGGCCAGTGAGATGCCATCTCACTGGGTTTTGCTGGGAGAAGCCTGGAGCACCGGACCCAGCCCGCCTGGGGCCGAAGCGCACTCCAGGGAGGGCCGTGTTGACGGCGACAGGTAGAGCCCGGGCCCTGTTACCACCACCCGGGCCTCTGGATCCAGCAGGGCCTGAAGCCAGCCCGTTCCCTGAACTTGTCAGTTATGTGAACCAAGGCGGTTCCTGGTCATCGGTTTCTCTCCTGGAGCCACTTCGAGGCGAGTTTCTGTCTGTGATGGCAGAGGCAGGCTCCTCTGGCACGATGCAGGCACTGCCCGGGCTTTCCCTTACAAACCTCCCCCACTCTGAGGACAGAACCCTTGGTCCAGGCACCACCTGCCACCACCACACTCACCAAATCAGCGAGATTCGGCTTCTGGCCCCCCATGAAGGGCCGGTCCTTGCCCACAGCAGCCACCCACTTGTCGGCAGCCTCATAGAGGTCCTCGCGCACGTTGTCCTGGAGGCGGTGCCTGGGCGGGGAAGGGAAAAGCCCCTCAGGAGAGCCCCCACTCCCAGCCCAGCAGGGAAGAGGGGTCTCCTCTGGGGAGCAGGGGGGAGGCGTGGAAGCCAGGGCAACACCCCAGGTGACAGCATCACATCTGCAGATGCCTCAGGGAGCATCTGTCCCAGATGGGGAGGCTGTGGCAAGGGCAAGAGACCAGGCCAGGGAGAAAGCCACAGAGAAGGTGCCAGTCAGGCCCCAGGCTTCTGGCTTCAAGGCCGGCCCTGCTGCCCCCAGGGAGGTGAGCAGGAGCTCTGGGTCCAAGTCCCAGCTTGGCCAAGGGACCCGTAATCCATAACGCTTTCCCACCTGCCCAGGCCTCAGCCTCCCGCTGGTCTCCTGAGGGGTGTGATGGGATCACCACTGCTCGTGGCACCGGAGGCTCAGGGACAGCAGGCCCCGGATGTGCACACACACTTGCCTGCTCTTGAGTCGCTTGCTGATGAGGTACATGGCCGCTGCACCCATGTACTTGGCCACGGCTCCCTCCACGGCTCCGAACTTGCCCTCGCGGACAATGTAGTCAAAGGATGCCAGAGCCTCGGTGGGTGTGCGGTACACATTGGGGGAGATCAGGTGGACCAGCCAGTCGTCTGCCCACTGCCGCCACTTCATCTCCTCCCTGCGGGCACGGGAGGGACTTCCTAAGCCAGGACCTGGGCTGTGTTGGGAGCAGGCTGCGTTCTCTAGACCATACCCACTGCACAGGTGGGAAGCTGAAGCCTGAGCAGGAAGGTCTTTTTTTTTTTGAGACGGAGTCTGGCTCTGTCGCCCAGGCTGGAGTGCAGTGGCCGGATCTCAGCTCACTGCAAGCTCCGCCTCCCGGGTTCCCGCCATTCTCCTGCCTCAGCCTCCAGAGTAGCTGGGACTACAGGCGCCGCCACCACACCTGGCTAGTTTTTTGTATTTTTAGTAGAGATGGGGTTTCACCCTGTTAGCCAGGATGGTCTCGATCTCCTGACCTCGTGATCTGCCTGCCTCGGCCTCCCAAAGTGCTGGGATTACAGGCTTGAGCCACCGCACCTGGCTTTTTTTTTTTTTTTTTTTTTTTTTTTTGAGACAAAGTCTTGCTCTGTCGCCCAGGCTGGAGTGCAATGGCACGATCTCAGCTCACTGCATCCTCCGCCTCCTGGGTTCAAGTGATTCTCCTGCCTCAGCCTCCCTAGTAGCTGGGATTACAGGTGTGCACCTCCACACCTAGCTAATTTTTGTATTTTTAGTAGAGATGGGGTTTTGCCATGTTGGCCAGGCTGGTCTCGAACTCCTGACCTCAGGTGATCTGCCCGCCTCGGCCTCCCAACATGCTGGGATTACAGGAGTGAGCCAGCACGCGCAGCCACAGAAAGGTCTCTGCTGAAATCCGGCATGGCCCGGCCCCAGCCCCGCTGGTCTCCCACGCTGCTCCCTGCTCACGCCATCTTGCTCAGCTTGGTCCTACTCTACAGAAGACCCCTGAGGTCACCACCTTCCCCCGCCAGCCCCAGCCCCACTCACGTCCTGGCCTCCTTCCCGCTGTACACTTGCTGGGCCTCCTTCTCGTTTAGCATGAGCCAGTATTTATTGCCGAACTCGGTCACCTCCTTGCCCTGGTCATTCACAGCCTTCATGGCTGGGTAGTAGGTGATGATCTCTTCCAGGGGCTGCCTTCGGAGAGAGCCACAGTCTCACCCCAACTCCTTCCCCGTCCCGTCCCCTGTGGCCGACCCACCCAGCTGCCCTAGCCCCAGAGTGGAGCCAGGACCGATAAACAAAGGCTCTCCGCACTCCTGCAGTAAGAGGGATGTGGAGGAGATGCCAGGGCTACCTCCCCAAGAGAGAGAGCTGCGGAGAGGACAAAGTGGAGGGCTTGGAGGAAGACGGCCACGGGCTGCTCTGAAAATCTTTTTTTTTTTTGAGACGGAGTCTTGCTCTGTCACCCAGGCTGCAGTGCAGTGGCACGATCCTGGCTCACTGCAACCTCTGCCTCCCGGGTTCCAGTGATTCTCCTGCCTCAGCCTCCTGAGTAGCTGGGACTACAGGCACTCGCCACTATGCCTGGCTCATTTTTGTATTTTTAGTAGAGATGGGGTTTTGCCATGTTGGCCAGGCTGGTCTGGAACTCCTGACCTCAGGTGATCTGCCCGCCTCGGCCTCCCGAAGCGCTGAGATTACAGGTGTGAGCCACTGCGTACTCTGGAAATCTAAGCAGCAGCTCCACCTGCTCCCACAAGAGAACTCGGGCGAGGCCTCCCCGGAGGAAGAAGCCACCAAAAGCAATGGCCGCCTGGTCTCCGAGGGGCTCCTTACCCCGACACCAGGTAGGTCTTGAGGGCGCTGATGATGACAGAGGAGTCATTCAGTTGTTGCTGGAAGAGAAAACGGTGGTTTAATCAGAGATTACAACCCAGCCACTGGGAGTCCCAGGGGGCTCCTTACCACCACCACCTGAGGACATTGTTTATCCATTCCTGAGGACATGCCCAGAGTCCTCCCCACCCTGCCCTCAGGGCACCCATCCTAATGGGGAGGAAGGTGTGGGAAAGCCGTGGGGTCTAAGCCCCAGCCCACTCACCCATCTGGCCTCCCAGGTAGAGGGGCAGGGTGGGTTCTGGAAGCTACATACTAGACCCCAAGCACTGTGTCAGGCATTTCATATCTGCTGTGCCTGCAAGCCAGAATATGGCCCCTTGTTGACTCATGAAGCAAGCAAGCCCAGAGAGGATAAGTGACTTGCCCCAAGTCACACAACTAGTGAGTGGGTGAATCACACCTTAAACCCAGATCGCTCATTTCAGAATCTACGTTGTTCAGCTGTGGTGTTCTGCCTCTCTGAGACCCAAAGGTGTTTGGTTTTGGTAGGGAAGGAAAGAGCCTACATTTACTGAGCATCTACTGTATGCAGCTACTTCCCCCATAGTCCTTAGAGGCACAAAGATCCCAAGTTCCTTCCCAAGCTGCAGCGCCGGGCCAGGCGAGCGGGTGCTCCAGGACGATCCAGGATAGGAGGAAGGATGCATGGGGTTTCCTGGGGCTCACCGAGCTTTCTCCTTCCTGGGCCACCAGGATGGGCACCTTTCTGTATGAGGAGAACTTGATCTCAGCCCTGAGCACGGGGTTCACCTCCACCACCTGGTAGGGCAGGGCGTGGAAGTCGAGGAAGGCTCGGACCTTGCTGCAGAAGGGACACGTCTTGTACTGGTACAGGGTCAGCTGCAGGCGGCTGGACAGGGAGAGCTGTGGGCAGCAGATGGAAGGGGCTTCTAGACCTGGCACCCCCAGGTACAGACCCTGCTCCCAAGCAAGCATGTTTTCCAGAGGCGTCTTCTGAGACAACGCTAGAACATCGGGAAGAGGAACTAGGGATGGGAGGGAGTGGTAGGGGGAAGGGAGGCACCGGACGGCAGCCCTGGTTTAAGCCCCCGGCCGGCACGGTCCCCAGGCAGGAGTCCCACCCTTTGCTGTGAGGTTGTGTAGGAGGAATCTTCCAGTCTCTGTCCCATACTGGACAGACCTCTCTTTTCTCGCTCCAGTCCCAAGGGGACACCAGACAGCCCCAGGGTATACAGCCTGCTCCCACAGACACAGAACAACTGTTTCAACTTGGCTTTGCCCACTCCCACTCCTCTAACCCCAGGGACCTCTGGGGGCCAGAGCTGGCTACCACCCAGGCTGGTGTTTACCAGTGGGGTCTACCTCCAATCTCGTTCTTGGTTTTTTCTCTGGAGACAGAGTCTCACTCTGCCATGCAGGCTGGAGTGCAGTAGCTTGATCACAGCTCACTGCAGCCTTGAACTCCTGGGTTCATGCAATCCTCCAGCCTCAGTCTATCTCAAATCTCCGAAGGGGAGGGTGGTATCTGGGCTGTGGCCAGGAAAGCCCCCAGGGGAGTCTGCTGCACCTTCATGCCGGAAAGCCACAATCATAGACCACCTCCTTGTGTTCAGAGGGGAAGCTGGACCGTGGAGACAGGAAGGGAGACACGGGGTACTCCATGCCCCTTTCACCTACCTCTGTTCCCTCTGGTCCAGCATAAAAGCATCTGTGGGAGGGTGGTGGGGGGTCAGGCAGAGAAGAGTTGGAAGGTGTGGGGTAGGTATAAAGTGTGGCAAGGCAGCTGGGCCACCACTTGGTGGGGGGACACCTTCCTGCCTCTTTCTGTTTCAGCCTGGAATCTAAGTCATCAGTTCCATAAAAGTGCCACCACTACTACTACTAAATAAATACACAGCCTTAGGATTTGGGGGCAGTGGGGAGAGAGGATGACGAACGTTTAGAAAGTGAAAAAGGCGCCGGGCGCGGTGGCTCAAGCCTGTAATCCCAGCACTTTGGGAGGCCGAGACGGGCGGATCACGACGTCAGGAGATCGAGACCATCCTGGCTAACACGGTGAAACCCCGTCTCTACTAAAAAAATCCAAAAAAACTAGCCGGGCGTGGTGGCGGGCGCCTGTAGTCCCAGATACTCGGGAGGCTGAGGCAGGAGAATGGCGTGAACCCGGGAGGCGGAGCTTGCAGTGAGCTGAGATCCAGCCACTGCACTCCAGCCTGGGCGACAGAGCGAGGCTCTGTCTCAAAAAAAAAAAAAAAAAAAAAAAGTGAAAAAGGCTTTCCCTTTCCTGTGATCTCCCATCTCTTAGTCAAAAAAGTCTCCTTAAAACACAGTAGAGGCCGGGCTCCGTGGCTCACACCGTAATCCCAGCACTTTGGGAGCCCGAGGTGGGTGGCTCATTTGAGATCACGAATTCGAGACCAGCTTGGCCAACATGATGAGACCCCGTCTCTACTAAAAACACAAAAATTAGCCGGGCGTGGTGGCAGGTGCTTGTAATCCCAGCTACTGGGGAGGCTGAGGCAGGAGAATCGCTTGAACCCAAGAGGCGGAGGTTGCGGTGAACCGAGATAGTGCCATTGCACTCCAGCGAAGGCAACAGAGCACTCCGTCTCCAAAAAAAAAAAAAAAAAAAAAAAAGTCTTCTTAAAACATGGTAGAGGCTGGGGCGCAGTGGCTCACACCTGTAATCCCAGCACTTTCAGAGGCCAAGGTGGGCGGATCGCTTGAGACCGACCAGCCTGGGCAACATGGTGAAACCCTGTCTCTACAAAAAATACAAAAATTAGCAGGGCGCAGTGGGGTGAGCCTATAGTCCCAGCTACTCCCGAGGCTGAGGCAGGAGGATCCCTTGAACCCGGGAGGCAGAGGCTGCAGCGAGTCGCAATCGCACCACTGCACTCCAGCCTGGGCGATATTGAGAGACCCTGTCTCAAAATAAATAAATAAACAAAAAAAACACGGTAGAAGAACGATTTTATGAGAACTCGAACAATTCCAGGTAGTAGGCATCAGGAGTGCCCCTATTTTACAGAAGAGAACACTGAGGGTTCGGAGACTTCAGACCAAGTCACTCGCCCAAGGTCACAAGCAGGCAGAGGCAACTCCTGACCCCACGGGTTCCCAGCAGTCCCGAGTTCGGCGCTGATCAGCATCCCCATCCCCGGCCGGACCAGGCCTTACCTGCACGGCTGAGCGCTCCGCGTGGAGGTCCTGGGCGCGCAGGTGCCACCGCGCAGTGTGGTACAGCCCCAGGGCTCCCCCCAGGGCCAGCGCCGCTGCCCCTAGCAGCCGCGGGCTCCCCTTACGAGCGGCAGCCACGGGGCCCTGGCCGCCTGCCGCCCCCGCGAAGCCAGCACGGCTCTGCGTGGGGAGCAGCGGCTGGGGGCGGCCGCCCAGCCTCCAGGCCAAGGCGCACCCGCCAGTCCACAGCGCCCGCACCACCCGCGTAGCCGGGGCCATGTTCGCTCTGCCGGCGCCGCGGGCGGGCGCGCGAAACCAAGACGCCGAGGCGCCCGCGCTGCTTAAAGGGCCAGGACTCGGGCGCCCTGCGGGTTGCCCGGGGTGACGGCGACGCTAAGGGGACCCTCAGCGCTCTCGGGACTGGGCGTGTGCCCGGCGCCCAGGTTCGAAACACCCGCCAGAGCCGCAGAGGCACGCTCGGGAACGTTTGCAGACCGCTCTATGCTTCCGCCTCCAAAGGTCCCGGGGTGGTGACAGGCCGACTGCCGAGAGGCCACCGCCTGCTCGCCCCGCTTGACCGCCTAAGGGGCGGCGTGGTAGTCTGTAATACGTGCCTGGCCACTTCTCCTGCAAGCGCCCATTCGAAACAAATCGAGCCCTTCGAGACGACAGGGGTTGCGGCTTCCAGCTACCGAAGACCCCAGAAACGACACGGCCCAAGTTGCGCGGTGATGCTGCGGTTCTCTCTGCCCTCCCGCCTCATTGTCCGCTTCCTACTGTGACCCGAACCATAAAATTTTCCTGAGCCCGAGGGGGCCTCGAAAACCACGTGTTTCTGATTTCGCCCACGCGGAGCGGCCGGCCCGCAGACCCCGAGGTTTCCAAGGACAGGATGGCAAAGTGGGGTGCCAGGCTGCCTGGTCCCTCTGCTGGTGTTCGCCCGCGCTAGTTGACGCCCGAAGCCTCCACCGCATAGGCGTCTCCGCGGACAGCCCCGGGATGGCCCCGCCCGGGGCCCGGGAGAGGGGCGGGACTCGTGAAGTGGGCGGGGCCCTGGGCGGGACTCGCAGAGCGGGGCGGGGGGCCGGGAGCGGGGCGGGGGGCCGGGAGCGGGGCGGGGGGCCGGGAGCGGGGCGGGGGAGGAGCTCCGAGTCCCCGCCCTGCTGCTCTGCAGTGTCCCACTCTTCTCGCCCCGCTTTCGCCCCGCATCTTCTATCTTCCTCCCAGTCCTTGCGGCGACCGAGCCCGCAGTGTCAGTCCCCAGCGGGGACTTGAGTATGCCGGTGAAGACGAGAGCGGAAGGCGAGGGCCACGGCTTCGGGAAAGCGGATAACCCGAGGAGGCTGCTGGAGCGACCTTTGCTTTTCTGGGGGTGCCTTCCCGGGAAGGGGAATCGGGATGTCGGCTTAGAAGGGACTTTGGAGCCCACCTCGACCCGCCCCGAGTGAGTCTGGAGTTGTAGGTGCTGTCTGGAATGCAGGGCGAGCACCCGCGAGCGGGTCACCAGTCCCATGAGAGCTGCGGGTCCCCAGCCCCGTTTTACAGATGGGGAAACTGAGGCAGCTGCAGGGACATTCGCCCATATGGGTTTTGCTCCAGCCACTTCCATCAGCCACTTTACAGACCAGGAGTTCAAGGCCTGCTCGAGCTTAGAGTGTTTAGAAGTGGTTGAGGGTGAGCCCCCATATTCTGTGCCCTACTCTATCTCTTATCAGTGCCTTCTCCCAGCGCCACTCTCACGCTCCTGCTTGCTAGACGGAATCCAGCTTCATCCTTCTCCTGCTTACATTAGTTGCTCCTGATCTTCCACACTCTTGATTTTCCGGATTCTAACTCCATCAAAATGTACATGATGTGTTCAGGCTCAGGGAAGACCGAGGCACTTGACGGGGGCGGGACCGAGTTTGGCCTGCTAGGCTTAGCAGCAGGAGGGGCTGGCCTGGGGCGGGGAGAGCGAGGCTCTGCTAGGTCAGCATCCCCAGCCACCTGGCTTTGCTGGTGTGGCCTCGCAGCCTCACCAAATGTGAGCAGCTTACAGAGCAACCTGTTGCACGTGCTTAAGCTGCGGAGGTGACACAGGGCATGGTGGCTTATGCCTGTAATCCCAGCATTTTGGGAGGATCGCTTGAGGACAGAAGTTTGAGACCGCCCTAGGCAAGAGACCCTGCCTCTACAAAAAATAGAAAAATTAGCTGGGTGTGGTAGCAAATGTCTGTGGTCCCAGCTACTGGGAGGCTGAGGCGGGAGGACGGCTTGACTGTAGGAGTTGAAGACTGCAGTGAACCTGTGATCATAACACTGTACTCCAGCCTGGGCCACAAAGCAAGACCCTGTCTCACAAAAATAAGTCCAGGGGTGGGGTTTGGTGAGAGAACCATCAGCTTCCTTCTTACCTTCTCCAGTCTCAGTTTCCCCACCTATAAAATAGGAATAATGATTCCTATCGGGATTAAATGGAAAAATGAGTGGGGAGAGGCTGGAAACTAGTGAAGCTGGTGCCTGGGAGGGCCTACCTGGGGGCTGCTCCACCCCAGCACGAGAGGATTCATCTCTTGCCAAATATAGAAAGGAAATTCAGTGACCAACCCCTCAGCCAAAATATTTAACAAAGTTCTCTTTTTTTTTTTGAGACAGAGTCTCACTCTGTCGCCCAGGCTGGAGTGCAGCAGCGCAATCTCGGCTCACTGCAACCTCCGCCTCCCAGGTTCAAGTGATTCTCCTGTCTCAGCCTCCCGAGTAGCTGGGACTACAGGCGTGCACCACCACAGCCAACTAATTTTTGTATTTTTAGTAAAGACAGGGTTTCACCATGTTGGCCAGGCTGGTCTCAAACTCCTGACTTCAAATGACCTGCCTGCCTTGGCCTCCCAAAATGCTGGGATTGCAGGCATGAGCCACTGTGCCCAGCCCAAGTTCTTTTTCTTTTGTCTTGGCCATGACACTGCTTGGCTTGCTGTCCAGTGTTCCTTCTGCTTTACTGCCCTTGGTCCCTGCACTGCCTCTTCCTTGATTCCCTCCACCAGAGACCTCCAGTCTGTGGGCAGCACTGAGCACAGCCCTGCTGAATGCCCAGGGGAACCTCAGGGCTGAGCAGCCAGCTGTGGCAGAGCTAGATGGAGCTCTAGGCCCAAGTCTGAGCAAATCTCAGAGGCTCGTATGGGAGTGGGGGCACCGAGCCAGCCTGGACTGTGAGGCCCCTGTTCCTATCAGTCTCAGCCCCAGCCTGTCTCTGGTCAGTCCCAATCCCATCTTCTATCCCAGCCTTGCGGCGTCTCACCCCTTCCCTCTGCCCCTGCCTCCCTGTGCTTGTGGTCTCCTCCCTGACCTTGCCCTGATCCTAGTCCAGCCCTTCCTCATCTGAGGGCTGAGCAGGTGGGCACAGTCTTCTTCCCCTCCAGCCTGGTGGACGGGCAAAGTGTCCCATCCTAGGCGTGGCTGTTGCTGTGGTTTGAATGTATGTGTTCATATGTAGGAACTCAAGACTCAGCATAGTCGTATTAACAGATGAGGCTTTTAGGAGGCAATTAAGTCATGAGGGCTCTGCCCTCCTGAATGGGATTAGTGTCTTACGAAAGGGCTTAAAAGAACTAGCTAGGTCCTTTTTGCCCTTCCATCTCTCCTGCCATGTGAGGACACCTAGACAGCACCATCTGTGAGAAACAGGCCCGTACCAGACCTCGAACCCGCTGGTGACTAGATCTTGGACTTCCCATCCTCCAGAGCTGTGAGCAATAGATTTCTTTTCCTTTCATTTCCTTTTCTTTCTTTTTTTAATGTTTATTTTTATTTGAAACGAAGTCTTACTTCTTCGCCCAGGATGGAGTACAGTAGTGCAATCTCAATCTCAGCTCGCTGTAACCTCGGCCTCTGGGTACAAGCAATTCTTCTACCTCAGACTCCCCAGTAGCTGGGATTACAGGGACGCACCACCACACCTGGCTCATTTTTTTTTTTTCTTTTTCTGCGACAGAGTCTCTCTCTGTCACCCAGACTGGAGTGCAGTGGTGTGATCTCAGCTTACTGCAACATCTGCCTCCTGGGTTCAAGCAAATCTCTGCCTCAGCCTCCTGAGTAGCTGGGATTACAGGTGCCTGCCACCACGCCAGGCTGGTTTTTTTGTATTTTTAGTAGAGACAGGGTTTCGCCATCTTGGCCAGGCTGGTCTTGAACTCCTGACCTCGTGATCCACCCTCCTCGGCCTCCCAAAGCGCTGGGAATACAGGTGTGAGCCATGTGCCCGGCCATGCCTGGCTCATTTTTGTTTTTTTTTTTTTTTTTTTTTTTTGAGGCGGAGTCTTCACTCTGTCGCCCAGGCTGGAGTGCAGTGGCACCATCTCGGCTCACTGCAAGCTCCGCCTCCCGGGTTCGCGCCATTCTCCTGCCTCAGCCTCCCGAGTAGCTGGGACTACAGGCGTCCGCCACCGCGCCCGGCTAATTTTTTTGTATTTTAGTAGAGACGGGGTTTCACCGTGTTAGCCAGGATGGTCTCGATCTCCTGACCTCGTGATCCGCCCGCCTCGGCCTCCCAAAGTGCAGGGATTACAGGCGTGAGCCACCGCGCCCGGCCATTTTTGTATTTTTTGGTAGAGACAGGGTTTCACCATTTCAGCCAAGCTGGTCTCGAACTCCTGACCTCAAGTGATCCGCCCACCTTGGCCTCCCAAAGTGTTGGGATTACAGGTATGAGGCATCGTGCCCAGCCCTTTTCTTTTTTCTTTTCTTTTCTTTCTTTTCTTTCTTTTTGGGGTTAAAACTGGAAAACCTGCTGGACAAATTCTAAAAGAGCTGTAACACTTCTATTATTTTATAAATTACCCAGCCTGTGATATTTGTTATGGCAACGGGAACACACTAAGGCAACCATACTCTTCCCTGGCCAGGTGGCCAGGACCCAGGGGTCTCACACACAGGAGAGAAGGGAACCTCCATCCAGGCAGAACCCGGATCCTGCCAGCCTACAAGCCCCATTCCGGGCCATAACTTCTGTGACCTGCACTTGGTGTCTGAACCAGTGGCCAGTCTCATGGACATGTGCCCCTCTGCAGCTGTGTGACCTTAGTGTCCCTGGGTTTCCTTCAGCCTCTCTGGACACACTTCCCTATCTCCCTTGCCCTTGCCTCTTCTGCAGCCTGCCTCTTTTTTTTTTTTTTTTTGAGACGGAGTCTCGCTTTGTCGCCCAGGCTGGAGTGCAGTGGCCGGATCTCAGCTCACTGCAAGCTCCGCCTCCCGGGTTCACGCCATTCTCCTGCCTCAGCCTCCTGAGTAGCTGGGACTATAGGCGCCCGCCACCTCACCCAGCTAGTTTTTTGTATTTTTTAGTAGAGACGGGGTTTCACTGTGTTAGCCAGGATGGTCTCGATCTCCTGACCTCATGATCCGCCCGTTTTGGCCTCCCAAAGTGCTGGGATTACAGGCGTGAGCCACCGCGCCCAGCCTGCAGCCTGCCTCTTAAGAATTAGGTTCCAAGCCGGGCATCGTGGCTCACGCCTATAATCCCAGCACTTTGGGAGGCTAAAGCGGGCGAATCACCTGAGATCAGGAGTTCGAGACCAGCCTGGCCAACGTGGTGAAACCCATCTCTACTAAAAATACAAAAATTAGCTGGGCATGGTGGCACGCACCTGTAATCCCAGCTACTTGGGAGGCTGAGGCAGGAGAATCGCTTGAACCCGGGAGGCAGATGTTGCAGTGAGCCAAGATCATGCCACTGCACTCCAGCCTGGGTGACAGAGACTTTATCTCAAAAAAAAAAAAAAAAAAAAAAGGATTTTCAGGGCCAGATGCAGTGGCTCATGCCTGTAATCCTAGCACTTTGGGAGGCTGAGGTGGGAGAATTGCTTGAGCCCAGGAGGTCAAGGCTGCAGTGAGCTAAGATCATGCCACTGTACTCCAGTCTGGGCAACAGAGTGAGACTCAGTCTCTTAAAAAAAAAAAAAAAAGAAAAGAAAAGAAAAGAAAAAGCCGGGCACGGTGGCTTACGCCTGTAATCCCAGCACTTTTGGAGGCCAAGGTGGGCGAATCACCTGAGGTCGAGAGTTCGAGACCAGCCTGACCAACATGGAGAAACCCTATCTCTACTAAAAATACAAAATTAGTCAGGTGTGGTGGTGCATGCCTGTAATCTTAGCTACTCGGGAGGCTGAGACAGGTCACTTGAACCCGGGAGGCAGAGGTTGCAGTGAGCCGAGATCGCACCATTGCACTCCAGCCCAGACAACAAGAGCAAAACTCTGTCTCAAAAAAAAAAAAAAAAAAGTTAAGTCCTGTCCCCTCTGGGCATGGTACACATACCTTTGGTCACCTCTTCCCTCCCCTGGTTTCTGTCACACATGTGTCGTGAAGGTTCGAGCCTGTGGCTTTAGCTCAGCCCTATCCAGACTTCAGGGCTGGGTTTACACCTGCCTCTGGGATAACTAGCTGGCATGCCTCCCAGGGACCCCCACCGCGGAGACACAGCCACCCAACCTGCCATCTTTCTCACCTGCCCTGCCTCGGCAGCCAGTGGGGAACCCAGGAGTCCTGCCAGCCTCTGCCCACTCCACAAGTCCCCGGCCCCGCTCTACCACTTCTGCTGACCTGATAATTACCCATCTCTCACACTCGGGGTCTCTCCCTGAGTGTCCTACTGCCCCTCGTCACATCCAGAACCTACTGAAGGGATGAATTGCGAAATTACTATGCTGAGTGAAAGAAACCAGGCAATAAAGAGTATTTACTATATAGTCCCATATAGAGAGGTGATGCGGACTCATCTACGGTGACAGGAAACGGGTTACGGGCTGCAAAGAGCAGTGGAGAACTGGAGGGAAGGATTATCAAGGGAGGGAGGACTCTGGGCGGTGAGGGATATGCTCACCATCTGGATTGTGGTGGTGGTTTTGTGGGCATTTATGTATGTTACCACTTACCAAATTGCTCAAAAACCACAATGGGCCGGGCGTAGTGGCTCATGCCTGTAATCCCAGCACCTTGGGAGACCGAGGAAGGCGGATTACCTGACATCAGGAATTCGAGACCCACCTGGCCAACATGGTGAAACCCCTTCTCTACTAAAAATACAAAAATTAGCCAGGCATGGTGGCAGGCGCCTGTAATCTTAGCTACTTGGGAGGCTGAGGCACGAGAATTGCTTGAACCCAGGAGGCAGAGGTTGCAGGGAGCCGAGATCTTGCCACTGCACTCCAGCCTGGTGACAGAGTGAGATTCCATCCCCTCCACCTCCCCCCACCAAAAAAAAACACACAGTGAAAGGAGATGTCAGAAGGTCTCAGGAACTCCCAGTGACCAAAGCTGAAACAATTTGAGCAACAAAATAAGGTGGGATTGGATTATAACCCAAGGTATAAAATAAACATCCACAAGTCGGCCAGAAGACAAAATTACAAAACATTTCTTTTCTTTTCTTTTTGTTTTTTGAGACAGGGTCTCGTTCTGTCGCCCAGACTGCAGTGCAGTGGCCCAATCATGGCTCAATGCGGCCTCACCCTCTCGGGTTTAAGCAATCCTCCCACCTCAGCCTCCAAAGTAGTTGGAACTACAGATGCCCGCCACCACCCCTGGCTAATTTTTTATTTTTTGTGTGTGGAGATACAGTCTCACTGTATTACCCAGGCTGGTCTTGAACTCCTGAGCTCAAGCAGTCTTGCCTTGGCCTCCCAAAGTGCCGGGATTACATGTGGGAGCCAAAGTTAAAGATCTTTTTTTTTTTTTTTTTTTTTTTTTTTTGAGACTGAGTCTAGTTGTGTCACCCAGGCTGGAGTGCAGTGGCCGGATCTCAGCTCACTGCAAGCTCCGCCTCCTGGGTTCACACCATTCTCCTGCCTCAGCCTCCAGAGTAGCTGGGACTACAGGCGCCCGCCACCTCACCCGGCTAGTTTTTTGTATTTTTTAGTAGAGACGGGATTTCACCGTGTTAGCCAGGATGGTCTCGATCTCCTGACCTCGTGATCCGCCCGTCTCTGCCTCCCAAAGTGCTGGGATTAGAGGCTTGAGCCACTGCGCCCGGCCAGTTAAAGATCTTAATTGGATTCTACTTGCTACTCTAAAATCAGATGATATCTCATTCTATAAAATAGAATGAGTGTTCCCGTGAGCTGGGCAGAAATTTTATAGACAGAAAAGGGCTGAAGAAAGAAGGGTCAGAGAACAAAGAGCAGATTGATCATTTCAAATTACTTTCCTTGTAAAGGTTAAATAAAGCAAAAAGGACTTCCTTATCATACTGGCTAAAACTGGCTTGTGCAGGGATCTGGCTTTTATCTGATCTGTCACTCTCCTGATTTCTGGAAGGGAGGGTCAGATAAACAACTTAGTTTTGGCTGGTGACCTGGAGCTGCAGCATCAGGGACTCCATTTTGGATTGGTCTATTGGTCCTGGTGCAGGAGCTCAGTCCAAACCAATGGGCTCCTGTACGTTTTATCGAACAAGTCTGCACTTATATAGCTAAGTGATTGAATAAGTAAGTGGGGGACAAAAGACAAATCTGTGCAGAGGAATTCCAAATAATCTCGGGACCAAGTGTGGTGGCTCAGGCCACTGCACTCTAACCTGGGCGACAGAGCAAGGCTCTGTCTCAAAAAAAAAAATAAGACAAAAAATTAGCTAGGCGTGGTGGTGCATGCCTGTAGTCCCAGCTACTCTGGAGGCTGAGGCAGGAGAATCACTTGAACCTGGGAGGTGGAGGTTGCAGTGAGCCGAGATTGCAACACTGCACTCCAGCCTGGGAGACAGAGCAAAACTACATCTCAAATAAATAGATAGACTGGGCGCTGTGGCTCACGCCTGTAATCCCAACACTTTGGTAGGCTGAGGCAGGTGGATCATGAGATCAAGAGATCGAGACCATCCTGGCCAATATGATGAAACCCCGTCTCTACTAAAAATACAAAAATTGGCCTGGCGCGGTGACTCACACCTGTAATCCCAGCACTTTGGGAAGCCAAGGTGGGCAGATCACCTGAGGTCAGAAGTTCCAAACCAGCCTGGCCAACGTGGTGAAACCCCATCTCTACTAAAAATACAAAAATTAGCCGGGCGTGGAGGTGGGCGCCTGTAATCCTGGCTACTCAGGAGGCTGAGGCAGGAGAATTACTTGAACCTGGGAGGCGGAGGTTGCAGTGAGCCGAGATCACGCCACTGCTGTCCAGCCTGGGCAACAGGGCAAGACTCTGTCTCAAAAAAATTAAGGCCGGGCGCGGTGGCTCAAGCCTGTAATCCCAGCACTTTGGGAGGCCGAGACGGGCGGATCACAAGGTCAGGAGATCGAGACCATCCTGGCTAACCCGGTGAAACCCCGTCTCTACTAAAAAATACAAAAAACTAGCCGGGCGAGGTGGCGGGCGCCTGTAGTCCCAGCTACTCGGGAGGCTGAGGCAGGAGAATGGCGTGAACCCGGGAGGCGGAGCTTGCAGTGAGCTGAGATCCGGCCACTGCACTCCAGCCTGGGCGGCAGAGCGAGACTCTGTCTCAAAAAAAAAAAAAAAAACAAAAAAAAAAAAAAAAAAAACACACAAAAAAAAAAAATTAAAAAGAGAGTAAGTAAATAAAAAATCAAAGAAGAATTTCAAATAATTTCTGTAGGTACTCAGCCCTGCAAGGAGGTGGAGCAAAACTCCCTACTTCTTAGGTGTGGGCTGTGTATAGGGACGTCCTTCAAAGAGTAGAGTATGGTAAGGGGGAGAAGAGTGACTGTCTGGTGGAGAGACCTGACCAATGCCCCTCAGTCAGGTGATCAAGGCCAACATCCGTGGTGATGTCATGATGATGTCAGTACCCTTGAATAGGATGTGATGCAAGAATGGCATTTATTTTTAATTTTTTATTTTTCGAGACAGAGTCTCGCTCTGTTTCCCTCCCAGGCTGGGGTGCAGTGGCGTGATCTTGGCTCACTGCAACCTCTGCCTCCTGGTTCAAGCAATTATCTTCCCTCGGCCTCCTGAGTAGCTGGGATCACAGGCACATGCCACCATGCCTGGCTAATTTTTGTATTTTTAGTAGAGATGGGGTTGCATCATGTTGGCCAGGCTGGTCTCGAACTCCTGACCTCAGGTGATTCACCCACCTCTACCTCCCAAAGTGCTGGGATTACAGGCGTAATGCACTGCACCCAGCCTGGCAATTTATTTTTTTATTTGTATTGCCCAGGATGGAGTACAGTGGCGAGATCATGGCTCACTGCAGCCTCTACCTCTGGGGTTCAAGTGATTCTCCTGCCTCAGCCTCCCGAGTGGCTGGGACTACAGGTGCATACCACTACGTCCAGCTAATTTTTTTTTTTTTTTTTTGTAGAGATGGGATTTTGCCATGTTTCTCAGGCTGGTCTCAAACTCCTGGCTTCAAGCAATACTCCTGCCTTGGCCTCCCAAAGTGCTGGGATTGCAGATATGAGTCACGGCACTCAGCCTAGTGTTGTCTTTATGGGAAGATTTGTTAACATCTGATTCAATTTCTGTTAACGGTCAGAGGATAACTCATGTTTTTTTTCTTCTTGAATCTCTTTTGTAATTTATAATTTTCTGGGAAATTTTCCATTATAGCATTCTCTCGTTATCTTTTAATATCTCTAGAACTCTATAGTTCTGTTCATTTTTTATTTCTATGGTTGTTTATTTGTGCCTTATATCTTTTTGTCATGAGAAATTTTTCCAAATTTCTATTCAATTAGTCTTTTCTAAGAGTCAAGTTTTGTCTTTGATATTCCCATAAAATAGGAAAATCTTTCTCTCTTCTTGATTTCTTCTCCTGATTGTTTTCTTTCTTTCCTTCTTTTTTTTTTTTTTTTTTTTTTGAGACAGAGTCTCGCTCTGTCGCCCAGGCTGGAGTACAGTGGCGCGATCTCGGCTCACTGCAAGCTCCGCCTCCCGGGTTCACGCCATTGTCCTGCCTCAGCCTCCTGAGTAGCTGGGACTACAAGCGCCCGCCACCTCGCCCGGCTAATTTTTTGTATTTTTAGTACAGACAGGGTTTCACTGTGTTAGCCAGGATGGTCTCGATCTCCTGACCTTGTGATCCGCCCGCCTCAGCCTCCCAAAGTGCTGGGATTACAGGCGTGAGCCACCGCGCCTGGCCTCTTCCCTTCTTTTAAAACATATTTTATTTTATTATTATTCGAGACAGGGTCTTGCTGTGTCACCCAGGCTGCAGTGCAGTGGCATGATCTTGGCTCACAGCAACCTCTGCTTCCTGGGTTCAAGCAATTCTCTTGCCTCAGCCTCCTGGGTAGCTAGGATTACAGGTGCGCACCACGACGCCTGGCCAATTTTTGTATTTTTAGTAGAGATGGGGTTTCACCATGTTAGCCTCGCTGGTCTTGGAACTCCTGACCTAGGTGATCCGCCTGCCTTGGCCTCCCAGAGTGTTGGGATTACAGGTGTGAGCCACTGTGCCCGGCCTGAGTCTGTTTCTTACTGGATCCTGTTGTCTGGTAGACGGAGGTCTTCAAAGTTTCCAGACTCCTGTTCAGCCAGGATTGCTTTCGAATGGATCTTCCCCAAGGTTCGCTCAGGCCACAGAAAGACCAGACACCCCTGCCGGCCCTTGGGGAGTGGTAGACCTTGGGCAGCCTCCTCTCCACTGACCAGCAAGAGCAGATCCAGCCCATCCCTTGCCTTTAGACTTTTCTTGGCGGTAGTCGGACCCCAGTCCACAAGCTCCAAGGCTGGCAATCAGCTCCTCTTCTGTGGTTCTCTGAAATGGCCCCTCCTTGGGCAGGAGGCAGAGAATCGGTTCCTTCCTAGTGCCTGCTCCTAGTGAGGATAATTAGTTAGAAGGAGAGAGACTCTGGTCAGGAAGGAACCACCTTTGAGGCCTTTGCATAGGAGGCAAGGCCCTCTGGGTGGCTTGTAACACTCACAGCACATTTAGTAGGGAGGACACACTGGTGTGCACTTTGGTGCCTGTACGTACCCTGAGCTACACAGGAAGGGGATGAGGCAGGGTGGGGGGAGGCAGTAAGAGGAGGACACAGGCTGGGTGCGGTGGCTCATGCCTATAGTCCCAGCACTTTGGGAGGTGGAGGCAAGAGGATCACTTGAGGTCAGGGATTAGAGACCAGCCTGGCCAAAATGGTGCAACACCCGTCTCTTCCAAAAACACAAAAATTAGCCAGGCGTGGTGGAACGCACCTGTAATCCCAGCTACTCAGGAAGGCTGAGGCACGAGAATTGCTTGAACCTGGGCAGAAGTTGCAGTGAGCTGAGATCACGCCATTGCACTCCAGCCTGGGTGACACAGATAGACTCAGTCTCAAAAAAAAAAAAAAAAAAAAAGGAAGAGAGACACTGGGAGAAGGGCCAGGCTCCCACCCCGAGCCCCAGCACCTGCCTGGGACACAGCTGAGCCCTGAAGCTCCTCAGCCCTGGGCTGGGGGCTCTCTGAGCAGCCCAGCTGCAGCTCTCTACACAGGTGAGGCTGCCCACGACCTGGGTCCCCTCCTGAGAGGGGTCCAAGTCCCTTTGTGAAGTGGTCTGGAGTGCAGGTGGCCCAGGACAAGAGGAACCCAGGGTGTGGGGAGAAGGGGTCTGTGGGGTCAAGGGGACTATGCTGGCTGGAAAATGGCCCCCGAAAATATATCCATGTAAATGAATAATGTAAATATAACTTTATGTAGAAAA
Source organism: Macaca fascicularis (assembly GCF_037993035.2). Lineage (NCBI taxonomy): Eukaryota > Metazoa > Chordata > Mammalia > Primates > Cercopithecidae > Macaca > Macaca fascicularis. The sequence goes on along the minus strand of NC_088389.1, from coordinate 15,847,703 downwards.
AAAATTTCAGAGGCTGGACGTGGTGGCTCATACCTGTAGTCCCAGCACTTTGGGAAGCTGAGGTGGGCGGATCACTTAAGGCCAGGAGTTCGAGACCAGCCTGGCCAACATGGTGAAAGTGCATCTCTACTAAAAATACAAAAAAAAAATTTTTTTTTGAGACGGAGTCTCGCACTCTCACCCAGGCTGGAGTGCAGTGGTGCGAGCTCAGCTTACTGCAAGCTCCACCCCCCGGGTTCACACCATTCTCCTGCCTCAGCCTCCCGAGTAGCTGGGACTACAGGCGCCCGCCACCACACCTGGCTAATTTTTTTTTTTTTTGGTATTTTTAGTAGAGATGGGGTTTCACCATGTTAGCTAGGATGGTCTCGATCTCCTGACCTCGTGATCCACCGGCCTCGGCCTCCCAAAGTGCTGGGATTACAGGCTTGAGCCACTGCGCCCAGTCAAAAAAAATACAAAAATTAGCCAAGCATGGTGGCACACACCTGTAGTCCCAGCTGCTTGGGAGGCTGAGTTGGGAGAATCGCTTGAACCGGGAAGCAGAGGTTGCAGTGAGGCAAGATCGCGCCATTGCGGCCTGGCTGACAGTGAGACAATGTCTCAAAAAAAAAAAAAAAAAAAGTATTTGCAAATGTGATTAAGGATCTTATTCTTTATTTTTATTTTTTAATTTTCATAATGGTTAATACCCTAATGCCTGTTCTTTTCTTGGTGCACATTTGTTGCAGTACCTACTGCCTGATTTTTAAGGTGAATGAATGAAATATGTTAATTACTCAAAGGCAAATGACACTTAAGCTCTTTTTTGTTGGTGGTGGTGGTGTGACCCAGATGTTTTTCCTTTCCTGAAGAGCAACAATGTTCTTATTCCTTTTCTTTTCTTTTTCTTTTTTTTTTTTTTTTTTGAGACAGGGTCTCACTGTGTCGCTCAGGCTGGAGTGCAGTGGTATGATAACAGCTCACTGCAAGTTTGTGGTAATTTGCTGTAGTAATTTGATGATTTGGGAACTTCTTGGCTTCTCTAGATTGCAGAAGATGCTAACAATAGGAAATTCACTGTTAAGAAAGCGAACTCTTGAGAAAAAGCCAAGGGTGTGGCCTGTGGATGTGGGGAAGAGGTGGCCAAGCCGGGGGGCCCCAGAGGTTTGGGAAGGAAGGGACCTGAATCAAGGGAACCCAGCAGTGTGGGAGGAGGTAGCTGAGGACAGGGGACCCAAGCGTGTCAGGAGGAGGTGGGACCCAGCGGTGTGGGGAGGTGGCCCAGGACAGGGGGACCTCGGATTGTAGGCAGAACCTGGAGAACCACGAGACACTTCAGTTGGGGCAGACCCAGGCTGAGCTCCCAGGGAGGGGCACTTGGGACTGCGGTGACCTGGGAGAGGCCAGTGCCCACCCAAGGCCTGAGAGAGTCTGGGCCCAGGGAGGGGCACCCAGACCTGTGCCCTGCAGCCTTGGGCCTGCCCATCATGGCAACGCAGAGGGCTCCCCTCCTGACAGGTGATTCTGAGTCATGGGAGTGGACAGGAAGTGGTCCTCCCTCCGGATCAAGATCTGGGCCACCAAGCTTTGTACCCAGAAACTCACACTTCCCCCCTCGACCTCTGACCTGGGCCCTCTGAGGATCGGGCTGAGAAGGACAGTGGCCAGGTGAAGGCCAAGGTCTCTGGGTGTTCTCGGGCGTCTCCTGCTACTCTGCCGCTGGCACTGCCCTCCCTGCCCCTCACCCCACTCTGCGCTGGTCCAAGTTGGCCCCTCCTTTTGAAGGTGAACATGTTCTCCCTTTGGAGCCAGACCTGGTCCTCACTGCCTGTCACAGCCTTGTTCATGTCCCCCTCCCCCAGAGGGGGAGCCCCAGCCACAGAACCCACCCCCTCAGCTGAAAAAAACACATGTTGCCAAGGAGAAGTTGGGGCCCGGTCTGCGATCTCCCTTCACCACTGGGATGAGGGGAGGGCATGAGAGGCTGCAGCCTGTTCCATCCTCAGCCCCCGCAGGGCACCAGAGGGGCCCCAGGCAGGAGGCTGTGCATTGTTCTGGAACCAGGGTGTGTTCAAGGACATTTGGTCTCACTTGACCCTTCCGGAACCTACTCCCCTGCCCCCGAGCTGGGCACGCTCCTGGCCTGTCCTGGGCTCTCGGGAGAACCAGCTTTCAGGAGAGCCAGACTGGTTCTCTCACCCAGCCACCTCCGATGGTGCCAGTGGAGGCCCAGCCAAGGACCTGGAGAGCAGGGAGGGCGCGAGCATGTGGGGTAGCACAGGGGTGGCCGCAGTGAAAACGCCCTTTTCCTGGGGTGCTGGGGGCTGCAGTCCAGGCAGCAGGGGTGCAGAGCTGAGAGGAGCATTGGTCTTGAGCAGCGCCAGGGCCATGTGGGACAGAGGCCTATGACAGGACTGCGGCCCAGCTCCACAGGAGCCTGGCATCTACCCACCACTGCCTGCCACTGCCTGTGTCCACCCTAGACCCTGCTCAGAGCCTTGACGTCCACTTCGCTGCCACCTATGATCACTGTGGGCCCTCTCGCCCGCATGGGAGTCCAGGCTGCGGAGTAAGAGGCAGAGCACCCATCTAAGCGGCATGCCTGGGCCAGGCACCTAGGGATGGAACCAGCAAGGGCCCTGGGCCCAGACCTCAGGCAGCAGGGCCTGCTTCCCTTTGTCTGGCGGACCCCAGGGGTTCACCATAGGGAGGAATCCAGTGGGTGTACTTGGGGGAGGGTTGGGAGGGGTCTTCCACAGGCAGGCAGGATCCCTGGCAGGTAGAAGGGGCAGGAGGGCCTCAAGGCCCCTTGGTGAGCCTTGGCCAAGATGGGGGTTGGAAAACTGTTTCTGGAAACAAGAGACACAGCCCAAGGCCCTGGCAGGGCAAACGCCTCACACTAAACAGCTCCTCCCATTCCTGGGTGTTTGAGAGTCGGGTGCCCAGCCTGGACCTGCGGTGACCAAGGAGGGCCGATCTGCAGACACCAAGACTTCCTGCATCTGTGACTGGGCCTCCTGGGGGCATCTTGACTGTAGACTCCTTCCAGGTGTGGTCCCTGGCTCCTAGAAGCCTACCCAGTCACCTTCCGCCCAGCCTTCAAACACATCAGAGGGTTAACCATTCATGGCCACGCTGAACACTGCTCACAAGATCCGGAAACAAGAACAGGGGGTCAGACTGGATTCCTGAGATGCAAGAACCGCCAGGAAGCGTCTTGCTGCCTTCATGCGTGGATGAGACCCGGGCCTCTCCACGGGAGGACAGGCTGCTGCAGCCTCCAGGGAGCAACCGCGCTTGGGCATGGAGAGTGGGGAGAGCTGCCTGCTAGAGACGGCAGAGGGGGTCGGGAGCGGCCGGAGTGCTTCCGGCCTCTGGCCACCGAAAACCCAGGCAGGGACCTGTCTTTAAGCTCCTGCTGTTGCTAAGCCGACCTGCACAGCAGGACTTGGGAGCCCAGCCCAGGTCCTCTCAGGAGGGGCTTGGCCCCAAAGCTTCTGCGTGGCTCGTTGAGGGCTCACTAGAGACACCTGCAGCTCCTTGAGAGAAAGCAGGACCAGTCCAGCGGCCACGGTGGAAACCACAGGAGGGGCCGAGGGGAGGCGGGTGGGTGCCTGGCATGCCATGCACGGTACCACACGTGTCATGGAGACTGTCCCAAGAGCCCCGGGGCCCAGGGACTCCCCCAAGCACTGAGCAGTGTGAACCCTTGTGTACTCTCCTTGGCCAGGGCCCAATGAATGGGGCCCAGTGAGAAGGGGGTGGGTGAGGAATGGGGCCCCAGTGTCCTGTCGACCCTGGAGCCCTTGGAGTCAGTTAAGTCTGAATGGGAGGTCTACACCACGGTCCTTACCCAACCTTCCTAGTGCTGAGTCCTGAAGCTTGTGTGGTGGGTGTGTGTAGAGCTGACCTCCCTGCTGGACTCTGAAGAGGGCCAAGGCCAGTGGGTAGGAGACAGGCCTGGAGCTGGTGCAGAGAGGAATGAGCCCTGCATGGGTTTGATCAAGAAACTCAGCCTCGCGTAGGGACACTCTGGGGCCCGGTGCTGTCCGTGCATGACCTGACAGAAGCCCAGAGTCGCTCTCTCTATGGAGGAGCGCCTGATGGGGGTGGGAGCTAGGCAGAGATCTGCATGCATGCCGAGGAGCCAGGCTTCAAGCCGCGCTGGGGGACCTCCAAGCGGGGCCATCTTCCCTTCTGCACCTGGCTCTGGTGTCTTCCCGCTGCAGACCCAGTGCCCTGCTCACCCACCACGTTCATACGCTGGAGTCCTGGGTCCTCAGAGATCCGTGACACTGCCCCATCCCCAACTTCAAATTCTCTGGGGCTCCACCCACTGGTCTCCCCTACATAAGGCAGTCACCGTAGACTAGAGGGTGCTTTTGAGAGTCAGGTCACTCTATTGTCCAGGCTGGAGTGCAGTGGCACAATGATAGCTCACTGCAGCCTGGGCCTCCAGGGCCCAAGTGATCCTCCCACTTCAACCTCCCTGAGGATGCGTGGTTTGTTTGTTTGTTTGTTTGAGACAGGGTCTCACTCTGTCGCCCAGGCTGGAGTGCAGTGGTGCGATCTTGGCTCACTGCAGCCTCCACCTCCCAGGTTCAACCCATTCTCCTGCCTCAGCCTCCCAAGTAGTCGGGGTCGGGATCATAGGCATGCATCACCCCACCTGGCTAATTTTTGTATTTTTTTTTTTTTTTTTTTTTTTTTTTTTTTTTTTTTGAGACGGAGTCTCGCTCTGTCGCCCAGGCTGGAGTGCAGTGGTGCGATCTCGGCTCACTGCAAGCTCCGCCTCCCGGGTTCACGCCATTCTCCTGCCTCAGCCTCCCCAGTAGCTGGGACTACAGGCGCCCACAACCGCGCCCGGCTAATTTTTTGTATTTTTAGTAGAGACGGGGTTTCACCGTGGTCTCGATCTCCTGACCTTGTGATCCGCCCGCCTCGGCCTCCCAAAGTGCTGGGATTACAGGCGTGAGCCACCACGCCCGGCTAATTTTTGTATTTTTAGTAGAGATGGGGTTTTGCCATGTTGGCCAGGCTGGTCCCTGAGGATACTTTTTTCCCCCCCGAGATGGAGTTTCCTTCTGTCACCCAGTCTGGAGTGCAGTGGTGCAATCTCAGCTCACTGCAACCTCCACCTCCCAGGTTCAAGCAATTCTCCAGCCTCAGCCTCCCGAGTAGCTGGGATTACAGGCATGCGCCACCATACCCAAATAATTTTTGTATTTTTAGTAGAGACGGGATTTCACCATGTTGGTCAGGCTGGTCTTGAACACCTGACCTCAGGTAATCCACCTGCCTCAGTCTCCCAAAGTGCTGGGATTACAAGTGTGAGCCACTGTGCCCAGCTGAGGATACTTTTTTTTTTTTTTTTTTTTTCCGGACAGAATCTCGCTCTGTCCCAGGCTAGAGTGCAAAGGCATGATCTCGGCTCACTGCAACCTCCGCCTCCCGGGTTCAAGCAATTCTTCTGCCTCAGCCTCCCGAGTAGCTGGGATTACAGGTGCCCGCCACCACGACCGGCTAATTTTTGGATTTTTAGTAGAGATGGGGTTTCACCATGTTGGCCAGACTGGTCTCGAACTCCTGACGTCATGATCCACCTGCCTCGGCCTCCCAAAGTGCTGGGATTACAGGCGTGAGCTACCACACCCGGCCTGGCTGAGGATACTTTTAAGGTCAAAGAGAGTAGCAGAGGTGGAGTTCCTGGGAACAGGGTCATGAGGGGAAGAGGGGGTTCGGAGGGAGGGAGTAGCCACTGGCTACCTCGAGAGAGGGAAGGCTTTGGTGCAACATCGTTCCCCTGCAGTTTTGCTCATCTTTGCTTCCTGCCCTTTCATCACCCAACCGGGCAGGCAGGACAGGGCCTGAGGGGGCAGGGATCCAGTGGGGGCCTCTCTAGACTAACCCCAGCTCAGGACTCCCAGGGCCCCTTCCCTGAGGCCCCGCTGCCCCCGAGCCCAGGTTGGGGATCCCAAGCAGCACATAGGCAGAGCCAGTGAGGTCCCCGTTAATCCTATTGAAAGCTCTAAAAGCAGCGAACTCTCAGTCCAGCCTCAGGTCAAGCATCCAGGACGGCCTCAGCCCTCGTGGCTGAGATGGGTGCGCCATCTCTGCGGACACTGTGCAGGGCGTACGATTCATCACTGCCTCCCAAGGATGCCAGCCAGGCCCCCATTGAGATAACTGCTTCCCTACTGGACAAGGCTGGGACCAGCCATCTCGGCTCCGGAACCCCTGGCCTGGGCTGCTGGGTTCAATGGACAAAGACTGTGATTAGAGTCAGAGGGATGGTCTCAGTGACCTCAAGGATAAGGCCAGATCCTTGCACTCTCAATGACCCAAAGCAACAAGTATCCAGAGCAGCAGTGTGGCGCCTTCACGCCCCCACCCATCAGCCCGACTCACCCAGGACAGGGACTGTAGCCTCAGCACTCAACCCGTGTGCCCTGTGTGGGGCCTCTTCCCACGGCACTCACAGGAGAGGCGGGGGTCTCTGGGGTCCGCTGGGGTCCCCCCCTGCAAATGGGGCAAGGAGCTGTCTCAAGGCCTCTGGAGCACACTCAGGTCCTGGCATGGGGCTCCTGGGAGGGCCATGATTCTGGGCTCCATGAGTTCAGAGCAGACGCCTTCTTTTTCCTTGTCCACTGTCAGCCACGCCACCCTTCTCTGGCCCTTAAAAGAACCAGGAAACAGCACGTGACCTGTGGGAAGGAGGCATTCATTCTTTCCTTTCTGTGGGCATGGGGAGGGGACCACAGGGCACATACCCCACCCTGGGCTCCAGCTGAGCAGGGGAGTCAGAGATGACAATTCTTCCAGCTCACAGGCCAGCAGCCCACACACAGGGCAATCAGAAGAACGGAAGGGCACAAGGAGTGCGCAGAGGGAGTCGTCGTCCCTGCCAGAGGTGCCGCACTCTGGGAATGTCCCTCACTCGCCCCATCCTTCTGTCTTGCCCAATCCTGACCAGGGGCAGAAATCTTGCCAAGTGTTTCCGCATGAGTTGCTGGCAATTGCCTCATCTTCCTGGTCTTGGCAAAGGATGGATCAGCCCACGCTAGAGCCCATAAATAGGGCCACCCAGGTGAGCCTCTCACTCGCCTCCACTCCTGCCAGGCCCAGTAGCCACCACAGCGCCTGCTTCCTCAGCCCTGAAATCATGCCCCTAGGTCTCCTGTGGCTGGGCCTAGCCCTGTTGGGGGCGCTGCATGCCCAGGCCCAGGACTCCAGCTCAGACCTGATCCCAGCCCCACCTCTGAGCAAGGTCCCTCTGCAGCAGAACTTCCAGGACAACCAGGTAAGGGGCCAAGAGGGGCGCCTGCAGGCAGGGCCCGGGGAAGAGTGGGAGCAGAGGGGAGGAGAGGTGAAGAGACTCAGGAGGAGCGTTGGGCAGGACTCCAGGTTTCCAGGACGCCAGGAGTCCGAGGTCCAGGTTTCAGCTCACTGTGCCACCAGGGTCCCTGAAGGAAACCATGCCCCTTCCCCCCATCCCCACCCCCATCCCAGCCTGAACAGACTTCTCCAGGTCCACGTCCCCTCTCCCATAACCCCCATTGTCCAAGGAAGGTGGGAACACTTTTAGTCCCCCCCACACAGATGAGGAAACTGAGGCTCAGGAAGGCCCACCAGCCATGTGCCTCCTCCTGTGAGGAGGTCACCCTCCTCCCTGCCAGACTCAGAACCGCCTCTTCCCCCAGGCCTCCCTTCTAGGCTGATGGCCTCCTGCGCCTGCCCCTTCACCAGTGCAGGTCCAGCCTGGGCCCTGCTGCCCAGCTAGAGGGGCTCGTGGTTCCAGGCTGGGCGGCTCAGAGGTGCCACAGGGACAGAGCTGGAGGGGTGGCTCCTAGGGCCACTCCTGGGCTGTGCCTATCATCAGTCCCCTGCAGTTCCAGGGGAAGTGGTATGTGGTAGGCCTGTCAGGGAATGCAGTTGGCAGAAAAGACGAAGCCCCGCTAAAGATGTATGCCACCATCTATGAGCTGAAAGAAGACAAGAGCTACAACGTCACCTCCATCCTGTTCAGGTGAGGGCTGACATCTCCTGGGGGTATGAGAGGCAGACTGATACCACAGGCAAGGGATGGCCAAAGCTGAGGGATCCTGTCGTTCACCTCACTGTTCTGCCCGGAATTCATCTGTGTTCATCCTTCCTGCGTTCCTTAGAGCAACGTTTATAGCGCAGACACACAGACAGTGGTAGCGATGGACACGCACAGTCGTTAGAAAACAAGACGGAGAGAGGAGGGGTGCCGGGAGCAGAAGGAGGGGACACCGGATCCAGCCTGGAACCCCACCCAGGGCCTTCATGGAGGGCTTCCAGGAAGGTGGTCTTAAAAGAGCCAACCTGCTTCAAAAGGAAGTGAGGGGTGTTCCCGGCAGGGGCCGGAGTCAGAAAGAGCCCCACTTCAGGAAGGAGCAAGCCATCACAGGGTCGCCCTGAGCAGAGCTGCTGAGCAGCCTGGCGGGGCAGGCAGCCACACTAGCACGTAGCACAGTCCTCAGGCCCTGCCCCGGCGGATCTGCTGCAGAGTGGCTTAGAGTTGGCTGCAGGGTGGGGAGACTTGGTGGGGTGCAGCTTGGGAGGTCAGGAGACCAGCGAAAGTGAAGCAGGGCCATCACAGGTGGGAGAGAACAGGTGCAGGGTGAAGGGGCAGGGAGCCAGGGATCAGCCGTTCCCAGTGGGTTTCTTTTTTCTTTTTCTTTTTTTTTTTTTGAGACGGAGTTTCACTCTTGTTGCCCAGGCTGGAGTGCAATGGACGGTCTCGGCTCACCACAACCTCCACCTCAAGTGATTCTCCTGCCTCAGCCTCCCTAGTAGCTGGGATTATAGGCCTGTGCTACTATGCCCGGCTAATTTTGTATTTTTAGTAGAGACAGGGTTTCTCCATGTTGGCCAGGCTGGTCTTGAACTCCCGACCTCAGGTGATCCGCCTGCCTCGGCCTCCCAAAGTGCTGGGATTACAGGCGTGAGCCACCACACCCGGCCTCCCCAGTGGGTTTCTGACTGGCAGCTGAGTGGATTGGGATTAGGGCATTTGTGGAGCAAGGAGCAGAATACAGACAGGTTGGGGAGCTCAGCCCTGGGGTGTCAGGGGATGGGAAGTGGGAGGACTCAAGGATGAGGTCAGGTTTGACCCGAGAGGTAGAGGAACGGTTGGCGTGGAGCAGACTGGAAGTACCAAGGTGGATCCCCAGGAGAGGGTATAGGAATAGAAGCAGCAAGCTGAGCGCAGGGGAGAAATGCAGGGTTGCTGTGTGTGTGGGGGGGAAAACCACCCAGGGAGGCAGCCAAAGGAAAGAAGGACATGGGGTGCTGGAGGGTCTGAGCAGGGTCCAGGGGCCCCAGGCAGCAGACCTGGACGGACAGCCTGGGATCAGCTCGGGGGGAAGGCCCAGGCCCATCTCGGCTGGGTGGGGTAGGGCCCCTCCAGATAGTTGGGGATGAGCCATCACGGGTTGGGCCGGACTGAGAGCATCAGAACCCTGCTGCTGCCCTGGCCCCACCTTGTCCGGCACAGGAGGCCCAAGCCTGGGTTGTCTCCCCTCTCACCTACCCATCTCTCCCTCCCAAGGAAAGAGAAGTGTGACTACTGGATCAGAACTTTTGTTCCAGGTTCCCAGCCTGGCGAGTTCACACTGGGCAACATTCAGAGTGAGTCCTGAGTGAGGTGGGGCACTGAGCTGGGGCTCTGGGGAGCTGGGCGGGGGCACAGACCTTCCTGCCCCTCCACACGGATGTGTTGTATGGGGAGAAGCCCGAGCTGATGGGCTGGGGAGGGAGGGGGCAGCTCCCTCCTCCCATCCAGGGCAGGGCTGACCCCTCACCATCCATGCCTGCAGATCACCCTGGATTAACGAGTTACGTCGTTCGAGTGGTGAGCACCAACTACAAACAGTATGCCATGGTGTTCTTCAAGAAGGTTTCTCAAAACAAGGAGTACTTCAAGATCACCCTCTACGGTGGGTCCTCTCCCATCCCCTCGGGGACTGGCTCCTGATCACACTTAGCTGGAGGGGAGGCCGGTCCCCACCTGCAGGAAGAGGTCATTCCATAGACCCTCCATGAGGAAGGGATCTGAGGCCTCATCCACTCATTCAACGATATTTATGTGGTGTCTACCGGCCACTCACTGGCCATCTTGGTCACAGGGAGAACCAAGGAGCTGACTTCGGAACTAAAGGAGAACTTCATCCGCTTCTCCAAATCTCTGGGCCTCCCTGAAAACCACATCGTCTTCTCTGTCCCAATTGGTAATGGCCAGTCTGGATGAGGGGACGGGGACATGGGAACTGTTCAGGCGGGATGCTTCCCTGCCAGGGAGGAGGGAGAGGAGAGACTCCGTCCTCAGCTTCAGTCACCGGAGCAGTGGACGGTCCAGGAGCTCCTTGGAAGCCACTCTGGGTCCAGGAAGACTGTGCCCCACCCCAGGGTCTATGGGACTCCCAGGGACCCGGGCCCCAAGTGCTCTTTCCTGGCAGTTTAGCCAGGGTCTGCCCAGATGAGGATTTCAGACCCAGGCTCGAGTATCCATTTCTCAGTCTCACTGGCCTGACACCTCCGGCCACCCTCCCAGGCCCCCTTGTTCTGGGCCATCTTCCCCCACCCTCCCAGGCCTCATCACCCTGGGTTTTGCTGTCCTGGCTGTCCTCCCTCCCCTGGGGACTTGCTCACCACTGACTTGGGAGCTGTCCTTGACTCCAGGGAGCCTGGCTTGGGCAGGAGGCTCCAGTCAGGCCATTCAGAGAGCCACTGGCCTCCCCCAGACTGAGAGGCTGCCTGGACTAGTAAACAGGCGGGAGACCTGGGTGCCCGAGCAGCCTGGGAGCTGGGCCTCACTCAGGGCTCTCCCTCCCCAGGCCTTTCTCCCATATCCCCTGCCCCACCATCTGCCCCTCTGTCGCCCCATCCCTGAAAGGAACCCCCACATCTTCTGCAGCTGGGCCAGGTGGGGCAGGGGCTGCCCAGGGACAGTGCAGAGGAACTGGCAGTCAGGGATCACATACACACACTCACACACACACAGAGCTGCCTGTTCTGACGGACTTTCTCCCCAACAGACCAGTGTATCGATGGCTGAGTGCACAGTGAGTGTGTCCGGGCGGCTGGGAGGGGGCTTGTGGGAGGCCAGGGTGCAGTGGGCTGGGGGTCTTGGGCCTGCCTTTGTTCTTCCCCCTGCCACCAGCACTGCTGCTGTCTTTATTCTGCTGTCCCCATCTCAGGTGCCTCCCATCTCCCCGCCCATCACCCTCATATCCACCTCTGTCCAGGGTGCCGCCAGCTGCCTCACCAGCCCGGACACCATTGAGGGAGCTGGGAGATGCTCCCCACCGTGCCACCCACCCAGCTGCTCCCCAGGCCACACCGCTGATGGAGCCCCACCTTGTCTGCTAAATAAACATATGCCCCCAGGCCTCTGAGTCCACACTCTTTGACCCCTGGGTCTTTGAGGAAGGAGAGGGGCAAGGGGCTCCCACTGGCATCACTCCCAGGGTTTGCACCCCCAGGATGGAGCCCAGCGAACCCAGCCTGGGTGTTAGGGCTGCAGAGTGAAGACACAAGCCCCCCCACCCCGTCATCACCAGCAGCTTTGTGGCTGACTTCCCTGAGTCCTTCCCACGTGGTGTAACACCGCACTCCCTCCTGTTATGACATGGAGCCTAGCCCCAGAGCAGCGGCAGTTCTCACATTCCCCTGCCTAGGAGGGTGCCCAGTCCATCGCAGACACACTGGGCCACACCCCATCAGAGTGTGGCAGGGGCATGCGCAGCTGGAGGCCATTCCAGGCAGAGAGGGTCGGCTTGGCGGGGGTGGTCCCTGGCCCTCTGCTGCCCACTGTGGGCCCCATGGGTGAGGAGCCATGTCCATGCTAACCCCGTTTCAGAGCGCTGCCCTTTACTCCACACCTCCCCGCCTGATGACATCCAGGCCACGTTGGGGGTGCATTCTGAAGCCAGGGGCAGGGCCAGGGGGAAGTGAGGAGTGGCTATGCCGCCAAGAATCCAGTTCCCCAGGACTCAGAGAGCTCCAGGCCTGCACTCATCACTTGGCTGCCCGTGTCAGGCCTGACAAGCCCTTGGTCCCCCACTGGCCACAGAGGCAACCTCTGCAGGTTCACGTCACACACAGGCACTCCCTCCCCAGCCCCTTTTCCCGGTGCAAGGACAGAGGCCAGAGTGGGTGGGGTTCTGCGGAAACCCCATGGACAGACACACCACCCCGTTCACCCTCGGCTGGGCTAAGGAGAGATGCTGGTACTGTGAGCCAGCTCCAGCCTCGGACCCCAAGGAGCAGGACAGGCCTGAGACCCAGGCCCACCAAATGTTGCCAAAGCCTTGAAAGTCTGGTCCAGACTCCTGGAAGAGGCCAGCTTGGGGCAGCCCGGGCTTTGAGAGAGGGATGGGACTGTTCCCAAGCCTAGAGAGGCTCTGGGCTGAGAAAGGCACCCAAGGACTGCTAGCTGGCCAAGGGAGTGGACATCGCACCCAGCACGCCTGGCCCTTGGGCTCCAAATGGAGCAGCAGATCCAGTTTCCTAGCTTGGCCCAAGCAAGGCAGCTTCTTGTCGCCCCTGGGCCTGCTGAGCCTTTCAGGATCAAAAACTCTTAGGGCCTAGAAGGGCTTTGTGTTTCCTTCCAGGTGGCCAGAGGTTTGAGTTTCCTATTGCCACTATTGAAAGAGGCAGGATGGCCAGGCGCGGTGGTTCACACCTGTAATCCCAGCACTTTGGGAAGCCGAGGTGGGTGGATCACTAGGTCAGGATATCGAGACCAGCCTGGCCAACATGGTGAAACCTCGCCTCTACTAAAAATACAAAAAAATTAGCTGGGCGTCACAGCGCGCGCCTGTAGTCCCAGCTGCTTGGGAGGCTGAGGCAGGAGAATTGCTTGAACCCAGCAGGCAGAGGTTGCAGTGAGCTGAGATTGCGCCATTGCACTCCAGCCTGGGCAACAGAGCGAGCGAGACTACGTCTCAAAAAAAAAAAAAAAAAGGCCAGGCGCGGTGGCTCAAGCCTGTAATCCCAGCACTTTGGGAGGCCGAGACGGGCGGATCACGAGGTCAGGAGATCGAGACCATCCTGGCTAACACAATGAAACCCCGTCTCTACTAAAAATACAAAAAAAAAATTAGCCGGGCGAGGTGGCGGGCGCCTGTAGTCCCAGCTACTCGGGAGGCTGAGGCAGGAGAATGGCGTAAACCCGGGAGGCGGAGCTTGCAGTGAGCCGAGATAGCGCCACTGCACTCCAGCCTGGGCGACAGAGCGAGACTCCGTCTCAAAAAAAAAAAAAAAAAAAAAAAAAGGCAGGCAGACAAATATCTTGGCAGATAGGGGCAAGTCCCCGGTGAAACCCCACCTCCAAGCCAAAGACAGTTTAAAGCCTGAAAGCTATGCTACAACTCAAATCCGTGGACCAGATTAAGACCCTGTCATCCTACTTGGCATGCTTTCCTCTGATTGATCCCCACCCTTCACCTATTTTACATTTTTACATATACCTCCCCATCCCTAAACATTTTTTTTTTTGAGATGGAGTCTTACTCTGTCGCCCAGGCTCAAGTGCAGTGGCATGATCTCAGCTCACTGAAAGCTCCCCCTCCTGGGTTCACACCATTCTCCTGCCTCAGCTTCCCAAATAGCTGGGACTACAGGCGCCCGCGACCACGCCTGGCTAATTTTTTGTATTTTTAGTAGAGATGGGGTTTGCACTGTGTTAGCCAGGATGGTCTCGATCTCCTGACCTCATGATCTGCCCGCTTCAACCTCCCAAAGTGCTGGGATTACAGGCATGAGCCACTGCGCCTGGCCTGTTTTTTTTTTGTTTTGTTTTGTTTTGTTTTGTTTTGTTTTTTAAAGACACGGAGTCTTGCACTATCACCCAGGCTGGATGGAGTGAAGTAGCAAAATCTTGGCTCACTGCAACCTCCACTTCCCGGGTTCAAGAGATTCTCCTGCCTCAGACTCCCAAGTAGCTAGGATTACAGGTGCCCACCACCATGCCCAGCTAATTTTTTGTTTTTGTATTTTTAGTAGAGACAGGGTTTCACCATGTTGGCCAGGCTGGTCTCAAACTCCTGACCTCGTGATTCGCCCGCCTCAGCCTCCCAAAGTGCCTAACTGGTTTTTTATACTGTCATGCCCACCTTTGAGTAGTGCCTTTGTTTTAGCCTTTTTTGCATACTCACAAGCCAGTCAGCATGCATTCCCCATTCTGAGTCCAGAAAAGCCCAGGACCCAGCCACACTGAGGGAGAGACTGCCCAACTTGGGGTGCGGGACCACCTTCACATCCCCTCTTTGCTGAGAGCTGTTCCATCACTCAACAAAATCATTCTCTGTCCTCCTCACCATTTGACTGGATACAGCATATCCTCATTCTTCTTGGATTCGGGACAAGAGCTTGGGACCCACCAAGTGAGGGTACAAAGAAAGCTTTAACAGTGGTGGGGTTGAGCCGGCTCTGGAGCCACAGGCCAGAGCAGATAACAGGGCTGACATCTGCCTGGGCAGGGGTGTCACTGGCTGGGGGTTTCCAGCTGGTAGAATGACCAAGAAAAATCCTGTGTCACTATCACAAATCACCACAAACTGTGGGTTTAAAACAACACCTATATATTCGCTTTCAGTTCTGGAGGTCAGAAGTTTGAAACCAGTTTCACTGGGCAGAAATGAGTGTCCACAGAGCTGTGCTCCCTCCAGAGGCTCTCAGGGAAGCTGCTCCCTGCCTTTCCCAGCTTCTCATGCTGTCTTCCTTGCACCCTTTAGTCTCTGGCTCCTTCCTCCTTCAAAGGCAGCGGAGCATCAGCAAATCTCTTTCTCTGCTGAGGGCCTCACTCTCAGTCAAGGAGGGCAGGCTTGGCCAGGCGCAGTGGCTCAAGCCTGTAATCCCAGCACTTCGGGAGGCTGAGACGGGTGGATCACAAGGTCAGAATGGCGTGAACTCGGGAGGCGGAGCTTGCAGTGAGCTGAGATCCGGCCACTGCACTCCAGCCTGGGCGACAGAGCGAGACTCCGTCTCCAAAAAAAAAAAAAAAAAAAAAAGGAGGGCAGGCTAGGCTGGGCACCACGGCTCACATCTGTCATCTGAGCATGTGGAGGCTGAGGTGGGAGGATCACTTGAGCCCAGGAGTTTGAGATCAGCCTGGGCAAGATGGTGAAACCCTCAATCTATAAAAATAAAAATACTAGCTGGGTGTGGTGGTGGTGCACCTGTAGTCTCAGCTAATCCAGAGGCTGAGGTGGGGAGTTTGAGGCTGCAGGGAACTATGATTGTACCATTGCACTACAGCCTGGGCCACACAGCAAGACCCTGTCTCTAAAAAAAAAAAAAAAAAAAAAAAAAAAAAAAAAATTAAAAAAAAAAAAAAATTAAAAAAATTAAGCTTTAAAAAGGAGGTGAGCCTGACCTGGATGAGAGGCCATTCCCCAAAATTCTTTGGGTGCTGGTTCAGTGTCCTTCTTGCTCTCGCTCAATCTACTTCAGGGAGAAGGCAGGGCTGACCATGTGCAAGTCGGTGGAGACCCTCACAGCAGACTTCAGACTCCACCATGCCCCTGCCTTCCTCAGGTAGAACAGTGAAGGTGGCTTCTGGGACAAGAGAGTATTCCACCCCATTGTCACTGTCTGGGATACACGCTTGGGCCTGATCTGGCATTGAGGATGGCCTGCCCACAGGGACAGCCAGTGTGAGACCAGGTCCAGGCTGCTGCAGCCATGAGACCTCCATGCACTATAGCTACTGGAGTCCCAGTAGGTGACCCCTCTGCCTAGAGCGTGGGCCTAATTCTCAGCTGGACCCCTGGTCAGGATCATAGCTCTGGGTCCAACCCAGGGGTGACACTTGCCAGCTGGGTGACTGTGGGCAAGCCGCCCTCTCCTAGCTGGGAAGTGGAGTGTGGGATGACAGCAGCTGGGCCGATTATCATGAAGCCTTTCTTGATGAGCAGTCTGTGAAGCACTCTGCCCACGGCCCTCCACCCTCCACTGCAGCACCCACAGGAGGGGGCGGCAAACCTTTCCTTTATTGGAGAATGTGACACACAGTCCTGGGTGGGTTTGAGGTGAGCTTGAACTAAGGGTAGCCTTACCCCTGTCCTGCTCCTGTCCCAGTTAAGGGGCTCTTCCTAAAATGAACTATTCCTACTTCTCTTTATTTAAAAAAAAAATTAAATCTAGCCAGGCATGGTGGTTTACACCTATAACTTTGTGGGGCCGAGGCGGGTGGATCACCTGAGGTCAGGAGTTCGAGACCAGCCTGGCCAACATGGTGAAACTAAAAATACAAAAATTAGCCAGGCATGGTGGCACACACCTGTAATCCCAGCTACTTGGGAGGCTGAGGCAGGAAAATTGCTTGAACCCAGGATGCAGAGGTTGCAGTGAGCCGACATCGCACCACTGCACTCTAGCCTGGGCGACAGAGGGAGACTCTATCTCCAAAAAAAAAAAAAAAAAAAAAAAAAATTTAAACTTTAATTTAATTTTTTTTTCTCTTTGACTTCTCAAAGTTCAACTTATAAAGGTAGCTCCAGGGGCCAGGCGCGTTGGCTCACGCCTGTAATCCCAGCACTTTGGGAGGCCGAGGCGGGCGGATCACGAGGTCAAGAGATCGAGACCATCCTGGCCAACATTGTGAAACCCCGTCTCTACTAAAAGTACAAAAATTAGCTGGGCGTGGCGGTGCGCACCTGTAGTCCCAGCTACTCTGGAGGCTGAGGCAGGAGAATTGCTTGAACCTGGGAGGTGGAGGTTGCAGTGACCCAAGATCATTGTACTCCAGCCTGGCGACAGGGCAAGACTCCGTCTCAAAAACAAAAACAAAAAAGGTAGGTCCAGGACGGGCACGGTGGCTCACACCTGTAATCCCAGCACCTTGGGAAGCCGAGGCAGGTGGATCACTTGAAGTCAGAAATTTGAGACCAGCCAGGGCAACATGGTGAAACTCCAACTCTACTAAAAATAAAAAAAAATCAGTCAGGTGTGGTGGCATGCACCTGTAATCCCAGCTACTCGGGAGGCTGAGGCACAAGAATTGCTTGAACCCGGGGAGGAGAAGTTGCAGTGAGCTGAGATCATGCCACTGCACTCCAGCCTGGCCAACAGAGCGAGACTCTGTCTCAAAACAAACAACAAACAAACAAAAGTAGGTCTGCTTGCTCCAGGCCAAACTTTCTTTTTTTTTTTTTTTGGAAACGGAGTTTCTCTTTGTTGTCCAGGCTGGAGTGCAGTGGTGCAATCTCAGCTCACTGCAACCTCTGCCTCCCGGGTTCAAGTGATTCTCCTGCCTCAGCCTCCTGAGTAGCTGGGATTACAGGCGCACGCCACCACACCTGGTTTATTTTTGTATTTTTAGTAGAAATGGGGTTTCGCCATGTTGGTCAGGCTGGTCTCAAACTCCTGACCTCGTGATCCGCCTGCCTCAGCCTCCCAAAGTGCTGAGATTACAGGCATGAGCCACTGCACCCGGCCTCACATTTAATTTTTTTTATTTTTATTTTTTGAGATGAAGTATCACCCTGTCACCCAGGCTGGAGTGCAAGGGCACGATCTCTGGTCACTGCAACTTCTGCCTCCCAGTTCAAGTGATTCTCCTGCCTCAGCCTCCTGAGTAGCTGCAACTATAGGGGTGTGCCACCAAACCTGGCTAATTAAACTTTTTAAAAATTAATTAATTATTATTTTTAAAGACAGAGTCTCACTCTGTCACCCAGGCTATAGTGCAGTGGTGCAGTCATAGCTCACTGCAGCCTCGAACTCCTGGGCCCAAGTGATCCTCCTGCCTTAGCCTCCCAAGCAGCTGCGACTAAGGTGCATGCCACCAGGTCTGGCTAATTTTTTTTGTACTTTCTGTAGAGATGGGGGACTGAGTCTCACTATGTTTCCCAGGCTGGTCTCCAACTCCTAGGCTCAAGCAATCCTCTCATCTCAGCCTCCCAAAGCGCTGGGATTACAGGTGGGAGCCATCCCGCCTAATGTTCCTGTTTCTCTTGTCCAGAGCTGGAGTCCAGCCTGATCCCCACCCACAGGTTGTAACCAATGAGCCCTAAGAGAAGCGCTGGCTGGCTGGGCGCGGTGGCTCACGCCTGTAATCCCAGCACTTTGGGAGGCCGAGACGGGCGGATCACGAGGTCAGGAGATCGAGACCATCCTGGCTAGCACAGTGAAACCCCGTCTCTACTAAAAAATACAAAAAAATTAGCCGGGCGAGGTGGCGGGCGCCTGTAGTCCCAGCTACTCGGGAGGCTGAGGCAGGAGAATGGCGTGAACCTGGGAGGCGGAGCTTGCAGTGAGCTGAGATCCGGCCACTGTACTCCAGCCTGGGCGACAGAGCGAGACTCCGTCTCAAAAAAAAAAAAAAAAAAAAAAAAGAAGCGCTGGAGACCAGGAAGGCCCAGATCAGGGGTAGGGGTGTTGGGTCCTCCCCATTGGGGTGCAGGCAGAGAGGCGAGGAGGAAGGAGACCCTTCGTGACTCTCAGCGAGGCTGTGAAGAGGAATGTCCTGAAGCCACAGGAGGTATGGAAACCCCGTTTCCAAGGCTGGGCCCAGTAGCTCATGCCGGTAACCCCAGCATTTTGGGAGGCCGAGGCGGGTGGATGGCTCGAGCTCAGGAGTTCGAGAGCAGCCTGGGCAACATGGCGAAACCCCCGTCTCCAAAAAATACAATAGCCAGCGTGGTGCACCCGCCTGTAGTCCAGCCACTCTGGAGGCTGAGGTGGCAGGATCGCTTCAGGCTGGGAGGCAGAGGTTGCAGTGAGCCGAGATCACCCCACTGCATTCCAGCCTGGAAGACAGAGCCAGACCCTATCTCAAAAAATAACAAGGAAACCCGTTTTCGATTTCGCCCAGGCGGAGGGGTCGAAGCAGCAGATGGGCTTGGGAGGTCTCCCGCCCCTCCTCCTGGACCTCCCTACTCCTGGGCTTTTCCAGGGACAGCACCGTGGTGGCCCCGCCCAGCGCCCAGGAGACGGGTGAAGCCAGCGGCGGAATGGGCGGAGTTCGACTGTGAGGCAGGTGGAGGTGAGACTCCGGCGGTGGGGGCGGAGTCTGGACGCGGGGCGGGGGCGGAGTTCCGGCTGGGGGGCGGGGCGGGGCGGAGCGAGATCTGCGGGATTCCGGCTTCAGGGGTGGGGCCCCGGCCTCTGGGCGGAGATCTGCTGCCGCGTTCCACCCTTCCGGCCCGGTGTTCTATCCACCGCCTCCACCTTCCATCCGGCGCCGGCTTTCGGCGCGACGGTCGCCGCGTTCCATCGTCGCGCGGCCCTTCGGGCGCCCGAGCCCGCAATGTCGGGCCCCAACGGGGACCTGGGGATGCCGGTGGAGGCGGGAGCGGAAGGCGAGGAGGATGGCTTCGGGGAAGCAGGTGACCCGAGGGGGCTGCTGGAGCAACCTTGCTTTTTCAGGGCTGCCCTCCCGGGAAGGGGAATCGGGATGGGGTCTTGGAAGGGAACAAAGAACCCACCCCATTCCGCCCCGAGTGGGTCCGGAGTTGTAGGTGCTGTCTCGGATGCAGGGCGAGCACCCGCGAGCCGGTCGCCAGCTCCGTGAGAGCTGCGGGTCACCAGTCCCCTTTTACAGATGGGGAAATTGAGGCAGCTTCGGGGACACTCGCCCTTGTGGGCCTTGCTCCACCACTTCCTTCAGTCCTGGGGGGAGACCGAGGCACCTGAGGCAGGGTTGAGCTTGGCCGGCTTGGCTTAGCGGAGAGGCCGGGCTGGGGCGTGGGGTTGGGGGGGCGCGGGGGCGTCGCTCTGCCGAGTCAGCATCCCCAGCCACTTGGCTTTGCTGGTGTAGCCTCGCAGCCTTGCCAAATGTCAGCAGCTTACAGAGCAGCCTTTTGCGTGCTTACAAGTGCAGGGGTGGGGTGTGGAGAGAGAACCATCAGCTCCCTTCTCACATTCTTCAGCCTCAGTTTCCCCCTCTATAAAATAGGAATAATGATTAGTGTCTCCTGCACCGGGATGTGTCAGCATTAAATGCAAAAAATAAATGGGAAATGCTTAGCAGGTTCTAGCATGCAAGAGTTCAGTAAATGGTTATTGTCATTATTCTCTTTGGTAAAGATTGGCATGTTAACATACACTGAGGATTTAGTAAATGTGGTGTAAGTATGGCGCATGCTCTTTGTTTTGTTTGGGGTAACAGCTTTATTGAGCTATACAACTTACCCATTTAAACTGTACAGTTCAGTGGGCTTTTGTGTATTCCCAGGGCTGTGCATCCATCACCACAATAGTTTTAGGTAGGTTTGCATTGGGCAATGCTGTTGGGAGCATCAGGAAGAGCTTCCCAGGAGGTCACATTGAGTGGATGCTGGCAGACAGGACTAAGGACAGTGGTGTCCCAGGCAGAAGCAAAGGCTTGGAACTGGGAAGTACCCTTGACACAGATAAAGCCTGGCCTGGAGGGGTGTGGGGCACCTGCCTCCCCAATTCCTCCTCCCAGCCTGTATCCCAGGACACAGAATTCAAAATATTGATAATAATGATATCCACTAAGTACTTGCTGTGGCCAGATCCTGTCTGAACTCTTTTTTTTTGAGTTGGAGTCTTGTTCTGTTGCCCAGGCTGGAGTACAGTGCATGATCCTGGCTCACTGCAACCTCTGCCTTCTGGGTTCAAGCGATTTTCATGTCTCAGCCTCCCAAGTAGCTGGGACTATAAGTGACCACCACGCCTGGCTATTTTTTTTTTTTTTTTTTTTTGAGACGGAGTCTCGCTCTGTCGCCCAGGCTGGAATGCAGTGGCCGGATCTCAGCTCACTGCAAGCTCTGCCTCCTGGGTTTACGCCACTCTCCTGCCTCAGCCTCCCGAGTAGCTGGGACTACAGGCACCCGCCACCTTGCCTGGCTAGCTTTTTGTATTTTTTAGTAGAGACGGGGTTTCACCGTGTTAGCCAGGATGGTCTCGATCTCTTGACCTCGTGATCTGCCCGTTTTGGCCTCCCAAAGTGCTGGGATTACAGGATTTTTATATATTTTTAGTAGAGACAGTGTTTCACCATGTTGGCCAGGCTGGTCTCGAACTCCTGACCTCAGGTAATCCACCCGCCTTGGCTTCCCAAAATGCTGGGATTACAGGCGTGAGCCACCACGCTGGCCACTGTCTGAACTCTTGATATGTTTGAATCCTCACGACCACCCAGTTTTCCCTTTTTTCCAGAAAGGTGCAACAACTTGCTGGGGTAAAGCAGAGCTGGAATTCAAACCCAAGTGCCCCTGACCTCCAAGTCCAATCCTGAGTTTCAACTCTGTTACCAACCTGGAGGATCCTGGGCAGGTTCCTTTGGAGGCCTTGGTTTCCCTAGCTATATACCACGAGGGGGTTGGACTTTAAGATGCAGCCAATTTCCCAGGACTCTGTCCTCTGTGAGGGTGGCTGGGAATGGGTGCCCTTTCCCAGAACACAGGCACAAGTGCACCCATAACCCAGATAGGCTCCTCCAGCTCCTCCACTGGCTGCTTCCCTCTTGGTCTCAAGCTGGCAGCTGAGTGTATCTGAGTCATGGGCTGGCTCAGAACTGGGTCCCGCAGTGGGCACAGGCCCAGACCTTGAGTCCTCAGGGACACTGTGTTGCTGAGCAAGGCAGCTCTGGAGTGGCCGTGGAGGGGAGGGAGTGATGGTTTCTAGTGGAGATCAGGGAAGACTTCTTGGAGGAGGCATTTTGAGCTGGTCCTTGATGGGCTGTTGTGGTTGAGGCATTCTAGGTTGCAGGGATAGTTGAGCAATGGCGGAGAGGCTGGAAAGTCAGAGGCTTCATTCATTCACTCACTCAGTCATTCAACAAATGCTTATTGCAAAACTGTGAGGGTGCCAGGGAGCCAGCAGCGAACACAGGACCATTCAGCTTTCATGGGGAAACAGAACAGCACTCAGATAAGCACAGCAGTCAATCCTGGAGAGGGTCGTGGAGGGCTGAGGAGGGCTAGGGGCTCAGCATAGAGGCCTGATCCAGTCTGGGGCATTGGGTGGGCTCCCGGTGGTGACATCCATACTGAGACTTGAAGGATGAGTGGGACTCATCCAGGAGGAGAGGAGGGAAGGAAGATGGGAGGACCCAGCACATTCCAGGCAGAGACAGCAGCATGTTCAAAGGGCCTGAGGTAGGTAAAGGCAGGTGTGAGAGAGGAAAGGAAGAGGCAGGGAGGCAGGGCTAGCTAGGAGGCAGGGGCTGGGAGACTCCGCTGGGTGTTTTACCCTGAGGGAGCCACAGAAGGGCTGGCAAACAGGGCCCATCTGGGGACAGGGGCCTTGAATGCCCAACTCAGGAATGTGGGCTCTGGCCACTAAGCAGCTGCTGCAGAAAGTGCAGAGACTTGGCACCTGGCCGGACTTCCCATGTAGGACACTGGCTTGCCACCCTGTGACCACCCTAACCCTAGAAAAAAGGATGCAGTACTCAGGTGTCATTCATTCAAAGCCATTCCTCTTTTGGTATCCACCCATTTTCCAGACGGTGACACTGAGGCTCAGGAAGGAGTAGGGACTTGCACAAAGCCCTTTGGGAAGCAGGCTGGGAAACGGTGGAGGGAGGGTGGCCATTAGCCCCAAGGAGACATAGGATCTGGGCTCTGTCTTTCGCCTTCCTCCCAGAATACGCTGCCATCAACTCCATGCTGGACCAGATCAACTCCTGTCTGGACCACCTGGAGGAGAAGAACGACCACCTCCACGCCCGCCTCCAGGAGCTGCTGGAGTCCAACCGGCAGACACGCCTGGAGTTCCAGCAGCAGCTCGGGGAGGCCCCCAGTGATGCCAGCCCCTAGGCTCCGAGAGCCCCCAACCGGGACCCAACCCTGCCTCCCTGGGCTAGGCTCTGGCCTGGGTACTCACCTCCTGGCTTAGACACCTTCTCAAGGGCTGGTCTTCAGGGTCCCCTGGTGGGTCTGCCTACCTGGACCACCCTTCCTGCCTGGGCCTCCCCTTGGCCTACCTGGGCCAGCCCCCACTGCCTGGCATCCCCTCCTGGGGCCAAGAGTGGGGCCTGCAACCCACCCACATGCCTGCCCACCCAACTCCTGGGCACTCCCCACTCTGCCCAGGCCTTGAGTGTCCACATTAAATGGGTCTCCCACACCGCTGTGCCTCTCTCCTCTGTATCCCAGGACGAGAACCCCAGGAGCTGCTGGAGGTGAACAGGGCCATCTAGGTGTTCAGGTGTTGATCATGTACTGGCGGCTCAGAGGCCAGGTGGTGGGGCTGGGGTTCTTGGTCACCTGTACCTCTGGACACAGAAGGTGCAGGTGAGGGCAGGGCTTCCTCCCTACATTCCTGGCCAGCAGCTGCGTCCTAGCCCAGAAGCCCAATTGAGGCTGCTGGACAGGCTGTGGGACCTTGTGTGATGCTCTCAGCCTCTCTGGGTACTAAGGCCTTTTGCCAAGACAGCCAACACCAAGACATGCTATGCAGCCTCCGCATTGCCCTCCTACTCCTGGCCTGTCTCCCCAGTAACAGGGTTGGTCTGGTCATTTATCTCTCTGGGTCTTTCTAATGAGGAAATAGCAGAAGTAAAGGGCCAACTCAGCCCGAGCCCTATCCACCCATGATTCATCTTACGGCCGCCTGACCAGGAGGGCGGGGTGCCTGCTAGTGAACCAAGAAGAGAACCAGAGGGCCTGAGCAGCAAGGACCCCACTCCTGCACTCCAAAGGGTGCAGCTGGAGAGCCAGGCCAGCATGGGTCAGAGAGGTCAGGCCCAGGTCAAATCC
The DNA here is from genome assembly GCF_037993035.2 of Macaca fascicularis. NCBI lineage: Eukaryota > Metazoa > Chordata > Mammalia > Primates > Cercopithecidae > Macaca > Macaca fascicularis. The sequence goes on along the minus strand of NC_088389.1, from coordinate 15,824,019 downwards.
CAGCCACTTAGCAACTGCGTGGCCTTCAGCAAGTCACTTGACCTTGCCAGGCCTCCAGCCAAAGGAACTTCCCCAGGTCTGATATGTTATTAAGAGGGAAACTTGGCCAGGCACAGTGGCTCACACCTATAATGCCAGCAGTTTGGAATGCCACGGTGGGTGGATTGCTCGAGCCCAGGAATTTGAGACCAGCCTGGGCAACATGGCGAAACACCATCTCTACCAAGAACATAAGAAAAATTACCCAGGCGTGATGGTGCATGCCTGTGGTCCCAGCTACTCGGGAAGTTGAGTTGGGAGGATGGCTTAAGCCTGGGAGGCAGAGGTTGCAGTGAGCTGAGATTGGCACCACTGTACTCCAGTTTGAGCAACAGAGCCAGACCCTGCCTCAAAAGGATAAAAATGAGCCAGGTGTGGTGGCTCACGCCTGTAATCCCAGCACTTTGGGAGGCCAAGACAGGCGGATCATTTAAGGTCAGGAGTTCAAGACCAGTCTCACCAACATGGCGAAACCCGGTCTATACTAAAAATACAAAAAATTAGTTGAGCATGGTGGCATGCACCTGTAATCCTAGCTACTCAGGAGGCTGAGGTAGGAGAATCACTTGAACCTGGGAGGTGGAGGTTTCAGTGAGCCAAGATTGGGTCATTGCACTCCACCGTGAGAGACACAGTGAGACTCCATCTCAAAAAATAAATTTAAATTAATTTTTTTTTTTTTTTTTTTTTTGAGATGGAGTCGCCCAGGCTGGAGTGCAATGGCACGATCTCGGCTCACCGCAACCTCTGCCTCCCAGGTTGAAGCGATTCTCCTGCTTCACTGTCTCAGCCTCCCGAGTAGCTGGGATTACAGGTGCCCGCCACCATGCCTGGCTAATTGTATTTTCAGTAGAGATGGGGTTTCTCCATGTTAGCAAGGCTGGTCTCAAACTCCTGACCTCAGGTGATCTGCCCACCTCAGCCTCCCAAAGTGCTGGGATTACCAGCATAAACCACTGCACCTGGCTCAAAAATTAATTAATTAATTAATTAATTTTTTTTTTGAGATGGAGTCTCACTCTTTTGCCCAAGCTGGAGTGCAGTGGCACCATCTCGGCTCACTGCAGCGTCCGCTTCCTGGGTTCAAGCAATTCTCTCTGCCTCAGCCTCCCAAGTAGCTGGGATTACAGGTGCCCGCCACAACGCCCAGCTAATTTTTGTATTTTTTAGTGGAGATAGGGTTTTGCCATGTTGGCCAGGCTGGTCTTGAACTCCTGACCTCAGGTGATCCACCCGCCTCAGCCTCCCAAAGTGCTGGGATTACAGGCATGAGCCACTGCACCCGGCCTAAAACTTTTTTTAAAAGAGGGAAACCAAAGTTCAGACAGGGCCGGGCGCGGTGGCTCAAGCCTGTAATCCCAGCACTTTGGGAGGCCGAGGCGGGTGGATCACGAGGTCAGGAGATCGAGACCATCCTGGCTAACATGGTGAAACCCCGTCTCTACTAAAAATACAAAAAACTAGCCGGGCGTGGTGGTGGGCGCCTGTAGTCCCAGCTACTCGGAGGCTGAGGCGGGAGAATGGCGTGAACCCGGGAGGTGGAGCTTGCAGTGAGCCGAGATCGCGCCACTGCACTCCAGCCTGGGCGACAGAGCGAGACTCCGTCTCAAAAAAACAAAAAAAAAAAACAAAAAAAAAAAAACAAAAAACAAAGTTCAGACAGGTGAAGTGCCTTGTGATCCAGAGTCCCTGGTTCCCAGGGAGCCTGTCTGGCCTTCCAGTTCTGCCACCACATGGCCCAGAGAGGCTGGGTGCTGGCTGAGAGCTGGCTGGGGTGCCCCCCTTCCCCTCTCCACCCAGACAGAAGTACTGGTGGGAACTGCACAGCCAAACTACTTTGTTTTATTGGATTTTGAGTAAAAACACGAACCATGTCAAAGTTTCCAGGCAGACTCCTAAAAAGCATTAGCAGATTTGGACCCAGGCAGGCTGGGGAACAGGGAGGTCCCTCTATCAGGTTTTAAGGCGGGTGGAGCGCCGAGGTAGTGGGGGTTGGGAGGGTCGAGCCGTCACCTTGCTGGGTGTTTTGTCCTGGGTGTTGGGCTGGGAGGGTGGGCGGCCGCCGGAGGTGAACAGGGCTGTCAAAGCGTTCCGGGCGTTGATTGCGCACCGGCGGCTCACAGGTCGGGTGGTGGGGCTGGGGTTCTTGGCCGCCTTGTATTTCTGGATACAGAAGGTGCAGGTAAGGTCAGGGTCTCCTCCCTCATGGTATGCTCCTGGCCAGCAGCTACTTCCCCAGCTCTGGCTGAGACAGTATTAGTGTGCTCTGTGACCCTGCGTGATGCACTCAGCCTCTCTGGGCCAAGACTCTGGAGCTAACAGCCTCGCACTCAGCATCCCCTTGAACAATAAGAGCCCAACCCCACCCCAGTTCTAATTTTCTCCCTATTGGTGCAGGGGTGGTGTCTTGGGGTTGAGGCCCAGCACAAGAAGGGGTGGCCACTAGCCACCCGGATCAGCTTGGATACGACTGAGTCTGTGGCCAGGGGAGGACAGGGCAGGATGTCCGGCTCACCTGCAGGTTCTCAAAGTGGCCCAAGGACTTGCAGTGGGAGAGCTGTGCCCCTGAGTTGCTGTGATAGAACTTGTGGCAGATGCGGCAGACGTAGCCCATCACGGGTACCAGGAAGTCCACACCTGTAGGACGGGATGGCAGGGTCTGCACTCGCATCCCTGTACCAGCGAGGTGTCCCTCCCTCTCTAGGGGCCCATGTGCTCCCCGACCCTCTAGGCAGGAGCGGAAGAGAAGGCTTCCCAGCCAGAATGCCATGGCCGGAATCTGGGAGGGTCACGTGGAGGCTGGGCCTAAGGGCTGAAGCTCCTGTGGGTGGGCTCAGGGCTGGGGCCTTACCATATGCAGTATTGGGGCTGTAGGTCTCCGAGCCCTTCCACTCTTCTCTGGATATATCTCTGGACCTCATCTGAAAATATGCAAGCATGAGCCTCGGATCTGGCTTCCCCTAGACACCTCCCAGATGCAGGTCAGGGGCCTGGAGCCCACCAATGCCCTTGGACACACAGAATCCCCTTGATTTCCAGGAGGTAGTGGGTGGTGGTCTCTGAGTCTTTGCACATGGTGATCCTGCCTTCCAGAGTGCTCTTCCCAATCTATACTTTCTAGACTCTGTTCAACTAGCCTCCTCCTCCAGGAAGTCCTCCTGCTCCTACAGGGGCCATAATCCATGCCAGGTGTGCCCAAGATATCATGTGTCATCTGACTGAATCCTCATAACAACCCTATATGGCTACACCCATTTTACTAAGAAGTAACTGAGGCCCAGGGACATTAACTCACTTGTCTAGGGTTGCACAGCTGGTTTGCGGAGGAGCTGGGCAGGGAACCCTGTAGGTCTAAGCCATAGTTCACACTCAACCATGAGCCCCCTGCTAGCTCCCTAAGGTCCTATCCAATACTGCAGTGACCTTGGTCCTAGGGGGTGGGTTCAGGGGATCAAAGACTGTGCATTTCACGTGCTGGATGTCAGCCCCTTCCGGATGAGGTCATCTGACTCTGGCCATGTCAGCCCTAGCAGGCCTAGCAGTGCCCTCCACCACTCACTAGGCAAACAAATGTGGCTTCCAAGAAGGACAACCACCCCCGTTTGCTAAGCCCTTCCTAGGACCAAGCCGTGGGCCCTGGGTTTCCCTTATTGTCCAAGTTCAGATTGTTATTTCTGAGCAGAGGCAACTGAGGCTCAGAGAGGCCAAGTGGCTTGCCTGAGATGTTGTTGCTACTGAGCAAGGAAGATGGGCCTCATACTGCCCTGCCTAGGACTGCAGGCCACCCCCACAACGCTTCCTCCCCAGCCCCTTCATACCCCACTGTGACTGCCACAGCCTATAAGTAGCCCCAGCTGGCCCCTGGACTGTAACTGGGGCAGCCTCAGTGAGGGCAAGGACGAGGCCTTGGCCCTTATGGGTCCCTGCGTCCAGCACCAGGGCCTGACCCAGAAGACGCGCTCTGGAAACGTGTCAAACTGCAAAGAATCTGGCTGGGCACGGTGGCTCACGCCTGTAATCCCGTCACTTTGGGAGGCCAAGGCGGGTGGATCACCTGAGGTCAGGAGTTCAAGACCAGCCTGGCCAACATGGTGAAACCCTGTCTCTACTAAAAATACAAAAATTAGCCAGGCGTGGTGGCGGGTGCCTGTGATCCCAGCTACTTGGGAGGCTGAGGCATGAGAATCACGTGAACCCAGGAGGTGGAGGTTGCAGTGAGCCAAGATCACACCACTGCACTCCAGCCTGGCCGACAGAGCAAGACTCCGTCTCAAAAAAATAAATAAAAATAAAAACTGCAAAGATTCCAAGCTCCTCCAGCTCCTCATTGATGGGAGACAGGGTAGCTGCGGCATTGGAAAGCTGGACTCTGAAGGTTTCAGTTCGTGCCATCCAATCTGATGAGATTCAGCCAGGATAGTGCTTGGTACACACGCCTGGAACATAGTAAGTGCTCAAAAAGATGTCTGTTGCTGGCCGGGTGCGGTGGCTCACACTGTAATCCCAGCACTTTGGGAGGCCAAGGCAGGTGAATCACAAGGTCAGGAGTTCAAGACCAGCCTGGCCAACATGGTGAAACCCCGTCTCTACTAAAAATACAAAAATAATTAGCTGGGCAAGTGACAGGCACCTGTAATCCCAGGTACTCGGGAGGCTGAGGCAGGAGAATCGCTTGAACCTGGGAGGCAGAGGTTGCAGTGAGCTGAGATCGCACCATTGTACTCCAGCCCAGGCGACAGAGTGAGACTCTGTCTCAAAAATAAATAAATAAATAAATTAATTAATTAATTAAAAGATGTCTGCTGCTATCAGCCTCACCATTATCATCACTATCATCTGACTTTTCCTTTGCACGCTACATAGTTTCCCACCTTGGTGCCTTTACTGATGCTGTTCCCTTTCCCTTCCTCCACACAGGTCCAAATTTCAGTCAGGCTTTGCATATTTTAACTGCTACTCTCTAGTCATCATGCATAATTACATAGTCATGCAGAAGGCAGTTGACAGTAATAATCAGTTGTGGCATGCATTAGTGCCCACAGATGCCAGCCCAGTGTCTGGCCTCCGGGAGGTGGGATGAGGTCTGTTCTGGGCTGGGAATCCAGCACCGAGCCCGCCTCCCACACCCTCCCCCGAGCACCTGCTTGCAGAGTTCCTCCTCAACCTCGATCTCTTCTTCATCCTCATCATCCTCTTCCTCTTCATCACCCTCAAAGCAACCCACAGCGTCCACTGTAATGAAGTGGTCCTCATCTTGGCCAGCAATCTCCTTCTCAAGTGACTTCAGCTGCCCAGGGAGCAGGCAAGGTCAGCTCTGAACAGCCAAGGGGCCATGCCCTACCCACCCCACCCCTCCCCTGAGAGTCTCGATCCCTCCAGACCTGCTGTGAGTTTGGGCTGGGAAAAAAATCAGCTTGCTGCATGGCCTTGGCCAAGGCTCTGTACCTCTCTGGGCCCATGTCCTCTGAGGGAGCTCGGGTTACCTCCTTGGCTTTGTCCTTATGACCCTGGGACTTCACGTGCTCCACAAACTTGCGAGGGGTTTTGAAGTAGCGGTTGCAAACGGTGCAGAACGGTCGCAAGGATTGTTTGGCGATCTGGAAAAAGGCAGGCCGACCAAGCAGTGTCCCCAGGTGCAAGCCCCCTGACTAGCACCTAGGCAGGGCCCGGCAAGAGCTCACCTCCCCTGGGCAGGCCCACCATATCTGTAACAAGCTGGGCTGTGCTCCACCCCTGCACTGGAACGTGGGCAAACACATGTCTTCGTGGTGTGGGTGGCTGAGAGATGCGATGGCAGATGGCAACACAGAAACAGGACAGACACAGAGAGAAGACGAGAGAGAGGGCAGCTGCCCAAATAACCCGTGAGCCCCATGGCTGAATGGCAGGGTGAGATGGTACCTGGCCTACACTGGACAGATGGGGAACCTGAAGCCCGAAGAAGAAACAAGACTGACTCATCCAGAACTGCATTGTGGGTTATGCGGGTACAGGGACAAAGAGGAACGTTTACTTTCCTCCTGGGGCTCTGTGTTGCCTGGCCTCCACTTGGAGACAGCAGTGCGGGTGCCTCTGCAGCGTGCAGGCCCTCCTACCTTGTGGTCCTGTGTCCTTCGGTGTTGGATCAGGTCCCCCACGTAGTAGAGCTGGCAGGTGTTACACCAGCGCCTTGGTGGAGGCTCCCTGAATGACAACAGTCAAAGCAAGTACAATGTGAAGCCAGAAAGACAGCAGCTGTCCGAGAGTGCTCCGTAAGTGTCATGCCATTCCAATAGCAATTCCCACAGGATCTCTTAGGGAAGCTTAACACACCGGTTCTGGGCCGGGCGCGGTGGCTCAAGCCTGTAATCCCAGCACTTTGGGAGGCCGAGGCGGGCGGATCACGAGGTCAGGAGATCGAGACCATCCTGGCTAACATGGTGAAACCCCGTCTCTACTAAAAATACAAAAAACTAGCTGGGCGAGGTGGCGGGCGCCTGTAGTCCCAGCTACTTGGGAGGCTGAGGCAGGAGAATGGCGTGAACCCGGGAGGCGGAGCTTGCAGTGAGCCAAGATCGCGCCACTGCACTCCAGCCTGGGTGATAGAGCAAGACTCTGTCTCAAATAAAATAAAATAAAATAAAAATAAAAATAAAAAAACACACACCGATTCTGAGGTTCATCTAGATGAGTACTTAAGCAGAAATAACCCAGGAAACTTTAGGGGGAAGGGGAATGAAGCACTGGGGATGCCAACCTTTAAAATGAAAACCACAAGCTACAATAGATAAAACTGTGTAGTGTGATGTACATCCTGACAGTGTATCAATGGGAAAGAATGGAAAGTCCTAACCAGGTTCAAATATTGGTAAGAATTCAGCTTCGCCAGCCTGGGCAACATGGCGAAACCCCTTCTCTAGCAAAAATACAAAAAATGAGCCAGGCATGGTGGCTCATGCACCTGTGGTCCCAGATACTCAGGAGGCTGGGGTGGGACAATTGCTTCAGCCTGGGAGGCAGAAGTTGCAGTGAACTAACATAGTGCCACTGCACTCCAACCTGGGTGACAGAGTGAGACCCCCATCTCAAAAAACAGAATTCAGCTTCTGATAAATTGGTATTGAAAAGCATAGATTATACAACAAGTTATGTCAGAACAATTTATTGTCTACTTGGAGAAGAAAGGCCTTCTGCTTCCACCTTCCACCTTACTTGAAAATGAATTCTAGCTGAACTACTAGAGAGTCAGGCATAAAAATAAAAACCAAACACTTTAAAAAAGGGAGGCCAGGCACAATGGCTCACACCTGTAATCCCAGTCCTCAAGGCAGGAGGACTGCTTGCGCCCAGGAGTTTGAGACCAACCTGAGCAACATAGCAAGACCCCATCTCTATGAAACATAAAAAACATTAGCTGGGTTTGGTGGCACATGCCTATAGTCCTAGCTACTCAGAAGCTGAGGTGGGAGGATTGCTTGAGCCCAGGAGGTGGAGGCTGTAGTGAACCGTGACTGTGCCACTGCACTCTAGCTGGGGCAACACAAGACACTGTCTCCAAAATAAATAATAAATAAAAAGGGGGCCAGGCACAGTGGCTCATGCCTATAATCCCAGCACTTTGGGAGGCTGAGGCAGGAGGATCGCTTGAGCCCAGAAGTCCAAGACCAGCCTAGGCAACATAGTGAGATCTTGTCTCTACATAAAATAAAATTAGGCATGCTGGTGTGGGAGACGGAGGTTGCAGTGAGCCGAGATTGCGCCACTGCACTCCAGTCTGGGCAACAGAGCAAGACTCTGTCTCAAAAAAAAAAAAAAAAAGTATCTGAATCAGTGAAAATAAGGACTCTCTATAAAATATGCAAGTATACAATTTTTTCATAAATTTTAGGGGGCACGTAACCCCCCTGTCCACTGAGAAAGCGCTGTAAGAGCTCTGCTGGGGAAGGCTGCTTAGGACAGAAAGTGTTTGTGTTGTCATGTAGCATGAATCTGATTTTTATTTTTAAAGATTGTATAAATCCAGAAAGGATCACAAGAAGAACTAGGTCAAAATGTAAGCAGTGTTTATCTCTGGGTAATGGGATTATGGGTGATTTTTATCTTCTTGTGTGTCTGTGTCCTTGTATTTTCAAAACATTATATAATGAGCGAATTATTTTTATAATCAGAAAAAAATTTTTTTTTAGTCAAAAAAGGCACATCGGCCACACAGTGAGAGTACCAGGTTTTAGGTTTTAAGATTTAGGGACACTTACTGTCCTCAGTAAAATCTTCTTAATACTGCTGCAAGCAACAAAATCACTTTAAAGCAGCTTGCACTGCTGTGGAATATTCCTTTTAAACACAGTTTTGTAAAGTTTGCATTTTTTTTTTCTTAAAGAAATAGGGTCTCGCACTGTCATCCAGGCTGGAGTGCAGTGGCATGATCAAGGCTCACTGCAGCCTCCACCTCCTGGGCTCAAGCAGTCCTCCCACCTCAGCCTCCTAAGTAGCTGGGACTACAAGTGCATGCCACCAGGCCTGGCTAATTTTTTATAGTTTGTAGAGGCACAGGTCTCAGGATGGGCTGGTCTTGGACTCCTAAACTCAAGCAATACCCCCACCTCAGCCTCCCAAAGTGCTGGGATTATAGGTGTGAGCCACCATACCAGTCTGGCTCTATTTTTTTTTTTTTTTTTTTTTTTTTGAGACGGAGTCTCGCTGTGTCTCCCAGGCTGGAGTGCAGTGGCGCGATCTCGGCTCACTGCAAGCTCCGCCTCCCGGGTTCAGGCCATTCTCCTGCCTCAGCCTCCCAAGTAGCTGAGACTACAGGCGCCCGCCACCACGCCCGGCTAGTTTTTTGTATTTTTAGTAGAGACGGGGTTTCACCATGTTAGCCAGGATAGTCTCGATCTCCTGACCTCGTGATCCACCCGCCTCGGCCTCCCAAAGTGCTGGGATTACAGGCTTGAGCCACCGCGCCCGGCCTGGCTCTATTTTTTTAATGTGCATTTTGATCTCTGTGAGAGAAAAACACAATAAATGAAGAAACGGGGTGGGGAGAGAACATGGTCATCAAACAGGTGGACACCTTATGCCAGTGTCATGTCTGAGGCTGCCCAGAAATGGCCAAAGGCCAGGCATGGTGGCTCACACCTGTAATCCCAGCACTTTGGGAGGCCAAGGCGGGCAGATCACGAGGTCAGGAGATCAAGATCATCCTGGCTAACATGGAGAAACCCCATCTCTACTAAAAATACAAAAAATTCGCCGGGCATGGTGGGCGCCTGTAGTCCCAGCTACTTGGGAGGCTAACGCAGGAGAATGGCGTGAACCCGGGAGGCGGAGTTTGCAGTGAGCCGAGATCGCACCACTGCACTCCAGCCTGAGCAACAGAGCAAGACTCCATCTCAAAAAAAAAAAAAAAAGGCCAAGATTGGGGGATCACATGAGGCCAGCAGTTCGAGACCAGCCTGGGGCAATGTGGTGAAACCCCCTCTCTACTAAAAATACAAAAATTAGCCAGGCATGGTGGCACGCCTGTAATCCCAGCTACTTGGGAGGCTGAGGCACGAGAATTGCTTGAACCCAGAAGCGGAGGTTGCAGTGAGCCATGATCATGCCACTACACTCTAGCCTGGGTGACACAGTGTGACTGTCTCAAGAAAAAAAAAAGAAAAGAAATGGCAAGGGCTTATTTCACAGCACCTGCCCTATGGGCTTTGAGGAGGAAAGAGACGGGCACCCCCCCAGCTAGGGTATTGGGATCCAGCCTTCAGCCCCATTCCTGGGAACACCCCCCCTGCCTTCCATGGGGAAATGTATTTCCATGTGATTTGGGTAGAGCTGGCCTGCCTAGGCCTAGCCAGTCAGAACGCCCCATCCCTGGCCAGGGGATTGCTTCAGAAACGTGCACATGACCACAACCAAATTAACCAGCATTTCCCCTAGAAACTGTTCTGCTACTGCAGACACAGGTGACTGCCCTTCCTTGGAGGTCACTGTGCAGGGAGGCTGGGGCTGTGGGTACCTGGTGCCCACTGTAGTAAGAGATGGAGCCTCTCTAAGAAATGGTATCCCCTGGGTCCAGCTGTATCTCTTGCCTTCCCACTTACCTAAGCCAAAAACATTGCTCCTTTTTGCTCAAGCTAATTTCTGTCTTACAGAAATTAGAATTTTTGTCACTTACAACCGCAAAGAACCGCCACTGATGCAGGAGGACAGTATTGATGTCTTTGTGTTGGGGACCAAGGTGAGGTGGTCGTAGCTAGGGACTGGAGGGACTTTGTACATTTTTGTTGTTGTTTTTGAGATGGAATCTCACTCTGTCACCCAGGTTGGAGTGCAGTGGTGTGATCTCGGCTCACTGCAACCTCCGCCCCCGGGTTCAAGCAATTCTGCCTCAGCCTCCCAAGTAGCTGGGATCACAGGCATGCACCACATTACCCAGCTAACTCTGTATTTTTAGTGGAGAAGGGGGTGCCACCATGTTGGCCAGGCTGGTCTTGAACTCCTGACCTCAGGTGATCTGCCCACGTCAGCTTCCCAGAGTGCTAGGATTACAAGCCTGAGCCACTGCACCTGACCATAATGTTCTTCATGGCCTCGGGGCCAAGTAGGATTCAAGAGAAGACTTCATGGAGAGAGATCATTGGGAGAGGGTTTGATAAATCCCCGACACCTGAAGCTTGTTAACAGCTTGTGCTAAGTATGTCTTTTTAGTTTCCTTCTGTGTCACAAGATCTATTTTTATACAAACAACTCATTCTGCAGATGCAATTTTGAATCCTGTTTTATCTGACATTGCATCACCTTTCCACATTATTATAAATTCCCCAGTTATCCTATTTGTTCATTGTTCCATGAGCTGGGCGGGCTTTTTCACCATCTAACCAATCCCCTACTTTTGAGTATTTTAGATCATTTCCCGTTAGCTTTTTTTTTTACCATGATACTAATAGCAAAGAACGTCTCGGTGAGTCATCATTCTCCTGTGTTTATGATTATTTTACCCAAGTAGAAAACCACTCAAGGAAACTCTTCTCAACGTGAGAAACAGCTAACAGAGACGCAGGCTGCAGGCAAGCGGAGGTCACCAAGAGCCCTTCCTGTCCCCTCAACCCCACCTGGAAGCTTCAAATCGTGACCTCTGTAAAATCAGGACAGAGCCCGTGACCACTGACTCAAGGGCCTGTCCAGCCTATGAAAGTGTTTGATTTGCCCTCCATAGGGTTTGTTTTGTTTCAATTCTGAACTAGCTGTTAACATTTTGAAATTGGGAGATTTCACATACAAACCTGGATTTCTGGATTCTTCTTAAAACTAAGAGATCTGGGCCAGGCGCGGTGGCTCAAGCCTGTAATCCCAGCACTTTGGGAGGCCGAGACGGGCGGATCACGAGGTCAGGAGATCAAGACCATCCTGGCTAACACGGTGAAACCCCATCTCTACTAAAAAATACAAAAATCTAGCCGGGCGAGGTGGCGGGCGCCTGTAGTCCCAGCTACTTGGGAGGCTGAGGCAGGAGAATGGCGTAAACCTGGGAGGCGGAGCTTGCAGTGAGCTGAGATCCGGCCACTGCACTCCAGCCTGGGCGACAGAGCGAGACTCCGCCTCAAAAAAACAAAAACAAAAACAAAAAAACCAAAAAACTAAGAGATCTGGAGCTGAGAAGCAGCTGTCTCATGAGACAGAGCCTGTGTCCCAGCTGTGGCCCTAGCTAACACGGTCCTGCTGCTGAGATGACATGTCCCAGCCCTTGCACACCTTTACAACTGCCCACAGAGTCCTGAAAGCCCCTCCGGCTGCCCGCCAGGCCTTCCCGCCCCAGTCTAGTTCCAGATCCCAGGAGGGCTGAAGTTTCTGATTAAACAGGCCCCCATGACAATGAAAGGGGGAGACACAGGGAAGCCCTAACCTCCAACCACAAAAGAACCTGATCCTCAGCCTTGTCACCCCACAGCGGGGTCAGCACACGTGCCGCAGGGGGCTGGGGTCTGTGCCACAACCTGTCCTCTCCCACAGGGATGGTCACACTGTTCCTGTCTAGAGGGAACCTTAAGAGACTGTCATGAATTCCTGTACTATATCCCTCACCAAGCCATGTTACAGGCAGGGAAAACTGAGGTTCAAGGTCACACAGTTAACAGTGTGAGGAGGCCTGGCTGGCGGCGGCAATGCTTAACCCAAAGGTAGACCCTGCAGATAGCAGATTCAGGCCCTGGCTGACGAGACCACCTCCCCACAACGCAGAGCTTCCACGATCCCCCACTCACTCATCCTCTGTCTCCAGGACATCCCGGGGCATGGGCAGCAGGGACAGGAGGCAGGCTTGGCTCATGTGCTGGATCTCCCCTAGCCGCTGCTGGTGCTGAGGCTCCGACATGTGGTCCTGGAACTCCTGCAGCAGGAGGGAGTGAGGGATGGGCCTGGGGCGTGAGCCTGGAACAGTGGGCAAGGCTGGGGCCTCGGGAGGCAGATCCCAGCCTCATCACTGTGAGCCCATTTCTCTCACCACACATTTCTCTCTTGTGTAGGCTAGAGCAGGCACGATAAACTGAGACACAGGGTACATGCCAGCCCAAGCTTCTGCCCCTCCCAGAGAATGTGTGAGTGCCTCAAAGACAAGGAGCAGCCTGGTTAGCATCCAGGTCTCCAAGGCTCTGCCAGGTGAGGCACAGAGTAACACAGCTCACAGCACAAGAGTAGTAATAATACAAGTACAATGCGATCATGATTACTGCTACACTCACTTTGGGCCAGGCCTGCGCTCAGGACTCCAATGTCACGTTGGTGCCTCCCCAGAACCACCCAGTGAGGTAGATTCTAAACGTTTCTTTCTTTTTTTTTTTTTTTTTTTGAGACAGAGTCTTGCTCTGTCACCCAGGCTGGAGTACGGTGGCATGATCTCAGCTCACTGCAACCTCTGCCTCCTGGATTCTCCTGCCTCAGCCTCCTGAGTAGCTAGGATTACAGACGCACGCCACTACATATTTTTAGTAGAGATGGGGTTTCACCATGTTGGTCAGGCTGGTCTCAAACTCCTGACCTCGTGATCCGCCCACCTCGGCCTTCCAAAGTGCTGGGTTTACAGGCGTGAGCCACCGTGCGGGACCCTAAACTTTCCTTTGTCTGACGTAAGAGGAAATAGGCACGGGGTGGAATTCGCTTTCCAAGGTCCCCCAGCTACTCAGAGCCGATATGAACCAGGTCTGCCTGACTCTAAAAACCTGCTTGAGCCCAAGAGGTAGAGGCTGCAGTGAGCTGAGATGATGCCACTGCATTCCAACCTGGGAGACAGAGTAAGACCCTGTCTTGAAACAAAAACCAAAAAAACAAAACCACCAAAACCTGCCTTCTTGGCTGGTCAGGAAATGTTTCCTAAGCAAATGCATGGCTGCTGGAGGCAGGGCCCAGTGCAGCCTGAGGCAGCCTTGGGAGGGCAGGTTGCGCACTCCACGAAGGCCCCACCCCTCCCCGCCCTTATCTCCTGTATCAGTACCTGCTGGCTGGAGCAGCTGGCCTTGCAGATGTAGCAGAAGAACTGGAGGGCCTGCTTTGAGGGAGTGCTGGTAGCTGCAGGGGTGGAGGAGGCAGAGTCACTGGGGCGGGGCACAGGTGTCAGGGGTACAGTGCTAAAGGCCCGGCTGTCACTGCTCTGCAGAATGGTGACCTTCAGGGAGCCCCCAGCGCCCCATACCTGCATGGGGAGTAGAAACTGAGCTTCTACCAACTGTGTACTTACAGTGGGCCAGCCCAGCATTCGACATCTACCAACATTGTCTCATCAGATCTTCCTGACGATGGGGAAACTGAGGCTCTGAGCTGTTAGGGGACCACCCCAGCTTACACAGCTAGAAAGCACTGCAGTCAGGATGCGTACCCAGGTCAGCCTAAAGTACCACCCGTCCCACCCCTTGTAGGACAGATGGGGAAACAGACTCATAGAAGGGAAAGGGTTTGCCCACAGTTATGCAGAGCTGGGACCCAAACCCCACAGAGAGGCTTCCACTCTGTGCTCTCTCCATGAGGGCAACATTACCCATGCAAGACTGGGGCTCTTGCTTGGGGATGGGCAGGCTGGAAGGGATGGATGTGAAGACAGCACAACAGCAAGAAGGTCCCATGCAGACCACTGTCAAGCCCAGCCTGGTCTGTCCCCCCATCCTAGGCAGAGGGCTGTCATCCCATTTCACAGTGGGGGAAACACAAGGAGGCCCTGAGGTGGCCTGGGGCAGAAAGAGGCCATCCCACCCTGCTGGGCTCTGTGGCCCTCACACTGCCACATCAGGGCCTCTACCCACCCCTGGCATCTCTCTTGTTCTGTTTTCACATTCTCCCACATCTAGGCCACTGGCCGACTCCTTCTGGATCTCTTCCATGCTGACTTGGGTGCCCACAGGCTCCGGCAAGGTCTTTTCCATGCCTGAAATGACAGATGTGCTGTTTCCCAGAGTGCATCTCCCACCCCAGGACCAAGAGCTGCTTTCTCCGTCCGCAGCCAGAACCTTGAGGCCCCCAGCATGGATGATCCTGGACCTGGGTTCCGGGCCTAGCCATCAGTCCCAGGCAGCACCCAGTTAGGGGAGGAATGAAGGGTCTGGGCAGAGCTGTTCCATCACCAGACCAGCTAGAAGCCAGTGCTCACTTACCTCCACCAGCTTCTACTGCATCAGGTGGCATCTCCAACCCGCAGACATCAACCACAACCGGTGTTTGCTCTGGAGCCAGCACCGACACCTGTGGCTGGGTCTGAGGCTGCTCATGGGTTTGCTCTGGTGGCTGTACTGGCACCTGCGCTGGAGGCTGCTCCTGCGGCTGGACCCTTGGCTGTGCTTGTGTGTGGACCTGTGGATACGTCTGTGTCTGGGCCTGCTTCTGCAGCTGCAGGTGCACCTGCCTTGGGGGCTGTGAACGTGCCTGGGGCTGCAGCCGCTTCTGCAGCTCTGCCTCCTGCTGCAGCTGCACCTGCCTTGGGGCCTGTGAATGTGCCTGTGGCTGTACCTGTGGCTGCATCTGCTTCTGTGGCTCTGCCTCCTGCTGCAGCTGTGGCTGCACCTGCTTCTGTTGCAGCACTAAGTGCTCGGGAGAGGTCTGTGTTTGTGCCTGCTTCTGCAGCTTTGGCTGCACCTGGGCGTCTGTGGGTGGTATCCGTGGCTGAGTCTGTGACTGCACCTGGGCCTGGATCTGCAGGACCCGTGGCTGGAATCGTGGCAGCACTTGGGCTTCCAGGGGCTCAGGCAGCAGGTCTGGTGTCTGTGTCTGTTTCGGTACTGTCATCCGGGCCTGTGGCTGGGCCTTCGCCTGTAGCTGCCCTGGAGGTTCCTTCTCTGTGGGTTCTTCTGAGCTAGGAAGGATCAAAAGAAAATCCCAGTCATGTCTTCAAAGAGGCCCCAGGCGCTCCCAAGGAAGGCCAAAACTAGGCCGAGCATGGTGGCTCCCATCTGTAATCCCAGCATTTTGGGAGGCTGAGGCAGGTGGATCATTTGAGGTCAGGAGTTCGAGACCAGCCTAGCCAATGTGGTGAAACCTGGGATTACAGGTATGAGCCACCATGCCCAGCCCGAGACTGTTTCTTTTTTGTTTTTGTTGTTGTTGTTATTTATTTATTTTTTTTCTGAGATGGAGTTTAGCTCTTGTTGCCCAGGCTGGAGTGCAATGGCACGATCTCGGTTTATTGCAACCTCTGCATCCTGGGTTCAAGCAATTCTCCTGCCTCAGCCTCCTGAGTAGCTGGGATTACAGGTATGCACCACCACACCCGGCTAATTTTGTATTTTTAGTAGAGAAGGGGTTTCTCCATGTTGGTCAGGCTGGTCTCAAACTCCCGACTGCAGGTGATCCACCCACCTCAGCCTCCCAAAGTGCTGGGATTACAGGTGTGAGCTACCGCATGCAGCCCAAGACTCAGTTTCTAATGCTCGCTCTACCACTTACAGGCTGGGGAACCCCCTCTGCTACTGCCACTGCCACCCCTGCCTTTGCAGGGCACCCAGGCCCAGGTCAGGTCTTCAGCATCAGTTACCTCCTCAACCTCTTGGCTGGCGGCTCGGACACCTCGCAAGGCTCAGGCTCAGGTGCTGCAGTGCATTTTTCCTTGCCGATGTCCTCTGGGCAGGGTGGTAAATCTTGGTCTGGAATGCAGGCATGAGCGAGGGAACTCAGATGTTGGGGAGAGCATCTCTAACCTCCATGAGATAGAGACTGGGCTCCCCACCTTCCCACCAAGAACCCCAGCCTCCCACACCTGCCTCTATCACCTGCTGACCCGCCCACCGGCCCCGCCCCATCCATGTCCCTCTGAAGGGCCAGCAGCCTCCCTCCCTCACCTTCTGATGTGTCCATCCCGGGCTCTGCGGCTTCCTCAGACCCCTCTGGGGGGTCTGACTTGTCTTCCACAGGCATTGTCTGAGAAGAAGAATCCTGCTTCCTTTCAGAAACTATGTTGACATCCGATACCCGCCCCATCAGTACCCCCTTGCCCAAGGGCAGCTGCCCCCATCCTCCAGGGGATGATAGGCCCCAAGGACCTCTGGTGGGCCTGGCCCCAGAACTGCCGAGTGGATGATCTTAGTAAAAATGTCCCAGCAATGGTGTCTAGGAGACTCTACCTAGTTGTCTGTTAAATAAACCCAGGTTTGGAGGACACGAAGCCTTCTCCTGACCACAGTGCTACCTCCTGACCTGACTTCCCACCCAGTTTTCCACGAAGTAGCCAGTGGGGTCCTTCTTTTTTTTTTTTTTTTTTTGAGACAGAGTTTCACTCTTGTGGCCCAGGCTGGAATGCAATAGCACAATCCTGCAACCTCCGCCTCCTGGGTTCAAGCGATTCTCCTGCCTTAGCCTCCCAAGTAGCTGGGATTACAGGCGCACGCCACCACACCTGCCTAATTTTTGTATTTTTTTTTTTTTTTTTTGAGACGGAGTCTCGCTCTGTCGCCCAGGCTGGAGTGCTGTGGCCGGATCTCAGCTCACTGCAAGCTCCGCCTCCCGGGTTCCCGCCATTCTCCTGCCTCAGCCTCCCGAGTAGCAGGGACTACAGGCGCCCGCCACCTCGCCCGGCTAGTTTTTTGTATTTTTTAGTAGAGACGGGGTTTCACCGTGCTAGCCAGGATGGTCTCGATCTCCTGACCTCGTGATCCACCCATCTCGGCCTCCCAAAGTGCTGGGATTACAGGCTTGAGCCACCGCGCCCGGCCTGATTTTTGTATTTTTAGTAGAGTTGGGGATTCACCATGTTGGCCAGGCTGGTCTCAAAATCCTGACCTCAGATGATGTGCCCGCCTCGGCCTCCCAAAGTGCTGGGATTACAGGCATGAGCCACCACACCCGGCCCAATGGGGTCCTTCTAAAATGCAAACCTGATCATGTCTCTTCTTTCAGGCTTAAAGCCCTCCCATGGCTTCCCACAGCCCTGGTGCATGCCCTACGCCAAGCCTGAAAACCCTCTGCACGCCCACCCCTTCCCTGCACAACCTGGCCTCTGCACACTCCCTGCCCCGGCCATGCCCCGACAACCAGCCCTCTCTGCTTATCTCCCTTAGCCTTCTCTCTGGTCAAGCCCCAGGCCCGTCCCTGACCCCAGGCTTTCACTTAGAGCCTCTCGCAGGAAGCCCTCCTGACTCCAGAATGGGTCCAGAACCCACTTCCTTTTCGTGGCATTTCTGTATTCTTTTTTTTCTTCTTCTTCTTCCATAAAGCCAGGGTCTCACTGTGTTTCCCAGGCTGGTCTCGAACTCCTGGGCTCAAGTGATCCTCCTGCCTTGGCCTTCCATAGTGCTAGGATTACAGGCACGAGTTGTCACACCCGGCCTCCACAGTCTTAATTAATTGGTTGGAGCATTATTTGCATTAATATCTCTCACCGCCCTCCCCATTCCTGTCCAAGACCTCAGGGAGGGCCAGGCCAGATACGTCATCTGCACCAGGGAGTCCCCTGCAGGGACTTCCAGATGTCTGCTAAATGAACACACAGCTCTCTCTGGCCAGTTCCAGGGCACCCCAGGAGGCCACCAGAAGCCTGCAGCCTCCCTCCCTCCCTCCTTCCCTCCCTCCTGCTAAGCCCAAGGAATGAGCACTGAGCAGGGAATGGCAATCTGGACATATCAGGATTCTGCCCTTCAGAAAGTACCCAGCTGTCACCCTGCACGACACAGGCACCAGCCTGAGAGTCAGGAGGCCTGGGCTCTGGGTCCACCTCGACAGCTGTGAGACTCAGGACCAACCCCACCCCAATCTCTGAGCCTGGGTTTTTCCATACGTGAAAAAATGAGGGCAGGACAGGTTAGACACTAGACCATATCTGTGATAACAGGCCCGTTGGAAGGTTGGAGGCGGGGCCCCTCGCTGGAGGAAAAGGCCTCACCTCCAGAAGTGGCGTTGCCCCTGCCCTGGAATGCACCCAGGAAAGTGTGTGAGGGAGGAGCTGCGGGGACCTTCAGGGACAGGACAGTCTAGGGAGGAGGTGAGCCCTTTGCAGATCTCCTGCTTACGCCAGGAAAAAGGTAAACACCTCTCAAACACACAAGGAGCCAGGGGGCTGCAGGCTGGAACCTACAGCCAGCAACAGCGCATAGCTTAGGATTTTATAGCATTGTTCTACCCCAGTTACATTTCCTATTGTTTGTTTGTTTCTTTGTTTGTTTGTTTGTCTGAGACGGAGTCTCACTCTGTTGCCCAGGCTGCAGTGCATGATCTCGGCTGACTGCAGCCTCTGTCTTCCAGGTTCAAGTGATTCTCCTACCTCAGCCTTCCTGAGTAGCTGGGATTACAGGCACCCGCCACTAGGGCCCAGCTAATTTTTGTGTTTTTAGTAGAGACGGGGTTTCACCATGTTGGCCAGGCTGGTCTCGAACTCCTGACCTCAAACGATCTGCCCTCCTCAGCCTCCCAAAGTGTTGGGATTACAGGCCTGAGCCACTGCACCCAGCAATTTCTTATACTTCTGTGAATGGCAATTAACTTAGATAGTTTTTAGAATGTCAGGTTACAATATGTTTCCTTTCAAAACAAATGTAACAGAAAGGAAGTTCACTTGTTCAAAGCCATGATCTCCCACACAGTCGCCCCACAGCCTCGGGAGAGCAGTTGAAACTGGCCGGGCTGAATTGAGAGGTCAGTATCAGAAACACACCAGATTGTGAAGATTTCGTAGTTTTTAAAAAAGGAATGTAAAAGTCTTTTTTTTTTTTTTTTTTTTTTTTTTGAGACGGAGTCTCACGCTGTCACCCAGGCTGGAGTGCAGTGGCGCGATCTCGGCTCACTGCAAGCTCTGCCTCCCGGGTTCCCGCCATTCTCCTGCCTCAGCCTCCTGAGTAGCTGGGACTACAGGCGCCCGCCACCGCGCCCGGCTAATTTTTTGTATTTTTAGTAGAGACGGGGTTTCACTGTGGTCTCGATCTCCTGACCTTGTGATCCGCCCGCCTCGGCCTCCCAAAGTGCTGGGATTACAGGCTTGAGCCACCGCGCCCGGCCCAAAAGTCTTATTTTTTATATTGATGACAGGTCGAAATAATAGTTTCACATGGGATTGGGTTAAATAAGTTAGTAATATTAATTTAGCCCATTTCTTTTTACTTTATAAGGTGGATACCAGAAAATTTTAAATTACATATATGGCTTATATTTTATTTCTACTGAGCAGTGCTGAATTATTATTATTATTTTTTTTTTTTTTTTTTGAGACAGGGTCTCACTTTGTCACCCAGGTTGGAGTACAGCAGTATGATCGTAATTCACTACAGCCTCTAACTCCTGGCCTCAAGCAAACCTCCCACCTCAGCCTCCCAAGTCCCTGGCATTACAGGCATGCACCATCATGCCCCAATAATTTTATTTTTAATTATTAATTTTTTGAGACAGAGTTTCACTCTTGTTCACCAGGCTGGAGTGCAGTGGTACAATCTTGGCTCACTGCAACCTCCACCTCCTGGGTTCAAGCAATTCTTCTGCCTCCGCCTCCTGAGTAGTCAGGATTACAGGCGTGCACCACCATGCCCGGCGACATTTTTGTATTTTTAGTATAGAAGGGGTTTCGCCATATTAGCCAGGCTGGTTTCAAACCTCTGACCTCAGGTGATCCACCCACCACGTCCTCCTAGAGTGCTGGGATTATAGGCATGAGACCCCAGGCCCAGCCACACTGATAATTTTAAAAGAAACATTAAGCTGGGCACAGTGGCTCACGCCTGTAATCCCAGCACTTCGGGAGGCTGAGGTGGGAGGATCACCTGAGGTTAGGAGTTTGAGACCAGCCTGACCAACATGGAGAAACCCCATCTCTACTAAAAACACAAAATTAGCCGGGCGTGGTGGCGCATGCCTGTAATCCCAGCTACTGGGGTGGCACATGCCTGTAATCCCAGCTACTCGGGAGGCTGAGGCAGGAGAATCGCTTGAACCCGGGAAACGGAGGTTTCAGTGAGCCGAGATCCCACCATTGTACTTCAGCCTGGGCAACAAGAGCGAAACTTTGTCTCAAAAGGAGAAACATTAAGTAAATGGTAGCATTTGTGCATGGCAAAAATCCCTTCAGTGATACAAGAATCTTTAAATTTTGGGAAACACTAAACAAGTCCATTCCTGCCCCCTCATTTTACAGATGAGGAAACTGAGGCATAAAGGGAGTGTGACCTCTTAGAAGGCCCAGGCTGAGCCAGAGAGAGGAAACTGAGGCATAAAGGGGGTGTGACCTCTTCGAAGGCCCAGGCTGAGCCAGAGCGGGTGGCACTGGGGCTGACACCCAGAGTCCCCTCCCGCCCACTCCCATCCCCACCTGACCCACCCCAGCCATCACTCACCTTTCGATTGGGGGTGGTAGAGGAGGAGGTCCGGGCCTGTTTCTGGGGGTTCCGTCCTGAAAGGTTGAACTGGGAGGGGTTCATGGGGACCCCAACAGGAGGAGGTCCCAGCAAGGACTGGCGAGTGGCCTGGGGAAAGAACTGTTGCAAATTTGGAGTGGCCAGTTGGGGGGGTGTGAGGCTGGGGGTTGTCAGGCTGGGGGCTGCGAGGCCTGGGGATGCCATGCCGTAGCCTCGGAGGTTACCTGCAGGCAAGAAGTGAGGAGAAGAGGGGTCACACTGGTCAGGTAGCAGAAGGTAGGGTCAGGCGTCAGTGCCCCAGAGCATCATGGGAACATCCCAGATAATTGAAAGGGACCTTCCCACCCAAGGGCAGCTGAAGGGAAGAGACTAGAGCTGAGGCTCAGTCTCACCTTGGGCACTGGTGGTGAAGGATTTAGGGCTTTTTTCTGCCCCAGCTAGGGGTGGGGGTGCTGCCTTTAGCATTCCCCAAAACCCTGCTCACCCTCAGGCATGCTTTAGAGTCTGCCATAGAGTAGGTGAGAGACTTAGCACAGCCCATAAGGAGAACCAGCAGGAGGGCTGGTCCCTGGGATAACAGGACACCACCCCTACCCCCACCGGCTACCCTTTATCAGCAGCAACTATGAGCCAGGCACTGTGCTAAGCCCGTTCCTCACACTGCCTCAGTCCCTCGGCCCAGCAGGTATCAGGGTGGGTGTTATTTCTCCCGATGACAAAACAGAGGCAGAGTGGAGGTGCAGCTTGCCCAGGGTCTCTATGAGGGGCACCGCCATCCACCTACTGCCCCAGCCAGGATTCTGGGGTCTTCCTCATTCCTCCCTTTCTCTGCCCTATCCCATGCAAGCCATCCCCAGATCCTATCAACTCTGTCTCCTATGCCTCTTCCCAATCTGACTTTCCTGCTCCATCCCCACTCCCACTCCCTGCCTCCTCCCAAAACTGCTTGATCCTTTGCTTGAATTCCAGCCACAGCTTTTGCACAGGATGGCGGCAAACAGTCATCTTTCTCAAACCATATTCTGAGTTCATCTCTCCCTTCTGCCCAAACACTTCCATAGCTCCCTGCTGCTGGGCAGCAAAGCCCATTCCTCACTGCATGGTCTGGCCCTTCCCACCTTTCCAGTCTCCTTTCTTGCCATTCTCCTCACATGTCCCCACTATATTCCAGTCACATGTCCCTGTGCAGTCCTTCAGACATCCTGCCTCAGGGCCTTTGAATGTGCTGTTCCCTCTGCCTGGGCTGTTATACCCGCTGACTCCCATTCACCCTTCAGACCTCCCTGTAGGTGTCTCTCCTCCAAGAGACCTTTGCAGACTGTGTCCCCAAAGGCCCCAGCTTCCAGTTCTAGGATGAGCTACATACTTTCCTTGTCTGCTTTTTTTGTTTTGTTTTGTTTTTGAGAGGGAGTCTTGCTCTATTGTCCAGTCTGGAGTGCAGTGGTGCGATCTTGGCTCACTGCAACCTCCACCTCCCAGGTTCATGTGATTCTCCTGCCTCAGCCTCCTAAGTAGCTGGGACTATAGACACCCACCACCATGCCTGGCTAATTTTTGGATTTTTAGTAGAGACAGGATTTCACCATGTTGGCCAGCTGGTCTCAAACTCCTGACCTCACGGTGATCCGCCCACCTCGGCCTCCCAAAGTGCTGGGATTACAGATGTGAGTCACCACATCCAACTCCTTGTCTGCTTTCTGCTTCACATCATCTAACTCAGCTCTGCACCTCAGGGGAGGCCCAGAGCTTGGGAAGTATTTAAGGGATGAAAGGCAGTTGGAACTCTTGCCCCAGTGCTGGGATGGGAAGCACAGTGGTTAAAGCTTAAAACATGGGTCAGCTGTGCTGTGAGTGCCAGGTTCAAATCCAGACTCTACAGTACCAGCTCTGTGACCTTGAACAAATCAGTTCCCCCTGCTTAGCCTGATTTCCCTGATCTGTAAAATGGGGATAATAATTGCACCTGCCTCACAATGTTTTATGAGGATTCAGTGAAATATACAAATGTGCCTGGTACATAGTAAATGTTCAATTAACATTAACTTGAAACAAATACATATATACATATATGCAGAGAGCCAACCCAGCTCTTAAAAACAATAAGACAAAAGATGAAACAACCTAAAAGAAAAATGAACAAAGGACATGGACAAGTCACAAAAAGAAATAAAATGTTCAACAGACAAATATAAAATGTTCAACTGCACTAGCACTCCAAGAAATGTCAATTAAAACATTCATGACATAGCTTCTTTTTGCCAACCAACTTAATTATATGTATATATACGTTTATATATATATATATATAAAAAGCATATAATACCCAGTGTTGCCGTGGGCATGGTGAGACCGGCTGTGTCATACGTGGCTGGTGGCATTGCAAACTGGTCCAGTCCTTTAGGAAAGCAATTTGGCAATACTTATCAAGAGCCATAAAACATCCATCCCCCCTCACTCAGTGAGAAAACACTCTCAAACATCATATTCATCCCAGGGTTACTTAAAACAGCAAAAAAAAAAAAAAAAAAAAAAAAAAAAAAAAAAAAAAAAAAAAAAAACCCAAAACAAAACAAAACAAAAAATAAAAAAAAGCAAAAGAAAGAAAAAAGCAAAAAAAAAAAAAAAAGGAAAGAGCCAAACAGCTAAGAAGGTTTAGATAAACAAAGGCATAGCCCTCTGGTGCAATATTAAACAGTTATTAAAAATAATCTTAACACAGATGATGAAATCCTATGGTAAACGATCATGCCATTCTATTCAGTGAAAAAGAAACAAGGTACAGCCTGGGACTTATATCAATCGCCATCATCAGATACAAATCCCCAAGTCTGTGCCTAGAAGAAAAACGGGATGAAACAGACAAATATGCTGACTGGTGGTTTTCTTCAGGTGGTGAGTGAGTCAACAGATGACACTGCGGGTTTTCCTATCCCCACTTTTAACCTTTTTCCCCACTTTAAAGAGTGTGATTTTTATTCTTGTGTTTGTTTTTGAGAAAGGGTCTTGCTATGTTGCCCAGGCTGATCTTGAACTCCTGGCCTCAAACAAACCTCTTGCCTTGGCCTCCCAAAGAGTTGGGATTACAGGCACGTGCCACTGCACCTGGCCAAGAGTGTGATTTGTTTTCTTTTTTTGAGACAGGGTCTTGCTCTGTCACCTAGGCTGGAATGCAGTGATGCAATGTTGGCTCACTGCAACCTCCGCCTCCTAGGTTCAAGCAATTCTCATGCCTCAGCCTCCTGAGTAGCTGGGATTACAGGCGCACGCCACCACACCCAGCTAATTTTTGTATTTTTCTCTTTTCTTTTTTTGAGACAGGGTCTTGCTCTGTCACTGGGCTGGAGCGTGATCTCGGCTCAACACAACCTCCACCTCCCGGGTTCAAGCAATTCTCCTGCCTCAGCCTCCCAAGTAGCTGGGACTACAGGCACACACCATCACACTCAGTTAATTTTTGTATTTTTAGTAGAGACAGGGTTTCACCATGTGAGCCAGGATGGTCTCGATCTCCTGACCTCGTGATTCGCCCACCTCGGCCTCCCAAAGTGCTGGGATTACGGGCGTGAGCCACTGCTCCTGGCCTAATTTTTGTATTTTTAATAGAGACAGAGTTTCACTATGTTGCCCAAGCTGTTCTCAAACTCCCAGACTCATGTGATCCTCCCGCCTTGGCCTCCCAAAGTGCAGGGATTATAGGTGTGAGCCACAGCCCATGGCTGAAGACTGTAATTTTTTAAATGAGAAAGAAGAAAAGGAAAATGTATATGTATATGTGGCAGGTCCCTGTGTGTGGTTCTCTCCCTACCTACCTGCTTATCATTTTTAAGTCAGTTCCCAGGACTGTCCACACCCATGTGGCCCTGACAGGTCCACAGAGTGACCACCATCTAATCAATACCGACTTGTTATGTAATCTTGGGCACATGACCCCTCTCTGGGCCTCAGTTTCTTTGTCTGTAAAATGGGATTGTGGTTGTACCTCTCTTTAGGGGGTTATCAGTAGAATCAGGATCATCATCTTGGCTGAGCACAGTGGCTCACACCTATAATCCCAGCACTTTGGGAGGCCAAGGCGGGTGGATCACCTGAGGTCGAGAGTTCAAGACTAGCCTGGCCAACATGGAGAAACCCCATCTCTATTAAAAATACAAAAATTGGCCGGGCACGGTGGCTCACGCCTGTAATCCCAGCACTTTGGGAGGCCGAGACGGGCGGATCACGAGGTCAGGATATCGAGACCATCCTGGCGAACACAGTGAAACCCTGTCTCTACTAAAAAATACAAAAAACTAGCCGGGCGAGGTGGCAGGCGCCTGTAGTCCCAGCTACTTGGGAGGCTGAGGCAGGAGAATGGAGTAAACCCAGGAGGCGGAGCTTGCAGTGAGCTGAGATCCAGCCACTGCACTCCAGCCTGGGTGATAGAGCGAGACTCCG
Organism: Macaca fascicularis; assembly: GCF_037993035.2. Taxonomy (NCBI): domain Eukaryota; kingdom Metazoa; phylum Chordata; class Mammalia; order Primates; family Cercopithecidae; genus Macaca; species Macaca fascicularis. The sequence continues at coordinate 15,798,769 of NC_088389.1, read as the reverse complement.
TCTCAAAAAAGAAAAAAAAAAAAAAAAAAAAAAAAAAGGCCGGGCGCGGTGGCTCAAGCCTGTAATCCCAGCACTTTGGGAGGCCGAGACGGGCGGATCACGAGGTCAGGAGTTCCAGACCATCCTGGCTAACACGGTGAAACCCCGTCTCTACTAAAAAATACAAAAAACTAGCCGGGCGAGGTGGCGGGCGCCTGTAGTCCTGGCTACTCGGGAGGCTGAGGCAGGAGAATGGCGTAAAAACCCGGGAGGCAGAGCTTGCAGTGAGCTGAGATCCGGCCACTGCACTTCAGCCTGGGCGACACAGCGAGACTCCGTCTCAAAAAAAAAAAAAAAAAAAAAAAAAAAAAAAAAATTAGCTGGGTGGCCGGGCGCGGTGGCTCACGCCTGTAATCCCAGCACTTTGGAGGCCGAGACGGGCGGATCACGAGGTCAGGAGATCGAGACCACGGTGAAACCCCGTTTCTACTAAAAATACAAAAAAAATTAGCCGGGCGCGGTTGTGGGCGCCTGTAGTCCCAGCTACTCGGGAGGCTGAGGCAGGAGAATGGCGTGAACCCGGGAGGTGGAGCTTGCAGTGAGCCGAGATCGCGCCACTGCACTCCAGCCTGGGCGACAGAGCGAGACTCCGTCTCAAAAAAAAAAAAAAAAAAAAAAAAGTAAAAAATAAATAAATAAATAAATTAAAAAAAAAAATTAGCTGGGTGTAGTCGCGGGCACCTGTAATCCCAGCTACTCGGGAGGCTAAAGCAGGAGAATTACTTGGACCGGATGCAGGAGGCGGAGGTTGCAGTGAGCCAAGATCACACCATTGCACTCCAGCCTGGGTGACAGAGCAAAACTCTGTCTCAAAAAAAAAAAAAAAAAAAAAAAGGAGCAGCATCTTGGAAGGAAGAGCTGAGACTGCTCTCCATATTGGGAAATTGAGACAAAGCCACAGGCTTAATGCACAGGGCTAGAGACAACCACTCAGATATCTGGATGGTCAAGACGCCCAGGCGTCGGCCCAGCTTAGCCACTGCTGATGCAGGGCAAATGATTTCCCTTCTCAGCTTCCTCATCTGTCAAATGGCATCTAATCTGAATGTGAGTGAAGTGTGCTGAGTACCACCCAAAGAGCCAGCACTGCCGCCAAGGACATACCTCTGTGATCAGACAGATCTGCATTCAAATTAGCAGCTTAGGGACTTTCACCTCCTGGAGCCTCAGTGTCCTCCTGAGTGAACTAGGATGCCAAGAATAGCTCCCTCTGAGGGTTGCTGGGTGGAGTTGAGACTTAGTGCAATGGGCTGCTAGGGAGCTACACTAAAAGAGACTGAGAAGAGGCCTGGGGCCATCCATACCTTGCAACTGCTGTAAAAGCAAAGCTCTCTGCAGCATGGAGCCGTTGAGGAGGGAGGCTGAGTTGGTGCCCTGGAGATTCAGAAGCGGCTGCTGTGGCTGCTGTGCGGGGAGGCCCCTGTGTGTTGGGAGGGGGTGTCAGAGGGTTATTTGGAAAGTCAGACTTTCCTTCTTCCCCGAGACTTCTCACCTCCATTCTCTGCCCCACTCTGTGGTAGACAGAGGACCCCTTGGGGTTGGAACGGGTGATCTCCAGGACTCAAATGGAGATGGCACTGGGAAAAAGGATGGGGATCGGGACCTCCGAGACATGGGTCTGAGTGGCAAGGCTGAAGCCATCGCCCCCGGAGGCGGAACTCACCGGCTTACAGTCATGGGCAACGGGGCCTGTGGTGGGGACTGCTGGAGCAGCTGCTGGAGCTGCAGTAACTGCTGCTGCTGCAATTGCTGCTGCTGGAGCTGCTGCTGCTGTAACTGCTGGAGCTGCTGCTGCTGCTGCTGGTTGAACATGATGGCTAGGGGCAGAAAGCAGAGTAAGGCCAGGGGTCCCCACTATGGGTCAGGCCTGCTCCCCTTCCATCCACGGCTACTCTCCCAAGCCACGGCCCGCGAGGAGCTTTCACAGCTGCACTCCCAGTCCTGCCAAGAGCCTGCCACACTCGCTTGGCCCATCCTTCCAAGTTACCTCCAATCCTGCCAGGGGCAAGATTCAACCATCCTACTGCCAATGCCCCCCAGACACTGCCAACAGCCCCTCCTTCAACTCCCTCCCTCTCTCCATTTCTGGCGGCTCCATCCTCCCACACTCAGCCTCAGCCTCTCTCTGCGCCCATCACTTCCCCACTCACACCCCCTTTTCAATACCGCAACCCTCTCCCGGCCCCGGGTGTCAATAACATCGGCACCCGTCCAACCCCATCACCGTGGTCCTGAGCCCCGTGGGACGGCTTCTCCCCACCATCGCCACCTCCTCGAGCCCCACTCCACCCGCTCCCACCCCGCCAGCCCCCTCCTCCGCAGACACAGCCAGCTCGCGCGCGGATCCCCACGATCCCGCCGCCCCCAGCCCCGCACCTCGCCTCCCCGCGCGCCCTCAACGCTCAAGTCGCCCCCACGGGTGGGCCGGCCGCCCAGCGCCCACACTCCGGCCGGGCGGCTCCGGCCCGCGGGCTCCCGGCCTCCCCGCGGCTTCTCCGGGGCCTGTGGGCTCGTAAGGCCCAAATATGGGCGGGGCCGGCCAGGGCAGCGCCCTCTGGGGGACGGGAGGTCCAGGCGCCACGAGCCGCGCCACCCGAGCCCGCCCAGTGCACCCGTCACGCTGCGGGGGCGGCTGCGGAGCGCGAGCAGGTGCCAGGGAGTCCTGGGCGGCGCACACCTTCCGAACCGCGTCCTCCGCATCGCGAAGGGAAGGCTCGAAGACCAAGGTCCGTCTGCCGCCCGGAAGGGTCAGCCATCCCGCGGGGGCATCGAGGGGGACTTCCAGAAGAACCTGTTTCCAACCGACCTCCCTGCGGCCGCCGCGGTCCTGCGATCCTGGGGCCCGCGCGGGGCTGCGGTGGGAGAGGGCGCGCAGTTAGCGGATGTACATTCATTCGAGGGACCCAGGCCAGGCGAGAGGACGGCCAAGGTCTTACAGTCCGGCAGGAGTTTGCCCACGGAGGGGTGGAGGGGGAGTCCACCTCAAAGTCCTTTCTCAGTAAATTTGGCTAAGGAAGGAGTGGGTGAGGAGGGTCGAGTCCAATTATCAAAAAACAACCCTAGGGGCTGGGCGCGGTGGCTCCCGCCTGTAATCTCAGTACTCTGGGAGGCCGAGGCTGTAGGATCGATTGAGCCCAGGAGTTCGAGACCAGCCTGAGCAACACGGTGAAATCCCTCTCTACAAAAAATACAAACATTAGCCGGGCGTGGTGGCGGGCGTCTGTAGTCCCAGCTACTCGGAAGGCTAAGACAAAAGGATCACTTGAGCCCGGGAGGCACAGGCTGCAGTGAGCTGAGATCGCGCCACTGCACTCCAGCCTGAGCGACAGAGCAAGAGCTGTCAAAAAAATAAATAGTCCGGGCGTGGTGGCCCAGGCCTGTAATCCCAGCACTTTGGGAGGCCGAGGCGGGCGGATCACGAGGTCAAGAGATTGAGACCATCCTGGCCAACGTGGTGAAACCCCGTCTCTACTAAAAATACAAAAAAAATTAGCCGGGCATGGTGGTGACTGCCTGTAGTCCCAGCTACTTGGGAGGCTGAGGCAGGAGAATTCCTTGAACCCGGGAGGTGGAGGTTGCAGTGAGCCGAGATCGCGCCACTGCACTCCAGCCTGGCGACAGAGCGAGACTCCGTCTCAAAAAATAAATAAATAAATAAATATTAAAAAATAAAAATTTTAAAAAGAAAAGGAGAGACAAAGAGAGCCCTGCTCCCTCATCCTGCACCTAAAATGGTCCTGCCCCCAAGGACCCCTTTAACAACCACCGTATCCCCCGTCCCCGCGCCGTAACAATCCTTGGCTACTAAGTAGTAATTCTTTTATTTATTTTTTATTTTTTTGAGATGGAGTCTCATTCTGTCGCGGAGGCTGAAGTACAGTGACGCCATCTGGGCTCACCGCAACCTCCGTCTCCGGGGTTCAAGTGGTCCCCCCGCCCTCAGCTTCCGGAATACCTAAGACTACAGGCGCGGGCCACCACTCCCGGCTAATTTTTGTATTTTTTTTTTTTTTTTTTTTTTTTGAGACGGAGTCTCGCTCTGTCGCCCAGGCTGGAGTGCAGTGGCCGGATCTCAGCTCACTGCAAGCTCCGCCTCCCGGGTTCACACCATTCTCCTGCCTCAGCCTCCCAAGTAGCTGGGACTACAGGCGCCCGCCACCTCGCCCGGCTAGTTTTTTGTAGTTTTAGTAGAGACGGGGTTTCACTGTGTTCACCAGGATGGTCTCGATCTCCTGACCTCGTGATCCACCCGTCTCGGCCTCCCAAAATGCTGGGATTACAGGCTTGAGCCACCGCGCCCGGCCATTTGTATTTTTTAATAGAGACGGGGCTTCACCATGTTGGTCAGGCTAGTCTCGAACTCCTGAGCTCAAGTGATCCGCCTGCCTTGGCCTCCCAAAGTGCTGGGATTACAGGGGTGAGCCACCTCTCCTGGACTAAGTAGCAGTTCAGTCTCCCTTCTCTGTGGCTCCCTGCCTTGCGCGAGTCACAGCCCGGCGACTCCTCGCCCAGCCTTCCGCGCCGACGTTGGGCCGGCAGGGCGCGCGGGGGCGCTGGCGGCGCGCAGACCAGGGCAGGCGGAGCGCGTTGACTGAGGGTGCTCGGGCAGTAGAACTTGCGTGTCCATAAATCACTGCAGTCATGTGACGAGCACCGCTCCAAAGCTCTGGACTGGCTCTGCGGCAGACAGGTTGCGGCCGAGGAGCCTAACTCGGCCTGGACTAGCCGCGGAAGAGCTAGGACTTAGAGGCGCGAAAGTGACTCGGCGAGGCCGGAGGGCAGGGTGGCTTCCGGGGCCCGGGGGACGTCGGCGCTTATGAGTGAACAGGCTGCCTGGAGGGTGGGGACTTGGAACGCTGGGCTGAGGAGTAGGCTTTATCCCTTAAGGGTAGGGAGCACGGAGAAAAGGGTGTGAACCTCATGAGTGACAGCATCAAATCTGCCAATTAGAAAACCCGTTCCCGTGTAAACCAAGAGGGAAGCAGTGAGGAGAGATGGGCGAGTCAAGACTGCCCAGGCTCTACTGGGCACAGTGGGTCACCCCTGTAATCCCAGCACTTTGGGAGCTCCAGGCGAGTGGATCACTTAAGGTCAGGAGTTCGAGACCAGCCTGGCCAATATGGTAAAACTACGTCTCTACTGAAAATACAAAAAATTAGCCGGGTGTGTGGCGGGCGCCTGTAATCTCAGCTACTCGGGAGGCTGAGGCAGAAGAATCGCTTGAACCCAGGAGGCAGATGTTGCAGCCGAGATCACATCACTGCCTTCCAGCCTGGATGACAGAGCAAGACTCCATTTCAAAAAATAAAAATAAAAGACTGCCCAGGCTGCCAAGCAAGCACGTTGACACCTTGATCTGGGTGCTAGCGTTGGAGAAGTCCAGAATTGAATCGTGACTCCCCTGCCTTGTGACTAGGTGACACTGGCTGGGGGAGAGGCCTTTTAGCTGGTTTCCTCCTTAGTGAAATGTGTGCCCCCTCCCGGGGTGGTAAGGATGACATTACATAATGCTTAGCACTGGCACCTGGCACAGAAGTAGCTTAACAAATTGCCAAAGTGAAAAAACTAAAAATAATGCTTGTGCTGGTGAAGGTGGAAAGCCAGCACTAACTTCCTGTGTTGGTTCATCTTTTTTTTTTTTTTTTTTTTTTTTTTTTTTTTTGAGACGGAGTCTCCCTGTGTCTCCCAGGCTGGAGTGCAGTGGCGCGATCTCGGCTCACTGCAAGCTCCGCCCCCTGGGTTCACGCCATTCTCCCGACTCAGCCTCCCAAGTAGCTGGGACTACAGGCGCCCGCTACCACGCCCGGCTAATTTTTTTGTATTTTTAGTAGAGACGGGGTTTCACCGTGTTAGCCAGGATAGTCTCGATCTCCTGACCTCGTGATCCACCCGCCTCGGCCTCCCAAAGTGCTGGGATTACAGGCTTGAGCCACAGCGCCCGGCCTGGTTCATCTTTCTGGAAAGCAATTTGCAAATTTTATATCAAGAATCTTGAAGGCCGGGCGCGGTGGCTCAAGCCTGTAATCCCAGCACTTTGGGAGGCCGAGACGGGCGGATCACGAGGTCAGGAGATCGAGACCATCCTGGCTGACACGGTGAAACCCCGTCTCTACTAAAAAATACAAAAACTTAGCCGGGCGAGGTGGCGGGCGCCTGTAGTCCCAGCTACTCGGGAGGCTGAGGCAGGAGAATGGCGTAAACCCGGGAGGCGGAGCTTGCAGTGAGCTGAGATCCGGCCACTGCACTCCAGCCTGGGCGAGACTCCGTCTCAAAAAAAAAAAAAAGAATCTTGGGCCGATGTGGTGGCTCACGCCTGTAATCCCAGCACTTTGGGAGGCCCAGGCGGGCGGATCACCTGAAGTCAGGAGTTAGAGACCAGCTTGGCCAACATGGTGAAACCCCATCTCTACTAAAAATGCAAAAATTAGTCGGGCATGATGGCAGACGCCTGTAATCCCAGCTACTCGGGAGGCTGAGGCAGGAGAGTTGCTTGAATCCAGGAGCCAGAGGTTGCAGTGAGCCAAGATTGCACCATTGCACTCCAGCCTGGGTGACAAGAGCGAAACTCCATCTCAAAAAAAAAAAAAAAAATCTTGCACATGTTTTGCCCTTTGACCCAGTGACACCACTTGTAGGAGTCTAGCCTAAGAAAATAATCAGAAATGAGACTTTTACAAGATAGCAGGTTGTTCATGGAAACATTTATATATTCTTTTCTTTTTTCTTTCTTTTTTTTTTTAAGACAGGGTCAGCTGGGCGCGGTGGCTTACGCCTGTAATTCCAGCACTTTGGGAGGCTAAGGTAGTGGATCGCCTGAGGTCAGGGGTTCGAGACCAACCTGGCCAACGAAGTGAAACCCTGTCTTTACTAAAAATACAAAAAATTAGCTGGGTGTGGTGGTGGGCACCTGTAATCCCAGTTACTCAGGAGACTGAGGTAGGAGAATCGCTTGAACCTGGGAGGCAGAGGTTGCAGTGAGCCAAGATCATGCCATTGCACTCCAGCCTGGGAAACGAGAGCAAAACTCCGTCTCAAAACAAAACAAAAAAAAGAGGCCAGGCACGGTGGCTCAAGCCTGTAATCCCAGCACTTTGGGAGGCCAAGGCGGGCGAATCACGAGGTCAGGAGATCGAGACCATCCTGGCTAACATAGTGAAACCCCGTCTATACTAAAAATACAAAAATAATTAGCTGGGCGTAGTGGCGGGCACCTGTAGTCCCAGCTACTCGGGAGGCTGAGGCAGGAGAATGGCGTGAACCCGGGGGGCGGAGCTTGCAGTGAGCCGAGATCGCGCCACTGCACTCCAGCCTGGGGCACAGAGCAAGACTCCGTCTCAAAAAAAAAAAAAAAGAGAGACATGGTCTTGCTCTGTCTCCCAGTCTGGAGTGCAGTGGAACAATCACAGCTCACAGCTCACTGCAGCCTTTCCCTCCCTGGCTCAATGGAGCCTCCTACCTCAGCCTCCTGAGCAACTGGGACTACAGGCCCATGCCACCATGCCCAGCTAATTTTTGTATTTTTTTTTTAAAGACAGGGGTTTCACTATGTTGCCCGGGCTGGTCTTGAACTCATAGGATCAAGTGATTCTCCTGCCATGGTCTCCCAAAGTGCTGAGATTACAGGCGTGAGCCACCACACTCAGCCAAAACATTATTTATAATAGCTGTCTGGAAAAGAATCAACTTTAGGGGAATAGCTAAATAAGTCATGGTGTCACCTTTTAAGGAACAGTGCACAGCCATCAGAAATTATGTTTTCAAAGGATAAACACCCACAATATGATGTGAAGTGAGCTCACCAGCTTATAAAATGCGGGCACATTACCATCCCAGGTGTGTAGTGGAGTGGACTCGTGTTTTTGTTTTGTTTTGTTTTTTTGAGACAGAGTTTTGCTCTGTCACCCCGGCTGGAGTGCAGTGGTGCGATCTCGGCTCACTGCAGCCTCTGCCTCCTGGGTTTAAGTGATTCTCCTGCCTCAGCATCCTGAGTAGCTGAGACTACAGGCATGCACCACCACACCCGGCTAATTTTTGTATTTTCAGTAGAGATGGGGTTTCACCGTATTGACTAGGCTGGTCTGGAACTCCTGACCTCAAGTGATCTACCCACCCTGGCCTCCCTAAGTGCTAGGATTACAGGTGTGAGCCACTGTGCCAGGTCTTGCAGACCTATTCTGCTCCAGTACTTTATCTATCTATCCCTTCTCATGGACTCTATCTATCCGTTCTCATGATGATGCCATATACTTTGATGATTATAGCTTTAGAATATGTTTACCCCTGATAGTGCAAGCCCCTGACATTGTCATTCTTTTTTTTTTTTTTTTTTTTTTTTTTTTTTTTTTTTTTTTTTTTGAGACGAAGTCTCGCTCTGTCGCCCAGGCTGGAGTGCAGGGGCCGGATCTCAGCTCACTGCAAGCTCCGCCTCCCGGGTTTACGCCATTCTCCTGCCTCAGCCTCCTAGTAGCTGGGACCACAGGCGCCCGCCACCTCGCCCGGCTAATTTTGTGTGTGTTTTTTGTTTTTTTTTTTTGAGACGGAGTCTTGCTCTGTAGCCCGGGCTGGAGTGCAGTGGCCGGATCTCAGCTCACTGCAAGCCCCGCCTCCCGGGTTTACGCCATTCTCCTGCCTCAGCCTCCGGAGTAGCTGGGACTACAGGCGCCCGCCACCTCGCCCGGCTAGTTTTTTGTATTTTTAGTAGAGACGGGGTTTCACGGTGTTAGCCAGGATGGTCTCGATCTCCTGACCTCGTGATCCGCCCGTCTCGGCCTCCCAAAGTGCTGGGATTACAGGCTTGAGCCACCGCGCCCGGCCTTTGTATTTTTAGTAGAGACGGGGTTTCACCGTGTTAGCCAGGATGGTCTCGATCTCCTGACCTCGTGATCCACCCGCCTCGGCCTCCCAAAGTGCTGGGATTACAGGCTTGAGCCACCGTGCCCGGCCAGACATTGTCATTCTTTAAAAAGTTTTTGCTAATTCTCAATTATGTTTTTTTTTTTTCAGATACTTTATAGAATTTTGTCAAACCTTCCCCAGCCTCTGAAATCCCACCAGAATTTTTGTTTGTTTTTGAGGCAGAGTATCACTCTCTCGCCCAAACTGGAGTGCAATGGTGCAATCTTGGCTCACTGCAACCTCTGCCTCCTGGGTTTGAGTGATTGTTGTGTCTCAATTTCCCAAGTAGCTGGGAATACAGGCGTGCGCCACCACACCCAGCTAATTTTTTGTATTTTTAGTAGAGATGGGGTTTCACCGTGTTGGCCAGGCTGGTCTCGAAATCCTGACTTCAGATGATCTGCCCTCCTTGGCCTCCCAAAGTGCTGGGATTACAGGCATGAGCCACCAAACCTGGACCTCATCAGAGTTTTGATTGGTGTTGCACTAAATATGTTTAAATTGGAGAAAAACTAACATCTTTACCCCCGGTTTTTCAGTTTAAGAAGGAAGTAAATGGGCCAGGTGTTATGACTCACACCTATAATCCCAATACTTTGAGAGGCCAAGGTGGTAGGATTCCTTGAGCCCAGAAATTCGAGACCAGGCTGGACAATATAGGGAGATCACCGTCTCTACAAATAACTAAAAATTAGCTGGGCATGGTGGTGCATGCCTGTAGTCTCAGCTATTTAGGAGGTTGAGGTAAGAGGATCACTTGAGCCAGAGAGGTCAAGTCTACAGTGAGTCATGATCGTGCCACTGCACTTCAGCCTTGGCAACAGAGCGAGACCCTGTCTCCAAAAAAAAAAAAAAAAAAAAAAAAAAAAGGAAGAAGGAAGGAAGGAAGGAGAAAAGAATGTGAATGTCTCATTTATTTATTTATTTATTTGATACAGAGTCTTGCTCTGTCTTCAGGCTGGAGTGCAGTAGCACGATCTCTGCTCAATACAACTTCTGCCTCCCGGGTTCAAGCGATTCTCCTGCCTCAGCCTCCTGAGTAGCTGGGACTACAGGCGCGTGCCACCATGCCCAGCTAATTTTTGTATTTTTAGTAGAGATGGGGTTTCACCATGTTGGCCAGGATGGTCTCGATCTCTCGACCTCGTGATCCCCCCGCCTCAGGCTTTCAAAGTGCTGAGATTACAGGCGTGAGCCACTGCGCCCGGCCATGAACATCTCTATTTATTCAAGCCTTGCATTAAGTTACGGTTTCACAGGCCTCTTCACCTAGTACCTGAACGGTTTCTATAGTAGTTGTTGCTATTTTCCCAGTACCCTTTCTTTCTTTTTTTTTTTTTTTTTTTGAGACGGAGTCTCGCTGTGTCTCCCAGGCTGGAGTGCAGTGGCGTGATCTCGGCTCACTGCAAGCTCCGCCTCCCGGGTTCACACCATTCTCCCGCCTCAGCCTCCCAAGTAGCTGAGACTACAGGCGCCCGCCACCACGCCCGGCTAGTTTTTTGTATTTTTAGTAGAGACGGGGTTTCACCATGTTAGCCAGGATAGTCTCGATCTCCTGACCTCGTGATCCACCCGCCTCAGCCTCCCAAAGTGCTGGGATTACAGGCTTGAGCCACCGCGCCCGGCCCCCAGTACCCTTTCTAATTGGCTATTGACTATAGCTTCTTTATCTTGTAACCTACCACCTCCCCACCTTGCACTATTTCTGTCCTCAGCAATGTCGTGTGCCCATGATGGTGGAAAGCACCTGCCAAGTTGTCCTCATGTCCTTGGGACCCAGCTCAGAACCCTGCACATCACAGGTCTGTGTGGTGAAGGCTGATTAAATTAGTGAATGATGAGTGAATGAATGGATTGCTTCAGGATGCAATTTCCTCCCTCTTTCCTCGGGTTAGTGTTCATCATAGTAGCCCTTCGTGCCTTTGATATCTGTGTCCATCACCCTACAGAGGCACATTCCAGTGAGGCACCTAGCATAGGTCATAAGGTGGGCCCCCCCCCCCGCCACCACCAGATGCCCCAGCTCAGAATCCCTGGGAACAGGCTGTATTCGGCAACAGCTCCAAGTCAGACAAGAGGCAGAGAAATATATAAGACCATATGCTTATCACGTGGCCTCCCCAGTGGCTGTCGCCACCTGTGCCTTTTCCTAAAAATAAATGGAATATGAAAGGCAGAGGACAGAGGCAGGGAATAGCCAGATGGGCACGAGCTTGTTGCTGCCCCTACCTTCCAGGGGACCCAGGGTAGGTCCTGACTTAGGGCTGTAGTTTGGCCATCTCTGCCAGACAGGACTGACTTGTGGATAACAGACTCTGTCTCCTTCCTTACCGCATCCAGCCACACCCTCTGCTACCTTCACAACACCGAATAAGTTTCTTTGGACAGTGCAATGGTGATGATGGTTATAATGACACTATTTGTAGCTCTCATTATTCACAGTTCCAGGCACTGTTGGATGATTTACCTAAGTTGTTATTACATTACTGAACCTTCACACAATCCTATGAGTTAGGGGTTATTATAATCCTCCTTTTACAGATGAAGAAACTGAATCTTTGGAAGGTAAAATGACTTGCCCAAGGTCATCAGGTTAGAAAGTGACAGAGGTGGGATTTCAGCACCAGGCAGTCTGGCTTCAGACCTAACCATGGCATGATTAGCACACATGGGCACCTGCCCTGTTCCAGGCTCACAGGGAGCCCTTCAACAGGAGATGAGGTGGTGCAGGCACAGACGCCTGGACTGCCAGAGCCCCAAAGCCCATAGGAAATATTGGTGCCCAGCCTGCAACCATGTAGAGAAGGCCCAGTCTGACCCAGCTGTTTCCTCAGCAGTGACCCTGCCCCAGGCTGTGCCAGGTGCCCTTGTTCCATGCACCTGGTCCCCTTAACCCCTCCCCTGTGACTCCCATTCCAGCAGGATGATCCCTGCATCTTATTAACCTCTTCATCCCCCTGTTGTCTTGCTGAGATCTGGCACAAAGTAGCCACTGATCCATACCTGTGGAAAAAATGAATGAATAAATGAATGGATGACTCCAAAGAGCCAGACCCTGAGCAGACTTAGTGACTAAATATAATGACTTGACCCTGGAGCTGTGTACTAAGGCCACTGCTCAATTCAACTGGCATTTATTGAGCACCCACTGTGTATGTATACAACACAAGCACTGTCAGAAAGGGCTCATGTTTTGGCCAGGCATGGTGGCTCACGCCTGTAATCCCAGCACTTTGGGAGGCCAAGGCGGGTGGATCACAAGGTCAGGAGATCAAGACATGGTCAACATGGTGAAATCCCACCTCTACTAAAATACAAAATATTAGTCAGGCGTGGTGGCGAGTGCCTGCAGTCCTAGCTACTTGGGAGGCTGAGAAAGGGGAATTGCTTGAATCCAGGAAGCAGAGGTTGCAGTGAGCTGAGATCGCACCACTTCACTCCAGCCTGGCAATAGAGCAAGACTCCATCTCAAAAAAAAAAAAAAAAAAAAAAAAAAAGAAAAGGCTCATGTTTTATTTTTTTTATTTTATTATTTTTTTTTTTTTTTTTTTGAGACAGAGTCTCGCTCTGCCGCCCAGGCTGGAGTGCAGTGGCATGATCTTGGCTCACTGCAAGCTCCGCCTCCCGGGTTCACGCCATTCTCCTGCCGCAGCCTCCCGAGTAGCTGGGACTACAGGCGCCCGCCACCTCGCCCAGCTAGTTTTTTTTTTGTATTTTTTAGTAGAGACGGGGTTTCACTGTGTCAGCCAGGATGGTCTCGATCTCCTGACCTCGTGATCCGCCCATCTCGGCCTCCCAAAGTGCTGGGATTACAGGCTTGAGCCACCGCGCCCGGCCTCATGTTTTATTTTATGTGCACCAAAAATATGTATTCTCCACACAGCATCCCTGGGAGAAAACCATCGATTACCAGAACTGGCATAGTGTAGGATGTAAATATGGAAGCTCTAAGTCAAACTGACATCCGTCCACACCTTGACTCCATCATTTCTTGGCTATGTGACCTCAGACATGCTCTTCACTAACCTCTCTGTGCCTCAGTTTCCTCATCTGTCAAAGGAGGCTAATAAAACTTCTTTCTCGGCAGGGCATGATTGCTCACACCTGTAATCCCAGCACTTTGGGAGGCCGAGGTGGGTGGATCACCTGAGGTCAGGAGTTCAAGACCAGCCTGGCCAACATGGTGAAACCCCATCTCTACTAAAAATACAAAAATTAGCCGGGCATGATGGCACGTGTCTGTAATTCCAGCTACTTGGGAGGCTGAGGCAGGAGAATCGCTTGAACCTGGGAGGTGGAGGTTGCAGTGAGCTGAGGTTGCGCCATTGCATTCCAACCTGGGTGACCAAAGCAAAACTCCATCTCAAAAAAAAAACTTCTTTCTCAAGTTTGGGAGACAGTACAGGTGAATCCCTCAGCACAGTAAATGGGCTGGGAGGAAATGCCCAGTAAACACTCCTGCTGTTAATAATCTGCCCAGGGCTGGGCACGGTGGCCCACATCTGTAATTTCAGCACGTTGAGAGGCCGAGGCGGGTGGGTAATTTGAGGCCAAGAGTTCAAAGCCAGCCTGGCCAACATGATGAAACCCCATCTGTACTAAAAACACAAAAATTAGCTGGGCGTAATGGTGGGCACCTGTAATCCCAGCTACTCAGGAGGCTGAAGCAGGAGAATTGCTTGATCTCGGGAGGCAGAGGTTGTAGTGAGCAGAGATCACGCCACTGCACTCCAGCTTGGAGCTGGAGCAAGACTCTGTCTCAAAAAAAAAAAAAAAAAAAAAATTCTGCCCAGCACAATTGGTGGTCAAAACTTTGGGAGCTCAGCCATGGATGGTGGCTCACACCTATAGTGCCAGCACTTTGGGACGCCAAAACAGTAGGATCATTTGAAGCCAGGAGTTCAAAACCAACCTGGGCGACAAAGCAAGATCCCGTCTGTACAAAAAAAAATTGTTTTAACTAACTGGCCATGGTGGTGTGCACTTGTAGTTTCAGCTATTTGGGTGACTGAGGCAGGAAGCTCACTTGAGCCCAGGAGTTTGAGGCTACAGGGAGCTGAGATTATGCTCCTGCAGCTCAATTCAGCCTGGGCAGCTAAGCAAGGTTTATCTTATCTCTAAAAATAAACCAAAGAACAAAAAAGCTTTGGGAACTCAAGAGAGAGTAAAGAAGCCATTTCTTTTCTTTTTCTTTTTTTTTTTTTTTTTTTGAGAAGAAGTCTTGCTCTGTCACCCAGGCTGGAGTGCATGGCATGATCTCGGCTTGATGCAACCACCACCCCTGCCTCCCAGGTTCAAGCAATTCTCCCACCTCAGCTTCCCAAGTGCCTGGGATTACAGGCGGGGGCTACCATGCCCAGCTAATTTTTAGGTATTTAGTAGAGACGGAGTTTTGCCATGTTGGACAGTCTGGTCTCGAACTCCTGGCCTCAAGTGATCCACCCATCTTGGTCTCCCAAAGAGCTGGGATTACAGGCGTGGGCCACCGCATCTGGCCCTGAGATTCTTCTTTTCAACCAACTCTATGTGATGCCAGGCTGCTGGCCTGGCGTCAGTGATACAGCAGTATAGGATACTTAGTATGATCCCATTTCTGTAAAAACAAAATGGAACAAAATTAATATGTATATATACGAAAAACAAAGCCAGATAATAAAACCTAAGCTATAGTGGTTATCTCTAGGTGAGAGGATGACCAGAAGTTTTTAAATACTTGTGTAAAGTCTAGTTTTACAATAACTTTCAATATTGCAATTATGGGGAAAAAAGTAAAAATAATAAAAGCTGGCTGGGCATGCTGGTTCACAGCTATAATCCCAGCATTTTGGGAGGCCGAGGTGGGCAGATCATGAGGTCAGGAGTTTGAGAACAGCCTGGCCAAGATGGTGAAACCCCGTCTCTACTAAAAATCAAAAATTAGCTGGGCACGGTGGCGAGCGCCTGTAATCCCAGTTACTCAGGAGGTTGAGGCAGGAAAATTCCTTGAACCAGAGAGGGAGAGGTTGCAGTGAGCTGAGATCACACCACTGCACTCTAGCCTGAGTGACAGAGCAAGACTCCATCTCAAAAAGAAAGAAAGAAAGAAATACAAAAAATCAGCCGGGTGTGGTGGCACACGACTGTAGTCCCAGCTACTTGGGAGGCTGAGGCAGGAGAACCACTTGAACCCGGGAGGCGGAGGTTGCAGTGAGCTGAGATCGCGACACTGCACTCCAGCCTGGGAGACAGAGTGAGACTACATCTCAAATAAATAAAAAAATAAATAAATAAATTTTTAAAAAGGCTGGGTGCAGTGGCTCATGCCTGTAATCCCAACACTTTGGGAGGCTGAGGCAGGCAGATCACAAGGTCAAGAGATCGAGACCATCCCAGCCAACATGGTGAAACCCCATCTCTACTAAAAATACAAAAATTGGCAGGGCATGGTGGCTCACACCTGTAATCCCAGCACTTTCGGAGGCAGAGGCGGGCAAATCATGAGGTTAGGAGATCGAGCCCATCCTTGCTAACCCAGTGAAACCCTATCTCTACTAAAAATACAAAAAAAAAAAAAATAGCCAGGTGTGATGGCACGTGCCTGTAGTCCCAGCTACTTGGGAGGCTGAGGCAGGAGAATCGCTTGAACCCGGGAGATGGAGGTTGCAGTGAGCCAAGATCGCACCACTGCACTTCAGCCTGGGCAACAGAGCGAGATTCCATCTCAAAAAACAAACAAACAAAAAATACAAAAATTAGCTAGACGTGGTGGTGGCACATGCCTGTAGTCCCAGCTACTCGGGAGGCTGAGGCAGGAGAATCGCTTGAACCCAGGAGGCAGAGGTTGCAGTGAGCTGAGGTCGCGCCACTGCACTCCAGCCTGGTGGCAGAGTGAGGCTCTGTCTCAAAAATAAAATAAATAAATAAATAAATAAATAAATAAATAAATAATATTAAAAGCTCGCCATGATGCCCTCTAGGCGGACATCTATAAACTGCACCCCCTCCTGGTGCCACTCATCCAGGCTCCCATCTCTGCCTTCTTTTGTCCTCAGAGCATAATAACAGGTTGGCATGGAACAGCTGCCAGGATGCAAGTTGTGTGGCACTGATGCTCCAGCTGTCTGGTGAGCTGTCATCATTGGCATCTTCACAGCTGCAGCTTAATAAGGGTCCCCTGGCCGGGGGCGGTGGCTCAAGCCTGTAATCCCAGCACTTTGGGAGGCCGAGATGGGCGGATCACGAGGTCTGGAGTTCGAGACCATCCTGGCTAACACAGTGAAACCCCGTCTCTACTAAAAAATACAAAAAACTAGCCGGGCAAGGTGGTGGGCGCCTGTAGTCCCGGCTACTCGGGAGGCTGAGGCAGGAGAATGCCGTAAAAACCCGGGAGGCGGAGCTTGCAATGAGCTGAGATCCGGCCTCTGCACTCCAGCCTGGGCGACACAGCGAGACTCCGTCTCAAAAAAAAAAAAAAATAAGGGTCCCCTGAGCACCAGGCCTGGGCTGTGCCCTACACAGGCATTTGATCTATTATTATCCCCATTATCCAGATTAGTTAACTGAGGTTCAGAGACGTGGAGGGACCTGGGTCATGCAGCTTGTTTAAGGCCCAGATTAGGCTCCTAATCCACTCCCTTGTGCTACTAGGGAGAGGGCCTGCTTGTTCCCCATGCCTGCCTCGAAGATTCCTCCCCACAAGGGTCACTCTCTGATCACCGTCTTCACAATAGCAACACCACCCTACCCCGCCCCTGCTTTCTGGCTCTGCAGGGCACATCATCTAACAGGGCCATCGGTATTGCCCTATTTCCATATTGTCTGTCTTTTTCCACTGAATTGTCAGCCACATGTGGGTAAGAACTTTGTCCATTTTGCTCACTGCTTTATCTCTGGAGTCTAGCATAGTACCTGGCTCAACAAATCCGCATTAAATGGATGAGTAAGTGAACAGTCTTCAATTCACAGACCACTTTGTCAGCAGTGCCCCCACACTGTTCACAGCACAGGGAAATGACTCACTGACTCCCCATAAGCACAGTGTAGGCTAGCCTTCCCTTCCTAGCCTCCGCCATGAATACTAATTAGGTTTCTTAAATGCAGAGGTGGATGGCTGGGCTCAGGGCCCCATGGTCTCTCCGTGTGAAAGGGTAAGCAGGGCAGGATTGTAGGAGGCTTGGATTTGAATCCCACTGCTTTTTTTTTTTTTTTTTTTTTTGTGAGACGGAGTCTCGCTCTGTCGCCCAGGCTGGAGTGCAGTGGCGCGATCTCGGCTCACTGCAAGCTCCGCCTCCCGGGTTCATGCCATTCTCCTGCCTCAGCCTCCTGAGTAGCTGGGACCACAGACGTCCGCCACCACGCCCAGCTAATTTTTTGTATTTTTAGTAGAGATGGGGTTTCGCCGTGTTAGCCAGGTGATCTCCCGACCTCGTGATCTGCCCGCCTCGGCCTCCCAAAGTGCTGGGATTACAGGGGTGAGCCACCTCGCCCGGCCGAATCCCACCGTTTTATGCTGTTTTACCACCATCCTAATGGGCTGGAGCAAAGACTTCCAACTCTAGGGCAAGAGCTTCCAATTCTCCCAAGAAGGGCCTTTCAGGCATCAGGGCCTCTGCACTTGCTGGTCATTCAGCCTGGCATGCTCTTCCCCCGATCTGCTTGCTGCTGGCTCCTTGTCATCGTTCTGGTCTCTTCTTAAATGTCACTTCTGCAGAGAAGTCCCCCGACTCCTCCCAAGTCAATGTGAACTTTCCACACCCACAATGATACCTTTTTTTCACACTGTTTATTTCCTCCATCCCTGTTACTATAAACTATTTTCATTTTTACTGTTTTGTGTATCTGCTTATCCATTTAGTGTCGATCTCACCAGCTTGATGCAAGATCTATGAGGGCAGAGGCCTTGGCTGTCTTATTCGTTGCTCAATCTTCCGTGCCTAGGACAGGGCCTGGCTTCTAGCAGGTACCTAGTAAATATTTGTTGAATTCATGCTCCAACTTTCTCCTTCTAGAAACAAGGAAACTGAGGACCAAAGGCAGAAAGGGACATGTTGGAGATCAGAGTCAGGATCTAGGGGTCGAAGGCAGCGAGGTGAAGGGGAACTCCAGGTCAGGAAGCTGTGACCTCAGAGGAAGCCCATCTACTCTCCAGGCCTCAGTTTCCTCATCGGTAAGATAGAGTGAAACATCCATGACCACTATCCAAGAGGCCTGGTACTAGGAGTGAGACCCCACCCATTGACAAATATATTCTGCGCAGCATCCGTCCGCGCACCCTAGACACTGCTAAAGCACCCCGAAAGCCGCAGAAGGTTAAAACTACGACACCCATGGTGCCCCGGGCGGCGCCTGCGCACGGCGGCCGGCCCGCAGCGTCGCGGGCTCCCCCTAGCGGCTTCCCGGAGCGGTGCTCGCTCCGATCCCCGAGGGGCGGGGGCCGCGCGGCTCAGGCAGTCGGGGCGCGAGGCTGCAGCGGCGGAGCCGGAGTCGGAGCCGGGAGCGCGAGCGGCAGCCGGATCGCAGCCTGCGGGGCCCGCCGCAGCCATGGGCAACCGCGGCATGGAAGATCTCATCCCGCTGGTCAACCGGCTGCAAGACGCCTTCTCTGCCATCGGCCAGAACGCGGACCTCGACCTGCCGCAGATCGCCGTGGTGGGCGGCCAGAGCGCCGGCAAGAGCTCGGTGCTCGAGAATTTCGTAGGCAGGTAGGCGCGGCGCGCCCCCAGGCGCCGACCCCCGACCCCCAGGATCCCCGGAGTCCCTGCCCGGGGCACCGACGGCGCGGCGACCTCGCAGCCCCCGACGCTGCACCCGCGGCCGGCGCGCCCCCCACCCCCAGCCGGAGCGAGGCGGCCCTCCCCACCTCGAGAGCCCCTCCGGGCAGCAGCGCCGCCCGCTAGTCTGCAAACGTCGTCAAGCCTCCGGCTGCCGAATCACGCCCCCTCCTCCGTCCCATCCTTTAGGGCAGACAACCCTCTGACAGAAGCCCTGGCCAAAGGGCTGCCCCCCGCCCCCAACATGGGCATGGAGAGAGCCCGCATTACTCAGCGCCTCCGTTGGGCTCCGGGAGTCCCTTGGAGCGGGCAGCACCCGGGGGCAGCGGCCCCCCCACCGGACTCTATGGGGGACATCCTCCTACCCCCATGGGAATTCCTGGGCCGTGGCAGGGGTCAGACCCCCACCCCAGTCCCTAAAAGAGGACGTAGTCCCGTGGGCATCGAGGACCCGGTACGGCCTCCCCCCGGCACACACACACCTCTGCGGCTCCCGCCGCCATCCGTGCGCAGCGCGGCGGAGAGGGGGAGGCGCGGGCTGCAGGATGAGGAAGGGAAGAGGGGAGGAGAAACCACTTCTTATCCTTCTCTGAGCAGCCGGCCCCTTGCTTCGCCACGGCCCCTGGGTGGGGGGCGCCTCTCAGTGTCGCCGTCCCCTTGGCCTGGCCAGAGGGATCGTGATGGAGGGAGAGGCGGCAGAGGGCAGAGATGACTAAGACCGGGATGGCGGGAGGGGGGAGCCATTTGCAGAACCTAATCCCCCTCCCGCCTCTGATCCCACAAGGCGCTGGGAGGCCTAGGTGGCGGAGAGGGGAGCAACCACAAAGACAAAGGGTCCTGGGATTACGGGGGCAGGGAGGGTCGTGACCCCCAGGCTCTCCCCAAACCCCCAGGGGGAGGAAGAAACAGTTTTTCTGGTGCTGAGGACAGAGAGGAAAGATAGGAGCTCTCCAGGTACTGGAGGTGAGATGGGGGGCTGGGCAGACTGGGAGACGAAGTGAGAGAGTTTACACTGACCCCCTCTTTCATCTCCCCCCCATCTTCTTCAGAAACCCTTGCTTTCTTCCAATGACCTTCAGGGCCAAAAAAGTGACTGGCACATGGGAGAGGGAGGCAGGGGTCCTTCTCCGCAGAGGGACAGCAATTCTGTCCAAGCCAGGTTCTGCTGCAAAACCTCAGGCAAGTCACTTGCCCTCTCTGAGCCTTAGTGTCCCCATCTCTAACATGGACAGTGGGACTAGATGGTTGTTCCTGCCCCTCAAATGTCCTGGGAAACCCATGCCAGCCCTAGAGGTGAGAGGGAGAGGGCCTGACTGGAGCCACGTATGTGTGGGATGTTGGAATGCCACCGTGGAGGCGGCCGTGCCCATCTGGTCAGCAGAGGGGGAGGCATCTGTCTCTCCGATGGCTCCTGCAGAACCCCCCTTCTGATCACATGACCCCCAGAGCTGCAGAGACCCAGGCAAGAGACACACAATGAGCCCCTTCCCCAAGGGCCGGCAGTCAGGGACAGCCAACAGTTTAGAGTGGAGAAACCATATTCCTACCTCTCCTCCTTTGAATGTTGGCTGAATTCCTGCCCCACGCCAGGCTGCGTGCTCCAGGCTTGGGGTAGGGAGGGAACCAACTGGTGATTTCAGCCCCCGTCTACTGAGTCCATCCTATGTACCCCCTATGCTGAATCAGTCATAGGCTCACAGGAGCTCCCAAGAGGCAGGCACCATGATGCCCATCCTACAGATGAGGAAACTGAGACCCTGGAGGTTAAATGCCTTGCCCAAGGTCACACATTCAGGAAGGGCAGCAGCTGTTAGACTCCAAAGCCCAGTTCCTAATCTCGACGCTGCACATCCTCTGAGAGCCGGATCCTGCACCAGACACAGGGACAAGCGGGTGGGTGGGCCTCCATTTCCCCATCTGTGGAATGGGAACGCTGACAGCCACTGCCCTGCCTTCCTGAGAAGGTGACTGTGGGCTCCACTGAGTTCATGGGTGGAAAGGTTCTTTTGTAAATATGCGGGACAGGGCGTTGATAGCCAATTAGGCTTGGGGACCTGCATGTCCAGCCCCTGCCCTCCTGGAGCCCATGATGCAGGGGCCAGCCCTGACCACGGCAGATTTCAGCAAGTACTTGCTGGCTGAGTGGCGGAGCAGGGTGTGGACTGTACCCCAGGAGGCCTGGGCCCTCTGGCTGCCCTCTGCACCCCAATGCCCTTGGCCAGGTCCCCACAGGAGGATGTGCAGGGTGTCCAGATGCAGGCTCAGGGCAGGGGAGGGGGCTTAGGTTGATGTGAAGGAGTAGGCAGGAAAGCATTCATGATCCCCTGAAAGCTAGTGAGAAGGCCAGGGAAACTGAGGCTCAGTGGGTTCCACCATCTCAGCCTGACAGCTCCTTCAAGGGCTCCTGACCTCTCCAACAGGGCTCAGTCCCCAGCCTGGTGAGCATAGTAACAGCCATTCTGTCTCCTGGGGCTTCCCAGGAGCCAATCCCCCACGGAAAATGCTTCAAAGGAAAATGCATCAGGGCTGTCCCAGGTCCACCTGGGCTTCTGGGCGCTCAGAAGGATCTTGCTGTCAGCTCTGCAATGGAGGTAGCGTTGCAGCTGCCCGGGATGCTGCTAGAACTTGTCTAGGTCTATACTGTTTCTTCACCCCCTTCCCTTTTACAGAAGGGAAAACTGAGGCTAATTCATTCAGTCATTTAGTAAACATTTGTGGAGGGTGCACGATGTCTTGGCACTATGGTGGAAAAGACCAAGGCTCTGCATTGCAGAGGGAGAAACTTAGAAGACAACTGGAAAATGTGGTCAACGTCAGGGAGGGGAGCGGGGCTGCTCTCCCAAGGGAGGTCAGAAGTCTCCGGGAGGAGGTGGCATCTGAGATGAGAACCGAGGGATGAGAAGCTGTGTAACTTGCCGGGGTGGGAGAGTTCCGGGCCGAGGGAAAGGTGCAAAGGCCCTGGGGTAGCAAAGAATTTGGTGCCTTTGAGGAACAGAAAGGACCCCCTGTAGCTGGTGTTTGGCTAGCAAGGGGGAGACAGGACCTGAGAGACAGGCAGGGGCTA
Source organism: Macaca fascicularis (assembly GCF_037993035.2). Taxonomy (NCBI): domain Eukaryota; kingdom Metazoa; phylum Chordata; class Mammalia; order Primates; family Cercopithecidae; genus Macaca; species Macaca fascicularis. The sequence continues at coordinate 15,777,022 of NC_088389.1, read as the reverse complement.
GATCTACAAAGCCCTTAGGCCACGAGGAGTGAGGAGTTTGGGTTTATTTTCTCTCTTGTGGGAAGCTTTTTAGTAGTGGATTGACTTGAGCTGATTCTAGCAAGGGTGTGACTTGGGGAGGGGGTGAGGGAAAAGGCAGGAGACTGGTGCGGAGGCTGCTGCAGTGGGCAGAGGGCAGTGGAGGTCCCGAACGAGGGCTTTAGCTGCAACGAGAAGGAGAACGGTGGGTAGGTTTCAGGATATATTTTGGAGGAAGTCCTGCTGGAGGATGAATGTGGAGGGTGAGGAAGGAGGAATCAATGATGACATCTGGGATTTTGACCTGAGCTCCTGGGTGGGTGTTGGTGCCATTAACAGAGTCGGGAAGAGTAAGGAGGAGCAGACTGGGGGGACGGGGGAAGACCAGCGTTTGGTTCTGAACATATTGAGCCTGAGATGCCTGTTAGACTTCTGAGGGGAAGATGTCAACTGGCAGTTTGGTGATGCAAGTCGGGAGCTCAGGGGGAAGGCGGGCTGGAAATAAAAATTTGGAAGTCGTTGGTGTAGAGATGGGATTTAAACCCGAGAGTAGATGAGCTCATCCTGGGGGTAAGTGTAGACGGGGGAGTGTTTGTGGACCCAGCACCCGCCAGCCTTTCATGAACAGATGCCTGGTGCCCTAGGCCAAAGGGGCCTCCTTGCTGTCCCTCCAGCTCCTCTTTATCACCCCCGCCCCGCTACACCCCCCACCCCAATGCTCCTGTAGGGCCAAGAGTGGGTTGTCCCTGGACAGGCCAAGTCCGGTGGGAATGTGGCAGAGGAGCCGAGAGCATGCTGTGAAGTCAGACCTGCTGAGTTTGAAGCTCAACTCTGCCACTTACAAGCAGAGAATCCCTGGCCATGTTCCCCAAACCCTGCCCAGTTGCTATTTCCTCATCTGTAAAATGGGGATAATAATAGCACAGCCCTTGTGAGATTATGGTGAGTGTTGAGACAATCCCCAGGAAGCACTCGGGGCAGGGCCTCGCATGGAGGACGCGCTGCTTCTATCCCTGCCTGAGCATAGGCAGGCAAGCCCCCTGGTATGGTGCGGGCTGGGAGGTGCACCAGGATGGGGGCACGGGTTGGGGATCTTCTCCATCCAGGGTAGGTTAGGGGTCCTGATGAGCGACCCTCTGCCCAGAGCCCAAGGAGCAGCCCAGGGGGAAGGGTTTTAGGTTTCCCCATGGCTCTGCCTACCCTCCCCCCTACCCCCAGGCTTCCTGTCTGCCCCAATGCCCTTGTCCCTTCCTCCACATTCTTTTTTTTTTTCCTTTTTTTTTTTTGAGACAGAGTCTCGCTCTGTCACCCAGACTTGGAATGCAATGGTGCGATCTCAGCTCACTGCAACCTCCACCTCCCAAGTTCAAGTGATTCTCCTGTCCTAGCCTCCTGAGTAGCTGGGATTACAGGCGTGCACCACCACACCCAGCTAATTTTTGTATTTTAATAGAGATGAAGTTTCATCATGTTGTCCAGGCTGGTCTCAACTCCTGACCTCCAGCGATCCACACACCTCAGCCTCCCAAAGTGCTGGAATTACAGGCGAGAGCCATGGCACTCAGCTCCTTCCTCTGCATTCTATCCCAGCATGGACATGGTGCTGGTCTCTGGCCTCTGAGAGCCCCTTTCTTTGTCAAACGTAGCCTTTCCCGGGGAGACAGCCCACTCCCCATGATTAAGCTCTGTCTCTTCCTCTGAACACACTGGGATGCATCATAGCGGTCCCATTTCTTAGATTTGGAGATGGAGGCCAAAGACTATTAGGGGATAAATGAGACATCCTAGGCAGAGTGTGGATAACCTGGAGGGGGCAGAGGGAACTGACATTTCCTTGGCACTTGCCGTGTGCCAGTCCCTGAGGATACAGCTGTGAATCAGCCGGACCCATCCTGCTTGGGAGGCTTGTAGCTGATCGGGGCAGACAAACATGAAATCCACAAAGAGCACGTTTGTTGTGTTTTGAAGGAGTCTGCTCCTGTGTTGCAAGGAACCTGACATTGAGGGGAAGGGAGCTTTCTGAGCCATCAGAAGGCCTCCTGAGGAGGTAGCATTTAAGACTGGACCTGAGCAAGACTAGGACGTGGTCAAGCCAAGGCGTGGACTGGTGCAGGTGCAGGGACCGTCCTGAGCAAAGGCCTAGGGGGAAAAGAACCCGGATGAAGGATGAAGGGCGGTGTGGCTGAGTGAGGAGCGGAGGCCAGAGGTGAGACTATGAGGGTTGGGGAGGCGGGGCTTGAGGGGCCTGTTAGGGATCCTTTGACAGTCCCCAACACACCTGGGGAGCTGCCACACTCTGCTCCGGCCTCTGCATGCTCAGAGCACGCACCTGCCACATGCTAAGCACACACTGCCTGTGGGCCACATGTGGAGCACACCCCCGAGGCTGGATGCATGGAAATGCACCCATCCGCAGCCAGAGGACATCCTCTCCAAACCCACGCCCCACCGTGGCCCAGAGGAGCTGGAGTGAAAGGTGACCCTGGCAGACAGTATCTGATCCCGGCGCCAGGAGAATCGAGTTTCCCGGGCCCTGGCTGGGTCAGAGGGTCGGACCCAGGGAAGGGGGTGCAGGTAGGAGAGCGGAGAGAGTGGGCAGGGCAGGAGTGGAGGAAGCGGGTCATGGACACAGTACTGTCAGGCATGGAGAAACGGACGCCCACGTGCCATATGTCTATGTATTCCAGTTATAAATCAAGCTGAGGAATTGCTAAATGCAATGCATTCTGCCCTCCCACCATAACAAATGCACCTTCATCACAACCTGGCCAGCTGGGTTTGAATTCAGAATTTCAGACTCCTTGGAGTTCCGTGGTGGATGTGGAGGCGTGGGGACACAGGTGTCCCCTCTCCGCGGGCTGCCCCATCATTTCCCTCTTTATCCCTCCAGGAGTCACTTGTGAACACCCCAGCCCTCATATCCCAGCTCCAGAAAGGACCCACCTTGGGCCTGAGCTGGTCCCCACATGGGCCTGGGCGGTGGGCTTGGAACTGCTTGAGAGGGAATCCTGGGGCACCTGAGCGTAGCCTACGAGGGGAGCACAGGCTCCAGCTGGGCACCTCCCCTGGCCCCTGGGGAACTCTTTGCCCCACGGGGAGGGTGAGGCCAGGGGAGGTCCAGAAAGGGACCCCTAAGGACAGTACTGATGTCTTCTATCATTCAAAGTTTTTGTTTTATTTTTTTTTGTCTATTTTGTTTTGTTTTGTTTGAGAAAGGATCTCACTCTGTCACCCAGGCTGGAGTACAGCCGGGTGATCTTGGCTCACTGCAACCTCCGCCTCCTGAGCTCAAGCCATCCTCCCACCTCAGCCTTCCAAGAAGCTGGGATGACAGGCATGCGCCACCACATCCAGCTAAGTATTTTATTTTATTTTTTGTAGAGATGGGGTCTCACTATATTGCCCAGGGTGGCCTCAAACTCCTGGACTCAAGTGATCCTCCCACTTCGGCCTTCCAACCAGGTTTTTATTTTATTTGTGTTTATTTAGCATTATTATTATTATTATTAGAAACAGGGTCTTGCTCGGTCACCCAGGTTGGAGTGCGGTGGCACAATCTCAGCTCACTGTAACCTCCGCCTCCTGAGTTCAAGCGATTCTCCTGCCTCAGCCTCCCAAATAGCTGGGACTAATGGGCATCCGCCACCATGCCCAGCTAATTTTGTGTTTTTAGTAGAGATGGGGTTTCACCATATTGGCCAGGCTGGTCTTGAACTCCTGACCTCAGGTGATCTGCCCGCCTTGGCCTTCCAAAGTGCTGGGATTACAGGTGTGAGCCGCCAGGTTTTTAGATGGCAAAAATGACACAGAGAGGGTAAGGAATCTGCCTAATGTCACACAGCAATTGAATCAGAGGCAGGCCAGGAACAGGCATGGGTCTCCTGCCTCCAGTCCATACCTTTCCATGTTTCTGTCTCCCTATTCCCCACCCCAGTCCCACCCATGTGTGCACACACCTACACACTGGAGAGTCTTCCTCCTCTCCTCGTCTTCCTGGGTGACTCTCTGGCACTCTCACCCATTCCCTAGAATGAAATCTGGCTAAGAAACAAGAATCGTTTGGAGAAGTCAGGCCTGGCAACTTAGAATTACTATAAGCAACAGAAAAAAAAAAGTAATATTGAGCTTGGAAGGTGTTCAAAATATTCTCCTAAATGGCATCTTCCCATTGCCCTGGCCAGAGGCCCTAAGATCGACTGCCTGCCGGCTCCGCCATCCTCCCCATCCGACTCGGCCCCCATGCCCTGTGGATTCTGCCCAGCTCACTCCTGTCTACCTCAAACTCCAGCCCCTTTGTCTTAGCAGCAGAGTAACTTCCTCCCTTGCCCCCCTAACCCATTCCCCGCCCAATAGCATGGAACTCTCTCCAGCCTCCCAAATCTATCTTCCTAACTTGAAGCCCTCTTTGGACTCCCAGCCCTCAAAACCGAACCCCACACCTGAGTTGGGCCCCTGAGGTTTGATTACCCAGTCCTGCTTCCTTTCAGCCGCTCCCTCCTGGTCTACCTGAATATATTACAGTTCGTGGGGAAAGCAGGGCTGTGCCCACTCTCTCACTCTCCTGGGGTGCTGTTGCATATGCTGTTCTCTCACCTGGAAGCGTCTTTTTTCTTTCTTTTTTTTTTTTTTTTTGAGACGGAATCTTGCTCTGTGCCCCAGGCTGGAGTGCAGTGGTTGGATCTCAGCTCACTGCAAGCTCCGCCTCCCGGGTTTACGCCATTCTCCTGCCTCAGCCTCCCGAGTAGCTGGGACTACAGGCGCCTGCCACCTCGCCCGGCTAGTTTTTTGTATTTTTTAGTAGAGACGGGGTTTCACCGTGTTAGCCAGGATGGTCTCGATCTCCTGACCTCGTGATCCGCCCGTCTCGGCCTCCCAAAGTGCTGGGATTACAGGCTTGAGCCACCGCGCCCGGCCGAAGCGTCTTTTTTCTTTTTTTTTTTTTTTTTTTTTTTTCTTTTTTCTTTTTTCTTTTTTCTTTTTTCTGTAGAGACAGGGTCTTGCTACGTTACCCAGGCTGGTCTCAAACTTCTGGCCTCAAGCCAGGTCTCAAACTCCTGGCCTCAAGCTGGGGCTTGAACTCCTGGCCTCAAGCAATCCTCCCACCTCAGCCTCCCAAAGTATTGGGATTACAGGTTCCAGGTTCCAACCACCGCGCCTAGCCCCTGGAAAGCTCTTCACCCTGCCCTTGTCTTCCTCTTTCACTGGGTCTTTCCTGCAAGTCTCACATCACCCAACACCTCCTCTGGGATGCCTTCCCTGATCATCCTCTCCCGCCATGACCTGGCCCTCCCTGTGTGGGGTAGGGCTTTGTTTTCTCCCAGATGGGAAGCTGTAGAGGATGAAAGAAGCCTGTTGCCTTGGGCTCAGAACTCCTGGCAGAGGGCAGCTCCAACCATGGTTAATATTAACAATGTATCTAGTCATGACTGTGTTATTCTTTAATCACTCTGTCTCATGTGCCTCTCTTAGCTCAGGAAAAGGAGGCCACTAGCCAGGGTGAGGAGAAAAATCTCAGCAGGTGAATGCACCCTCACCTCCAACCTGGGTCCCCATTTAGAAGGAATGCAATGCTATAGCACATAAAGCACCCAGCAGGTGGCACGTGCTCAGGAACTGGGACCCACCAATGGGCACCCCCGTTAGGTCCTTCTACTGCCAGATGTCAGGGCATTCCCTTAACAGACCCAGGAGGGAGCTGCTGGCCTGTGTCCTATTTCACTGATGGGCAAACTGAGGTTCAGAACAGGGAAATAATTTAGTGGCCGAGCTGGGGTTCCTTCTCATCAGGATGCTGGTGATAAGAAATAAGGATCCATAGCCGGGCATGGTGGTGCACACATGTAGTCCCAGCTACTTCGGAGATTTAGGTGGGAAGACCGCCTGAGCTCAGGTATTTGAGGCTGCAGTGAGCTATGATCGTACCACTGCACTCCATCCTGGGCAACTGGGCAAGACCCGGCCGGAAGGAAGGAAGGAAGGAGGGAAGGAGGGAAGGAAGGAAGGAAGGGGAAAGAGGATCCAGATGTGGCTGCATGCTGAATAACTTTGGAAATATCTATGATATGTTAGGTGAATAGAGAAGCTATCAAGGGGGCTGAAAACCCAGTGTGCATGTGGGTGCCTGAGAGGCATGTGATTTCACCTTTCTGAGTCTCAGTGTCTTCCCTGTAACATGGAGAAACTTATCACTCTGATTTCACACAGCCATGCAAGAATCAATCCAAAGGATGCAGATTTCTTTTTTTTTTTTTTTTTTTTTTTTGAGACGGAGTCTCGCTCTGTCGCCCAGGCTGGAGTGCAGTGGCCTGATCTCAGCTCACTGCAAGCTCCGCCTCCCGGGTTCACGCCATTCTCCTGCCTCAGCCTCCCGAGTAGCTGGGACTACAGGCGTCCGCCACCTCGCCCGGCTAGTTTTTTGTAGTCTTAGTAGAGACGGGGTTTCACTGTGTTCACCAGGATGGTCTCGATCTCCTGACCTCGTGATCCACCCGTCTCAGCCTCCCAAAGTGCTGGGATTACAGGCTTGAGCCACCGCGCCCGGCCAGGATGCAGATTTCTTAAACAGCTTTATTGAGGCATAATTTACATGCCATACAATTCACCCATTTTAAAGGCACAATTCAATGATTTTTAGTATATTTACAGAGTTGTGCAAGCATCATCACTATCTAATTTTAGGATATTTCCGTCACTCTAAAAAGAAATCTTGTGCTGATGTAGATTTTCAAGTCCCTGGCAGAGTCCCTGGCTGACAGTCAGCAATTCATCAGTGTTTAGCCATGATGATGATTATTAATGATAAAATGTTTACAGTGGCTCTCATCAGGTGTTAGGAGGATGATTGGTTTTTATTTTTTAAATATTTCACGTATTTTCTGAATTTTTTTTTTTTTTTTTTTTTGAGACAGAGTCTCACTCTGTCGCCCAGGCTGGAGTACAGTGGCAGGATCTCGGCTCACTGCAACCCCCGCTTCCCGGGTTCAAGCGATTCTCCTGCCTCAGTCTCCCAAGTAGCTGGGACTACAGGCACGTGCCATCACACCCTGCTAATTTTTGTATTTTTAGTTGAGATGGGGTTTCACCATGTTGGCCAGGCTGGTCTCAAACTCCTGACCTCAAGCGATCTGCCTGCCTCAGCCTCCTAAAGTGTTGGGATTACAGGAATGAACCACCGCGCCTGGTCATTTTCTGAATCTTTTAAAATGGAGAACATATGATTTTTAAAATTAGAGGCAAAAGCGATCGATTTCTATTTTGAAAATATAAAGTCATCCACACTTGGATGGATGGAAGGGAGGGAGGGTGGGAAAGAAAGTAGGAAGGATGGGAGGATAAGGAGTAAGGGAAGGTAATAGGCTCGGCTTAATAGGGAGAAAGATTGCTGTGGAGAGAGCACCTACCCGGAGTCAGGAACCCTGGGTACCAGTCCTGCCTTGTCACCAACTTGCACCATGATCTTGGGCAAGACTCTTCCCTTTTGTGCCTCAGTTTCTACCCCTACACAATGAAGCCGATGGTAGAGCTCATCTTGCATTCACTCTTTTGGTCAATGTGGGTGTCCTGAGAGTCTGCTACGTGCCAGATTCAGTGCTGGGTGCTGGGATATTGTGACAAACAGGTCTAGCCTAGTCCCTGCTCGCGGGGCCATCAGAACATCAAGGAAAGCCAAGGCCAGAACTGCCCTGCAGTGTTCAAACCTCAGCTTGAAATTCATGAGCTGTGACGTGGGGCTGCCTAGGGTCCCCTGGGGCAGCTGGAACAGAGAGGGACTTGTTGCCTGGGGGCAGTCTCACCTCCTCCCAGCTGTATTTCTTGGCCCACCCACTCCCTTGCCGGCACCCCAGCTCCCTGCTTCAGAGGGTGCCCCTGCCCACCCCCCTCGCCTTCCACCTCCAGCTCTCTCCCTGCTGCCTCTTCTGGTGACGAGGCTGTGGGAGTCTAGCCTGTGCTCTCAGCATGCCCAGCAAACTATCATTATTTATAAGCATAGTAGCCGCCATTGGTTCAATCATCAGCTTGTATAAGCCTCACAGCAACCCATTTTACTGATGTGGAAACTGAGGCTCAGAGAGGTATGGTCATTTGTCCACAGCCACACAGCTCCTATATGACAGCTTGGACATTCAATGCAGGATTCATCTGATATCAGAGCCCAAGAAGGAGGAGGCATAGAGGAATGACTGGCAGTGGGTGCATGCCCAGTTAAGCGTGTTACTTCCTGGCATCATTTGCATTCAGCAGGGCCTGGGAACCAGGATCCCGGAGCTCTGGCCCCAAGTCTCGGGTCCTAGAGTAGGGGTAGGGGTAGGGGTCACGTCAGCCCTTGGGTTCAGTTTCTCCAGACCCCTCTCAGGGTGACAGCACCAGTTCAGATAGGGAGTGTGGCATTTGGGGGTCCTGAGAGGTGTTTATTTTGTCCCCCTATGCTTCACGTTTGAAGGTGCCTCTGCAGATGGCCAGGCACAGCCTCCCTGGGAACCCACCATCTGCTCCAAATGAGTGGGGAGAACTGGCATGCCAGCAGCCGCCCCTCCCACGCCGGGCACAGCACACAGCCTCCGAGGCTGGTGGGCCTGACACTTTTCTCTGGGCACCTGTTCTGTCCTCCCTCAGCCTAACCAGGAGCTGGAGGCTGGATCTGGTCTGGATCCCCACTCGGGGGAAGGAGGACCACCCCAGGGGGCCCTTAGAGCGCAAAAGTGGGACAGTGTGTCCAGGTGAAAGGGAAGAGCTAGGGAGCTGCTGAGTCATGCACATTCCTTCCCGTGTTGCCTGGGCACCTACTACGTGCAGGGCCTGTGCCAGTCAGGAACCCGGAAGTGAGTGAGGAGCTCATTGTCCGGACCTGGGGACCTGCTGGTCCTCCCCACTGTGCATCTAGGCGTGAGACTGGGAAGCAGACCTCCCGGGTCCTGGCACCAGGCACCAGGCCAGGGAAAGGCCAATGTAGGATCTGATGTAGGAGCCAGCCTGGCCCTGGCTCCTCAGCACAGGGCAGGTGGTCCTTAAAGTTGACAGGGAGTGTGGAAACCACCGGAGGATCTGTTTAAAATCCAGACTCTGCCTCCCGGTGAAGCCCTCTTGAGATTCTAGCCCAGCATGCCTAAGGAGCATGCATCTGGACAAACTACCCAAGGCATTCTGAGGCAGGCTGCATGAGGGCCTCACTTTGAGAACCTGGGCCATGACAGAGATGGGCCACCTCCCCATCTGGGCACCAGGAGATCTTGTCCCTGGGAGGGGTTGACCCCCAGACATGGCCCTGCCTCTAGTTTCTGCTTCCCAGAAGCTACTTGTCCTTTAAGCAGCCCTTGGGAGGCAGTGGGCAGCTGGCCCAGACCCTGACCACGTAGCATTCTCGCCAGCTGGGTCCTGGGCTCCTCGCACCCCCTATGGGGCACCTTGGAGACCTCCACCCCTCAGGCTCACCAGGACTGAGTGGGCCCATGTGCTCAAGGAGAGGCCTCTCGGGGAAGAACTCCAGGGAAAGTCCATGTCTCTGCGTGGGGGACTCTCTGTGGGGAGTCCCATCCTTTCCAGCCCCTCCCGTGGTTTCCATGGCAACTACTGTTACCATGGTGTTGCTGGTGAGGAGCTGGTGGAGAATAGGGTGGACCCCCAGCCCCCCCACCCACCCCAGCTTCTATGAGAACAGCTGTTCTATCTCCACAGCCCTGGGGGACTCCCAAAACTGGAAGTCACGCCCCCAAAGGAGTCTTTGAGTAAAGGATGGAAGAGATTGAGACCGGAAGTCCTCCTACCCCTCAGCAAACCCCCTCCCTCTGTGCCGCCTGGCACACCTCTGTTCTAGCACATACCACACTGCATTGCATTATCTGTTTACTTGTCTGTCTCTCCCACCACACTGTGAGTTCCTCAGGGTGGGAACTGTCTGACTCATCATCTCCCATCCCCAGAGCCCGGCACAGGGCCCGGCACAGACTGAATTTAATTGAATTACATAAAAAGCCAAGTCTGGCTTCTTGGGTTTGAGGCAGCACCATTGAATGAGGAAGTTCCCAGGCTGAGGGACCAACAGACACTCGGCTTTGAATCCCCGCTTGGCTGTGTGACCTCGGGTGAGTCACTTCACCTCGCTGAGCCTCAGCCGCTTCCTCTATAAAATGATAATCTCTATATCAGAGCACAGATTCGAGGACTTGGGGATTCAATCAGAATTTACTGAGTGCCCCTTGTGTGCTAAGCCCTGTCCTGGGCACTGGGATACAGTGGCAGACAGAAAGAGGCTGCCCTGCCTGCCTAAAGCTCACTGGCAAGAATGAAAAGCATTTGCCTGGTGTGTAGAAATGATGAATATACATAGGGCTTACCATCCTCCTTCTCCAGTGTAATTCCTGACTCCTCCCCAGCAGCCTCGGCTTCCCCAGATATGAGGCAGTGGAGAGGCTTCAAGAAGGGGCTTTGAACCTAGGAGCTCTGGATCTAGTCTGTTGTACCTAACACCCTTTGCTCCTGACCCTGGGGTGGAAGAAGACTTGTGAGTCTGGGTCAGGCTCTGGGCTGGGGGCAAGAGACCTGGGTTCCGCTTCTGGCTTTGTAGAGCCTGAGTGTGTCTTTTTCCCTCCCTGGGCCTCTCCATGAATAAGGCGCTGGCTGGGTCTCAATGGTCCCTTGGGCTTCAGCCTGCTCCCCGCTTTCTTGGGCCCTGGGGATCCCATGACTGGCAATTCTGACATCCTGGTTCCTGGAGAGGCCTTCACTCTCATGCTTGCACCACCCTGGAGGGCAGTGCAGAGGGAGGTAGATGAAAAGAGCTGACTGGACAGAGAACTGGCACCCACAAGAGTCAGCCAAAAGAACAGCTGAGGTTGACATTGGCATGAGCAGATGTCTGAGCTATAGACTGTCAGGTCTGGGGACAGTGGATGACTTTGGGACCCCTCGGTCCAGTCCTTCAAAGGCGGCTGGATTCACAGGGGGCTGAAGCGCAGGGGAGTCTCACTGCAGAGTAAATACATCTGAGACCAGGGTCTGCTCTGCCAGATACTGGCTGTGCAACCTGAATGTCTCTAAGCTGCAGCTCCCTCATCTGCAAAATGGGGGTAATAACAGCACCTGCCTCATGGGGCTACCGTATGGAGCCCCACTCAGCGCCTGGCATGCAGTAGGCACCAAGAAGACCGAGTTTTTTGTTTTTTTGTTTTTTTGAGATGGAATTTTGCTCTTGTCACCTAGGCTGAGTACAATGGCGCAATCTTGGCTCACCATAACCTCCGCCTCCTGGGTTCAAACAATTCTCCTGCCTCAGCCTCCCAAGAAGCTGGGATTACAGGCACCTAACACCCTGCCGGCTAATTTTTTTTGTACTTTTAGTCGAGACAGGGTTTCACCATGTTGGCCAGGCTGGTCTCGAACTCCTGACCTCAGGTGATCCGCCCACCTCAGCCTCCCAAAGTGCTGGAATTACAGGCATGAGCCACTGCACCCAGCCCATGAGTCCTTTTCCTTGCCGTCTCCTTCCCCACTCTTCTTCAACCCTAGCCATATGGGGCCTGGAGAAGGGGAAGTGAGATGCTGCCCTGCCCCACAGCGGAAGGGAGGGGAGAAGTTACAGCTCCGTTTCCTGGGACCCACTCTGTGGGCACTGGATGCATAGGCGTGTGGGAAACCCCATGCCTCAGTTTCTCTGGGGCTGAATGGCAGTGACAGGGTTGGGGCAGGGACTTCCTGTTGGTTCAAAACCAACACAGGACGTATCTAGGAGTTGATCCAGTCTCTTGGCAGCTCAGATACATAAATTCTGTGACCCCGGCGACTTAAGGAAAAGTATTTTCCACCTTTCTGGGCTGCCATATCCCCTTAGTTACCTGAAGCCCTTGGGCTAAGGAGTGGTGGGGCCAGCACTTTGGAGGGAGCTTTGGCTCTCCCAGGGGCAGGACAGGTACCCCTGGAACAGAGGGCGCACCCTCATATCTTGACCCTCCTTTGACCTCCAACTCATTGCAGGGACTTCCTGCCTCGAGGATCTGGCATTGTCACCCGACGTCCCCTGGTCTTGCAGCTGGTCAATGCAACCACAGGTACGTGCCCTCCTTCACCAGCAGCCAGGCCTGCCCACTCCAGCCTCTCCTCCGTCCCCAAGCTGAGGGCCAGCCTGGCCACGAAACTTGGTTACTGCGTGACTGTGGGCCTCGTCCCCCTTAGGGATAGCAGGGATCAAAATACGTAATGGAGACGTGGGTGGTGGTTCTGCTTAGGTGTGTCTAGGGAGTCCTATTACCGGTGGGAGATGAAAACCCCCAGGTGGGGTTCCAGAACTTGATGCCTACTGCCCTTCCCCTGCCCGCTTCTGGGGCAGAATATGCCGAGTTCCTGCACTGCAAGGGAAAGAAATTCACCGACTTCGAGGAGGTGCGCCTTGAGATCGAGGCCGAGACCGACCGGGTCACCGGCACCAACAAGGGCATCTCGCCGGTGCCTATCAACCTCCGCGTCTACTCGCCGCATGGTGAGGACCCTGGCCCCGCCCCAACCTCTAAGAATCATTTTCTTGGCCACGCCCCTCTGCGTGCTTCTCTCCTCCTGCAGACTCCGCCCCTAGAGCGACCCTGCCTCCGCATCATCCTATTCCAAGCTCCACCCAGCCGTGGATTCCGCTCACTTCCGGCCACGCCTCCAACATGCAGCCACTTTCGCCCTGAGATTTCCTAGTCCCGCCCACCTGCCACCCTGCTCCCAAGCAGCTCCTCTAAGCCCCGCCCTATTCCTTAACCTCGCCCGCGGCCACGCCCCTCGCCTTGAGCCCACCCTCTCGCCGCTCTGTCCAGTGCTGAACCTGACCCTGGTGGACCTGCCCGGAATGACCAAGGTCCCGGTGGGGGACCAACCTCCCGACATCGAGTTCCAGATCCGGGACATGCTGATGCAGTTTGTCACCAAGGAGAACTGCCTCATCCTGGCCGTGTCCCCTGCCAACTCTGACCTGGCCAATTCTGACGCCCTCAAGGTCGCCAAGGAGGTGGACCCCCAGGGTAGGTTCCCACCCGGTGGCCAATGCACAAAGTCCCAGGCTTGCGGGCTGTCTATTCTTAGTGTAAAGGGGAGCCTCTGAACGGTCTAAGAATAGTGGTAGGATCAGATATGTACCTTTAAAAATAATTTTGAGGTCAGGCATGGTGGCCCATGCCTGTAATCCCAGCACTTTGGGAGGCCGAGGCGGGAGGATCGCTTGAGCCCAGGAGATCGAGACAAGGCTGAGCAACATAGTGAGACCCCATTTCTACAAAAAAATTAAAAATTAGCCGGGCACCGTGGTGCACGATTGTGGTCCCAACTACTCATGAGGCTGAGGCTGGAGAATCACTTGAGCCTAGGAGGTTGAGGCTACAATGAGCCCTAATCGCACCACTGCAGTCCAGCATGGGCAAGAGTGAGACCCTGTCTCCAAAAAGAAAAAAAGGCCAGGTGCAGTGGCTCATGCCTGTAAATCCCAGCACTTTGGGAGGCCAACTTGGGAGGATCGCTTGAAGCCAGGAGTTGGAAACCAGCCTGGCAACAAAGTGAAATCCCATCTCTAACAAATAAAAAAAAATAAGAAGAATAAATAAAAATCATTTTGGCTACTCTGTGGAAAATGAATGAGGGGGAAAGAGAGGAGGCAGTGAGCGGGCAGGGGGCTGCGTAGGCAGGGGGGCGGGAGTGGGAGTGCATGGAATCATGTGTGAGAGTGGGTGCAGCTGTAGACAGCCCTCCCGCTGGTGCACCCAGGCCAGCGCACCATCGGGGTCATCACCAAGCTGGACCTGATGGACGAGGGCACAGATGCCCGTGACGTGCTGGAGAACAAGCTGCTCCCCCTGCGCAGAGGTAAGCAGGCCATGCCCCTCAACCACTCCCCAGCCCTTCCCCACCCCTCTCTTCCCCTTGAGGCTGGTTGCCCTGACCTTGATACTGTTCACAGGCTACATTGGGGTGGTGAACCGGAGCCAGAAGGACATTGATGGCAAGAAGGACATTACCGCTGCCTTGGCTGCTGAACGAAAGTTCTTCCTCTCCCATCCATCTTATCGCCACTTGGCTGACCGTATGGGCACGCCCTACCTGCAGAAGGTCCTCAATCAGGTAGGCGACCAAGCCAGGATGGGCCTGGGGAAACAAGCATGAAAACAGGATAATTTAAGTGTGTTCTGAGAGTGACCAGCAGAGGTTAGCCTCAGATAGACAAACTGAGGCTCAGAAAATCAAAGCAACTTTCCCACAGCCCTACAGCCAGGTAGCAGCAAAGCTTCGCTGACATTTCCCCGTCTGGGACCTGGAAGTCCCCAACATGGAGAAGGCCAAGACCTATGTGGAGGGTGTCATGGGGAAGAGCTTGGGTTTGGGAGCCAGGATTCAAGTATACTTGGCTGAAGACCTTAACAGGGAATCCCAGGGACTTTCTCAGGACTTTTCTCTATCTGGAATGGGGCGTCCAGAACTGAAGCATGTGTGTGTGTGTGTCTGTCTGTCTGTCTGACTGTCTGTCTGTCTGTGTAGGCAAGACCTGGGTTCCAATCCCAGCTTTGTCACTCCCTCTCTGAGACACTCTCTCTGGCTCACTGAGCCTCTATTTCTTTTTTCTTTATTTTCTTTTTTTCTTTCTTTATTTATTTTGAGATGGAGTTTTGCTCTTGTTGCCCAGGCTGGAGTGCAATGGTGCGATCTCGGCTCACTGCAACCTCCGCCTCCTGGATTCAAGCCATTCTCCTGCCTCGGCCTCCCAAGTAGCTGGGATTACAGGCACACACCACCACACCCGGCTAATTTTTGTATTTTTAGTAGAGACAGGGTTTCACCATGTTAGCCAGGCTGGTCTCATATTCTTGACCTCAGGTGATCTGCCCGCCTTGGCCTCCCAAAGTGTTGGGATTACGGGCATGAGCCATAATCGTGCCTGGTCTCTAAGCCTCTATTTCTGCATCTGTAAAATGGAGACAATGGTGATCAGACCTGTTTCATAGGATTGTTGTAAAGGTTCAGGGAGATACTGTGTGGGGGCACTTAGCAAGGAGTGCTAGAACTTGAGAATGACCTCAAAGGAGGCTTTAAACCCAGAGGGTCCAAGGGGCAGCCCTCTGGCCACCCCTGCCTCAGACACACGTCTAAAAATATTAAATTGGGACAGTATGGTGGTTCATGCCAGTAATCCCATCACTTTGGGAGGCTGAAGCGGGTGGATCACTTGAGGCCAAAAGTTCGAGACCAGCCTGGCCAACATGGCGAAAACCTGTCTCTACTAAAAATACAAAAAATTAGCCAGGCATGGTGGCGCATGCCTGCAGTCCCAGCTACTCAGGAGGCTGAGGCAGGAGAATTGCTTGAACCTGGGAGGCGGAGGTTGAAGTTGCAGTAAGCCAAGATCACACTATTGCACTCCAGCCTGGGTGACGAGTGAAACTCCGTCTCAAAAAAAAAAAGAAAAAAAAGGCCGGGCGCGGTGGCTCAAGCCTGTAATCCCAGCACTTTGGGAGGCCAAGACGGGTGGATCACGAGGTCAGGAGATCGAGACCATCCTGGCTAACACGGTGAAACCCCGTTTCTACTAAAAAATACAAAAAACTAGCCGGGCGCGGTGGCGGGCGCCTGTAGTCCCAGCTACTCGGGAGGCTGAGGCAGGAGAATGGCGTAAACCGGGAGGCGGAGCTTGCAGTGAGCTGAGATCCGGCCACTGCACTCCAGCCTGGTCGACAGAGCGAAAAAAAAAAAGAAAAAAAAAGAAAAAGAAAAAGAAAAATATTAAATTGGCCAAAAATCAGGAAATTCCAAATACAAATCCAGATTTCTGGCTTTACTGAAAATTATGCACCCATTAATTCAACTAATATATCTCTGCAAGCTCCTTCTATGAACCAGCTTTCATGCCAGTGGTCCGGACAGCAGTGGCAGGGCTGCCCTCCTTAGCACTCCACCTCACCACATTCACACAGTCCCCTGGCATCCAAGTCCCTTCCTGGCCCTGTGACCATCTGTCCTTAACCCTTTCCTCACCCTTACCCCCAGCAACTGACGAACCACATCCGGGACACACTGCCGGGGCTGCGGAACAAGCTGCAGAGCCAGCTGCTGTCCATTGAGAAGGAGGTGGAGGAGTACAAGAACTTCCGCCCTGATGACCCGGCTCGCAAGACCAAGGCCCTGCTGCAGTGAGGCTCCCCCAGCTCCTGCTCCTATCACTGAATCCCCACCCCCAGCCTCTCAGCAGGGGGCTCTCCCAGGGTTCCCTTTGCTGGGCTGCTCGTGCCCCCTCAGGCCACACCACTCTCCCCCCAGGATGGTCCAGCAGTTCGCCGTAGACTTTGAGAAGCGCATTGAGGGCTCAGGAGATCAGATCGACACCTATGAACTGTCAGGGGGAGCCCGCATTAACCGAATCTTCCACGAGCGCTTCCCCTTTGAGCTGGTCAAGGTAGGTCAGGCAGCCCTGGGGACAGGATGGCTCAGGACCCCCCCACCCTCACTCAGGAGTCTCTCTGTGTGTGCTTTGGCTGACCCCCACCCCAGAGGCCCTGATGCCCAGCCCTGGGTGTGGTATGGGCCCTGTCTTGACCTCCCAGGTAGGAGGACAGGCCCTGACCAGCCTTTTCTCTGCTTTTCTACACAGATGGAGTTTGACGAGAAGGAACTTCGAAGGGAGATCAGCTATGCTATCAAGAATATCCATGGCATTAGGCACGTATTGGGGCCTGGGAGGGGGGCTGAACTCCAGAAGCAGGGGGTCTGGGACAGAGGCGCAGGGAGTGATGAAGTGGGCCTCCCTCAGGAAGGACTGAGAGCTCTGTTCCCCAGTCCTCTTCACCCCAACTTTTTGGCTCCCTGCATGACAGGTTCCAGCTTGGGGCAGTGGACCCGGGCCACCCCGCCTACTGCAACTTGCTGGGCCAACTGGGCACAGCCCAGGGCGCAGGTGGCCGGGGAAACACCCTCTGGGGCTGGGCCCATCCCCAGGGTGAGATAGCTCCCCTAGTGCCACCCGGGTGACGGGGCAAAGATACCCAAACCACTAGGTAGGGCCTGGGGTGGAGCATCTAAGTATGAAGCTGTGTCCTTTTATGACGGCCGGGGACTTTGCAACCCTCCAGACCCTCCTGTATTCACATTAGCCCAGAGTCAATCCCATTCCACCCCACTGCCCTCCTTCTAGGCAACCTGTGGAGCAGGAAACAGGATTGGGAGGTGGAATCTGTTCCTCAAAAGCTTAGATCCCCTTCAGGGACCCAGATCTATGCTGTGTTCATCCAACAAATCCACTGGGCAGGAAAATTTAAAGCACCTACCCTCTGCCAGGCAGTGAACAAGACCCAGTGTCCCCTGCTCTCATGCAGGTTCATTTCCAAGATTTGGCATGGAATTTACTTCCTGATAACTGCACTGGCCAATTCACAGAAAAAAAGATCTCTTTCCTAGTCTTAAAACAAAGCACTCTATTCCTGGAAAGGCTCTTATGGAGAACCCAGTTTGGCAATTTTCAAGCCATTTGTGGCCATAGAACCTTCTGTATGCACAGACCCTTATGAGGAAGCAGGACTTATATTATCAGATACTCAGTCCTCTCAACCACCTTGTCTTGCCCCAAACAGCCTCAATTGAAAACCTTTCATTAAGGCCGGGCGCAGTGGCTCATGCCTGTAATCCCAGCACTTTGGGAGGCCAAGGCAGGCAGATCATGAGGTCAGGAGATTGAGACCATCCTGGCTAACACGGTGAAACCCTGCCTCTACTAAAAATACAAAAAAATGAGCCGGGCATGGTGGCGGGCACCTGTAGTCCCAGCTACTTGGGAGGCTGAGGCAGGAGAATGGTGTGAACCCAGGAGGCAGAGGTTGCAGTGAGCCGAGATCGCGCCACTGTACTCCAGTCTGGGCAACAGAGCAAGGCTCTGTCTCGGGGAAAAAAAAAAAAAAAAAAAAAAAACCCTTCATTAGAACCCCTCCCTCCCATTTTACAGCTGGGGACACCGAGGCCCAGAGAGGGGTAGTGGAAGGGCCCTTCGGGCAGAGTTCATGGGCTTGGGGAGGGGCCTCGATCTGGCCCTCCTGGCTGGCACTGGCCTGTGACACTGTGCCCTTCTCCCGCTCCGGGCGTTCAGAACGGGGCTGTTTACCCCAGACATGGCCTTTGAGACCATTGTGAAAAAGCAGGTGAAGAAGATCCGAGAACCGTGTCTCAAGTGTGTGGACATGGTTATCTCGGAGCTAATCAGCACCGTTAGACAGTGCACCAAGAAGGTAACCCGGAGGCCCGGGCCAGCCCCCACTGCCTCTGCCCCGCCCTGCACTGCTGCCAGGCGCTCCCTCCCCATGTCCCCCCCTGCCTCCTCGGTAGCATGTACAGACCTCAGCGGGGTGGGGAGGCAGGCCGCCACTGACCAGGAGAGAATGTGCCTCTGAGGGGGCCTCACCCACCCCTGGCCCCCAGGTCTGGGGACTCAGGGATTGGACATGGGTGAGACGGGGATGATGGCTGGCTGTTTACCCCAAGAGCCCACCAAGAGCTCCCCCAGCTCAGAGAATAGGGCTTGAGGGGACCCTGCGCCCCCTCCCTGTCCTCAGAGGTGTCATCTTTGGGAGCTCCAGGGAGGGGTCTGGGGAAACCTTAGCCTTGGAGACAGGTGAAGTGCAGGGCAGTCCTGGGCACTGCTCGGTGGGCCTGGGTGGCCAGAGGGGTGCAGAGGACCCAGGACTAGCAGGTGCCCTGGCTCCCCACTGTCCTTCATCTTCCCCATCCTCACTTCACCCTCACGCAGGACCCTCACGCAGGGCCTCTCCCTCCCTTCCATCCACATTTGGCCTTCCAAGGATAGAGCCCTTCTCCCATCTGCGCCACCACCCAAGCCTCACAGAACCACGCAGGGAGGCAGGGCACGGAGGACAGTGCTCATTTCACAGCACGAACAGTGAAGCTCCAGATCAAGTGGCTTGCCCAAGGTCACAGTAGTCAGGAGGTGGCAGAGCTGTTACTTGAAGCCACGGCTCTGGACTCCAAGTCCAGTGCTCCTCGATTCCACCCTCCAGCCTCCCTTCCTTTCCTCTCCCCACTGCTGTCCTGGCCCGTCTCTATCACCACCTCCACTCTTTCTGTCTTTCCTCTTCTCTTTCTGTCTTTTGGTTCCACCAAACTCCTGTGGAGGAGAGACAAGGAATGCCCCTTGAAGAGAAAGGGAGGGTCACGACTAGAGCAGGGAGCTGGAGAGTGGAGGTCAGGCTGCTATGCTGCAACTCCAGGAGGCGGCCTCTGCACCATGATTTATGAGAATGGAGCCCCCTGGAGTTGTGCAGTGCATGGCCTGGGCAACTGGATGTGGCAACCCTAGAGATAGGAAATGGTGCTGAGGTTTGGAGTCAGGATGAAGCAAATTCCAGGACACTGGGAAACGTAGAATTGAACAGGATGGGTGGATGAGGTCCTGGCCTTGTCCTGGCCTGGGTCAGCTCCTTAGAAGAACCCAAGGCCGTGGACAAAGATGGCACTGGGAGAGAGCAGGCAGCCTCAGTGAGGCCGAGGAGCATCCCTGGGAAGAGGATCTGAACTCAATAAGGGTATTGTACGGAGCAGGGACTTGGTCCCTCGTACCTCTGGCCATACCCACGGAGCCCAGGGGATGCTTGGCAGCACCTGGGAGGTGCCGACCCCGGGTGGCGAGGGAGGGCCAGTCCCACGCTCACATTGTCTTCTGTTCTCTCTCTCTCTTTATCTGTGTCGATGTCTCTCTCTTCCCCCATGCCCGTGCCATCCTCTCCACCCCTGGATTCCTGTCTCTGCTTGGCTTTCACCCACTTCTCCCCACTCACGGCTGCTCCTCCTCCTGTCCCCACCTCCTCCCCGGGTGCAGGACGGGCCTCTTCACACCTGACCTCGCTTTTGAAGCCACAGTGAAAAAGCAGGTGCAGAAGCTCAAAGAGCCCAGTATCAAGTGTGTGGATATGGTAGTCAGTGAGCTCACAGCCACCATCAGAAAGTGTAGCGAAAAGGTATGACAGCCGCCTGGGCGGGGCTGGACCTGGCCGTCCATTCCTTGTGGCCATGGCCTCCCGTGGGCAGAACGATCTCCTGAGCAGGCCTCATGGTTACTCACAGGGACCCAGCCCTAGTGTTTCCTGCCAGTTTCTAACCCTGGGTGCTTGCACTCATGACTCCTCCAGGCCCCCATCCCTGCCAGAAGACTTGACTCCAACCCAAGTCTCCTTGGTGGCACCTATGCCAGTGATGAAGATGATGTTAAGGAGATGGCAGCTGTTTACTGAGCACCTACTATGTGCCAAGCACGGGCTAAGTGCTTGCCCTTACTATCTGACTCAGTCCTCTCAACCACCCTGAGACGTGGGTAGTGTTGTTATTCCCATTTTGCAGATGGCAAAACAGAGTCTCAGAAAAGAGAAGCAGAGTGTGATTCAGATTTAGGAAGGTCAGAGGAAAGGGTGTGAGGTCAGGGACTCCTGGGCAGGGGGAGCTGTCCTAGTTCCTAAAAACCAATTTGCCTAAAAGCATATTGGATTACTCACTTTACAGTGAGTAAACCGTGCATGCTAGACGGGGCGGCCTCTTTTGAGTTGTCTGTGACTTTTTAGATGCCTTTTTCCTATTTGTCTGCTTTTGGGCATTTTGAGAATTTTTAGCCAGGTTGTCTAAAGCAGTTCTTCCCAGGGGGGTGCAAGAGAATCAGTTGCCTGCAGGAGCTTCTCCAGCAGGCTAAATCAGAGGCGCCAGGGGTGAGCCCAGCCTCACCTGTATCTGAAGGACTTTCCTATGCTGGTGGGTGGAGGCACATCCGCCTTAGCATTGAGTTTCAAGTAAGCATCAATCATCTCCATTCCTTTTTTTTTTTTTTCCCCGAGATGGAATCTTGCTCTGTCGCCCAGGCTGGAGTGCAGTGGCACCATCTCGGCTCACTGCAACCTCTGCCTCCTGGGTTCAAGTATTCTCCTGCCTCAGCCTCCCGAGTGGCTGGGATTACAAGCATGCACCACCACCGCTGGCTGATTTTTGTATTTTTAGTAGAGTGGGATCTCACCACATTGGCCAGGCTGGTCTCGAACCCCTGACCTGAGGTGATCCGCCTGCGTCGGCCTCCCAAAGTGCTAGGATTACAAACATGAGCCACCGCTCATTCTTTTTCACTGAGCAGTGTGTTGTGTAATCATTGTATGTTGCTCCATAAAGATTGGTCTCATGCCTTTTCTTTTTTTTTTTTTTTTTTTTTTTTTTTGAGACGGAGTCTCACGCTGTTGCCCAGGCTGGAGTGCAGTGGCGCGATCTCGGCTCACTGCAAGCTCCGCCTCCTGGGTTCACGCCATTCTCCTGCCTCAGCCCCCTGAGTAGCTGGGACTACAGGCGCCCGCCACCGCACCCGGCTAATTTTTTGTATTTTTAGTAGAGACGGGGTTTCACTGTGGTCTCGATCTCCTGACCTTGTGATCCGCCCGCCTCGGCCTCCCAAAGTGCTGGGATTACAGGCTTGAGCCACCGCGCCCGGCCTCTTTTTTTTTTTTTTTTTGAGACAGAGTCGTACTCTGTTGCCTAGGCTGGAATGCAGTAGCATGATCTCGGCTCACTGCAACCTCCACCTCCTGGGTTCAAGTGGTACTTCCACCTCAGCCTCTCAAGTAGCTGGGACTACAGGTGAGCACCACCACACCTGGCTAATTTTTGTATTTTTAGTAGAGACAGGGTTTCACCATGTTGGCCAGGCTGGTCTCAAACTCCTGACCTCAGGTGATCTGCCCACCTCGGCCTCCCAAAGTGCTGGGATTACAGGTGTGAGCCACCACGCCCGGCCGGTCTCACGCTCTTTAACTACTGAGTTGTATTCTACTGTAGAAATGTGGCATGATTTATATGTTCAATGTCCTCTTGACGGACATTTAAGTTTAAATTTTTTGCTTTTTTTTTTTTTTTTTTGCCTTCACAAATGATGCTACAGTGAACATCCTTACAGATGTATTTGTAGTACTTATCCCATTGTTTTTTCTTTCTTTTTTAGAGACAGGGTTTTGCTGTATCTCCCAGCGTGGAGTGCAGTGGCACCATCATAGCTCACTGCAGCCTCAAACTGGGTTCAAGCGATCCTCCCGCCTCAGCCTCCCAAGTAGCTGGGACTACAAGCACGTAGCACCACACCCAGCTAATTTTTTTGTTTGATTGGTTTTTTTGGTTTTGTTTTTATTGTTTATTTTTTGGGTTTTTTTGGGGGGGGACAGAGTTTCACGCTTGTCGCCCAGGCTGGAGTGCAGTGGTGCGATCTCGGCTCACTGCAACCTCTATCTCTCAGGTTCAAGCGATTCTCCTACCTCAGCCTCCTGAGTAGCTGGGATTACAGGCGCCTCCCACCATGCCCAGCTAATTTTTCATATTTTTAGTAGAGTTGGGGTTTCATCATGTTGGCCAGGCTGATCTTGAACTCCTGACCTCAAGTGATCCACCCACCTCGGCCTCCCAATGTGCTGGGATTACAGGTATGAGCCATCCTGCCCAGCCTAATAATTTTTTTGTTAAGACAGGATCTTACTATGTTGCCCAGGCTGCTCTTGAACTCCAGGCCTCAAGCAGTCCTCCTGCTTCAGCCTCCCAAAATGCTGGGATTATAGGCATGAGCCACCATCTGGCATCAGTCCCTTCTTGATGGACATTTGGGTTGTTTCCAAATTTTACCATAATTACTGCTTTCCTTTTGGAATGAGAGTCAAAGTGTTTCATGGTTTTAAAATGTTTATATCTAGTAATCAGTCTTCTAGGAATCTATCCTAAGGAAACAATCACAGAGAAAGAAAAGCAAAAATCTAACCACAGAGATATTCATTGCCAGGCTATTTAGAATATTGAAAAACTGGAGACTATCTGGCCAGGTGCGGTGGCTCACGCCTGTAATCCCAGAACTTTGGAAGGCTGAGGTGGGTGGATCACAAGGTCAGGAGTTCAAGACCAGCCTGGCCAATATGGTGAAATATTTCTACTAAAAATAAAAAATTAGCCTGGTATGGTGGCATGTACCTGTAGTCCCAGGTACTCGGGAGGCTGAGGCAGGAGAATCGCTTAAACTGGGGAGGTGGAGGTTGCAGTGAGCCAAGATCACACCACTGCACTCCAGCCTGGGCAACAGAGCAAGACTCCGTCTCAAAAAAAAAAAGAAAGAAAAAAAGAAAAAGAAAAACTGGAGACTATCTAAATATTCACCAATAGGAAAATTGTTAAGTAAACTGTGATAAATCTATTCAATAGAATATTACACACCCATTAAAATGTTTATATAGGCCAGGTACCATGGCTCACACCTGTAATCCCAGAACTTTGGGAAGCTGAAGCGAGAGGATTGCTTGAGGCCAGAAGTTTAATATCAGCCTTGGCAACACAGCAAAACCCTGTCTCTACAAGTTTTTTAAAAAATTAGCCAGGTGTGGCAGTGTGTACCTGCAGTCCTTGCTACTTGGGAGGCTGAGGCAGGAGGATGGCTTGAACCAAGGAGTTCAGTTGCACCACTGCACTCCTGGGTTATTTTAGAGACCCTGTTTTTAAATAAATAAAAAAGAAGTTAGAGGCCAGCCTAGGCAACATAGTAACACCCTGTCTCTACAAAAGTTTTAAAAAATTAGCTGGGCATGGTGGCACAAGCCAGTAGTCCCAGCTACTTGGCTGGCTGAGGTGGGAGGATTGCTTGAACCTGGGAGGTCGAGGCTGCGGTGAGCCGTGATTGTGATCACACCACCGCACTCCAGCCTGGAAGACAGAGCAAAACCCTGTCTTTAAAAAAAAAAAAAAAAAAAGCTTGGCCATGTGCAGTGGCTCACGCCTGTAATCCCAGCACTTTGGGAGGCCGAGGCAGGTGAATCACCTGAGATCAGGAGTTTGAGACCAGCCTGGCCAACACAGTGAAACCTGTCGCTACTAAAAATAGAAAAATTAGCCAGGTGTGATGGTGGGCACCTGTAATCTCAGCCACTCGGGAGGCTGAGAAAGGAGAATTACTTGAACCTGGAAGGCGGAGGTTGCAGTGAGCCAAGATCACGCCACTGCACTCCAGCCTGGGTGACAGAGTGAGACTCCGTCTCAAAGGAAAAAAAGAAGACAGGGCAGGGGGCCAGGCGTGGTGGCTCATGCCTGTAATCCCAGCACTTTGAGAAGCTGAGGTGGGTGGATCACAAGGTCAGGAGTTCAAGACCAGCCTGGCCAACATGGTGAAACCCTGTCTCTACTAAAAATACAAAAGTTAGCTGAGTGTGGTGGCGGGTGCCTATAATCCCAGCTACTCGGGAGGCTGAGGCAGAGAATTGCTTGAACCCAGGAGGCAAAGGTTGCAGTTAGCTGAGATCGAGACATTGCACTCCAGCCTGGGTGACAGATTGAGACTCCGCCTCAAAAAAAAATTAAAATTAAAGATTAAAAAAAGATGGGATTTGCTTGTCCCTCCTTGGGGGAAAAAAAAGCAGGTTTCAGAAAAGAATATGTAGTATTTTGGAGAAAAAATAATATATGTGAATGATAAAATCCCAAAAGCGTATTCACCATAGGAATCTTTTGATTTTCACTTCACAGATTTTATTACTGCCATGCAGTAGGCACTAAGAGACATGAAGTTTTTTTTGTTTTGTTTTGTTTTGTTTTGTTTGAGATGGAGTTTCGCTCTTGTTGCCTAGGCTGGAGTGCAATGGCGCGATCTCGGCTCACTGCAACCTCTGCCATCCAGGTTCAAGCAATTCTGCCTCAGCCTCCGAGTAACTGGGATTACAGGTGCCCGCCACCACACCCAGCTAGTTTTTTGTATTTTTAGTAGAGACAGGGTTTTACCATGTTGGCCACGCTAGTCTCGAACTCCTGACCTCAGGTGATCCACCCACTTTGGCCTCCCGGAGTGCTGGGATTACAGGCATGAGCCACCACACTCAGCCCACTTCATAAATTTTAGTCATGCTCTAATCTTTTTTTTTTTTTTTTTTGAGACGGAGTCTCGCTCTGTAGCCCAGGCTGGAGTGCAGTGGCTCGATCTTGGCTCACTGCAAGCTCCGCCTCCCGGGTTCACTCCATTCTCCTGCCTCAGCCTCCCGAGTAGCTGGGACTACAAGCACCTGCCACCATGCCGGCTAATTTTTTGTATTTTTAGTAGAGATGGGGTTTCACCATGTTAGCCAGGATGGTCTCGATCTCCTGACCTTGTGATCTACCCACCTCGGCCTCCCAAAGTGCTAGGATTACAGGCGTGAGCCACCGCGCCCGGCGTCATGCTCTAATCTTTCACAGTGAGTCTGTGTGATTTTTTTTTCTTTGTCTTTTTTTTTTTTTTTTTTTTTTTTTCTTGAGACAGAGTCTTGCTCTGTCGCCCAGGCTGGAATGCAGTGGCACGATCTCGACTCACTGCAACCTCTGCCTCCTGGGTTCAAACGATTCTCGTGACTCAGCCTCTTAAGTAGCTGTGATTAAAGGCATGCGCCATCATGCCCAGCTAATTTTTGTAATTTTAGTAGAGATGGGATTTCACCATGTTAGCCAGGCTGGTCTCGAACTCCTGACCTCAAGTAATCCACCTGCCTCAGCCTCCCAAAGTGCTGGGATTGCAGGCATGAGCCACTGTGCCCTGCCATCTGTGTGATTTTTGTGAGCAGAAAAAACTGATCAACAAATATTTGAAAAGGAAACCTTTGGTCTACAAGGAGGAAATGGATACTTTTGCCTTTTTGTTGTTGTAGTTGTTGTTGGAGACAGAGTTTCGCTCTTGTTGCCCAGGCTAGAGTGCAATGGCACGATCTCAGCTCACTGAAACCTATACCTCCTGGGTTCAAGCGATTCTCCTGCCTCAGCCTCCCAAGTAGCTGGGATTAGAGGCACACACCACCACGCCCGGCTACTTTTGTATTTTTAGTAGAGATGGGGTTTCTCCATATTGGTCAGGCTGGTCTCAAACTCCTGACCTCAGGTGATTCACCCGCCTCAGCCTCCCAATGTACTGGGATTACAGGTGTAAGTCACCGCGCCCCACCACTTTTGCCTTTTGATTGGTTTAGTGGATCATAATTATTTTTTTCCTTATAGTCAAAACCCACCTATCTTTGTATGTGTATTTTTTTCCTTCCCTCGAGTTTTCTAAGTTTAGCAAGTCACTCCTGCCAGAGGTTTAAAGAGTGTTAATAAGTGAACTCTCATTACTCCTAGCCCTGCTGGGATTAGACTTGCCATCTCTGAGTGAAATCAAGAGTTTAATGTTGGGCATGGGGTGTGCTGCTCAGTTCTCTCAACAACCCTAGGAGGGAAGGTGTCATTACTACCCCATTTTCCACATGGAGAAACTGAGGTCCAGAGTGGTCTGGTCACTTTTCTAAGGAGAGTCAGCAGACAGTGGCTGGCTTTGAACCCAGGGCTGAATGGCTCCAGGGGCTGTGTCCCTGACCGCTAACCCAGGGGGCTCCAGGCTGACCGCCCCCTCAGCCAACGGCTGAGAGGGGAAAGTTCCTTTTGAAAAGCTGGCGAAATGTCCTGGAAATGTTCAGAGGCAGCCAGAATGGAAAAAGATGCTCAAAGGGAACAGAACTTCTTAAAGGGGTGGAGGCTGCCCTGCCATGGGTGACACGTGGAAAACTTGAGACATGTGACATCCAGGCGGTTAGTGGGAGAATTGGTCATGCTCTTTGGCAAATTGCTCCCTCCTCCTCCCTCCTTCTCCCCGCTCCTCCAAACTCTACCCTGGGAGGGAGCACTTGGGACCACCTCAGAAGAGGCTTGGTGGTGGTGACCCAGTCCTAAATGTCTGCCCAGACTTGCAGACTGCAAAGAGCAGGAGCTCTTCCTTGAGCCTCAGGAGCAGTGGGGTCCACAGAGCCCCTCTAGTCACTGTTTTTAAGCCCCTGGTCTCAGGCTGCCCCTCCCTCAGGCCTCCTGAGCTTAGCCACATCAGCCACACCCTTGGCACAGCCACGGGATGATGGGTGTGATGTGGGCATCCCTCGTGTTGGCATCCTGGACCGATATCCAGGGCACTGCTTTCTCCCCATCCTCCTGCCTCTCCTGATGCCCCTCCTCGAAACTCCTTGGCCCCCATCCTGCCCTCAGAATCACCACCTGTGACTCAGGCACACCAATCCCTGGGCCTCTTCCTCCACTGGGGGACCCACCTGAAGGGCCTGACCCAGCCACGGGAAGAAGGACGAGGAGCGCTCCCAGCTTTGCCCCATTACGCTGCCTGGGCCCCAGGTGGCCAGCGCGTGGGGAGGATGGGCCCACAGGACCAGAGCCCCTGGGGGTGGGCTCCCACCAACAGAAACGCACTGAGTCTCCTCCCCGGGAAGATCTGATCATGGGCCAGAGGGCTGAGGACCCTGTGCCACTCACCCTGGCATCCATCCTTCATTCATTCCCTCATTCTCCAACACGCCCTCTTCCGGCACTGGCCATGGGCCTGGCCCTGCCCCAGCCCTGCCTCAGGGGCAGTTGCAACCCAGTTGATTGGAGGAGGTGGAGTGGGAGAGGAGTGGAGAGAGGCCCCTAACTCAGCTCTCAGGCAGTCGGGGCAGGCTTTCTGGAGGAGCTGAAGTCCGGCAGAACCTTGTAGTCAAGTGAATCACCTGGGCTGTGTCCAGAGCCCGACTGAGCTGAGGGCACGATTCACAGGCAGAGGGGGATGGGCATGGAGCAACTTCCCCTTCAGCCTCCCTTCATAAGAACTGGGGGGAAAAGGGTGCTGCTGAGCTCCTACCCCAAGGGAGTGGGGTCGAGAGAGTGTGGCTGGCCAGAGCCGGGCAGATGTGGTTGGGGATGGTGGTGCCAGGCAGGGGCATGCAAGGGAAACAGCTGAATGGATTCCACCAAGAGGGCCAGGGCCCAGCCAGGCCCCGCGGGGTACTGCTCATGCTGCTGGCCCCCGCCTCGCATGTCCCCCAGCCCTTGCATGCTTTTGCCTGTGTTTCCTGCATGTCCTCTGGTGTGACTGCTGGTTTCCCCCGAACCCCCTCCCCAGCTCTGACAAGGAGCATTGCCTGTCCCCAGCCTGACTCAGGAGGCCAACTGGCACCTTGGGCCCTGTCCTCCCCCGATTCCTCCTGGATAGGAATCCGGAGGCTGTCCCCTGCCCGATTCCCCGTCTAGCTGTCCCTCCACGCCTTTAGGAAGGCACGGGGTGGCCCTGAGGATGAGGGAACACCTTGGGAGCTAACGGTCCCAAGGTCTCGACCTAACCAGTCAGTGGGGCAGCCTCATTCCCATGGCCTTTCTCCCACGGGAACCACCCCTTTGCCCTGAAGTTGCCCAGGTAGGCCAGTGAAGAGGGCCTGGAACCAGGAAGACCCTTGAATTGACATTTGGAACCCACACTTGGGGGAAAGGGGTGGCCGTGGCTTGGTGCCATCAGCGTCCTGGGACCCCAGGTCTCTCTTCCCCGCGTCGTGGGCGTTCTGTGTGTGCCTCCCACCCTGCGCCGCGGATCCCTGGACTCATGGGTTGTGGGTGCTCCCTACCCATGCCCCCTGTGTACGTGGCTTTCTGCCCTCCTGCCCTTCCCCAGCTCCAGCAGTACCCGCGGCTGCGGGAGGAGATGGAGCGCATCGTGACCACCCACATCCGGGAGCGCGAGGGCCGCACCAAGGAGCAGGTGAGCCCTGTGGCACCCGGCCTGGCCGCACCTTCCTTCCCCTCCTGGCCGCCTGCGCCTTCCACTCCTGGCCCTGGGGTCGCTTCCTTCTCATGTTGTCTCTTCGGTCTCAGTCTTCCTCCCTTTCATACTGACTCTCTGCTTCTCTCTCTTTTTTATTGTAGTAAAATACACATAACATACCACTTTAGCTGTGTTTCAGTGCACAGTTCAGTGGCACTAAGTACATTTGCGTTGTTGCACAGCATCATCCATCCACAGAACTCTTTGTTTTTGAGACAGAGTCTTGCTCTATCGCCCAGGCTGGAGTGCAGTGGTGTGATCTCAGCTCACTGCAACCTCCGCTTCTTGGGTTCAAGCGATTCTCTTGCCTCAACCTCCCGAGTAGCTGGGAGGCTACTGGGAGGTGGCGTGTGCCACCATGCCCGGGACATTTTTGTATTTTTAGTACAGACGGGGTTTCACCATGTTGGCCAGGCTGGTTTCAAACTCCTGACCTCAAATGATCCGCCCACCTTGGCCTCCCAAAGTGCTGGGATTATAGACATGAGCCACCGTCTATAGACATGAGCCACACTAACATCCCATTCCCTGCTCCCCCAGCTCCCGGCAGCTACCATTCAACTTCCTGTCTCTATGAATTTGTTTTTTTGTTTGTTTGTTTGTTTTGAGACGGAGCCTCGCTGTTGCCCAGGCTGGAGTGCAGTGGCATGAAATCAGTTCACTGCAACCTCTGCTTCCTGAGTTCAAGTGATTCTCCTGCCTGAGCTTCCCAAGTAGCTGGGATTGCAGGCATGTGCCACCATACCCGGCTTATTTTTTATATTTTTGGTAGAGACGGGGTTTCACCATGTTGGCCAGGCTGGTCTCAAACTCCTGATCTTGAGTGATCCACCCGCCTCGGCCTCCCAAAGTACTGGGATTACAGGCGTGAGCCACCGTGCCTGGCCTGTCTCTATGAATTTGACTTTTCTAGGGACCTTATGTAAGTGGAGTCATACAGTATCTGTCACTTAGCATAATGTCTTCCAGGGTCATCCATATTGTAGCATGTGTCAAAAGCTGCTTCCTTTTTAAGACTTAAATAATATTACATTGTATGGATGGACCACACTTGGTTTATCCATGTGGGTTGTTTCTACTTTTGGCCATTGTGCATCACGCTGCTATGAAGATGAGTGTACAAATCCCTATCTGAGTCCCCACTTTCAACCCTTCTGGATATATACCTAAAAGTGGAAGTGCTGGGCCATAGGGTAATTCTATGCTTATTTTTTTGGAGACAGAGTACCGCTCTGTCACCCCTGCTAGGCTGGAGTACAGTGGCATGATCATGGTTCACTGTAGCCTCGACCTCCCGGGCTCAAGCGATCCTCCGACTTCAGCCTCCTGAGTAGCTGGGGCTACAGGTGCATGCCACTATGCCTGGCTAATTTTAAAATCTTTTGTAGAGACAGGGGTCTCACTATGGTGCCCAGGATGGTCTCAGACTTCTGGGCTCAAGCGATCAGCCTCAGCCTCCCAAAGTGCTGGGATTACAGGCATGAGGCACGGTGCCCAGGCTAGTGTGGCTTTCTTCACTTTCTGGCAGTCTATCCTTGTGGTCCTCTCTTTGGGCCTCTCTTTGTCTATTTGCTGGTTCTCTGGGTCACATTATACCCCTCATAGTGACCCCCACTTTTTTTGTCATCATTCATCAAATATTCACTCATTTCTTCCTTCAATCACAAACATAGCCACTGAATGCCACCTCTGAGCTGCATGGAGCAGAGGTGAACAGGGCCCATCGTGGCCCTCACGGAGCTCAGAGACGAGTCCTCCTTCCTGATCCATGTCTGCCATGCCCCTGCCTGTCTGTTGTAGGCTCCTCTGGCTCCCATTTCCCATTTCCTGTTTTCACACATCTCTCCATGATGGTGCCATCTCCATTCATTCATGTTTTTGTTGTTGATGTCATATTTTTAAATCCTTATTGATTGCTTTCTAATTACAAACATCATAAATACTCAATAAAAGATTCAATCAGTATTGAAGTGGTTAAATTACAAGGAGATAGCCCTCCATTCACTCTTCCCCACCCCCAGTTCCTCCTGAAAAATAACCATTAGTAACAGTTTGGGACTCCACACAGTGGCTTATACCTGTAATCCCAGCACTTTGGGAGGCCTAGGTGGGAGGATTATATGAGCCCAGGAGTTTGAGACCAGCCAGGGCAACATGGCAAGACCCCGTCTCTACAAAAAAATTTAAAAACTAGCTAGGTGAGGCAGCATGCACCTGAATTCCTAGCTACATGGGAGGCTGAGGTGGGAGGATCGCTTGAGCCCCGGAAGCGGAGGCTGCAGTGAGCTGTGATCATGCCACTGCATTCCAGCATGGGCAACACAGCGAGACTCTGCCTCAGTAATACCCCAAAAAGCAAAACAGTTTAGTGTGTCACCTTGCAGGCATTTTCTTACGCAGGTGCACTCACACACAAACACACACAATCCAGATTCCATCTTTATCCTAAACCACGATCCTGCTGTGTGCCTTGCCTTTTTCCTCTGAAGATAATCATAATATCTAACATCTGTTGAGTATCTCGTCTTCTGTGTCTTCACCAGTTCTAAGAGGAAGAAACTCTACATTTGTGGAATCTGAGGCTGAGGACAGACCCCAAGCTCATAGGAAGCAGTGGGGCTTGGGTCTGAACCTGGCATTCTTTGTCCCATCTGGAAAGTCATTCTTATCACTACTCAATTCCAAATCTGTTCACACTTAATCATTTGCAAGGGTCTTTTTAGGCCAGAACCTGGAGATTATCCTTGTTCTTTTTTTTTTTTTTTTCTTTTTTTTTTTTTTTTGAGATGGAGTCTCGCTCAGTTGCCCAGGCTGGAGTGCAGTGGCTTGATCTCGGCTCACTGCAACCTCTGCCTCCCAGGTTCAAGCCATTCTCCTGCCTTAGCCCCCCAATTAGCTAGGACCACAGGTGCACGCCACCACACCTGGCTAATTTTTGTAGAGACAGGGTTTCACCATGTTGGCCAGGCTGGTCTTGAACTTGTGACCTCAGGAGATCTGCCTGCCTCTGCCTCCCAAAGTGCTGGGATCACAGGCGTGAGCCGCCCCGCCCGGCCCATCCTTGTTCTTTTGAACAGCTGCAGGGTGCTTTCTTGTCTAGAGAGTATCATAATCTATTTCACCCTCAGATAGCCACTGGCTTGCTCCCAATTTTTCTCTATTACAAACTGTACTACTTTGAATACTCTGGCTCCTGTATCTTTGCTTACTTGTTGAGTGTATCTGTGAGATATAATTCTGGAAGTGAATATGTGCATTGCTTTTTTTTTTTTTTTTGAAATAGGGTCTCGCTCTGACACCCAGGCTGGAGTGCAGTGGTGCCATTATGGCTCACTGCAACCTCTGCATCCCTGGGCTCCAGTGATCCTCCCATCTCAGCTTCCCAAGTAGCTGGGACCACAGGCGTGCACCACTACACCTGGTTAATTTTTCTATTTTTTGTAGAGACAGGGTTTCTCCATGTTTCCCAAGTTGGTCTTGAATTCCTAGGTTCAAGCGATCCTCCTGCCTCAGCCTCCCAAAGTGCTGGGATTATGGGCATGAGCCACCACACCCAGCCCTGTGCATTTTAATGTTTGTTAAATATTGCCAAATTGCCCTACAAGAAGGTGATACTGATTTACACTTCCATCAACAATATATGAGAGAGCTCATTTCCCAACACTTGTGCCATGCTGATCATTGAAAAAACCTCTTTTTGTTTGTTTGTTTGTGACGAAGTTTCGCTCTTGTTGCCCAGGCTGGAGTGCAGTGGCACCATCTCAGCTCACTGCAGCCTCCACCTCCTGGGTTCAAGTGATTCCCCTGCCTCAGCCTCCCAAGTAGCTGGGATTACAGGCATGTGCCACCATGCCCAACTAATTTTGTATTTTTAGTAGAGACGGGATTTCTCCACGTTGGCCAGGCTGATCTCAAACTCCCGACCTCAGGTGATCTGCCCACCTTGGCCTCCCAAAGTGCTGGGATTACAGGTGTGAGCCACCACACCTGGCTAAAAGCCTCATTTTTAACTTACATTTCTTTATTAATGAGGGTAAGGATTTTTTACACATCCTTAGTGGTTGTATGCATTTCTTCTGTGAATTATTCACCATGTTCTTGACTATTTTGATTTGTGATTTTCTTTCTTTCTTTCATCCTCTTCTCTCTTATTTTCTTTTCTTTTCTCTCAGGTTTTGCTCTGTCTTCTAGGCTTGAGTGCAGTGGTGCAATCTTGGCTCACTGCAGCCTCAACTTCCTGGGCTCAATCAATCCTCCCGCCTTAGCCTCCCAAGCAGCTGGGACTACAGGCACATGCCACTACGCCTGGCTAACTTTTGTGTTTTTTGGTAGAGACAGGTCTCCCTATGTTGCCCAGGCTGGTCTTGAACTCCTAGGCTCAAGCAGTCCTCCCACTTCTACCTCCCAAAGTGCCGGGATTACAGGTGTGAGCCACCACGCTTAGCTTTTGTCTTTCACTGATGGTAGGGACTATATTTATTATGGATACCAACCTTCTATATGTGCTGCAAGTATTTTTCTCCCCGCTTGCCCTGCGTTTTAAAACTTTGTGGTGTCTTTTCCACTTGCCCACCAACTTACGTATCCTTGAAGGTCATGCTTCTCATCGATATCGAGCTGGCTTACATGAACACCAACCATGAGGACTTCATAGGCTTTGCCAAGTGAGTGCTCTCCCTGGGCAAAAAGTGAGTGCTCCCTGGGCAGAGAAGGTAATAACGTGTGTGTATGTGTGTGTATGTGTGTGTGTGTGTGTGTGTGTGTGTATATGTGTGTGTGTGTGTGAGTGTGTGTAGAGCCCAGGTCTGCTAGGTTAACGCTCTGGGTCCTGTGCCCACTAAGCAGTGGGCAGTAGAGTTGGGCCTCTTGAAAGGAGAAGTTCTGAGACTCCTCCCCTCCCTCCCATTAGTGCTCAGCAGAGGAGTAACCAGATGAACAAGAAGAAGACTTCAGGGAACCAGGTGAGTGGGCCCCAGCACCCCAGACTGAGGGATGGAGGGTGCCGGACGGACGCCAGACTCTGAGAGCTCCTCCCCTGAGGGGAAGAGTCCCAAGGGGGCCAGGGACCTGTCAGCTGCCAGCCACAAGCCTCCCACTCTGCCTCAGTAACCCTCTCTCCTCTCTCCCCGATGCCTCTCGTGGTTGCTATGGTTACCTCTTTGCAGGATGAGATTCTGGTGAGTACCAGGACTGGGGCTCTCGGCTTGTGTAGTGAGGGGGCGGAGGGTCCATTGGCAGTGGGAATCTGCAGTGGGTAGGAGGGCACCCTTTGGCTGAAGCTGCTTGTACACACCAGCCCCTGGCATTTCACACCTGCCCTCAGACCAGAGGCAGGCCCAGCCGCATCCACCCGTTCATCTGTGTGCACCAGCCAAGCACCTACATCAGGCAAAACTAGACCGTGTGGGGCTGGGTGGGTGAGAAGGCCGGGCCTGGCATGGAGTAGGTGCTCCTTAAACATCTGTTGGATGGATGGATGCACGTGAGTGAGACACGTTTTTAAGAAGCTGACAACCATCGCCTCCGGACTTGAATGAAGAGACGAATGAGAAGTCAAGAGAAGTTAAGAAATCACTGCTCACCTGGCCTCCTGCTCTCTGTCCTTAGATGTCTGCGGAAACATCCCTGGTCCGAAGCGCTTGCTCAGTTGTACACATGAGCCCGAGGGTCCTCAGCTTTTCTTTCCATAGGTTCCAGAGGCCGTAGTTTCTTTGTAAGACTCTAGGTGTTTATGTGATTATTGGCTTAATGTCTATTTCCTTCCCAGGCCCCACAAGGGGAGGGCTGAGTCTGTCCCATTTATCATTAAATCCTCAGCTCAAGCCCCGTGCCTGGCACCCAGTAGGTGCTCAACAGAATGAAGGGAGGAATGAACATAGTATCAGGACAATTCAATTCGGCCAACATTAGCTGTTGCCTACACGGTGCTGGCCCCTGGGCAGGACGTGGAGACCTAGGCCTGCTGGTAGGGCCCAGCTAAGGCCCCCGAGAGCTCCATGCAGGGTAGGGATTGGGAGAGCAGGAAGTCCCTGGTGCGGGGCTGCAGAGAGGGCTTAGGACGAGCAGAGAGGAGTTCAGGGTTGGGTGTGGCCAAAGGGGAGGACAAAGACTACAGGTTAGGGTGGGGAGCAGGTGGCAAGATCTGCTGGTCACATCCTGGGACAGTGGACTCAATTCCAGAGACGGTGACAAGACCCTGTGGGAATCCTCGCCTGACTGGAAAGGGGTGAGAGAGGCAGCTGGTGGCCTCCCCTCAGCTCAACTGCTGCTGGGCTGTGCAGCTTGGGTTCTCAGCCAGGTTCTCAGGGAAGCCAGAGAGGCATAAGGAGGGCTCCAGAAGCAAGCCTGGCCCCAGAGGGCTTTGCCACCAGCCCCAGGCCTCCTTGGGTCTTCTCTGGATGCCCAAGAGAAGAATCTGGGGAGGTCAGGGTCCAGGAGGGAGCAGAAGAAATTCCCTCATCCTCTTGGTCTGATCCATGGCCAGCACCTGGCCGGTGACCCTACCCCCGAAGTAGAATCCACAGGACCTGGACTGTGGCCATGGCTCCGGACAGTCCTGGGGACAGCTGCTTCCTGCCATGAAAAGGGACTAGCTTGTTACTCTGGGCACTTCGTGGCGCAGCCCTTGCCCCTGGGGACCTGGAGCCAAAGACCCTTAGAACCATACTATCATAGCTTTTATTTATTCATACTACAAATATGTATTGATCACTTACTATCTGCCAGGCCTTCTGCAAGGTGCTGGGATGTACTAGTGACCAAGAGTTCACGATTTAGCAGGGGAGGCTACATCGACAGATAATCACACACACGCATGCAGAGAAGTTAATTAAAAATCGAAATCATGTTACAGAAGTCAACTTCAGGGAGTGATCAAAGATTATTATAGGAATCCTGATTTATACTGGGGGCCAGGAAGGGCCTGCCTGAGAATGTGAATTCTCAGCTGATACCTGAAGGCTGAGTAGGAATTTGCCAGGCAAAAAGGAAGAAGTGCTTTCTAGGCAGAGGCAGCAGCAGCATGTGTAAAGTCAGAAACACATCTCAGAACAGATGAGACCTTAAGCTTCCAAGACTCACAGTTGGCTTGCCCAATCGCCCCCATTAACTGTGCTTGCATACTCCTAGTGATGACAGGGAGCTCATCCCCTACCCAGGCCTCCAGTCCCTTACTCGGCCAGGTCTGCCTGTCAAAGGCTCTTTATCCTGAGCTGATCTCTGTCTTCCTCTGTCTTCCACTCTGTTCACTTGTGGTTCAAACCAAGGCAGGTCTGGCCCCCACCCTCGCTGACTGCCAGGCCTCCGAGAGCTGGGGGAGGGGTGGGGTTCCGAATGCCTCTCTTTGCCTACCCCATCCCCCACAGGGAGGCTCAGGCCCTGTCCGCTGACCTCCTGCCCCATCACCCTCCAGGTCATCCGCAAGGGCTGGCTGACTATCAATAATATTGGCATCATGAAAGGGGGCTCCAAGGAGTACTGGTTTGTGCTGACCGCTGAGAATCTGTCCTGGTACAAGGATGATGAGGTGAGTCAAGGGCCACTAGTCATCAAGGGGCTGGGCTGGTGGCCAGAGTCAGGCTCAGACCCTCCTATGGGCTTGGAGTGGGCTGGACCATGGAATAGGGTTTTAAAATGTCTCATCAAAGATCCGTGGGCAGGCCGGGCATGGTGGCTCACACCTGTAATCCCAGCACTTTGGGAGGCCGAGGCGGGTGGATCACCTAAGGTCAGGAGTCTGAGCCCAGCCTGGCCAAAATGGTGAAACCCCGTCTCTACTAAAAATACAAAAATTAGCCTGGCATGTTGGCAGGCGCCTGTAATCCCAGCTACTAGGGAGGCTGAGACACAAGAATGCCTTCAACCCGGGAGGCGGAGTTTGCAGTGAGCCGAGATCGCACCATTGCACTCCAGCCTGGGCAACAGAGCGAGACTCCGTCTCAATAAAAAAGGATCCACGGGTGGAGTTGGGATGCAAGGGTCCAAGGCAGGTGACCCTGGGGGTTCAGGGGGAGGCACCCTCTCACCTAGGTTGGAAGAAGAAGATGGCTTAGCAGGACTGAGGAGCCTGGGGCTAAGTGCCCTGGGGAGGGTGGGCAGGGGCCTTGGGTGCCCCTCCC
The DNA here is from genome assembly GCF_037993035.2 of Macaca fascicularis. NCBI lineage: Eukaryota > Metazoa > Chordata > Mammalia > Primates > Cercopithecidae > Macaca > Macaca fascicularis. Next base: position 15,740,263 of record NC_088389.1, on the reverse strand, counting down.
TGACCCTGCGGCCCAGCGGCCTTCCTGTTTTCCCGCTGCAGGGCGTGCCGCCTCCTCTGTGGCCCCCACAGGCCCATGACACACACGAGTCCAGCTGCCAGACACCCGGTTAACCCCTGCACCCCAGTCCCCTAGACCCCTGCAGTCCAAGGGAAATGCGCAGAGTGCCCCCAGGCTGAGGGGCAAGGAGTGTGGGGGCCCTGCCGAGTTGCCACAAAAAAACCCTCCCCGCCCACTAGGGTGCACAGAAGCCCCTGCCACCTCCTTCCCCTGTTGCTGGTCTCCTTTAAGAATGAGTCTATTTGGCTTTCACATCTGGATTCCAGAGGTGACCAGAGAGAATGGGGAGGGCTGGGGGTGGGCTTGTGGTAATGAACTCCAGCTGGCCAAGGAGTGGGGGAAGGGACCCTCTTCTTCCTGAGGGGCTGTTGGAGGCTACAGCACCCTCAATGGGGGAGCGGGGCTCTGGGTGGGGCCTGTGATTTTGGCCTCCAAGCCCCCTCCCAGGTCCCTGTCTCCTCCAAGTTTGTCCTGGGCAGGGGCCCCAACTCTCCACCTTGGGAGGGGCCCTCTGTCGTCACTGGCGGGGGCGCCAAGCCATCTGGACCTCATTACCCCAACCCTGGCCTCCCCCAGCATGGGAGCCCCTGGAAGGGATGGAGTGTGCGGTGGCGTGGGGTGCGGGTAGGGGGCGGCTTCCTGCCGGTCACTCTGCAGGCTGCCTAGATGCCCCCATGGGTTTGGGGTCTCCCATGTTGAGGCTCCTTACACAGGGCCAGGGAGACCATGTGAGCTGGGGCTGAGGGCCTGAGACCTGGCGATACTGTGGGGGAGGGGCGCATGCCACTGAGGGGGTCCCCTGTCCTTGTGCCTGAGCCTGTAGGTCTTTCTGGAGATTTTGTGTACATCTGAGTTAAGTCGTATTCGAAAACAGCTCTGAGAATCGTATGTGGAGAGGTGGCAGTGGGCTGTGGGCTGTGGGTGCTGGGAGGCAGGGTGTGTGTGTGTGTAGGGGGGGCTTGTGGGTCTGGTGTGTGGGTGTTTTTTAGGAGTGTGACTGGGGTATAAGCATCTAGGTGTGTTTGGAATATGTGGTCTGCATTTGCATCTGGGGGTGAAATCTGTGTACCTGCGGAGTGACTCTGGGCACGTGCCTGTACTTGGGATGTAAATGCAGGTGTGTGTGGGGAGGGGGCTCCGGAGGGACGGTGTGAGTATGGGGTGTTTGAGAATCTGTGTATGTCTTTGGGATGTGAGAATGGGGGGAGTGTTCCAGTCGTGAGGGTGTGTATGGGTGTGTGTGCATGCACTTGTGTGTGTCTGTTTGGGACATGGGTGTGAGATTGAAAGTATGGGGGTGCTCATGTATGTGAGTTCTGGAGCTGTATCAAGGTGCGTGTATGTTGAATGTGAGTGGATTTTTGCACTAGGACCACTGGGGATGTGGAGGTGGTCCAGGCTGGTGGGAGAGTGGTCTGTACTTCTCTACCCAGCCGCCAGCCCTCAGGTTTTTGGGTGAGGGAGGCTCTTTGGGCAGACCGGCAGCTGCCCACATCCCCAGTCCCCATTGACCCCCCCATCCTTTCAGTCTTCCTCGGCCACCCTTCCCCCATCACCGCTACCCCCCACCAGTCCCACAGCAGGGTGGCAACCCCATCCCTCTGTGCCTCCTCCCAGCCCACCCTGTGCCCCAACGCCCTGGCTCCAGGCTCCGGTTCTGGGATGGCAGGCAGGGGTCGGTCCAGCTCTCCAGTGGCGGCGGCGCCGAGGGTCTAACCCAGCCCAGCCTAACCAATGTGCAGACTACTGTACAATTTGGGAGTCCTGAACAGATAGTCTAAACACTGGGTAGACGGAGTGGAGGTGTCCTCTGGTCCATCCAGGCAGCAGTGTCTGTCCATCCGGTGGGCGCTTCAGCCCCATCCCCTGGAGATCCAAGAACCCCCCAACCCCAGCCTGTGTCCCCCCAGCCCCAGACCAGCCAGCCCGTGGTCCCCTCTCTGCTCCCAACTCCCCTTCTGCCTCCTTTGACGTGGCAGGGGTGAGCGGGAGCTGGGGCTGAGAAGGAGGGGCCTGAGGAGGGGGCCGGCCGGCAGGAAGGGAGGGGTGGGGGGAGGAGGCCGCTCCTACCTAGTGTCCAACCCCGAAGCGCAGGCCGGGTGGCGGCGGGGCCTCTCTCGAACGGTTCCAGATGTTCCCTGGCCGTGTGTGCAACTTCCTCCTCTCCTCCCCCGGCCGCCCTCTGGGGCTCCCGGCCACCCGCCTGGCATAAAGAGGGCTTTATGTGGCTGCATGGGCCAGGGGGGCGTGGGGGGCAGAGAGGGGTGGGCAGGATGACGCCAAGACAGGGGAGCAAGGTCCCCCTAAACCCAGCCCCCTACCTGAGACCCTAGGCAAGGCTCATGCCCAAGCTCTTTGAGTCCCCGAGGCCCACACAGACGACCCCCGTGAGCAAGTAGGGCATGGGTGACAAAAACCCCTCCCCTCTCCCAGAGCCCCATCCTGGGGTGTCTCCTCCCCAGATCCCTGAACCCCTCTCCTGGGACACAGCAGCCTACATACACACGTGCCCACACCAAGCATACACATGGGCCTAGCACCCTACACGCCTGTGCGCAGATACACATAACTCCTCCTAGACAGTTCTAGATAAACCAAACACACAGCCCATTGTACCACAGTGTGCAGGTAAGATGTGCACCCCAGTGTAAGCGTGTGGTATAAGCTTGTGCATGGCTGTGCAAACGTAGTAGCCTTGCACAATTGCCACACACATCCACAAAGTGTGCACACATCCACACTGAGATGCAGACACGCTCACACTGACACGTGGTTCATGCTGGGCACCTCCCCAGATACACATGTGCACACACACAATAGGTAATATGTACTTGGGCTTGCATGTGTTGGCACAAACACACAACTACACACATGTTGCACACACAGGCACACCATCTCCAGGCTCGTGCTGGCTGCCTTATTGCTAACACATGGGGAGCTTGGGGGAGTGGGCTGAGCCAGCCCTTTGAAGCCGCCGGGGCTGGTGGCCCCCCTTCCTGGTCTCTGCAGTCAGGAAATGAAGTCAGAGGCGGCCAGGCCGGGGGCGAGAGAGGCCTGAGTGTGCGGTCCCTGCCTGAGGCCGGCCTGGCTTGTATCCAGGACTTGCCTGGGGAGGGATTGTGGGAGCCTCCCACACTCTCAACTCCCCACCCCTCACCAGCCTCCTGGCCTCCAGCATAGATGCAGAGCTGGTGGGACCGGCTGGAACGCCACTGGGGGCCGGTGGTGCCCAGGAGGCCTACGGTCCTGTGGCCAGGATTTTATCTAGCTGCACCTTCACAGTGGGAGGGGGCTGATGCTTAGAAGCCCTGGGCCAGTCAAGGGGACTCTTAGGGAGTGAGGTGTGGCAGAGAACAGTGCCAACCTCACTCATTGCTCCTACCACCACCCACAGGAGAAAGAGAAGAAATACATGCTGTCTGTGGACAACCTCAAGCTGCGGGACGTGGAGAAGGGCTTCATGTCGAGCAAGCACATCTTTGCCCTCTTTAACACGGAACAGAGGTGACTGCCTGCCCCTGGCTGTAGCTGCTGCAGCCCCAAAACCACCCGCGCTGAGTAGAAGCTGGGTACAGGGATCCAGGGAGGAGAGGAACCTGCCCCAGGCCCCACAGCAAGCAATCCACTGACAGATGCTTACTGAGTTCCTGCTCTGAGCTAGACATCATGTCAAGATCTCCCATCCCCTCCCCTTCCCTTCCCTCCTCCTTCCCTCCCTCCTTTCCTTCCTCCCTTCCTTCCTTCCATCCTCCCTCCTTTCCTCCCTCCCTTTTTTCTTCCCTCCTTCCTCCCTCCCTCCCTTCCTCCCTTCCAGTCTCCCCTTCCCTCCCTCCCTCTATCCCTTCCTCCCTTCCATTGTCACTGGTATAGTGCATGCTCTTCGTGCACTATACTCTGCCAGGCACTGGAGCCAAAGGGCCCTAGTCAGGCCTGGTCCTCTTCTCCTGCTCACTTTCCTATAGGGTGGTGGCAGTACCAGGCCTCTTCCTTCCTGAGCCAAGGCTGACTCTAGCGGGCCCTCTGCTACTCAGAGATGAGGGTTCAGTCCAGCTGCCATCAGAGGGGTCCTCAGAGAGCCACAGAGGAAGCTGGTGGGGTCTGGGCCCCAAGCTAGAGACTTCACTGAGTATGGTTGTCCCCTTATCAAAGGTCCAGTCCCCTTCTAAGCATTTTGCCACTCACTTCACTGAATCCTCAGTGACCGGAGGCGGCAGGAATTCTTATTAACCCATCTTCCCAATGAGGAAACTGAGGCTGAGAGAGAGGAAGGGACTTGCACAGGTCACACAGCTGGGAAATGAGCTGGCCTCAGGCATGGTGACCCCAAAGTCTGGGCATGCCCTTAACCCCCAGGGAGGGTGGGGCTTTGCCCATCTGCCCTCACCATCCGCCCTGTCTTGCAGGAATGTCTATAAGGATTATCGGCAGCTGGAGCTGGCCTGTGAGACACAGGAGGAGGTGGACAGCTGGAAGGCCTCCTTCCTGAGGGCTGGCGTATACCCTGAGCGTGTTGGGGTGAGTGGCAGGGCAAGGAGAGGAGGGGCAAGCATGATCCTAAGGCCCCTGGGGCACCATCCTCAGTGATGCCAAGTCACGTCATGTTTCCGAGCCCTTATTTGGCTCAGAAATAATAGGAATCCTTCCCCCTACCCACTCTGGGGGTGGGAACAGAGATAAGTCTCCTGGTCCTCCCATCCTTCTCCAGTGGCAGTTTCATGTCTCTGTCTCTGTTGCAGATGGCATTTCTATATTCCCCTTTCTATGATGGTGGTTTCTTGTGACTGCCTTCTCTTTCCTCCCCTATTTCACTGTGGCAATGTCTAGAGTAGCCTGAGAGTTGGGGTGCAGTGTCCCCAGGTTCACTCAATCTCTCCCCTTTTCCTCTCTGTATGTTTCCTTCGGCTGTGCTCCCTGGTGGTGGCGGTGGTGACAATGTTGGTGTGTGGGCCTCCCAGGACAAAGAGAAAGTGAGTATGCCCTTCTCTTGCCTCCTGTCAGGCATCTGCAGCCTGGCACCAGCTCCAGCCAGGTTTTCAAGCAAGGGACCAGGAGATGTTCTTTTCTAATTTCTGGATTGGGGCCAGGCGCAGTGGCTCGCGCCTGTAAACCCAACACTTTGGGAGGCCGAGGTGGGCCGATCATGAGGTCAGGAGTTCGAGACCAGCCTGGCAACACGGTGAAACTCCATCTCTACTAAAAATAACAAAAGTTAGCCAGGCATGGTGGTGCGCACCTGTAATCCCAGCTACTCAGGAGGCTGAGGCAGGACAATCGCTTGAACCCGGGAGGCAGAGGATGCAATGAACCAAGACAGCACCACTGCCCTCCAGCCTGGGCGACAGAGCAAGACTCTCTCAAAATAATAATAATAATAATTTCTGGATTGGGAAATTGAGGCAAATTCTAGGCACTAGAGTCAGAACCAAGACAAGGCTGAATCAGGGGAGTCTAGGGTCCTGAGAGGCACAGGGATGGAGAGCCTGGTGTGTGTTCAGGCCAGTTGCTTCTCTCTGTGCCTCAATGTTCTGGGTACCTTTGGAGGGGCTGAGATCCTGGCGATGCCTGGAGCCTGGCTGCGTGGCCTGGCCACCCTGATGCCCTTGTGTTCTCCATGGCAGGCCAGTGAGACCGAGGAGAATGGCTCCGACAGCTTCATGCATTCCATGGACCCACAGCTGGAACGGCAAGTGGAGACCATCCGGAATCTTGTGGACTCGTACATGGCCATTGTCAACAAGACCGTGCGGGACCTCATGCCCAAAACCATCATGCACCTCATGATTAACAATGTGCGTGCTCCGCCGCATGGGGGCAGGGAAGTCCTGTGGCACTGGGGACGCAGGTGGCCATGTTGGCCTGGGGGAGATGCCAACCAGCCCTGTGGGACCAGGTCCAGGGAGGGAGGCACGGTCCAGACCAGAGCTGTCCGATAGAAATATGATGAGGGTCTGAGCACAGTGGCTCACACCTGGAATCCCGGCACTGTGGGAGGTCAAGGCAGGCGGAACACTTGAGGTCAGGGGTTCAAGACCAGCCTGGCCAACATGGTGAAACCCCGTCTCTACTAAAAATAGAAAAATTAGCTAGGTGTGGTAGCGTGAGCCTGTAATCACAGCTACTTGGGAGGCTGAGACAGGAGAATCACTTGAACCCGGGAGGTGGAGGTTGCAGTGGGCGGAGGTTGCAGTGAGCTGAGATCCTGCCACTGTACTCCAGCCTGGCCGACAGAGCGAGATTCCATCTCAAAAAAAAGAAAAAAGAAAAAAGAGAAAAGAAAGAAATATAATGAGGGGCTGGGCACGGTGGCTCATAACTGTAATCCCAGCACTTTGGGAGGCCAAGGCAGGAGGATCACTTGAGCCCAGGAGTTCAAGACCAGCTTGGGCAACACAGTGAGACCTCGTCTCTACACAGAAATTTTAAAGAATAGCTGGGGTTGGCTGGGTGCGGCGGCTCATGCCTGTAATCCCAGCACTTTGGGAGGCCAAGGTGGGCGGATCACCTGAGGTTGGAAGTTTGAGACCAGCCTGACCAACATGGAGAAACTCCGTCTCTATTAAAAATACAAAATTAGCCGGTCGCGGTGGTGCATGCCTGTAATCCCAGCTACTCGGGAGGCTGAGGCAGGAGAATTGCTTGAACCCGGGAGGTGGAGGTTGCGGTGAGCCAAGATTGTGCCATTGCACTCCAGCCTGGGCAACAAGAGCAAAACTCCCTCTCAAAAAAAAAAAAAAAAAAAAAAAAATATATATATATATATATATATATATAAAGAAAAGCTGGGGTTGGTGGTAGCACGTGCCTGTAGTCCTAGCTACTGGAGAGGCTGACATTGGAAGATAACTTTGAGCCCAGGAGGTTGAGGCTACAGTGAGTTGTAATCTTGCCACTGTACTCCAGCCTGGCGACAGAGCGAGACCCTATCTCAAAAAAAAAACAAAAAGAAAATCAAAACAAAAACTGAGTAGACAAGTGTTCTGGTGGCGTGATAGGTCCTAAGTCCCCTCCCGGATCTGTGACCTTAGTCAGGTGACTTTTCCTGTAGACCTCAGTGTCCTCATCTGAGCGAGAAAAGCGCGGTGGGGAGGCGAATCTTCCAGTCTACGCAGTGTAGGAGCCGCGTGGGAAAAGCCATACCAGCTCACAGTCCCGTGGGGGGCCGTGGGGGCCGGCCGGGTGGGGCGGCCAGGGCGGCACAGGCATCAAGTCCCCACCTCCTTCCCTCTTTGCCTACTCGCAGACCAAGGAGTTCATCTTCTCGGAGCTGCTGGCCAACCTGTACTCGTGTGGGGACCAGAACACGCTGATGGAGGAGTCGGCGGAGCAGGCACAGCGGCGCGACGAGATGCTGCGCATGTACCACGCTCTGAAGGAGGCGCTCAGCATCATCGGCGACATCAATACGACCACCGTCAGCACGCCCATGCCCCCGCCCGTGGACGACTCCTGGCTGCAGGTGCAGAGCGTACCGGCCGGACGCAGGTACCAGGGCCGGCCCCCACGGCCCCAAAGCCCCCCAGCCCGGGGCCCACGGGAGGAGTGCCGGGACCGGGCAGTGGCGCGCCCGCGTCACCGGGCGGCTCCCACCTGGAGCGAGGGGCGGAGCTTAGAGAGGGCGGGGCTTGCCGCGGGGCGGGGCTTGCCGTGGAGAGCTGGCTGCGAGGCGGGGTGGAGCTGGGACGTTGGCGCCGCTGGGGGCGGGGCTTAAGCTCCGGCGACCGCCTCGGGGCACGGCAGGGAGGGGCTTTGCGTGCATGGGCGTGGCAAGCACTGGGCTGGGGCGGGGCCTCAGTGTGGGCGGAGCCGCTCATCTCGCCTCTCCTTGTTTCTCGCTGCCTGTCGCCCTCAGGTCGCCCACGTCCAGCCCCACGCCGCAGCGCCGAGCCCCCGCCGTGCCCCCAGCCCGGCCCGGGTCGCGGGGCCCTGCTCCTGGGCCTCCGCCTGCTGGGTCCGCCCTGGGGGGGGCGCCCCCCGTGCCCTCCAGGCCGGGGGCTTCCCCTGACCCTTTCGGCCCTCCCCCTCAGGTGCCCTCGCGCCCCAACCGCGCCCCGCCCGGGGTCCCCAGGTGAGTAGGGGCTGAATGCGGCTGGAGAGGCTGCCGGACGGGCGTGGCCGGGAGGGAAATGGGGCTGGATTCCAGAGCATCGGACCCGGCCGCCAGAACCGGCCGTTTCCATCCCAGGCAATCGGACTCTGGGTGCCGGAGCCACGCCACGTGTGGCCGAGGGCTGGCGGAGCCTGCCCCCGAGGGAGCGCTGAGTCCCGGAGGTGGTCGTTTCTGGGGAGGGGGCTGTGGGGCTCGTCCCACCTGCCCCCTTCTTTCCAGCACTTGCATGGCGCTTCCCTCTATTTTCACTCTTGATGGCCGCCCACACGTTGCATTCCTCCTCCTTTCTTCTTGCTGTCCTCCATCCTCCATTCCGTCCAATTCCTCTCCCAGCCCCTACGGAGCCTACCTTAGGTCTGAGTCTGAACCCCTATCTGCTCTGGGTGTGTGGATTTCCTTCAGCTACCCTGATGTCCCCATTTCCCAGTCCTGACTCCTTTGAGCCATCCCAGGGGGTGTCCAGCCACTGGCCCAGAGGAGCAGAGGCCAGGCTGTGACTGTGTGACTAGAGAGGTGTGTGATGTGTGTGTGGGCGTGCACACGAGTGTGAGAGTGTAAGAATGGCACCCAGGCCCGGGCTAGGACAGGAGCAGCTGGGGAAGGAGCCTGGGGCCTTGGGCAATCTGATGGTTTTTTTCCTCCCCACCCCCACCCCCCGCTTCTGGCCCTACCCAGTCTAAACCAATGTGGTAGGGGTGGCGGCAGGGGCAGGGATGGGAGTGGCTGAAGCCTGCTTCATTCCCAAAGATTTCTAAGGAAAAGCTTTCTACTGCATCCTTTGGCTTGACTTTCTTGACCCATGACCCTCTTTCAAGGAAGTTCACTCCAATTCCCAGTCTGCCCTGTTTCCACTGGCCACATTCTCTAAGGAAGAACACTGCAGGACAATAGCATCTGTTTTGTTTCTGCATGGCTGGAGGGTAGGGCTGTGGGTCTAGCGCCCATAAACCAAAATGAGGCAGGGATTGGGGCTTGCCCTGTTATGCTCTGATGACCAAAGCAGATGGGTAGAGGCAAGCAGCATGGTATTGGGCAAGAGGACTGGACTGGGAGTCCAGAGATGCTGCTTTACCCTGCGCCTTTAGACATGTCTCTTTCCCTCCCAGAGCTTCAGCATCCCTTCTACCAAATGATGACATTCTGCCTTTCTCCCAGGGTGGCTGTGGGGATCGAGGGAGACAATGGCTATAGGGATGCTGTGTTAACTGCAGATGCAGCCGTAGGAGCACTTTGCTAACTGCCAACGTGAGTTCAGATTTGGCACCCAGGTCTATGGTGCGGTGTGAGATATGTGACGTAAGGTTTGATGCCAGCCTGACTCCAGTCTTGCTAACACACATGAAACTTTTGGCCGGGCGCGGTGGCTCACGCCTGTAATCCCAGCACTTTGGGAGGCCGAGGCGGGCGGATCACAAGGTCAGGAGATCGAGACCACGGTGAAACCCCGTCTCTACTAAAAATACAACAAATTAGCCGGGCGCGGTTGTGGGCGCCTGTAGTCCCAGCTACTCGGGAGGCTGAGGCAGGAGAATGGCGTGAACCCGGGAGGCGGAGCTTGCAGTGAGCCGAGATCGCGCCACTGCACTCCAGCCTAGGCGACAGAGCGAGACTCCGTCTCAAAAAAAAAAAAAAAAAAGAAACTTTTGGCAAATCATGACGCTACCTTGGGGAAAAGAGCAGTCTGGGAGAGCTTCTTCAAGGCAACCTGACTTCAGTGCGGTCTGAGGCATGGCTGAGATAGGCTTATGTGGCAAGGAGGGTATCTGGGTAAAGAGCTGCAGTGTGGGCAGAGGTGTAGTGTGGGCTGCATCGAGGACAGCCACTGGCCAAAGCAGAGAACAGAGACAGAATGAGGAAGAGCTCTGTGGGGAGGGTGGGGCATAGGATGGAGAACCTTCAAAGTCCGAAGAGTTTGACTTGTTGGGGGGCTCAATGCTGTAGGCAGGAGGGAACCACAGAAGGCTCTTAGGTGGAGAAATGACAGCTGGACATTAGCGAGCTAGTCCTGTCTCCATGAGCAGCACGGGTGGTCCTCTGAGCACGCCAGGCACGAGTGTGCAGGGAGCTGGTGCAAATACCTCTGTGTGCGGGTGAGCTTCTGTGTTGTGACTCTGCCCACACGTGTGCTTCAGTGTGCTGAGTGGCTGCATGCCCCAGATCCGTGCTGCACGTGCCGCCGGCCAGTGAGGGTGCTGGGCACCGGGAGGTGGCAGGGAAGGAGGCGTATGCGTGTTGTTTGTGGGCATGTGTGTTAGCGTGTGCATGTGGGCCATGGGGCCTCACAGCATGTGTGTGCACGCCCGGGCGTGTGCGTGTGTGTGTCCCCCACCCCCAGGCCTGTCCCACCCGTGCGTGTGAACTGCCATGTTGATTTCGTGCTGTCTTTCAGAATCACTATCAGTGACCCCTGAGGAGCGTCAGCCATGGTAGGTATTGCCTCACCGCCTGCTGCATGAACGGTGTGTCTGCCCCGCTGCACTAGCTCCACACGGGGCACGCACCTGGGACCTCAGAGCCAGGCTCCCCGCCCCTCCCTTCTGCAGCTGTACACTTGCTCTTTCCTCTTTCTGTCCTTGTGCCGCTGGCTCTCTCACCTCCCTTCCCAGCGAGCCTCGGGACTCAGTGCCACTGCCCAAGGCCTCCATGGCTGAGCCTGGGGACTCTTGGAACAGGCTCCGTGCCCAAGCTGGCAGACATGGGTGCTCTCTGGAGCCATCAGAGAGGGCAGAGAGCTCGTGGTTTATTGTGTAAAGGCTGGGAACTTGGAGGGGGTTGTGTGTGGGGCTGGACTGTGAGGCGGCCAGAGGCCTAGGAATGTCATCCTGGGCACACCGTGCCTGGTGTGCAGTCAGAGTCATGCTCCTGGGGTAAGGCATCCAGCTCCCAGCCTGGCAGCGCTGAGAGCCAACTCTACTGCAGAGCAGGGGTGATAGTCAGGGTACCACCTCCTCTATCTGCTGGCAATCCAGTGGTGATCTAGGGTAAAAGCTTGAGAGTCCCATACACACGGTCATCCCACAACACACCTCACAGGCCAGGCAGGGACACACAGCCCCCTTTCCTCCCTCCCAGGTACCATCATAGCTGCTAGCGTGTGACTGAAGGCAGTGTCCCTGGCCCCAGTTGAAGCACCGTAGCCAGCCAGCGGGCTCATGCACCTTGGCCTGTTGCTCCTAGGGTTACTTGTGCCATTCAGCCAAGGGGACGACCGTGCCTGCTGGTCCTGCTGAGCTCCACCCAGTGAGCCCGCCCCCCTTCTCCGGCCACTGACTCTCGCTCTTCTGCTTTTCCCAGCAGGAAGGGCCCAGCCTCACCTACGCGACCTGCAGCCCCCCGACCAGCTGAGGCTCCCCTCTTAGACTTATAAGTCTATGGCCACTGGCATCCGGCTGTCTGCCCTCCCTGCCTCCCCCAGGGTCATTTCAGAGGGTCCTGGGTTTTCTGACCACCCAGAAGGGCCTCTGGCGCTCCCTCCAGCCATCCCTTTTAGTTTCACCCTCCTGGTTCAAGCAGTGTTCTTTCTCTGTCAGGCCTGGTGGCTGTTGCGTGGGGCTCCCCAAGGCAAGGGGTGGCCCTGGGCCGGTGGGTTGGAAGACAGGGTGACCAGAGAAGAGGGAAGCCCAAGGGGGCCGAGCATCAGCTTGAACTGTGGGTGCCCTGCCTGGGTGCTGTGTGAGAGGCCAGCGTGTGTGGGGTGGGGAGGGCCGCCACAGCCCCCAGGCGATACCTGTGAAGCTACAGCTCCTCCCTCCATCTTCCTCCCCTTTTCCTTCCAGCCCCTCTTTTCCAGGAACCTTGCCACACCCACACCTGCACCCTCCCCTCCCCGGCCCTCCCACCTGCTGCGGTGCGGCCCGCCCCAGCCGGCTGTGTGCTGCACTTGCCTTACCAGCTCTCTCCTCGATTTTCTCTCTCCCGTTTTCTCTTTGCTTTCTCTCCAACTGCCAGCCGATCGGGTCAGGCAAGTCCATCCCGTCCTGAGAGCCCCAGGCCCCCCTTCGACCTCTAAACAGATCCCTCCTCTTCTCGGAGACCTCCCTTTCCAAGCCTGCCTGGACGGCTGTTCTGTGACTTGACAGTGGCTTCCCTAGCCCCAAAGCCAGCCCCCTTCATCTGTGACTTAGTCTGTTGTAGTGGTGAGCTGACACCTCCAGGCGTGACCATTGGTGAAAACTTGTGCCCCTTCAGTGGTATGCCCTTGCCCTGTTCTATAAATATCTATAAATACTCATATATATACACACCTACACATGGCCGACCGCCTCGCCTCTAGCGCTGGGAATCAGTCACTGTGCTGTCCTTGTGGAGTCTTGTGGCCCAACTACAAGAGAACGCTGTCCCCTGACATCCCCCTCTAAAGTGTGCCACCTCCAGTGAGCCTCCCTGTCATGCCCAGCCTGTGGACAGCCAGCCCCCGCCATACCTCCCGCCCCCTACCAAGCATGGGGGTGCTGTGCAGGCAGCCGTGTGGCCTGACAGTCTACCAGTCCTGCTGTCCCTCGGCTGAGAATAAAACCTATTTCTGGATGACGGGGAATGTCTCCTCTGCTGGCTGTGTTCTCTCTGGAGCTCAGGGGAGGGGAAGGGCTAAGCCATTACTAGGGTGCTGTTGGGGGCGGTAAAAAGACCACATCCTTTCCAAGGGACACTTTTCCTGGAAAGTCCCTGGAGCTTAGTTGGCTCTCACCCTGTGAAGCCGGCTCTGGCCACTAGGGGGCAGGGCCATTAACTCAGTCTAGAGGGAGCCTGCGGGGTGGCCAGCATTCTGGGGAGGGACAGACAGAACAGGCCACCAGGCTCAGGCAGGCGAGGGAGGCAGGAGGGCAGAACAGAAGACACCTTGGGTGCTGGCACCCTGCCTTCCCGGCCACCGCTAGATCAGGCTTCTGAGCCTGTTGGCCGTCAGGGCCGAACTGTCCCCATAGGTACCATGGTAGTCCCTGTGTAATCCCCTAGATGTCACCAGGCAGCATACCGGTAACAGGCCTGGAAGGTCCCAACAGCCCACATGCGCAGGCTCAGACACTCTGGGGCTCCCCGTTCAGTGGCACAAACTCCAGAACCCAGTGAGAAACAGGAACACGCCAGGCGGAGCAGTATGGCTAAATCCATTTATTCCGAAATAAAAAGCAAAATAAACAGGAGTTGCATCACCAGGGTGCCACGACCCCATCCCCGCCTCCTTCCTCTGTCCTATGCTATCAATAAATAAGTTTCCCAGCCCCAAATAATTATTAGAACCTCCTCCCCATGTGCCAGCTCCAACCTCTGCTAGGTATGATACAGGGGGCTGCCCTACCCCTGGAATATACAAAATGTTACACAGATACAATATGTACACTGGGGAAGCGGGGCCACCCCAGCAGCCCGTGCCCTCACCTGGTCTACAGTTAACCCCACTGTCCTGCCTCAGCTGCCTCTCTGTGTAAGAAGATGGGAGCCCCCCTGAGGGAAAAATTGCTTTGGTGAGAGTAAGGAGGCCATCAGGCCTCCTCCAAACAAGTCAATTCTATGAGCCTCTGGCTATTAAATAACAATCATCATCATCCAGAAATTTAAGGAATCAGCCCTGGCCAAGGTGGCAAAGGCTCTACACATTTGTCTCCCCCCATTAGACAGGGGTCTTATTTGCTACTGTAAGAGTAAAGGGGTGACTGGGAAGGGGTGGCAGGGACATGATGGGGGCGGAGCCTCCGGCCCCACTTCTCCAGGCTTTGCTGACAGTGGCCTGCTTTTTAAAATTTTTATCCTGACTTTTTTTTTAATCCCGTGTTTTTTGTTTTTTTTTTTTTGAGACAGAGTCTCATTCTGTCGCCCAGGCTGGAGCGCAATGGCGCCATCTCAGCTCACTGCAACCTCCGCCTCCCGGGTTCAAGTGACTCTCCTGCCTCAGCCTCCTGAGTAGCTGGGATTACAGGCACACGCCACCATGCCTGGCTAATTTTTGTATTTTTAGTAGAAACACGGTTTCACCATGTTGACCAGGCTGGTCCTGAACTCCTGACCTCCTGAACTCCCAAAGTGCTGGGATTACAGGTGTGAGCCACTACGCCCGGCCTTTTTTCATAACTTCTATACCATAACTTACCCATAACCTTCTTTATCCCATAACTTCTTTTAATCCCATAACTTTAATTTTTTTTTTAAGTTTAGTGGCCAGCTTTTAGATGACAGTGATCTTCACCTCATCTGCACCTGTCTACCCCCGTTAGACAGGGGTCTATGCTTGCTACTGGAAGGGTAAAGGGGTCACTGAGGGGGTGGTAGGGATATAGTGGGGGCAGGGTCTCCAGCCCCCCTTCTTCAGGCTTTGCTGACAGCGGCCGGCTTTTAGATGACAGTGATCTTCACCTCATCGTTCTCGTCAGCCCGGTAAAAAAAAGGAATGCAGGGGTTGCTGCCCAAGCCTGGGCGCTCCCGGGGGTTCTGCATCTCACGAAGCAGCTGCATGATCTGCTGTGCAGTGGGGTTGTCACGGGGAGAGCCCTCCCTGGCCTCTCCTTGGGCGGCCTCCGCGCTGCCGGTGAGGCTCACCTCGCAAAGATCTTTGGAGAGAGAGAGGCAGGGCTCTGAGCGCCACGCAAGCCCTCCCTTGCTCCTGCCTGCCCACCCCTCCCGAGGGCTCTACTCACCACCCTGCTGGTCGGCAGCCCCAAGCTCCTGGGGGGCTGGGGCCCCTGGAGCGGGCTCATGGGCAGGGTTCTGGGCAGCTGCCAGGAATCTGCCATGCCACTCGCTGCGGTCGCCCACAAGCCGTAAGACCAGCTCCTGCAACTCCAGCAGCTTCACCTGGAGGGAGGGGTGCTAAGCTGCCATGCCTGTGCCCGTGCCCACCTCCACCCCCACAGAGATGTTCCACGCCCTACCTTCATCTCCTCCTTGTCTTGGGCCAGCCTGCTGATATACTCCTCCTTCTCCCGGTGCCGCTCCTTCAGCACTGCCCTCTGACTCTGGTACAGTGCGATGTACTCTCCTGCGGAAGGACAGGGCTCAGATACTGGGTTCCCTCTGACCACTGTGCAGCTCCTCCTGCCGTGCCCTGGCCTCCCACTCACCAATGGTGTCTGTCTCTCCAGACAGCTGGATACAGCGATGTTCCAGTTCCTCTACCCTCTCCTTCAGGTCCGCCTTCTCCTGCATGAGCTCCATAAAGCGGCTCTGGAACCAAAACAATGGAGTCACATCTTGGCAGCGACCAGCCCCGCCCCCACCCTTCTTGACCCATGCCAGGAGAGACTCATTCACCTGCAGCTTCTCCATGGCCCCCTGCAGGGCCCGGTGGGTTTCCCCACACACAGAATCGCCCCCAGTCCCTGGGGCCGGGGCTGCCACCTCAGGCTCCTTCTGGGCCAAGGCCAGCAGGTGAGCCAGGCGCCGGCAGCGCACCCTTTGCTCCTTCAGCTGCCCACGTAGCCTTGCCTGCTCCTCCTCGGCACTGGCTACAGCTGAGTTGAAAAATGCCACCTGCAGGAAAGAGAGGTGCGTTCTTGTAGGAGGATATATAGGACGAACAGGCAGGGAGGTAGAGAGCAGCCCTTCCCTTGGGGCCTCAGAGGCTGCACTTGTTGGTCCCAGGTGAAATGGGCGTCTGACCACTGGCTCCCAGGAAAGCGGTGAGTCTGAATAAATCAGAAGGCCGGGAAACCAAGAGCAGAAGGGGGTCTGGGAGGGACCACAGAGGGAGACAGCAAAGGCCAGGGAGGGGAGTCAGCCTTACCATGGCTTCCCGGCTCTCCAGGTCCTCCGGGATGCTTGGCATGGGCCGAGGCGCCGCCTCCACCTCCTCCTCCTCTTCTTCCTCCTCCTCCCTGTCCAGTCCATCTCCTGTGGGGGTGGCCAGAGGGGTCATCAGACAACCCAACAAGGGTACAGTGTGCCCACCTCTGCCCCCACCCTCACTGTGTAACCCTGGGCCAGCCCCTCCCCAGAAGGGAATGAGCAGCTTTTTATTTTATTCTTTTTTAAGAGCCAAGAGCTCGCTATGCTGCCCAGGTGCAGTCCCACTACCGATCAGCATGGGAGTTCTGACCTGCTTCATTTCTGACCTGGGCCAGTTCACCCATCCTTAGGCAACCTGCTAGTCCCCTGCTCCCAGGAAGTCACCATAATGATGCCGAACTTAGTGTGGACACCCAGTTGGCATAATGACCAGCTGTTCTAAAGGTCTCTTCCAACTCAATTCCACACTGCTAACAGTCCCCCCTTCCTCCTGGGGCTCTCTCCTCTTCCTGTGAGCAGGTTCCCGTACCTTCCCCAGGATGAGCCATGAGGCTCAATTGGGACCGTAGCTGCTGGTTCTGCTGGGTGACAGATTCCAGGCGCTCCTAAGGGGCCAAGAAAGAGAGTGAGACGGCATGGAGGTTGCCAGGTCATCCCCCTCGGGGCCCTGCCCTCAGCAACTCCCTCACCTGGGCTTCCTGCAACTCTTGGCGGGCCATCTCGGCTACCGCTTTGCCCTGAGCTTCCTGCTGCTGCAGCTGGTCCACGAGCTGGGTCTGCAGCAGTAACTGGTTGTGCAGCACCTCCTTCTCAGAGGTTAGCTGCTGATAGGTGGCCACCTGCTGCTGATAGGCGGCCACATACTGCTGCAGGTGTCCCAGGTACTGGTCTCGCTGCTGCTGTAGACTCTGAGCCTCTTGGCTCTTCAGCTCCACCTGTAGGAAGACCCTAGGCGTGAGGGCAGGTGGTGTACTGCTTTCAGATTTGGGGCCCATAAATAGGGTAGCGAGGGCTCTGTGAGGCTCTGTTGCCTGCCCAGACCTCTGGCCCCTTGCTCCAGGCCTAAGTGACTGCCTCCCTTGCCTAGAGCCTACTGCCTTCTTTCCCAGCCTCAAATCTCACATGCTGCTTCCCACCACTTAAACTGTAGGCCATAGACTGGTGGAAATGCAGAGGGAGCCAACTACCATCTGCTAAGTGTGCTACATGCCTAATGCTTTCCGTGTATTATCTCATTTAATCCTCTACACCTCTGCAAGGAAGATACTAACTTCCTTTTTAAGGTAAAGAAACTGAGGCTTAGAGATGCAGAGTAGCTGAATGGTGACCAGTGGAGCAGAGGCCAGAATCCTGTTTGAATCTAAGGAGCCTCTTATACCACTGTCTCTTTCCCTATGATTGGGGGAAATCCATGCCTCTAGCTGGGACGATGATGTCCAGATCTGAGAGGAACCCAGGGCTATCCACCTCTAAAAGTCAGACGGCAGGGAGCAAGAAACAGTCACAGGACTGCCCCGGAGGGTGCTGGGGTCACCTGTTCCCCAGGCTGGAGCTGCCTCTGGCCTCACACCACCCCTCCCCAGAGGCTAGTGCCCGCCTCCCAGCACTTCTTGGATGGGGTAGGGTTACCGTTTCCTTCAGCTCGCTCAGCTTCTCCTGCAGCTCACCCAGCTTCTTTCCCAGTTCCCTCTTGACGTGCTGCTCCGACTGCAGTGCGCTGGTGATCTCCATGTTCTCATTAGTCTGGACAGAGAGAAGCAATCAGCGGCCACCCACTGCAGCTGGAGACCCCAAAACTTGCTGCCTTGGTGTTTGCCTCCCATGGCACCAGGAAGGGTGGAGACAGGTTAGAAAAATCATCCCCTCTCCCCTACAGCCATCGGAGCAGGGCTCTGGCTCACAGGTGCCTCCAGAAGTACCATTTCACGTGAGGGCTACACTGCCCCACTTTACAGGTGGGAAAACAAAGGCCCGGAAGGCTAGTGGGGAGGGTAGGTTCTCCAGGCGGGGCTGCGCACCAGCTTTACGAATCCGCTCTGCAGCTCAGCCAGCTGCTCCTTGAGCTCCCGGTTCTGGGAGAGTGCGCGGCTGATGGTGGTGCGGTCATTCTGCATGGTCTCCAGGATTTGCCTGCGCGCCTCCGCCTGCTCCCCCCAGAGCTCGGCCGCCCGCTCCAGCTCCAGCAGCCTCTCCTCCTGCTCCCGGTTCAGGCGACTCAAGCCCTCATTGTCTTGCACCTGGGCTTGGAGCTGTCCTGCCAGACTCTCCAGCTCCTTCCGTAGGTGCTCAGCCTCCGCTTGTAGCTGCTGCTCCACCTCGGAGGGCCCTGCTGGGGGCTCTGGGGGCGGGGGTTCAGCTGAGAAAGGAAGCAGACAATAAGGGCCTCTGGATTCTCAAAGAAAACCCTCCTCTTGGTCCATAGCTCCTCTCAGGCTCCCCAAACGTGGCCTCCCTGCTAATGATTCCTTGCACCCAGATGTTAGCCAATCTTCCAAGCCACTTTCCAATAGTGACAATTGTGGGTGGCCAACAATGGGCACTCCTCCCTCTTTGCTGATGGGGCACTGAGGCTTGTGGAGATGATGAGACTTGCTATCTCCTGGCACAGACCTCTTTCCCTCTGCCTCAAAGCCCTTCCATCCACCCAACTCCGTGGGGTATTCTAAACCACCCCGACAGCCCTCTGACCCCAGTCCTGCTCCCAGGTTACCCCAGCCCCAGCTTACCCATCTGGTTCCTCAGTTCAGCCAAGCTCGTCTCCAGCTCCTGTACCCGACTCATGCTACATTCCTTCTCCTCCCTCAATGTGTGCACCTGCCCAAAGCACAGCGGGAAAGTGCCCTGGAGAGGGGCTGGTGGCTGGACAGGCTACCATCTCCCTCTCTGCCCCCAGCTCCACAAAGGCCAGACCCATGAGCACCTCTGGCTGTGCTCCTCCCATTTCACAGATGCCCAGAAAGATCAAGTGACCTATCTAAGGTTGCAGGGGAGCTGAAGGGTCAGGTCTCACCTGCTCTGACATCTGCTGCATCCTCTGCCGCCACATGGCGCTCTCTCCTTTGAGATTCTCTGCATATTTATCTCTCTCCATTTGTAGTTGTCTAACTGACTCCATTACCTGCAAGAATGGCCACAGAAATTAGGAAGGACTGTCACTGGTTGTCACCTACTCCTGGCCACCTGGGATCATCTTCCTTCTACATCCCTCCCTACATCCCTCACCTGCCCCAGGTGTGCTTCCAGCTGTGCCCGCTCCTCCACGGCCTGCTGTAACTGCTGGTTAGCGTCAGGGGCTTCACACCGGCTTGAAAACTGGATGGTGGAGAGTGAGAAGTTTAGATCTGGGGAGCCCAGGCCGTTCCAAACAGTGCCCCTTAAAAGGGCTAGGGCTAGGCTCAATGTGCAGCTCAGTCAATACAACTCTGCTGTCACGTTTCTTTGCTTTAGAAATAAAAAATAATTTTAAAAAGATCTCAGGCCAGGCATGGTGGCTGATACCTATAATCTCAACACTTTGGGAGGCTGAGGTGAGTGGATTGCTTGAGCTCAGGAGTTCCAGACCAACTTCAGCAACATGGCAAAGCCCTGTATCTACAAATACAAAAATTAGCCAGGCATGGTGGTATCGCCTGTAGTCCCAGCTACTTGAGAGGCTGAGGCAGGAGGGTGGCTTGAGCCTGGAAGGTAGAGGTTGCAGTAAGCTGAGATCGCGCCACTGTACTCCAGCCCGGGTGACAGAGCGAGACCCTGTCTCAAAAAAAAAAAAAAAAAGCTCTCTACTGTCTGTTATTACCATGGAATAGTGAAAGTGTTGGCTTGAACCTCAGAAGGAAATAAACAGACTCATGACCTAGCCATATAAATGTAATCTCTAAAATAATGGTTTTCACCCATGATGCTTTAAAACAAAACAAAACAAAAATTGTTTTAAGCCCTAACCCTAAGATTCTGATTCCCCAGGTCCCCAATTTGTAGATTTTTAGCACTCTCTAGAGGATTTTACGCCAGGACTGGAACAAGGACCCAAATTTTCAGCTATTGGCTGGAGCCTCCCCATGCCCTGCATGACCCCTAGACCATGGCCCCAGCTGGATGGGGCTCCCACCACCCATGGGGCTGCAGCCTCTTGCCTGTTGAAGCAAGAGTTCTGTCATCTCTAACTTCTTTTGCAGTTCTTCCAAGTTAAGTTGCATGCCAGCCTTCTCAGTCACTAGGACCCGAAGCTTCTCTTCCAATTCTGATTTCTCTTGCTTCAGGTCTTCATTGTTTTGGCTATGGCCAGAGGCAGTAGAGAAAGGAATGAACAAAGAACAGAAAGGACTGCTTTGGTGATCCACCCTCTACCCTCGCCCCACAACCACAGAACTGTGGCACTGGAAGGAACCCCAGGAATCAAAAGTCACATGTACAGGCCAGAGATAAGACATGAGTTACCCAAGGCTACACCATGAGTCAGTGGCGCAGCTGGCACTAGAGCTTTGCTGGGCACACATGCAAACCTGTATGACCACCTCACCATGCTTACCTGTACCCCCCACCTCCCAGCACACCACCCATGCTAAGGGCCCCCAGACCTCCCATCCCACCATCCCCCGTCCTACGTGTTCTTGTATAACTCCAGCCTGAGGGCATCTCTCTCTTTGGTTAACTCCTTGTTGTACTGTAAACACAGAAAGGTTAAGTCAGGATATAGCAGGCAGAGGAGCAGCTGGCCGACCAGTAACAATAGCTACAGTAACTACTCCACAGTAACACTTCTTCACTCTCAATCACGCTTGACATGTTTTCAAGGCATTTCCAAGCCCACGGTCTCATTTTGTTGTTGTTGTTGTTGTTTTTGAGACAGAGTCTCGCTCTGTCACCCAGGCTGAAGTGCAGTGGTGAGATCTCAGCTCACAACCTCCGCCTCCCAGGTCCAAGTGACTCTCCTGCCTCAGCCTCCTGAGTAGTTGGGACTACAGGCACACGCCACCATGTCCGGCTAATTTGTTTTTGTTTTTGTTTTTCTGAGACGGAGTCTCACTCTGTCACCCAGGCTGGAGTGCAGTGGCGCCATCTCTGCTCAATGCAAGCTCTGCCTCCCAGGTTCACGCCATTCTCCTGCCTCAGCCTCCTAAGTAGCTGGGACTACAGGTGCCTGCCACCATACCTGGCTAATTTTTTTGTATTTTTAGTAGAGACGGGGTTTCACCATGTTAGCCAGGATGGTCTCGATCTCCTGACCTTGTGATCCACCCATCTCAGCCTCCCAAAGTACTGGGATAACAGGCGTGAGCTACCACGCCCAGCCTAATTTTTGTATTTTTAGTAGAGATGGGGTTTCACCATGTTGGCCCGGCTGGTCTTGAACTCCTGACCTCAAGTGATCCACCCGCCTCAACCTTCTAAAGTGTTGGAATTACAGGTGTGAGCCACCGTGCCCAGCTGGTCTCATTTGTTTTTAAAAGAACTTGGTAAGGGTGGCCGGGCGCGGTGGCTCACACCTGTAATCCCAGCATTTTGGGAGGCCAAGGTGGGTGGATCACGAGGTCAGAAGATCGAGACCATCCTGGCTAACACGGTGAAACCCCATCTCTACTTAAAAAAAAAAATACAAAAAGTTAGCCGGGCGTGGTGGCGGGTGCCTGTAATCCCAGCTACTTGGGAGGCTGAGGCAGGAGAATGGAGTGAACCCGGGAGACAGAGCTTGCAGTAAGCCAAGATGGCACCACTGCACTCCAGCCTGGGTGACAGAGTGAGACTCCGTCTCAAAAAAAAAAAAAAAAAAAGGCCGGGCGCAGTGGCTCACGCCTGTAATCCCAGCACTTTGGGAGGCCAAGACTGGCGGATCACGAGGTCAGGAGATCGAGACCATCCTGGCTAACACGGTGAAACCCCGTCTCTACCAAAAAAATATCAAAAACTAGCCGAGTGTGGTGGCAGGCGCCTGTAGTCCCAGCTACTTGGGAGGCTGAGGCAGGAGAATGGCCTAAATCCGGGAGGCGGAGCTTGCAGCGAGCTGAGATCCGGCCACTGCACTCCAGCCTGGGCAACAGAGCGAGACTCCGTCTCCAAAAAAAAAAAAATACAGAGCTTGGTAAGAGTGAAAGGGACAGGAAAAGACAGTGAATTTATGTATGTATGTATATATGTATTTATTTGAGATGG
The DNA here is from genome assembly GCF_037993035.2 of Macaca fascicularis. Taxonomy (NCBI): domain Eukaryota; kingdom Metazoa; phylum Chordata; class Mammalia; order Primates; family Cercopithecidae; genus Macaca; species Macaca fascicularis. Next base: position 15,718,230 of record NC_088389.1, on the reverse strand, counting down.
AGTCTCCCTCTGTCACCCAGGCTGAAATGCAATGGTGCCATCTTGGCTCACTGCAACCTCTGCCTCCCGGGGTCATGTGATTCTCCTACCTCAGGCTCCTGAGTACCTAGGATTACAGGCATGCACCACCACACCTGGCTAATTTTTGTATATTTATTTATTTATTTAGAAACGGAGTCTCCCTCTGTCACCCAGGCTGGAGGGCAGTGGTGTGATCTCGGCTCACTGCAACTTCCGCCCCCGGGTTCAAGCAATTCTCCTACCTCAGCCTCCCAAGTAGCTGGGATTACAGGCACCTGCCACCACACCTGGCTAATTTTTTGTATTTTTAGTAGAGACAGGGTTTTGCCATGTTGGTCAGGCTGGTCTCAAACCCCTGACCTCAGTTGACCTGCCCACCTCGGCCTCCCAAAGTGCTGGGATTACAGCTATAAGCCACCACACCTGGCCAAGATCGAATTTACAGCTGGCTAACAGAGGCCCAGAGAGATCAGATAATATTGCTATTGTTATTATCATTATTACTACCACTGTTTGAACCTTTATTGAGTGTTTCACCAGGCACCATGCTAATAATCCCATTTAATCCTCATAATCACCACATGAGACAGCTCACTGCAATATTATTACCTCTATTTTGTAGATGAAAAATATGTAGTATTAGAGGTTAAGTGTTTGCCTAAGATCACTTAGACAGAGCTGGGATTTGAATAGCCAGGTATATCTGACTCTCTAAGTTCATTTGTTCCCTGGGGGTGGGGGCACAGATAGGAAGAGGGAAATTAATCTTTTGTTCAATTTTTGAAAGGATCATACATTCGCATAGTCCAAAACTCTGAAGGTACAGAAGGGAAATATCTTCCAGCCATGCTGCTCCTCTCTCCTGAGTTTTTTATGAATCCTTGCAGACATGTTTTATGTATATTGTCACAGTACATATGTACAGACACACGGACACACACACAGACACACACACACACGTTCCCTCTCTCTACACAAATGGTAACATACTAAAGATACTCTTCTGTACCTTCACAGAACAAATACCACATTCCCCAACCTAGGACTTGGCCAAGGCCACAGCCAGGTAAGGGCAGGGCGGGCACTTGGCCTCTGAGCTCTGTGTCCAGTGTTCACTCCTCACAGTGCCCCCCCACCCACCCACAGCAGCTGACTCAGCCCCAGGATGCCTCTAACAACCACACACAAAAGCAGTGACAAATGGCCCATGCTGCCTTCTGGGCAGGACACTCAACCCTGCAGAAGAGACCTTTAGGCTCACTCCTCCACCTGGGAAGCCAGGCTGCCAGGGTTCGGGGCAGGCAGTTGGACTCACCCTGTCTGCTTTCTTCTGCTGCGTGGAGACAGCAGAGAGAGCCCGCTCCAACTCTCCCACACGCCTCCGGGAATACTGCAGGCGACTGGCCAGATCTTCGGACTCTCCTGGAATGAGAGAGGTTGAGATGGGGTCCAAAGGACTCACCCTAAAGGCCTGTCAAAGTGCCAGGTTGAAGGATGATGGGGTGCCCAGATTCCCACCTTCTTTCTGCCTGGCAGCATGCTGAGTGTGAGCCAGGGCTGTCTGTAACTCAGCTTTCTCTGATACGAGGATCCCTATGGTCTGAATGTGAACCTTTGGGAGGAAACCCAAGCAAGTGCTGAAAAAGAAGGAAAGAAACATTCTCCAGAGGACAGGGCGGAACTTCACCCCCTCCACTCACCTGTAACTGCTCCCTTAGGGCTCCCTGCTTTTGGTGGCATTCTTTCTTTTCCTACAGGAAGAGGAAGACAGAGCTCTTACTAGGGGGAGGCAGAGATGGCACAGCAAGGGACATGCCCCCAGAATGCCACCAATGCCCCAGGACCGGCCCACCCATGGGACCAGGTTATCAGGGACCCTGTGGGGATGGGGTGGAATCTTGGGGGGTGAGCCTTCTTCCCCAGGCTGGGAGCGGGTGAGACGAGACTGAGGCCTCTACATTTGAGTGCCCCCCAAACCCAGCTGTCATGTTGTGAGCAAACAAAGAAATCACGTTACTTCTTCCAACTGATCCGTAATTTCTTGGTTCTGTTGTTTCTGTGGGGAAGAGTCAAAGGAAGGTGACTGAGGGTGGCCCCCTCAACCCTATTCCCCAGACCAGGAAGGGGTAGGCAGGAGCCAGGAATGGATTTTAAAGGCAAAGTTCTCAGACCCAATGGGAACACGAACTGCTCAACTCTCCTCAGGCTCCCAAGGAAAGGGGATTTGTGTCTTTGTTGGTTTTTGCCCACAACCACAGAACTGAAAGTCTGAATCTGGATTCTCTTGAAAGGACAGTAACATAAACCTCTAGAGATGGAGTGTGAGAAAAGCCCACCCTCTGCCAGTTTGTGATTTAGAAAGGTGTATTCATTCAACAAACATTTGCTGAGCACATATAGGCCAGGTACAGTTCTTAATAGCAGGGATATCAGACAGAAAAAGACAGACAGGAGCCCTTGGCCCTGAGGTTTACATTCTAGTGGGCCTTTAAATCTTCAACGCTCAGAGCTAAGAGACCTTTGATACTCTCTAACTCTACCTCCTCAGGAAATGCAAGCCCAAGAAGGAGAGGTGGCTTGTCCCGAATCCAAGAGCAAATTAAGGACTGAGTCAGGGTGGAAATACGGGGCTCCTGACAACCAGTCAGGCTAGTGCTTCCCCAAGAGGCAACAATCCCAGGGCATGTGTGGCAAGGACTCGAGCAGGGGTGTCTAGAGAAGAGAGAGTAGGCAAAGAGGGCAGCAACAGAAGAGCCATGCTGCATGCTCCGTGCTCTGGGGTCCCTCCAGCTGAGGCCTGGGCCCCCCAGCTCCCCATTCGCCCTTGGCACCAGGGGCCCCCTGCCCCTTTCTTCAGGGTCCCAAGGGGAAACTGGAGCCCAGGATTAGCAGCGTGGAATCAGGGGACCCCACTGGACTCTTACCAATTTCTCTATCGTGATATTGAGTTGTTTGTTTGTTACATAGCTGGAGTCCAGGGCTACCGCTAGCTGTTGGTACCGGCTCTGAGGCGCATGCAGAGAGGAGGAGTTGGAGGAGGATTGGGGGGAGAGGTAGAGAGAGCAATCATTAGGGTTGGGGGGTGTGTGGGCTGTCTCAGCTGGCAGAGGGGCACCCAGCCCCCGCTATGGGAGGAGGTTGGAGGGCTGGCCTGCAGGGTCACTGGGCCACGGCCCAGGGCCTCTTACCTCCAGATCCTTCAGGTTAGCAGATGATGCAGGGCCCTCCCCATTCACACATGTCGTAGACTATAAGAGACGAGAGTGCACATGGAGATGTTCTGTCCCCTCAGTGTCTAAGCCCTCTGACTTCCTTTCTTCCCCAGCAATTGGCAACATTTTCTCTTCTAACTTGGACCCTTTGTCCCGTAACCCCTTTGTGCCAACTTCTCTCATGGTTCTTATTTCCCCACCATCCTTCCCTCCCGAGCACCTCTCATCCAGTGCTTCTGCAGCAGGATAAAATGATGCAACCAGTCACAGGGTCCAACTCCTTCATGTGCACAACTTCAAGGGAGAAAGCTCAGGGAAAAGCCGACTTCCTCAACATTGCCCAGCACATTGGCTGGTCCAGGATCTTCCCTCTCTTGTGAATCCCTGCCTCAGTTTCTTTCTATCATAGTTCCCTTCCCCCCGCACCCCACTCTGGGCCTCAATTCCTGAGGTACCTCACAAACAAGACCATTGAGCTGTTGGGAGAGTTGTCGCAGGCTCTCGGTTGATGAGAAAGTCCTAGGGATGGAGACACAGGGGTCAGGGGTGCAGGTGGCTCAATGGGAAAGAAGGTCATGGGCAGTGGCCTCCCTGACTCTCTCGGCCTAGAGACTGCTGCCCCAACAGGAGACACTCACTTAGTTTCATCCATGAGATTAGGGACATTGTCAGCATCATGATTCTGTGTGGGAAGAAACGTATGAGATGGTCATTCAATGTCTGCTAAGAATCACCCAGGACAGGGTGAGTCAAGCTCCCAAACTCATTCCAACAATCTTCCATATCCCCAGACCTCAAGAAAAAGCCTAGTCTGAGCCTTCCCCCAGCCCATTCCCCAGGAAGAGCCCTTGGCCCTAGGGAACAAGCTACCTGTGAAAAGAGAAGATAATCCATAGTAGGTACAGGAGGGGAGTAGGCAGAGGGGGAGGAGGCACAAACCTGAGATACCGCCATGCTAGTGAGACTGGCACCAGGGGAAGGGACACCGCCAGGTAACACAGTGTCATCAGACGGTTGTAGAGAATCAGCATTGTCCTTGGGTGTCTGTCACAGAACAGAGCAGGGGGTTAGGGGGCCATGCGGGATAGAAGGTGCCTCAGTGCCATGAACACAAGGGTGTGGAACAGGTAGGACAGGTGTTGCTGCAGTCAGTGACAGTCACACATGCTAGGAGCCACTCAGGGGTGTGGATATGGTTGCCCAGGCCTTGGGCTGCTAGGCAGCATTTCAGATGGCCAAAGCTCAAAGCAGGGGCTGCACGGCCTCCTTCATGAACACGAGGACCTCGCTCTCTCTGGAGCTCAGCAAAAGACAGCAGCAGGCACTGACCTGTGGCAGCCACAGCAGGTGGGAGGAAGGTGTGCCAAAGTCAGGGAGGAGAAAGGCACTGTTCTTCCAGAAGGCCAGTCTGTGCTGCAGAGTGACCCTAACTGGGCCCCTAGTGGGCAGAGGATGGTGATGAGGAAGTAGTTGTCTGGGCAATGTAGCTATCTGCCTGCTTCTCTCCTCCTTTCCTCCCTTCCCTTCTCCCCTGCAGTGGCACAATCATAGCTCACTGCAGCTTCCACCTCCTGGGCTCAAGCAATGCTCCCACCTCAGCCTCCCTAGTAGCGGAGATTACAGGAGCACACCACCATGCTCAGCTAATTTTTATAGAGATGTGGTCTCGCCATCTTGCCCAGGCTGGTCTCAAAGTCCTGGGCTCAAGTGATCCTCCCACCTTGGTCTCCCAAAGTGTTGAGATTACAAGTGTGAGCCATTGAACCTGGCCTATTGGCTGTGTTTCTGATTCAGACCTTTCCAGGAAAAAAAAAAAAAATTACCCAACTAGAAGCCTCTCCCCAACTATCTGGAGGTAAAAGGAGAATAAACCATGGCTACCACCCCCACCCCAACCTCTTACCTCCAAAAACATCTACCCAACCAAGAAACCACCCAAGAAAACAGAGGTAAGACATCTGCCCTATGGCTCCTGGCAACTTGGAAGTTATGGGGCCTCTTTCCTGGGAATTGTACCTGGGGACAATCCTAGGATTCAGAACTTGGGGTCACATGGAGCCTCTCCCTCGCCCCCAACTGGACCTACCTGCTTGATCAGAGCCCCACCCGGCCTCTCTCGAGGCTCTGGCCTTACTCTTGACCCAAGCCTCTGGTTCTAGAGGTCTTCTAATATCTGACAGGCCAGATGGGCAGACAGCGGAAAAAGCTGGCTGATCAGCTAAGCTGGACAAGAGAAAAACACCAGGGAGCCAGGGCCTGGCCACGGAAGCTGGTTCTGCGAGAAGTGGCTACACCTCTCTCCAGGGAAGCTGGGTCTGGGGGAAGTGGCTACACCTCTCTCCAGGGAAAGGACTGCGTACTCGCTGGACCCTTCAGCCCTGGCCTCTGAAAACCCAAATCTGTTTCCCTCCTTACAGCAAGTGCTGCAGAGGCTGGTGGAACTGAAGATGAGCCAAGCTGTCTTTGCATCTTTGCAAGTTTACTGTGACCATGGAACCTGGTGTTGCCTTGACAATGCCTACAACTGAATCTAATAGGTCAGAGCAGGGGTTCAACTGCTGGCCAGGCATAAGCCTTTGAGGGAAGGCTGGCACTCCTAGCAATGGACCCTGCAAGTCTTTAGGGCCCTCCTGGCATCCTGGGTTCCCACTGATCTCTAGGATTAGACACAGGAATGCTCAGAGGAAGGGAAATTTTTTTTTTTTTTGGTTTGAGATGGAGTCTCACTCTGTCGCCCAGGCTGGAGCGTAGTGGCAAGATCTCCGCTCACTGCAACCTCTGCCTCCTGGGTTCAAGATTCTCCTGCTTCAGCCTCCCGAGCAGCTGGGATTACAGGTGCATACTACCATGCCCAGCTAATTTTTGTATTTTTAGTAGACATGGGGTTTCACCATGTTGGCCAGGCTGCTCTCGAACTCCTGACCTCAGGTGATCCAGCCTCCTCAGTCTCCCAAAGTGCTGGGATTACAGGCATGAGCTACTGCACTTGGCTGAAAAAGCATTTTTCTGAGGACTTTTTGACACACAAAGCATGATTATTTTGTGAGCAATCAAGTTATTTCATAATTTTAAGTCTTATAGCCAAGATAGAGTTTTTTTTTGTTTTTTTTGTTTTTTTTTTTTTTTTGAGACGGAGTCTCGCTCTGTTGTCCATGCTGGAGTGCAGTGGCCGGATCTCAGCTCACTGCAAGCTCCGCCTCCCGGGTTCACGCCATTCTCCTGCCTCAGCCTCCCGAGTAGCTGGGACTACAGGCGCCCGCCACCTCGCCCGGCTAGTTTTTTGTATTTTTTAGTAGAGACGGGGTTTCACCGTGTTAGCCAGGATAGTCTTGATCTCCTGACCTCGTGATCCACCCATCTCGGCCTCCCAAAGTGCTGGGATTACAGGCTTGAGCCACCGCGCCCGGCCCAAGATAGAGTTTTTAAGAAAGCCTATTCTCCTCAAAATGTACCATCCCATTAAGGTATTTTTTCTCTCTCCATTATTCCCTACTTCTGGAAATGTTATCAGCTCTACTCAAGATACTACAATCACGGGCCTGCATTCCTGGAGTAGAAAACTTACATGGTAATAAAAATGAGAAATTTAAAAAAAACAACCTACATTAGAAACAGTTATGCATATAGAGAAGGTATAAAAATAGCAAGGGGCTGGGCATGGTGGCTCACGCATGTAATCCCAGCACTTTGGGAGGCCAAGGCAGGTGAATCACTTGAGGCCAGGAGTTCGAGACCAGCCTGAGCAACATGGCAAAACCCCATCTCTATTAAAAATACAAAACAACATGGCCGGGTGCAATAGTGCAACATCTGTAATCCCAGCTACTTGGGAGGCTGAGGCATGAAAATCACTTGAACCCAGGAGGGGGAGGTTGCAGTGAACCAAGATCATACCACTGCACTCCAGGAGAAAAAGCAAGACTCTTTCTCAAAAACAAAAACAAAACAACAAGACGGAAATACGAGGACCGAGGCCTTTGTTTCCAGAACAGAGGGACCTGGGCTGGCACGGAATCTCAGAGCATAAGGAAACAGGCTGCAGACCCCCTAATCCACTGGACCATTGGCAGAGCAAAAGCCAAATACTCAGCTACAGGACGCTTCTAGGCCTGTGCTCCCCAACCGTACCACTCAGTGTCTCCTCTGAGCTGGCAAGGTGAGTCACAGCACCTGGACAGACCTGATCAACTGGAGGGTAACAGGTGTGACGACTGGACAACTCTAACAGCAGCCAAGGCTGCTCTGTCTCAGTCCCTCTCCCCATACCCATCTCCAACAGGCTCTATTTGTGTCCTGCTCCTCTGGCTTGGCAGGAAGGAGTCCCCCAGGTGAGTCAGAGATGGAGGAAATGCCAAATCACAGCCAGAGGAGGTTGTCTCCTAGCCCTGTGTACCCCCATGCCCTGCCCCCCAGCAGACTCCCTGTGTTCCTGAAAGGTGATCTGTGAGTTCACACTCTGGCCATGACCTCACCACTCCCCCGGCCTCCCCCACTCCCCATATGGATTAATGTTACCCACCTTTAATCTTCAAGCCAGCCTCAAATGCCACCTTCTCCAGCCTGGAGTCCATTCGGAACCAACCTCCCCCTGAGCTGAGCATTTGGAATGGTCCAAAATTATCTCTTGCCTCCTTCAAAGGAGTCTGCCTCCCTCGGTGTGCAGCCTACCTTGTTCATCTATTTTCTCCACTGTTTATTTATCAAAGTGCTTTTGTTGTCAAGAGCCCAGTGAATATGGCTAAATGTCCATTTGGAGAAGTTAGGGGCAGAACGTCTTGGTCACTCATCTGTTTAGTTAACCTCACATCTTTTACAGTTAGTTCCTCTGAAAAAATAGCTTCAATCCTTCCAACTATAATGTGGACTCATTTTCTCTTAACCCTTTGTTCCCTACTCTTAAACCAAAGTGAATTAATTAAAAAAAAAATCACTAACTTCTATGTGGTTTACTGATCTTTGCCTTTAGGGCAAAACCTAAAGGTCCGTTGGGTTTTTTCTTTTTTTTTTTTTCATCTCTCCTAGTCTGAGAGTACCCACAATAGGCATTCAAAAGCCCAAATCCCAGGCTGGGCACAGTGGCTCACGCCTGTAATCCCAGCACTCTGGGAGGCCAAGGTGGGTGGATCACTTGAGGTCAGGAGTTCAAGACCAGCCTGGCCAACATGGTGAAACCCCATCTCTACTAAAAATACAAAAATGAGCCAGACATGGTGGTGGGCAACTGTAATCCCAGTTACTCAGGAGGCTGAGGCAGGAGAATCACTTGAACCAGGAGGCAGAGGTTGCAGTGAGCCAAGATTGTGCCATTGCACTCCAGCCTGGGCAACAGAGTGAGACTCTGTCTCTGAAAAAAAAAAAAAGAAGAAAAAAAAAAGCCCCAAATCCCACACACCTCTGAAAGTTATTCCCAAATTACCTTTAAACTGTTAAACTTTAAGGTATGTCTCACCTTCTCCAAGATGATAAAAGATTTTGGGGAAGAATAAAAACCCGATCAATCAAGCAAGTGAAGAAGCGGACATAAACAGGCGGAAGGTTAATGGCAGCAACATAAAATAAGCCAGAGGCAAAGTATCCCCCAAACCAGAGAAGCCTCAGGGGCATGCACAGCTGGAGAGAGCAAGCCAGAGAGGGGTCTCGGCACTGCCTCACCTTCCACTTGTCCAATGGGGGGAGCGCTACCCCATTGGAACGGTTAAGGTCGGACACCAGCACCTTCAGAATGTCCTGAATCTACAGGAGGCGAAAAGGGAAAAACAAGGGCAGGGGAAGAAAGGTAGAAGTGGCTTAGAGAGAGGCAAGAAAGTCAGGGAAGGAGGAAGATGTGGGTTCAGGGAAACGAAATGCTGAAGAAGAGTGGAGGAGATCAATACCATGGCCTGTGCCATCCTTCCAAATGGCCACCTGCTGCCTTGCCGGGGGCAGAAACAAATAGATGGAAAAGTCCCCTGAAGGATGCAGTCACACAGAGTGGAGTCACCTGACCAATGCAGCTCTTAATACGCTCACTGGACCCTTCTCCTTAGGCCCAGGATGTGGGCAGTGAATCTAGCAGAGCTGCAGACCTCCACCTCCATTTTAAAAACCAGACTTCTGAGTAAGGGTTCACTTGAACGAAGGGGGCTCCAGCTAAAAAACAAGTTTGAGAGACACTGATCTTAACCAATGTCATCTTACAGAGGAGGAAACTGAGGCCCAGGGGAAGAAGTGGTTTTTCTGTGGTCATGCAGCAAGCTGGTGGCAAAGATGAACTCAAAAGTTAGATCTTCCCCTAATCCTAGTGCCTGGGGCTCTCCTCACCACACCCTGGGGCCCTTTCAATGACTCCTAAAGGGATAGCCTGATGGCCAGTGGCTGTTGTCATTGGCCTGGCTTCCCCTTGAGACTGGAGATGAGGAAAATGAAACAGCAACTACCATTTCCTGGGTGTCCTGGGTGTTTACAGCAGGCCCTGTACTAGGGATTAACATTAAAACAACAATAATAACAAATCTCATTTAAACTTCACAAGTGTAAGTAAAACAATACTTTACAGATGTGAAGAGAGAGGCCCAAAAAGCTCAAGCGATTTGCCCTAAATCACATCCCTAGCAGATGGACAGGTAGGATACACACCCAGAACTCTTAATCAGTACCCAACAGTTCTTCCACAATCATAACAATTACCCTCTACTGCCCCTTGGGCCCCCTGTCCCCAGGAGCCTAGCCAGCCAAGACTCACATCCTCAGGTGAGTGGCAACCACCAGAAGTGGTTGTCTCAGGGTTACTGCCATTTTTTATTTTCTTCTTCTTTTTCGCTCCTGTAGGAACACCAGGGCTGTTCCTCTGCTGATATTCTCTCAACTGTGGAAAAGAAGAGCAATAATACTCATGAGATCTACAAGCCCCTACAGTTACATCCTACTTTACAATTTTTCCGAAATACTCATATATACCATCTGATTTAACGCCACCAACAAGTCTACAAGGTCTTGTCACAATCACTTAGTGACTGAGAGGGACTGATACCATGGCTTAAAAAAATTTAAGAATTGAACTTAAACTCAGTCTTCTGACTCCAAGCTCTGGGGTTTTGCCACAAATCAGCAGCTGCCAGGGGCCAAAACCAGAGGCAGAGGTACCTTTCTACCTCTCATCCCAGAAACAGGATGAGAACACTTAGGGGACTGGGTCCTAAAATCAAAAGTCAGTTTCACACGCTAATTACGGTTCTGAGGGGGATTGCGACATCACTACATTCCACTCCGCTATGGAGAATTCAAATATGAGGTGGAAAAGTCAAGCCTGGAGTCCCAGCTACTTAGGAGGCTAAGGCAGGAGGATTACTTAAGGCCAGGAGTTCAAGGCCAGCCTGGGCAACATAGTGACATTCCGCCTCTCAAAATAAATATGTATCTTAAAATGTGGGCTGGAACATTAAGTCGGCAGGAACTGTACACTGTGTGGTTTAGAGTCATACATCCTCACACATTTGTTAATGTAAGAAATGCACCAATGCCTCTGAAACTTACATCAATGTATCCTCCTGGCAAAAGGCAGCCTTTCTGTTGAACCTGGGAATTCAACAGAAAGAGGACAACCCAAGCCTCATTTCAGAGAAAAGTCTGGTATACTCTTAGAAATTTATGTGACTGTCATCCCTAAGTACATTAATGTTTTTTTCTCAAGAGAATAAAGGGAAACTGATGCTTCAGAAAGATATTTATCCTGTGGCATTTCAAGTACCCTAGGCTGAGATGATATGAGGAAGATTCAAGCTGTCAAGTTCAGTTTCCCAAGACCTGTTCCACAGGAGATAAGCAGATCTCATTCCAGAGACCACTGAAGGGCACTCTGGTCCCAGAACCATGGATAATTCGAATATGAGGTGGAAGTCAGAAAAAAAATGTTAGTCTCTCTGGAGAGTAGAAGCCTGGGGGAAAATCAAACCAATCCCGTTCTCACATTGCCACCCAGAGATACTGCCAATGTTTTGAGCTCACGGGGGAAGTGTAGGCTTTTCACACTATCAGTGTCTATGTTAAGGGTGTAAGGCAGCCTGAAACCTCTCCCTCCTAGGTGCCATAGTCCCCAATCCCCTTCCAGCTGGAAATTTATGCTGTGACCAGAGGAACCAGAAGCGGGATGAGAACACTTAGGGGACTGGGTCCTAAGATCAAAGACTGGTCTCGCGCACTAATTACGGTTCCGAGGGGGGCTGTGACGTCACTACATTCCACTCCTAGGGGGGAACATCAGCGCGACGTCCGAGTCGCTGCTCTGCGATGGGGGAGGGGAGCGCAGGGCCAGGACCCAGGTCCTTGGAGACGCGAGCCCAAATCGCCCAGGGAGGTCCGGTTTGGGGCGGCAGGAGGTGAGGGCCAAGTCTGGAGCGGGGAGCCCCGGGAGTCACCAGCCCAAAGTCACCCGGGGGCGACTGGCGAGGGCGGGGGCTGGGCGGCTGAGGGGGCGGGGCTGGCTGACAAGACTTTTGTCGGGGGAGCCCAGAGGCGCTGGGGGGAGCCCAGCCCGGTGTGCCTCAGGAGTGGCAGGGACTCTGGCCGTGGTCCTGCCATCGGAATGGGGCTGGGGCTGGGCCAGGGGGCCGCGACCCGGTGCACTTTACCTTTTTCTTCGCTGCGGCCAATTTGCTCTGTCGGGTTTCTTCCGACATCGCGGGGCGGGGAGGGAGGCGGGGTTGGGGCCACATCAGCGCGATCCCGGCAACCACTGCGGAAGTCAGTCAGCCACCGCGCAGCTGTGCGACCGAGCCAGAGGAGGCGTAACCAGGGCGGTACTAGAGCGCAGAATAAGGGCGTGGCCTCAAAGATCAAAGCCCATTCGTCAATGAAAAAGATAAAGCGGAAAGGAGGCGTGGCCAGGCAGCGGCGTGGCCAGAGGGACCTGTGGCGTCACAACAAAAGCTGCGCACGCAACCGCTGTCCCCGCCCACTTCGGAGAGGGGCGGGGCCGGCTTTCCTTGGGTGCGCGCGCAGCTTGCTGTGCGACCATCAAGCTCCGGGTCAGTGTTCCTTGCCTCGCGCACCTGAGAGGCCGCTCTCCGACTCCCGCGCTGGACCCTCTTGCGCCACTGAACCCCCTGATCCGGGGGCCTCGGACCCCAGGGCTCAGGAGGTGGGCGAGGAACGGACTCCACAGTTTCTTTCCTGACTTCTTACAGCCCTGCCCCAGACTTTCCCTTTCCAGAAATCACCTCCAAAGACTCCCATCCAGTGCTTCAGACAACCCCCGCCTCAGAACGCCCCCTTCCTAGAGGGTCTCTACCCTGATCCTGGGAGCATATCTGTCCCCTTTCCAGATGGATCCAGTCCCAGGCGCTCCTACTTCCCAGCTGCTCCTCCTCCCGCATCCCCACAGTACCCCTGTCCTCACAGCGGACTGTGGGTCCAATCAGGCTTTCCCCTCGGATTCCTCTCCAGGACTGAACCAGGACTTACCCGAAGTTGCCGCGGGGCCTTCCGATCCCCTGTGAGTATTTCTTCCCCCACACCCCCCTTCCCATCCCCGACCCTCCCTCGTGCGCTCCCGGCCCTCCTCCCCATCCCAACCGCAGCCAATCCCCGCTTAGCCCTCTTCCATATCTTCTCCTAGCCGACTGAGAAACTCCAGGTCATTCCTCAATCCCTCCCCTTCCTTTCCTCAGGCCCGCCATTCTTGAAAGAAGTGCTATCCTGTCCTGTCCTAGGCTAACTCCTCTCCCTCCCCATCCTGTCTCCTGGCCCCTCAGATGCCTTTCACTCCAGTTCAGCACCAGCCATCTCTCCTCCTCTCTCGTTTCACCCCTCACCCAGCCCTGCCTTTAAACAAACCCACAGCTCCCCAATCAGGAAAATGCTTGGTGTTCACCCTGGCCACTCCTTTAGTTGCTAATAGTCTCTCCTCTTCTCTGGCAAGCCACCCCCAAAACGCAGCCTCCTCCTCCTCTCATCCCCCAGATGGAGTTGCCACTACCACTACCACCACTCTCAAGTTAGATTGTGAGGGCCAGGCACAGTGGCTCACTCTTGTAATCCCAGCACTTTGGGAGGCGGAGGCAGACGGATCGTTTGAGGTCAGGAGTTCAAGATCAGCCTCCCCATCATGGTGAAACCCTGTCTCTACTAAAAATACAAAAAAAAAAAAATGTCAGCTGAGCATGGTGGTGCAGGCCTGTAATCCCAGCTACTCAGGAGGCTGAGTCAGGAGAATTGCTTGAACCCGGGAGGTGGAGGTTGCAGTAAGCAGAGAATGCACCACTGCACTCCAGCCAAGACAACAGAGCTAGATTATGTCTCAAAAAAAAAAAAAAAGACGTTAGATCAGGAAAGACTTGGTATTTGTTCATTGATTTAGCAACTGCTGCAATGCAGGTGTATGCCAGATAGACCCCTGCCCTCCAGGAGCCACGGGCAAAAAAATGGTTCCATGACAAGTATGCACATGATTCTGAGAGGGGGAGCCCAGTCTTGGGCTTGCAAAGAGGGCTCTCCAGAGATGGCAGGGTCAGAGGTAAGGCCTGAAGGGCAAGTCACAGTGAGCTCAGATGATGATGACGGGGTGGCAGCCACAGTTTGCCAAAAGCATTGGGCTGATTGAGCTTCTCTCTGCAAGTGAGTTGGTGTCCACTGTCTTTGACCATGGGGTAACTCACTGCAGATCATGCCTTTCTCATTCATGCTAATTCATTCCTTCTTTTTTTTTTTTTTTTTTTTTAAGACAGGGTCTGTCGCCCAGGCTGGAGTGCAGTGGCGCTATCTGGGCTCACTGTAACCTCTGCCTCCCGGAGCCAACCCATCCTCCTGCCTCAGCATCCCAAATAGCTGGGACCATAGTTGTGTGCCATGACGCCTGGCTAATTTTCTTGTATTTTCAGTAGAGACAGATTTTCGCCATGTTGCCCAGGCTGGTCTCAAACTGATGAGCTCAAAGCAACCTGCCCACCTTGGCCTCCCAAAGTGCTGGGATTACAGGCAGGAGCCACTGTCCCAGCTTCCACTTTTAAAAACAAGGCTCGGCCAGGCACGGTGGCTCATGCCTGTAATCCCAGCACTTTGGGAGGCCAAGGCGAGTGGATCACCTGAGGTCAGGAGTTTGACCAGTCTGGCCAACATGGCGAAACCCCGTCTCTACTAAAAATACAAAAATTAGCTGAGCATAGTGGTACATGCCTGTAATCCCAGCTACTGGAGACTGAGGTGGGAGAATCGCTTGAACCCAGGGTGGAGGTTGCAGTGAACTGAGATCCCGCTGCACTCCAGCCTGGGCAACAGAGCGAAACTCCATCTCAAAAAAAAAAAAAAAAAGAGGCTCTATTGAGCACTGTCCCCACCAGCTTACTTTACATACATCATCTTTCCAGTTCCTTCCAGCAACCTTTGAGACAGACACTTTACTGTCCCCATGTTGAGGTGAGGCCTGTGAGTTCCAGAGAGATGAATATAGCCAGGACGTGGCAGAGCTGTGGTCTTCAAATTGAGAAACTGAGTTGTTTTCTGTTTTGTTTTGTTTTGTTTTGTTTTTGAGACGGAATCACTCTGTCACCCAGGCTGGAATGCAATGGCACGATCTCGGCTCACTGCAACCTCTGCCTCCCGGGTTCAAGTGATTCTCCTGCCTCAGCCTCCCAGTAGCTGGGATTACAGATGCCTGCCACCATGCCTGGCTAATTTTTATATTTTTAGTAGAGACAGGATTTTGCCATGTTGGCCAGGCTGGTCTCAAACTCCTGACCTCAGTGATCCACCCGCCTCAGCCTCCCAAAGTGCTGGGATTACAGACATGAGCCACCTTGCCTGGGCTTGAACTGAACTCTTAACCGGTACCTTGGGCTTGCTCCTCTCAGGGCCTCTTTGCAGCAGCACCCTCCTGACCTCTCCTGCCTCTTTTTCTGTGCCCGCTTGGCTGGCTCCTCTGCTTCCTGCTACTCCTGAGGTAAATGTGGGCATTTCTGTAGGGTCCAGCCCTACGGAGCTTAGCGGGTGTTCTCCCCGTGTGCAGAGACGAGAGATTGTAAGAAATAAAGACACAAGACAAAGAGATAAAGAGAAAACAGCTGGGCCTGGGGGACCACTACCACCAAGACGCAGAGACCGGTAGTGACCCCGAATGGCTGGGCGCGGTGATATTTACTGCATACAAAACAAAGGGGGCAAGGTAAGGAGGGTGAGTCATCCAAGTGATTGATAAGGTCAAGCAAGTCACGTGATCATGGGACAGAGGGCCCTTCCCTTTTAGGTAGCCAAAGCAGAGAGGGAAGGCAGCATACGTCAGCGTTTTCTTCTATGCACTTATAAGAAAGATCAAAGACTTTAAGACTTTCACTATTTATTCTACCGCTATCTACTACGAACTTCCAAGAGAAACCAGGAGTACAAGAGGAACATGAAAGTGGACAAGGAGCATAACCATTGAAGCACAGCACCACAGGGAGGGGTTTAGGCCTCCGGATGACTGCGGGCAGGCCTGGTTAATATCCAGCCTCCCACAAGAAGCTGGTGGAGCAGTGATCCCTGACTCCTCCAAGGAAAAGAGACTCCCTTTCACGGTCTGCTATGCTAAGTAACAGGTGCCTTCCCAGACACTAGCATTACCACTTGACCAAGGAGCCCTCAAGCGGCCCTTATGCGGGCATGACAGAGGGCTCACCTCTTGCCTTCTAGGTCACCTCACAATGTCCCTTTAGCACCTGACCCTATACCCTCCGGTTTTTCTTAGGTTATATGAGTAATGAAACAAAGAGGAATATTAAAAGCTAATGATTAGTAATGTTTATACTAATGATTGATAATTGTCCATCATCATCTCTATATCTAATTCGTATTTTGACTATTCTTATTCTGTTTTCTTTATTATACTGAAACGGTTTGTGCCTTCAGTCTCTTGCCTCGGCACCTGGGTACTCCTTCGCCCACACGTTTCCAAGTGACTCCGCTCTCCTCTTGCCGTTCTCTTTCTACACACCTGCTCCAAGGTCTCAGTGCCACTCCCTCAGCCCATCCCAGTGCCCACAGCTCTCCTGTGTCTCTCCAGCCCTGACCTTTCTCGGGACACCCAAAGCTGCCCGCAGAATCTTTGCCTTCCCACTTGCCAAGTCTGAAATCACACTCAGCCTCCTAACCAGGACCACAAACCAACTCCTCCAACTGCCCTTGCATCATCAGAGGAACCCCAAGCTCTTAAAGTGGGCTCTGCCTCTCCTTCTTTCTAATAGCACTGCTCATGGTTGCATTTGTTCTTTTTTTTTTTTTTTTTTTTTGAGGTGGAGTCTCGCTCTGTCGCCCAGGCTGGTGTGCAGTGGTGTGATCTCGGCTCACTGCAACCCCCACCTCCCAGGTTCAAGCAATTCTCCTGCCTCAGCCTCCCAAGTAGCTGGGACTACAGGCGTGTGCCACCACGCCCAGCTAATTTTTTGTATTTTTAGTAGAAATGGGGTTTCACCGTGTTAGCCAGGATGGTCTTGATCTCCTGACCTCGTGATCCTCTCGCCTCGGCCTCCCAGAGTGCTGGGATTACAGACGTGAGCCACCGTGCCCAGTTGCATTTATTCTTTTTCACACCACTGTCCCCTCACTCACCCACTCACACATGTGGAAACCACTTTCATTCCCCCGAACACATGTGCTGTCTCCTACCTTAAGGCATTTGGGTACACATTCACCCCTGGGTGTCCATGGAGATTGCTACCCGGACCCCCATGGAGTAATGACCAGAAAAAGAACTCTGGCCGGGCGCGGTGGCTCAAGCCTGTAATCCCAGCACTTTGGGAGGCCGAGACGGGTGGATCATGAGGTCAAGAGATCGAGACCATCCTGGCTAACACAGTGAAACCCCGTCTCTACTAAAAAAATACAAAAAACTAGCTGGGCGAGGTGGTGGGCGCCTGTAGTCCCAGCTACTCGGGAGGCTGAGGCAGGAGAATGGCGTAAACCCGGGAGGCGGAGCTTGCAGTGAGCTGAGATCCGGCCCCTGCGCTCCAGCCTGGGCAACAGAGCGAGACTCCGTCTCAAAAAAAAAAAAAAAGAAAAAGAACTCTACCTGTTCAATACAGACTCAACCATGCTTTTTTTTGAGATGGAGTCTCGCTCTGTCACCAGGCCGGAGTGCAATGGCATGATCTCGTCTTGCTGCAATCTCCACCTCCCAGGTTCAAGGGATTCTCCTGCCTCAGCCTCTCAAGTAGCTGGGACCACAGGCGCGCGCCACCATGCCTGGCTAATTTTTGTATTTTTACTAAAGACAGGATTTCACTATGTTGGCCAGGCTGGTCTCGAACTACTGACCTCATTATCTGCCCGCCTCGGCCTCCCAAAGTGCTGGGATTACAGGTGTGAGCCACCACACCTGGCCAACCATGCTTTTTTTTCATCAGATATTTTCATTGTGAAACCCACTGATATGGAGGGCCAACTGTTCTGTCCCCTCTGTCTGCAATACATTCTTCCATCTTTCTGCCAAGCTAAAGCCTGCTCATCCTTTAAAATTTAGCTTCCTCGGAGAAGCCATATCCCCACTCCTGGGTCAGTCCAGTTGCCCTGTCAGACCCTCCCATAGCACACTGGACTTCAACTTCAAAGCATTTTTCAGACATAATTCATTTATTGGTTACTTATTCATTCATTGATAAATATTAATATTGAGTGCCTACTATGTGCCATGTACTGTTGTGGACACTGTGTGATCAGCAGTGAACAAAAGTCCCTTCCCTCATGGAGGTTAGACTTCAGTGATGTAAAGCAATGTAAGACAATGAAAATAACGAAATGCATAACTTGTCAGGTGATGAAAAATGCTGTAGAACATCAGGAGGCCAGGTGCGGTGGCTCATGTTTGCAATCCTAACACTTTGGGAGGCCAAGGTGTGAGGATTGCTCCAGCCCAGGGTTTGAGAACACACGGGGTGACATAGCAAGACCCCATCTCTACAAAAAATAAATTTTTTTTTTTTTAAATTAGCTGAGTGTGGCTGGGCGTGGTGTCTCACGCCTGTAATCCCAACACTTTGGGAGGCTGAGGCGGGCGGATCACGAGGTCAGGAGGTTGAGACCATCCTGGCTAACACGGTGAAACCCCGTCTCTAATAAAAATACAAAAAATTAGCCAGGCTGGTGGGGGTGCCTGTAATCCCAGCTACTTGGGAGGCTGAGGCAGGAGAATGGCATAAACCCAGGAGGTAGAGGCTGCAGTGAGCCAAGATCACGCCATTGTACTCCAGCCTGGGCGACAGAGCAAGACTCCACCTCAAAAAAAAAAAATTAGCTGAGTGTGATGGCACATGCCTGTTGTAACAGCTACTCAGGAGGCTAGGGTGGGAGGATTGCTTAAGCCCAGAAGGTTGAGGCTACAGTGAGGCGTGATTGTGCCTCTGCACTCCAGCATGGATGACAGAGCGAGACAGACCCCATCTTAAAAATTAAATTTAAAAAAGGCCGAGCACGGTGGCTCACGCCTATAATCCCAGCACTGTGGGAGGCTGAGGTGGGTGGATCACGAGGTCAGGAGTTTGAGACCAGCTTGACCAACATGCTGAAACCTCGTCTCTACTGAAAATAGAAAAATTAGCCGGGCATGGTGGCATGCACCTGCAATCCCAGCTGCTCGGGAGGCTGAGGCAGGAGAATCGCTTGAACCCAGGAGGCGGAGGTTGCAGTGAGCTGAGATGGCGCCACAGCACTCCAGCCTGGGTGACAAAGCAAGACTCTGTCTCAAAAAAAAAAAAAAAAGAAAAATTAAATTTCAAAAAATATTAAAAATCAGGAAAAAGGAATAGTGAGTGATTGAGACATTACCGTTGTAGACAGGACTGTCAGAGAGGGCCTTTCTGATGGAGCGATGCATAAGTAGAGCTTTAAGTGGAAGCATCTGGAGGAAGAACTTCATTGTGGGGCACTTTCTCTTTGAGGCTGGGCTGTGCCTTCTATGAGAGCAGTGGGCTGGGCCTGATGTCTCATTCATTGCTGCGCTCCTGGACCCTTTGTCAGTTCCTGGCAGAGGGTGCTCACTCCTTCCTCTGAGTGACTGGTTACAAGCTACTAACCTAAAACCAGGAAGACCGTCCTCCTCAGTCCCTTCTTGTATCATGTGTAGACAGCTCATCCAACATACGTTTCCTGAAGATTGGCTGTGTCCTAGGCACTGGCCTTCACAGCTTCTACAGGCAGAAAGGGCAAAGATGAAAGCCCCAAGGAAGGGTTTTATCCAATGAGATTCTAAACCCAGTGACAGCTGGGCATGGTGGCTCACGCCTGTAATCCCAGCACCTTGAGAGGCCGAGGCAGGCAGATCTCCGGAGGTCAGGAGTTTGAGACCAGCCTGGCCAACATGGCAAAAACCCTGTCTCTACTAAAAATACAAAAATGAGGCCGGGAGCAGTGGCTCACACCTGTAATCCCAACACTTCGGGAGGCCAAGGTGGGTGGATCACCTGAGGTCAGGAGTTCGGGACCAGCCTGGCCAACATGGTGAAACCCCAACTCTACTAAAAATACAAAAGAAAAAAAATAGATGGGCATGGTAGCAGGCGCCTGTAATTGCAGCTACTCAGGAGGCTGAGGCAGGAGAATCGCTGGAACCTGAGAGGTGGAGAATCGCTGGGACCTTGCAGTGAGCTGAGATTGCGCCATTGCACTCCAGCCTGGGCAACAAGAGTGAAACTCCATCTCAAAAAAAAAATACAAAAATTAGCCGGGCATTGTGGTGTGCACCTGTAATCCCAACTATTCAGGAAGCTGAGGCAGGAGAATTACTTGAACCCCGGAGGCAGAGGTTGCCGTGAGCCGGGATCATGCCACTGTGTTCCAGCCTGGGCGGCAGAGTGAGACTCTGTCTCAAAAAAAAAAACCAAAAAAAAAAAAACAACCAGTAACATTGTAAATGAGAGGAGAGCCCAAGACGGAGGCCTGGAGCAGGTTCTGTGGGGTCAGACTAGGGACCAGGGCGGGCCCATTGGTTAGGATTGGGTTTGGCTAGGAGTGAAGAAAACCCCAAATAACAATGGTTTAAGCAGTCATTGGCACCCAGGCCTCCATCTAATTCAACACCATCTTCAATGTATGACTTGTACCTTATCATCCAAGATAGCTGCTCAGCTCCAGCACTGCATCCACATTCCAGCCAGAGAAAGGCATGCCCTCTTCCTGGGAGGACAACTCCCAGTCACTGGCTGGGAACAGTGGCTCATGCCTGTAATCCCAACACTGTCGGAGACTGAGGCTAGAGGATAGATCACCTAAGCCCAGGAGTTTGAGGTTGCAGTGACCTATGATCATGCCACTGCAATTCAGCCTGGGTGACAGAACAAGAACAAGACCCTATTTAAAAAAAAAAAAAAAAAAAGTAGGGGGGAGGTTGGGCACAGTGGCTCACGCCTGTAATCCTAGCACTTTGGGAGACTGAGGCGGGCAGATCATGAGGTCAGGAGTTCAAGACCAGCCTGACCAGTATGGTGAAACCCCATCTCTACTAAAAAATACAAAAATTAGCTGGGCATGGTGGCGCACACCTGTAGTCCTAGCTACTCAGGAGGCTGAGACAGGAGAATCACTTGAACCTGGGAGGCAGAGGTTGCAATGAGCCAAGATTGGGTTACTGCACTCCAGTCTGGGCGACAGAGTGAGACTCCGTCTCAAAAAAAAATTCCCAGATGATTAAGTTCTACTTGCTGGAACTTAGTCATAGGGCCACATCTAATTCCAAGGAAGGCTTGGAAATGCAGTCTTATTCAGGGGGTTAGGGTGCCTATTAGCAAGCACAAGCAGGAAGTGACTACTGGGGGACATGTAAGCTGTGAATTTTGGATAACTGGTCAGTCTGGCTGATGACTTTTTTTGCCTCTCAGAGGCCATCGCCCAAGTCTGGCCAGGCTGATGGGACCAGCGAGGAGTCTCTGCACCTTGACATTCAGAAACTGAAGGAGAAGAGGGACATGCTGGATGAGGAGATCTCCCAGTTCATATCTGAGTAAGTTTCATTGGGTTCCCCATCATGGTTAAGATAACTTTGGGCCAGGCATAGTGGCTCACGCCTGTAATCCCAGCACTTTAGGAGGCTGAGGTGGGCAGATCACTTGAGGTCAGGAGTTTGAGACCAGCTTGGCCAACGTGGCAAAACCCTGTCTCTATTAAAAATACAAAAAATAGCTGGGCACGGTGGTACGTGCATGTAGTCCCAGCTACTCCAGAGGCTGAGGCAGGAGAGTCGCTTAAACCTGGGAGATGGAGGTTGCAGTCGGCTGAGATCACGCCACTGCACTCCAGCCTGGGTGATGGATTGAGAATCTAGCTCAAAAAAAAAAAAGATAACTTTTAACTCTCTAACTGCCCAGTAACTGAAAAACCCAGTCGCACTGGCTTAGCATAGAAATAGGACTGTGCGCTACTCGGGAGGCTGAGGCAGGAGAATCGCTTAAACCCGGGAGGTGGAAATTGCAGTGAGCTGAGATCGCGCCACTGAACTCCAACCTGGCTACAGAGCACGACTTGGTCAAGAAAGAAAGGAAGAAAGGAAGGAAGGAGGGAAGGAGGGAAGGGAAGGAAAAGAAAGGAAAGGAAAGAAAGGAAAGAAAAAGGAAGGAAGGGAAGGGAAGGGAGAGAGACGGAAGGGAGAGGGAAGGGAGAGAGGAAAGGGAAAGGGAAGAGAGGGAGGGGGAGAAAGGAAGGAAGGAGGGAGGCAGGGAGGGAGGGAGGGAGGAAGCAAGGATGGAAGGAAGGACGGAAAGACGGACAGACGGATTATGCTTCTGGATTCAGGACATCTCAGCAGCCTCTCAGGTAGTGAGATGCTTAGGCTGTGGGAGGGCCTGAACTGGGACCTGGAAAGCTCTCTGGGATGGAAGCTGTTGCTCTCTCAGTCTCTGGAGCCATGTTCTCCGCCTCTACTTCCCTCTGCACAAACTCCTTTCTCTCTCTGCAGGTAGAGTTTTCAGTGTGTAGGGGAAGCTGGCTCTTGAACACCTCCTAGAGTTCCCCACACCTCTTGCTCCAGCCACATGGCAGAGACTAAACTGCCTTTGAATGTGCATGTCACACTTAAAGGAATCCACCTGGCTGTTTGGATCATGTGCCCATCTGCGAGTCCCTCAGCTGTGGCCAGGGTCACATGGTACCATTGTAGCTGGAGACCCCGCCCTAAGGAGACAGGGCACGTTTGCCAGGAGTGCGGACCTGGGAAGATGCCCTGCCCTGCTGTAAGCTTCATGAGGGCAGGGCCTATCTTGCTGTCACCATATCCCTAGTACCTAGCACCAAGTAGGCCCTTACAGATGCCTTATTACTGTCTGAGCCTGGGGTCATCATCTGCTTTCTTAACTGAGCTGTCTTTCCCCCTCTCTCCATCGCTCATCCCAGAGGCTACAGTGTGGATGAACTGGAGGACCACATTACCCAGCTTCACGAGTACAATGACATCAAGGATGTGGGGCAGATGCTGATGGGCAAACTAGGTGAGTAGTTGGGACTGCAGAGCCACAAGCAGGCATCATAGGGTGTCGTCTCACCTAGGGGTGTTGGCTTTTGCTTCTGGGCCTCCTAACTTGCCAACTCTCACGCCCTCCGCAGTTGGCCTGCTCCTGGGCTGCCCCAGCCCCTCTCCTTACCAGCCTCTGGTCTCCCTGGCCGCCTAGGTTTGTTCCTCAAGTACAGAACCTGCTTTGGAGCTGCAGCCAGGTTTGAGCGGGACTTGCCCATCTGCCAGACTGAGGACTCAGGGTCTCCCCAGTCTTCTGGGGCCTACTCAGAGTGATCGAGATACCATCCATGCCTCAAGTGGCTGGCTTGCTAAAGAGGCAGCAAGTGCAAGGGTGACCTTTTGTGACTTAAAGAAGTATTTTCTTCCTCCCTGAACAAAATCTTGCTATCTAGAGGGCTTTAGCCAAGGCACCAACACCTGCGTGTCATGCTGGCTAGGAGAGCCTACCTTGGAGGTGACGAAATGTGCAGGTGGCCCCTACAAACCCTTCAGTTCCATCCCCTAGCTTGGAGTGCTGGGCACTCTGATGTTCAGCAGCCAGTGACCAGCAGCCAGGGGTAGTGTTCAGAGCTGGGCCGTCTGCCCAGTTGCTGTGTGAGTTTTGGCACTTGTTGCAGAAATGCCTTCAGCATCCAGGATTCCACGGCAGGGAGGCTTCTCTGTGTTTCATTAGACAATGGGCCCCAAAGGAGGAGAAGAAAAAACTGGAGGCGGGAACTATAGATGGATAAAAAGATGGGGGTGATCAGGGCCCAAGAAGATGGGGGTGTGAGGGGAGTGTAGCCTAGTGGTTAAGAACACACGCTCAACTGGGCACAGCGGCTCACACCTGTACTCCCAGCACTGTGGGAGGCCGAGGCGGATGGATCACCTGAGGTCGGGATTTCAAGACCAGCCTGACCAACATGGAGAAACTGTCTCTACTAAATATATAAAATTAGCCAGGTGTGGTGGCACATGCGTAATCCCAGCTACTCGGGAGGCTGAGGCAGGAGACTCACTTGAACCCGGGAGGCAGAGGTTGTGGCGAGCTGAGATCGTGCCATTGCACTCCAGCCTGGGTAACAGGAGCGAAACTCCATCTCAAAAAAAAAAAAAGAGGGCTGGGCTCACTGTAATCCCAGCACTTTGGGCACCCGAGGCAGGCGGATGACAAGGTCAGGAGTTCGAGACCAGCCTGACCAACACAGTGAAACCCTGTCTCTACTGAAAATACAAATATTAGCTGGGTGTGGTGGCATGCGCCTGTAATCCCAGCTACTCGGGAGGCTGAGGCAAGAGAATCGCTTGAACCCAGGAAGCGAAGGTTACAGTGAGCCGAGATCACACCACCGCACTCCAGCCTGGGCAACAGAGCCAGACTCCGTCTCAAAAAAAAAAAAAAGAACACAAGCTCTTAGTAGCGAGAATCAGCATGAGGCCTGTCACTTCCAGGTCATATGACCTGGAGCCGGTGGCCTCTCTTTTTTTTTTTTTTTGTTTTGTTAGACTGATCTCACTCTGTCACCCAGGTTGGAGTGCAGTGGTATGATCTTGGCTCCCTGAAACCTCCGCCTCCCAGGTTCAAGTGATTCTAGTGCCTCAAACTCCTGAGTAGCTGGGATTACAGGCATCGGCCACCACGCCCGGCTAATTTTTGTATTTTTAGTAGACACGGGATTTTACCACGTTGGCCAGGCTGGTCTCGAACTCCTGACCCCAAGTGATCCACCTGCCTTGGCCTCCCAAAGTGCTGAGATTATAGGCTGAGCTACCGTACCTGGCGTCCTTTTTGTTTATTCAGTGAACATTTACTGAGCAGCTGCTCTGTGCCCAGCACTCTACAGAGTGCTGGGGACACTTTGGTGATCCAGACACTTTCAGGTCTCTTGCTGTCATGTGGTTTGTTTTCCTGTTGGGGGTAGAGGAATGCCCAGGAAGTAAGTGGACTCAGCAGTTAATTACAAAATGTGTTAGGTGCTATGAAGGTGACAAACGGCAGAGATGGGGAGAATATTGAGGTATGAACAGGGGGGCGGTGGGGTAAGATAGGTAGTCAGGGGAGGCCTCTGAGGAGAACCCTTCTTCAGGAGAAAGGACCAGCCTTTGTGGAGAACAGAGGAGGAATAACATCACAGAGGCTGCAGAGGGGCAAACTCGAGCACGTGGGCCATGCCGAGGAGTCTGGAATGTTCAGCAGGCACAGCATACAATCAGCTTACATTTGAAGCGGATGAATCCAGCAGCTCTGTGTGGAGAATGGAATGGAGGGAGCTGTTTCATTCCTCTGCAAAATGGGGTGAGGGTCCAAGGAGTCCTCGTAGGTCCATTGTTGAATACAGTGGCTGGCACATGGCGGAGCTCCAGCGTGGCCAGGCGGGGCCCGCGGTGGGGCAGCCTGGAAGGAGCAGCAGAGAGCTTACCTTGGCCAGTTAGGCGAAGCACAAGTGTGCGGACCGGCTTGAAGCCAGAGATGGTCCTGGGTGGGTCAGGGCAGTGACACTGGCTGGGGGCATTGACTGTACTCCCTCCCACCTGTCCCCACTGCACATTCAGCCTTCCTTCCTTCCTTTCAGCTGTGATCCGAGGTGTCACCACCAAAGAGTTGTATCCAGAGTTTGGGCTGGACATGAATGACTGAGCAGGCTCATCGCCCCTTGTCCACAGTCCCCAGGGACAGAAGGGTGTGGACATGATAAACGCCGAGAGCCCAACCAGCACACCTACAGAGTTTCCAGCGAGAAAATGCCAGAAGCGCTTTTCTAGAGAGCCCAAGCTGAATCAGGAGGAGCCTAGAGAAGAGGCAGGCAGGGAGGAAGGGGCGTTCCCAGCTCCAAGGTTCCTGAAATGTCGCAGTGATACTTATATAGGGGTATATGTACTTTATTTGTCAATAAACATATCTGTACACTGATTCCCTCTTCTCCAATAGCCCCCAATAGTACCTAAGACAAAGAGAGCGTGCCTTGGATTAGAACAGGCCTACATGAGCCAGGCATTTTGCTAAGTGCTTTATATCCATTGTCTCTGATGCTTAAAATCATCCTGTGAGAAATTAGCATAATTATCCCCATCTTACAGATGAAGACGCTGAGACTCAGAGAGGAGACAAAGTGACTTGCCCAAGGTCACACAGCTAGTAAGGGGCAGAACAGGGATTTGAGCTCAGGTCAGACCCAAGCTTGTGCTTTGCAATACTGCCTTTCTTGGCTGGGAAGAAGCAGGCAAGAGTTTAGAGTGGGCCAGGTGTGGTGGCTCATGCCTGTAATCCCAGCACTTTGGGAGGCTAAAGCAGGAGTTCGCTTGAGGCCAGGAGTTCAAGACCAGCCTAGGCAACAAAGAGAGACCACCCCCCCGCTTTCTTTTTTCTTTTCTTTTCTTTTTTTTTTTTCCCGAGATGGAGTCTCGCTCTGTCACCCAGGCTGGAGTGCACTGGCACAGTCTCAGCTCACTGCAACCTCTGCCTCCCGGGTTCAAGCAATTCTCCTGCCTCAGCCTCCTGAGTAGCTGGGACTACAGGAGCATGCCACCACGCCCATCTTGGCCATGATGGTCTCAATCTCTTGACCTTGTGATCCACCTGTCCCAGTCTCCCAAAGTGCTGGGATTACGGGCGTGAGCCACTGCCCCCAGCCGAGAGACCCCCTTTTTGTTTAAAAATTATGTTCTGTGTTCCCAAAGGTAAATTTTTTTTTTCTTGTTAAAAATAAATTTTGCCGGGCCAGGCGTGGTGGCTCACACCTGTAATCCCAGCACTTTGGGAGGCTGAGGAGGGCAGATCACCTGAGGTCGGGAGTTCAAGACGAGCCTGACCAAAATGGAGAAACCCCTCTCTACTAAAAATACAAAAAAATTAGCCAGGCATGGTGGCGCATGCCTGTAATCCAGCTACTTGGAAGGCTGAGGCAGGCGAATCACTTGAACCCGGGAGGCGGAGGTTGCGGTGAGCCAAGATTGCGCCATTGCACTCCAGCCTGGGCAACTAGAGCAAAACTCGGTCTCAAAAAAATAAATAAAAAATAAATTTTGCCGGGTGTGGTGGCTCATGCCTGTAATACCAGCACTATGGGAGGCCGAGGTGGGTGGATCTCCTGAGGTCAGTAGTTCGAGACCAGCCTGTCCAACATGGCAAAACCCTGTCAGTACTAAAAATACAAAAAAAACATGTCCCGAGATTGCGCCACAGGACTCCAGCCTGGGCAACAAGAGTGAAACTCCATCTCAAAAAAATAAAAAAGTAGGCCGGGTGCAGTGGCTCA
Organism: Macaca fascicularis; assembly: GCF_037993035.2. Classification (NCBI taxonomy): domain Eukaryota; kingdom Metazoa; phylum Chordata; class Mammalia; order Primates; family Cercopithecidae; genus Macaca; species Macaca fascicularis. The sequence goes on along the minus strand of NC_088389.1, from coordinate 15,691,318 downwards.
TGCCTGTAATCCCAGCACTTTGGGAGGCCAAGGAGGTCAGAGACAAGGTCAAGAGATTGAGACCATTCTGGCCAACATTATGAAACTCCAGCTCTACAAAAAATTCAAAATTTAGCTGTGCGTGGTAGCACGCACCTGTAGTCCCAGCTACTCTGGAGGCTGAGGCAGGAGAAACACTTGAACCCAGGAGGCAGAGGTTACAGTGAGCTGAGAGCACACCATTGCACTCCAGCCTGTTTGACAGAGCGAGACTCCATCTCAAAAATAAATAAATAAATAAATAAATAAATAATATAAATAAATTTTAGACCAGACTACAGGCTCATACTTGTAGTCCTATTACTTTGGGCAGCTGAGGCAGGCAGCTCACTTGAGGTCAAGAGTTTGAGACTAGCCTGGCCAACTTGGTGAAACTTGGTTTCTAAAAACCAGCCATACAAGTAAGACCTCGATTTCAGTCTCAGCTCTGCCCACTTACAAGCTGTGTGACTACAGGCAACTGACGTGGTCCCAATAAAGTGGAGATAATAGTAGCACTGTATTCACCAGGGTAATTAGCATTAACCAACTCAGCAAACCACCACAAAACCTCTGTGGCTGAACACAATAAAGGTATGTTTGTCTCAGTTTAATGAGGGTCTGGTAGCCCTCCTCTATTTTGAGCTATACCATCAGAACATGTGGCCACCAGAATGACCACAGCAGGGGAAGAGAGAGATGAAGACACACCAACTCCAAACCAACTCCCCCTTATTTGGGAGACATAACTTCTACTCACAGCTCCTTGTCTATAACTAGTCACTTGGCCCAAACTAGCCAAGAGGGAGGCTGGGAAATAAGGGTGAGCACACAGGCACTTCATAGGGAGTCAGCCACAAAAGACCCACCTCCAGAGGCGGCTTTGAGTATCTGGTGGGCAACTGCCCACAACCGGGCTCCTAGGGTTACACTAGACAGCGACCCATTACCCCCACACCCTGCCATCAAGTATCCCATGCCTGTGCTCTGGTCCTGGTCCAGACTTCGGACCCTTGTCTCCATCTATCAGCTCTTCTAGATGAAACACACAGCCAGGTGTGGTGGCCCACGCCTGTAATCCCACCACTTTGGGAGGCCGAGGCAGGCAGATCACATGAGGCTAGGAATTCAAGATCAACCTGGCCAACATGGCAAAGCCCCATCTCTACTAAAAATCCAAAAAAAATTAGCCAGGCATGGGGGCACACGCCCGTAATCCCAGCTACTCAGGAGTCTGAGGCAGAGAATCGCTTGAACCTGGGAGGTCGAGGTTGCAGTGAGCCGAGATCACACCATTGCACTGCAGCCTGGGCAACAGAGCGAGATTCTGTCTCAAAAAGAAACACACACACAAAAAGTACAAGCCTCAGTGACAGTGGCCCCAGGCAGCGGGCATTCTCATTTCTGGGATTTCCTTGTCATTTCTTACACTTTCTGCTTTCTCCTCGTCATGTCAACAGGTTTTCACAACCACCTTTGAACTAAGTTCCATAATTGTTCCCATCTGGATGAGGAAACAGGTTCTGAGAGCGGAAACGACCTATCAAAGTCCCACAGTGAGTCAGGGGCAGCTGGAACCAGCACCCAGGTCTGTCTAACCCCTTTCCACACACAAGGCCTTGCACCAGACTCTTACCAAACCAGATGCCCCTGGGAACAAGATTTTGTCAGATTCACATCAGACGACATCATTTCCACCTGCACATCTCACACGCTCAGCACTTGCCTTGATGAACATGGCTGCTCCTGTTCCCTTAGGTCTTGGGTGAGCGCGAATGACCTCACTGGAGATAGAACCAGGACTGTGAGGGGCTTCAGAGGCTCTCATGTATCTTAGGTCCCACCCAGCTTTTTAAAATTTTATTTATCTATTTTATTTTGAGATGGAATTTTGCTCTTGTTCCCCAGGCCGGAGTGCAGTGGTGCAATCTTGGGTCACTGCAAACTCCGCCTCCCGGGTTCAAGTGATTCTCCCACCTCAGCCTCCTGAATAGCTGGGATTACAGACACGCGCCACCACACCTGGCTGATTTTTGTATTTATAGTAGAGACTGGGTTTCACCTTGTTGGTCAGGCTGGTCTCCAACTCCTGACCTCGGGTGATCCACCTGCCTCAGCCTCCCAAAGTGCTGGGATTACAGGCGTGAGCCACCGTGCCTGGCCCAGTCCCACCCAGCTTTTGCCTTGCCTGAGACAATGAGTGCCTGAGTGCCTTATCTGCTCTCCTCCCTTAATGTTCTGGGCCACATGGGTTTGTCTTTTGTGTTTTTATTTGTTTGTTATTTTTCTTTTTTTTTTTGAGACAGAGTCTCACTCTGTCGCCCAGGCTGGAGTGCAGTGGCCGGATCTCAGCTCACTGCAAGCTCCGCCTCCTGGGTTTAGGCCATTCTCCTGCCTCAGCCTCCCCAGTAGCTGGGACTACAGGCACCTGCCACCTCGCCTGGCTAGTTTTTTGTATTTTTTAGTAGAGACGAGTTTCACCATGTTAGCCAGGATGGTCTCAATCTCTTGACCTCGTGATCCGCCCGTCTCGGCCTCCCAAAGTGCTGGGATTACAGGCTTAAGCCACCGCGCCCGGCCTATTTGTTTGTTTGTTTGTTTGTTTTTTTGAGACAGAGTCTCGCTTAGTCGCCCAGGCTGGAGTGCAATGGCGCGATCTCGGCTCACTGCAAGCTCCGCCTCCCTGGTTCACACCATTCTCCTGCCTCAGCCTCCTGAGTAGCTGGGACTACAGGTGCCCGCCGCCTCGCCTGGCTAATTTTTTGCATTTTTAGTAGAGACGGGGTTTCACCATGTTAGCCAGGATGGTCTCGATCTCCTGACCTCGTGATCCGCCCGCCTCGGCCTCCCAAAGTGCTGGGATTACAGGCATGAGCCACCACGCCGGCCTTGTTTGTTTTTTAAAACAGGGTCTCACTCTGTCGCCACAGGCTGGAGTACAGTGGCGCAACCCTAGCTCACTGCAACCTCCACCTCCTGGGTTCAAGCAATTCTCCTGCCGCAGCCTCCCAAGTAGCTGGGATCACAGGTGGCCACCCCTATGCCTGGCTAATTTTTGTATTTTCAGTAGAGACAGGATTTAACTATGTTGCCAGGCTGGTCTCAAACTCCTGACCTCAAGTGATCCGTCCATCTCAGCCTCCCAGAGTGCTGGGATTATAGGAATGAGCCACCATGCCTGGCCGGCCACCTGGTTTTATGGTGGAGAAGGAGGAGGAGGAAGAGAGGGAAGCGGCCAGGTTCTGAATGGGTGGGAGCCCCATGAGAGGTGAGCCCTTCCTTGAGTTTTTCTCACCTTACACCATGTTCTCTATGTGGAGAGCTGGCTGGTCTTGCCTCTTCCTACACAAAAAATCTGTCAGGGCCAGGTTCTGGGGAGCCCCGGTATCTGGGTCCCTGCCACACAGTGCTCGCCTGCCTGTCAGCGGGAGGTCAGAGACTCAAGCAGCCATGACAATATGGATAAAATGCGGCCACAGGGCTATGGAGGCACATTGGAGCTGCATCCAACCAATATGGGACACTGGGAAACTTCCCAGGGGAAGTACATCCATGTCTGTCCAGTAGGAGGCAGCCAGGTAAGAATGTGGGACAGGGCTGCACGCCTGTAATCCCAGCACTTTGGGAGGCTGAGGCAGGTGGATCACCTGAGGTCAGGAGTTGGAGACCAGCCTGGGCAACATGGCAAAACCCCGTCTCTACTAAAAATATAAAAATTAGCCGGGCCTGGTGGCACACATCTGTAATCCCAGCTTCTCAGGAGGCTGAGGCAAGAGAATCACTTGAACCCGGGAGGCAGAGGTTGCAGTGAGCCAAGATTGTACCACTGCACTCCAGCCTAAGCAACAGAGGGAGACTCTGTCTCAAAAGAAAAAAGAATGTGGGAGAGTATTCCAGAGGCAGAAAACTTAGTTGGTCCAGGACACAAAGGGATTTGGTCTGGTTGAAAGGTGATCAGGGATGGCGATTTGCAGGCTATGTCCGCTTGGATTCTTGGTGCAAGATGAAAGCCTTCGCCAAACACAATTGTAACCCAGCTCTGCATTTTGGTTCAATCTTGAGGCACCCAGGGAGGACGCTTGGAAGGAAAGCATCCACCTGGGTCTGTTTCTCTTGTGTGAGCTCATCTCGCGCAGGTGTCTTAGTGGGCACGGCCTCGAGGGGGCAGTGTCCACTCAGAGATGTGCTCAACTGCCCTGGGAAGCAAGCCCTGGGAGGGCCTTGTTGGAAAGATTCCAGCCTGCCAGGCCAGATTCCGGAAGGCTGAATCCTCAGAACACATAGAAGAGGGGTTCTCTGGCAGCACCCCTCTTAGGAGTTTGAAGTGACAAGATGCGGATCCCTCAGGGTGTGCCCCCATGTGCTGGAAAACAGGTGGCAGAGGTTACTCTGCCTGGTGTGTACACATACATGGTTTGTTTGATCATATCCGGTATCAACCCTACTCGAAAATATTTATCATCCGGCACCTACAGAGTTCAAAATACTAACACAGTACAGCCTGCACTGTTGTCCCTAGGGACTGAAGGGGTCATTTTTGGGTGGCCTGACACAGAAATGTGTCACAGAGCAGTGTCACCAAATAGTGCCCCACTCTAGTTTTGCTCAGAAGGGGCCACATCAGCTGGGCACGGTGTGGTGGCTCATGCCTATAATCCTAGCACTTTGGGAGGCCAAAGCGGGACAATCAATTGAGCCCAGGATTTCGAGACCACCTTGGCAACATAGTGAGACCTCGCCTCCACAAAAATTTTTTAAGTAGCCAAGCATGGGCCGGGCGCGGTGGTCATGCCTGTAATCCCAGCACTTTGGGAGGCCAAGGCAGGCAGATCACGAGGTCAGGAGATTGAGACCATCCTGGCTAACACGGTGAAACCTCATCTCTACTAAAAGTACAAAAAATTAGCTGGGCGTGGTGGCGGGCGCCTGTAGTCCCAGCTACTCGGGAGGCTGAGGCAGGAGAATGGTGTGAGCCTGGGAGGCGGGGTTTGCAGTGAGCCGAGATCACACCACTGCACTCCAGCCTGGGCGACAGAGTGAGACTCCATCTCAAAAAAAAAAAAAAAAAAAAAAGCCAAGCATGGTGGTGCCCAGCTACTCAGGAGGTTGAAGTAGGGAGGATCTATCGAGCTCAGGAGGTCAAGGCTGCAGTGAACCATGATCACACATTGCACTCTAGCATGGGTGATACAGTGAGGCCCTGTCTCAAAAAAAAGGAGGGGCCACTTGGGGAGAGAGGGAAGGGAGGAAGCCCAGGCCAAGGGCCCAGTGCCCTCTGTGGTTGGGGCTAAGAGATGTTAGGGCCCCCGACCCTGATTTTTTGGAGAAATTGGGAGGAAAGCTCCAGGTTCCATGTCATGTGGATGGACCTGAGAATGAGGTGAAAGGTAACAATCACACACCCAAACCAGTTTTGAGCCAAAGGTTTCACCAGATAAGGGATTGATGGCCACAATCTCCAGCACGTATGCAATTCTGCGAGGCAGATGGGGAGCTGAGTTACCACGCCCCACAATATCTCATTGACTGCCCCCAACAACAGAGAGTGGTTGAGAGTCCCCATTTCCAAATGGAGCAAACTGAGGCTCAGAAGCGTGCAGAGAAGCAGCGAAGCTATCTGACTCCAGAACCTGGCTAAGTAGCCACAGTGTGCTGCCTGCCTCCCCAGTGGAGCCTCTTGAGTCTCTTATCTGAGGTCATGCATTACTAAAACAGGAATCAGAACTTGAACGCAGCGCTCTCCAAGCCCTTAAGCCTCAGGTCTTAACCACAGAGCCCTGCTATGTTTGTTGTATGTTGTATCTGCCCAGGGCCCTGACCTAGTGGCCAGGTCAGTGGCCAGAAATGAACAGCCTCTGCCTTGGACTTGGCCTGGGTCCCTCCTTCCTGGTTCCTGTAGGCAGCCTGCTTGGCTTCCTTTCCAGTGAGCCTCTCATTCCTAACATGAGCAAGTCTGGACAGGAGTGAAGTCCCTCCTGACCTTTGACTCCTTCAGCTTCTCGTGTTCATCCCACAATCCCAAAAGTTCTTGGCGGAATAATCATTGTGGCAGCTAATGAGCACACTCTAACTTGGAGAACATTCCCTGTGCCAGACCCTGAGCCTAACGCTCTGCCTATCACATGTGTTCCTCATGGTCACCCTGAGAGGCAGTTAGAGTTGTCCTCATTCTCCAAATGAAGTAAATGAGGCTCAGAGAGGTTAAGTCACTTTCCCAAGGAAGCACAGCTAAGGAGCAGACTCACAGGTTGAAGGGGTTTCAAACACTTGCTCTTTAAAGGCCAGGTACTAATTCCCAAACTTCTGAATATCACAATTATCTGAGAGGGATTTATTTTTTTTTTTTTCCTGAGACAGGGTCTTGCTCCGTTACCCAAGCTGGAGTGCAGTGGTGTGATCAGGGCTTACTACAGCCTCAACCTTTCAGATTCAAGCCATCTTGCCACCTCAGCCTCCTGAGTAGCGCGTGCCCCCACGTCCAACTCATTTTTGTATTTTTTATAGAGATTGTGTCACCCTATGTTGCCCAAGATGATCTTGAACTCCTGGGCTCAAGCAATCCGTTCACCTCAGCTTCCCAAACTGCTGGGATTGAGAGGGATTTTAAAAATAAAGACTTGGGGCTGGGTGCCTATAATCTCAGCATTTTGGGAGGCTAAGGTGGGAGGATCACTGGAGGCCAGAAGTTCAACACCAGCTTGGGCAACATAGCAAAATCCCATCTCTACAAAAAATACAAAAATTAGCCAGGTGTGGTGCCATATCCCTGTGGTTCCAGCTACTTAGGAGGCTGAGGCAGGAGGATCCAGGTCGAGGCTACAGTGAGCCGAGATCACGCCACTGCACTCCAGCCTGGGTGACAGAATGAGACCCTGTCTCTAATAAATAAATAAAGATGTGGGTATCCAACCTCTAGGAATCCTGACTTTGCAGGCCCAAAAATATATTTTAATAAACTCCTTGGGTGTTTTTCTGTTTTTTGTTTTGTTTCGTTTTTTTTTTTTTTTTTTTTGAGATGGAGTCTCGCTCTGTCGCCCAGGTTGGAGTGCGGTGACCGGATCTCAGCTCACTGCAAGCTCCACCTCCCAGGTTTACGCCATTCTCCTGCCTCAGCCTCCTGAGTAGCTGGGACTACAGGCGCCCGCCACCTTGCCCGGCTAGTTTTTTGTATTTTTAGTAGAGACGGGGTTTCACCGTGTTAGCCAGGATGGTCTCGATCTCCTGACCTCGTGATCCGCCCGTCTCGGCCTCCCAAAGTGCTGGGATTACAGGCTTGAGCCACCGCGCCCGGCCTGTTTTGTTTTTTTGATACAGAGTTTCGCTCTTGTTGCCCAGGCTGGAGTGCAATGGCACAATCTCAGCTCACTGCAACCTCCGCCTCCCCGGTTCAAGCGATTCTCCTGTCCCAGCCTCCCAAGTAGCTAGGATTACAGGCATGTGCCACCATGCCCAGCTAATTTTGTATTTTTAGTAGAGACAGGGTTTCACCATGTTGGTCAGGCTGATCTCGAACTCCTGACCTCAAGTGATCCACTTGCCTCAGCCTCCCAAAGTGCTGGGATTACAAGCGTGAGCTACCGTGCCTGGCCCCTTGGGTGTTCTTGGTACATTGTTCTGTGCGTGTACCTTGATGGTTGATGAAATTGCTTCTTCTGACCAGCACTAATCACATCCTCTGAAATCCTGCCTCAAAACCAGCCCATCTTCAAACACATCTACACAGTCACCTGATCCTAAAATGCTGGCTGTGGTCTGTGCTAGATCAAACCCAGGCATGATTTTTATCTGGATTTGCCCCAGAGCTGTCTCCCAGACCCTGGCATTTGCTGGCTCCATTCATTCCCTGGAGTTTACTCGCTCCTCCACCCTCCACCCTTGAACCAGCAAACTTGCCCAGCTGGTTTGCCAGGGAGGAGCAAGACCTGTTTTCCCATCTTAGGGCTCTTCTTGCTTCTGATTTCATAGGTGGTCAGAAAATACATGGAGGGTTAGAATTGGGGACTGCTGGAAGAGGAGTGCAGGCAGGAGGTCACTGTGACCTCAGCCTGCTTTACAGACCCCATGGCTGCTGGAAGGCCCTGGGACAGCACCCCCGCCCCCACCACTCACCACACCCTGGCTGCCTACCTGCGATGCTTGTCTCCTAATCAGCCTCCACCACCCATAGCAGCATCCGGATCCAGAGTCACTCAGATAGGAGCTCCTTTGGTGTGACTAAGGTTAGTCCTTCCTGTTACCCAGCCTATCTCTGGGATAAGTTTCCAGGCTCCTGCTAAAGTGCTCAGAGGGCCCAGGTGCGGTGGCTCACACCTGTAATCCCAACACTTTGGGAGGCCAAGGTGGGTGGATCACTTGAGGTCAGGAGTTCAAGACCAGCCTGGCCAACATGGTGAAACCCCATCTCCACTAAAAATACAAAATTTAGCTAGGCATGGTGGTGCGGGCCTGTAATCCCAGCTATTCGGGAGACTGAGGCAGGAGAATCGCTTGAACTCTGGAGGCAGTGATTGCAGTGAACCGAGATCACTCCATTGCACTCCAGCCTGGGCAACAAGAGGGAAACTCCATCTCAAGGAAAAAAAAAAATTAAATTAAATTAAATATAAAAAAAATAAAGTGCTCAGAGGATGGAGTTAGTCAGGGACTAACAGAATGTTTCAGAGGAAATCAAGACATTGATGATATGGTGGCAGGGATGGGTTTTTTTTGTTTGTTTTTTAAACTATGGCCAAACAGAAAGCTCAACAGGCCATGTCATGGAGATAGACTATGTAGATATAGGCCGGGCTAGTAGCTTCACCTTACCTGGCCTCAGTTTCTTCATCCATAAAATAGGTCATATCATGCCTGCTGTAGTCACTTCTGAAGGGCTCATCTGTATGGAGACTGACTTAATGACTGTAAAGTTGTAGGTAAAATGTCAGCTCATTAGTATGATGACATTTCGTGTGTCCCAAGCATATTCCTGGCCCTGGGGAAATGCAAGGTTGTTATAGCTTAAAGTAGGACTTCAGTGATCTGACACTCCAGGTGCCTGGGAGGGCTGCTGCAGTGGGGTCTGAGGAGGGCTGGGGATGAGTAGAGAGGGGGCACTTAAGAGAGGGAAGTGGGCTGGGGAGAGTAGAGGGGAAAGCTGACCTGGAAAGCTGCAGTTAGGTAGGCATTTGCATTCCTTCCACAGTATTCTTTCAGGCACTGCTCTAAACTCTAGGGATGCAAAAGTGAGCAAAGCAGACATCTCTGCTCTCCTAGAATTTCATTCTAGGGTGAAAGGAGACAGATAATAAACCAGATAAAAAATAAATATTTGTTCAGATGGTGATAAGGGCTAGAGAGAAAAATAAATCAGGAAAGAGGGATGAGACCTGAAGCTCACCAAATGTGAGTCTCCCTGCCTCTCCCAAATATATATTGAATGAATTCAAATTTGGGTCCGGGGCCTAGGAAGCAGAGCATTCAGGAACATTTCTTTCTTTCTTTTTTTTTTTTTTTGAGACAGAGTCTCCTTCTGTCACCTAGATTGGAGTGTAGTGACATGATCTTGGCTCACTGCAACCTCTACCTCTGCCTCCCCGGTTCAAGCGATCTGCCTGCCTCAGCCTCCCAAGTAGCTAGGATTACAGGTATGAGGCACTGCATGGCCTCTGGGGCAGTTTTAAATAAAGTGAGACGTCAGTGCAATGGAGACTTGTTGGAGGTAAGAGAGGGAGCCGTGGCTCCCTGGGGGAAGCCCCCTGGGAGAAGAGTGTTCTAGGCAGGGGAACAGCAAGTGGAAAAGGTCCTGGGGCAGGTGTGATCGGGAACAGTGAAGAAGCCAACATGGGCCGGGCACAGTGGAGTGTGCCTATAATCCCAGCTACTCAGGAGGCCGAGGCAGGAGGATTGCTTGAGCCTAGGAGTTTGATATCAGCCTGGGCAACATATCAAGACCTCATCTCTATTAACAAATTAAAAGAAAAAAGAGGCTGAGCATGGTGGCTCACGCCTGTAATCCCAGCACTTTGGGAGGCCTAGGCAACTAGATCACCTGAGGTCAAGAGTTCCAGACCAGCCTGGCCAACATGGTGAAACCCCATCTCTACTAAAAATACAAAATTACCTGGGCATGGTGGTGGGACGTCTGTAATCCCAGCTACTTGGGAGACTGAGGCAGGAGAATCGCTTGAACCCAAGGCAGATGTTGCAGTGAGCTGAGATCATGTCACTGCAAGCCAGCCTGGGTGACAGAGCAAGTCTCAAAAAAAAAAAAAAAAAAAAAGGGGAAAGAAAAAAGAAGCTAGGGCTGGGCCCAGTGGCTCATGCCTGTAATCCCAGCACTTTGGGAGGCCGAGGCATGCAGATCACAAGGTCAGGAGTTCAAGACCAGCCTGGCCAACATGGTGAAACCCTGTCTCTACTAAAAATAGAAAAATTAGCTGGGCGTGGTGGCATGCCTGTAATCCCAGCTACTTGGGAGGCTGAGGCATGATAATCACTTGAACCTGGGAGGCAGTGATTGCAATGAGCTGAGATCGTGCCACTGCACTCCAGCCTGGGCGACGGGAGTGAGACTCCGTCTCAAAAAAAAAAAAAAAAAAAAGAGAAGGCTATGTGGACTCAGCAAGGGCATCAATGGGGAGAGCAGAGAAGTTAAGAGGGAGTGGAGTAGGGGGTGCAGATCATGAGGGTTTCAGGCCGCTTAAGGACTTGGGCTTCTGTTTATTTATGTATGTATTTATTTAGAGATGACAGGGTCTCACTCTGTTGCCCAGGCTGGAGTACAGTGGCGAGATCACTGCTCACTGTAGCATCAACTTCCTGGGGTCAAACTTTCCTCACACTTCAGTCCCCCAAACAGCTAAGGACTACAGGTGTGTGCCACCACACCTGGCTAATTTTTTATTTTTTGTAGAAATGGTTCTTTGTTGCCTAGGCTGGTATCCAACTTCTGTCCTCAAGCAATCCTCCTGCCTCACCTCCCGAAGTGCTGGGATTAAAGGCACCCGGCCTTGGGTTTCTATTCTAAGTGAGATGGGAAGGGCACAAATGTGATAAGATCCAATTGCACTTTTTTTTTTCCTTTGAGACGGAGTTTCGCTCTTGTTGCCCAGGCTGGAGTGCAATGGCGCGATGTCGGCTCACTGCAACCCCTGCCTCCTGAGTTCAAGCTATTTTCCTGCCTCAGCCTCTTAAGTAGCTGGGATTACAGGCATGCGCCACCACACCCAGCTAATTTTGTATTTTTTTTTTTTCGAGACGGAGTCTAGCTCTGTTGCCCAGCCTGGAGTGCAGTGGCCGGATCTCAACTCACTGCAAGCTCCACCTCCCAGGTTTATGCCATTCTCCTGCCTCAGCCTCCCAAGTAGCTGGGACTACAGGCGCCCGCCACCTCGCCCGGCTAGCTTTTTGTATTTTTTTAGTAGAGACGGGGTTTCACTGTGTTAGCCAGGATGGTCTCGATCTCCTGACCTCGTGATCCGCCCGTCTCGGCCTCCCAAAGTGCTGGGATTACAGGCTTGAGCCACTGCGCCCGGCCCTAATTTTGTATTTTTAGTAGAGACGGGGTTTCTCCACGTTGGTCAGGCTGGTCTCGAACTCCCAACCTCAGATAATCCTCCCACCTCAGCCTCCCAAAGTGCTGGGATTACAGGCATGAGCCACCGCGTATGGCCCAATTGCACTTTTAGAGGAGACTTCTGTCCACTGAGTGGAAGAAGACCAAGAGCAGCAGGTGAATGGTGAGAAGTGGTCAGATTCTGGAAACACTCGTATTTTGAAGTCAGGGCCTGATGATTTAATAATGGGGTATAGCCAGGCACGGTGGCTCACTCCTGTAATCCCAGCTACTTGGGAGATTGAGGTGGGAGAATCACTTGAACCCAGGAGTGGAGGTTGCAGTGAGCCAAGATCGTGCCATTGGGCGCCCAGCCTAGGTGACAAAGCAAGACTCCGTCTCAAAAAAATAAAAATAAAAATAAAATGGGGTATGGGCCAGGTGCAGTGGTTCACACCTGTTATCTCAGCACTTTGGGAGGCCAAGGTGCATCACTTGAGGTCAGGAGTTCGAGACCAGCCTGGCCAACATGGTGAAACCCTGTCTCTACTAAAAATACAAAAATTAGCTGGGCATGGTGGTGAATGCTTGTAGTCCCAGCTACTTGGGAGGCTGAGCCAGAATTGCTTGAACTGGGAGGTGGAGGTTTTACAGTGAGCTGAGATTGCACCACTGTACTCCAGCCTTGGCGATGGAGTGACATTCTGTCTCAAAAAAAAAAAAAAAAGGGGGGGTATGCACAGCGGTTTACACCTATACTCCCAGCACTTTGGGAGACAGAGGTGGGCAGTTCACAAGGTCAGGAGTTCGAGACCAGCCTGGCCCAACATGGTGAAACCCCGTCTCTACTAAAAATACAAAAATTAGCCGGGCACGGTAGCATGCACCTGTGGTCCCAGCTACTCGGGAGGCTGACACAGGAGAATTACTTGAACCTGGGAGGCAGAGGCTGCAGTGAGCCAAGATCATGCCACTGCACTCCAGCCGGGGCGACAGAGTGATACTCAGTCTCAAAAAATAAACAAATACGGGGTCTGAGGAAAGGGAACCTTGCTAGGATTTTGACCTGAGCAACTAGAAGGGTGAAGCTGTGATGCACTGGAGTGAGGAAGTCCCTGGGAAGAGCCAGTCTTGGGGGAAGATGAGGAGTTAGGATTCAGAAGAGTTTAGTTTGAGATGCAAACACAGCTCCTAAGTGGAAATGTTAAAGTAACAGTGGAATGGAGTTCATGGGAGAAGTCAGGCTGAAGGTGTAAAAATGGGTACCATCAGTATAGTGAATGCATCAATGCTATTAAAAACCATGGTGGGCTGGGTGTTGTGGCTCACGCCTGTAACCCCAGCACTTTGGGAGGCTGAGGCGGGCGGATCACAAGGTCAGGAGATCGAGACCATCCTGGCGAACACGGTGAAACCCCGTCTCTACTAAAAATACAAAAATATTAGCCGGGCGTGGTGACGGGCGCCTGTAGTCCCAGCTTCTCAGGAGGCTGAGGCAGGAGAATGGCGTGAACCCGGGAGGCGACAGAGCTTGCAGTGAGTGGAGATCGTGCCACTGCACTCCAGCCTGAGAGACAGAGCGAGACTCCGTCTCAAACAAACAAACAAAAAAAAACAACAAAAAAAAACCTATGGTGGCCAGGTGCAGTGGCTCATACGTGTAATCCCAATACTTTGGGAGACTGAGGTGAGCAGATCACTTGAGTCAAGGAGTTTGAGACTAGCTTGGGCAACATGGCAAAACCCTGTCTCTACAAAAAAATACAAAAATTAGACAGGCATGGTGGCTCGCACCTGTGGTCCCAGCTCCTCGGGAGGCTGAGGCATGATAATCGCTTCAACCTGGGAGGTGGAGGTTGCAGTGAGCTGGGAACACACCACTGCACAACAGAGCGAGACTGGGCAACAGAGTGAGACTCTATATCAAAACAATAAGAAAAACCATGGCAGGCCGGGCGCGGTGGCTCAAGCCTGTAATCCCAGCACTTTGGGAGGCCGAGACGGGCGGATCACGAGGTCAGGAGATCGAGACCATCCTGGCTAACACAGTGAAACCCCGTCTCTACTAAAAAATACAAAAAAAAAAAAACTAGCCGGGCGAGGTGGCGGGTGCCTGTAGTCCCATCTACTCGGGAGGCTGAGGCAGGAGAATGGCGTAAACCCGGGAGGCGGAGCTTGCAGTGAGCCGAGATCCGGCCACTGCGCTCCAGCCTGGGCAACAGAGCAAGACTCTGTCTCAAAAAAAAAAAAAAAAGAAAAACCATGGCAATATCGAGTTGATGTCACCAAGGGACTGGGTGTGGGCAGAGGAAGAGCCAGGGCCAGAGAAGAGCTCAGGAGAGGAGGAGCCCCACAAAGGAGACTGAGAAGGAACCAGGGAGGGAGATGGGGAGACCAGGAGGAGCCTCCTGAAGGCAGTGTCTTTTGGGAGGAGTCAGTGACCAGCTGTGTGAGATGCTGCTGAGAAGGAGCTGCTGGATTTAACAAGGAGGAGGTCATTGTTGACCTTGACAAGAGTCATTTCAGGAACGTGCTGGCGAGGGAAAGTCTGATTAGCATGGATTCAGGGGAACGTGGGAAGAGAGGAACTGGGGACAGTGACTAGAGACCACCTTTCCAGGAGTTTTGCTCTAAAGGAGGCAGAGGAATGCAGTAATCGTAAAGAGTTATGAGGTCAAGAAGGAGCTTTTGTTTTGTTTTTATGTGGGTGTGATAAAATGTACATAATGTAAAATTTATCATTTTAGTTTTTTTTTTTTTTTAAGAGTTGAGGGTCGGCTGGGCGCAGTGGCTCACGCCTGTAATCCCAGCACTTTGGGAGGCCGAGGCGGGAGGATCACGAGGTCAGGAGATCGAGACCACCCTGGCTAACATGGTGAAACCCCGTCTCTACTAAAAATACAAAAAATTAGCTGGGTGCGGTGGCGGGCGCCTGTAGCCCCAGCTACTCGGGAGGCTGAGGCAGGAGAATGGCGTGAACCCAGGAGGCGGAGCTTGCAGTGAGCCGAGATTGCGCCTCTGCACTCCAGTCTGGGTGACAGAGCGAGACTCCGTCCCCCCTCCCAAAAAAAAAAAAAAAAAAAAGTTGAGGGTCTTAATTAGCCAGGTGTCACGGTGTGCACCTGTAGTCTCAGCTATTCGGGAGGCTGAGGTGGGAGAATCACCTGAGCCTGGGAGGCAGAGGTTGCAGTGAGCTAAGATCGCGCCACTGCACTCCAGCCTGGGTGACAAAGTCAGACTCAGCCTCAAAAAAAAAAAAAAAAAAGGCCGGGCGCGGTGGCTCAAGCCTGTAATCCCAGCACTTTGGGAGGCCGAGATGGGCGGATCATGAGGTCAGGAGATCGAGACCATCCTGGCTAATACGGTGAAACCCCGTCTCTACTAAAAAATACAAAAAACTAGCCGGGCAAAGTGGCGGGTGCCTGTAGTCCCAGCTACTCGGGAGGCTGAGGCAGGAGAATGGCGTGAACCCGAGAGGAGGAGCTTGCAGTGAGCTGAGATCCGGCCACTGCACTCCAGCCTGGGTGACAGAGCAAGACTCCGTCTCAAAAAAAAAAAAAAAAAAAAAAAAAAAAAAAAATTTACATACATACTTACATATTAAATAAATCAGGTCCCCAGCCTCTGCTTCACTGACCAGCCAGATCTCCTCCCTGTGCTCATCACTCCATTATTTTCTTGCCTGCTCCCCTTACATCATCATCTCTGTGAGACCTAGAGCCTCATCTGTCCTTGAGTACCAAGTCCTAGCACCCAGAGCAGTGGCTGGCCTACAGGAGCATGCGATTAACACACGTGGGTGGGATGAAAGAGAATGAGCACGTGGGTGTCGTTTTAATCCCCATTTTATACATAGGTGACCAGCTTCACAGAGGTCACATTACCCAGTCAGTAAACACAGTAAGCTGAGGCTCAACCTAGGCCTTTCAGCTGTGAAGGCCAAGAAGAGTAGCCTGGGGGCCACGCCCCTCCCCCAGGTGCCCAGTTCATCCAGGCAGGCAACTGGCAGATGTGGGGGCCTGTGGATTTGTCAGCAAGGTTGCTGGTGGGGTTTTTGTTTGTTTGTTTGTCTGTTTTGAGACAGGGTCTCGCTCTGTCACCCAGGCTAGAGTACAGTGGTTTGATTTCGGTTCACTGCAACCTCCACCTCCTGGGTTCAAATGGTTCTCCCACCTCAGTCTCCAAAGTAGCTGGGACTACAGACAAGCGTCACCATGCCCAGTTAATGTTTGTATTTTTGGTAGAGACAGGGTTTCACCATGTTGGCCAGGCTGGTCTTGAACTCCTGACTTCAAGTGATCCACCCGCTTTGGCCTCCCAAAGTGCTGGGATTACAGGCGTGAGCCACCGCACTCAGCCTGTTGGGTGACTTTTTCTTTTTTTCTGACATAGGGTCTTGCTCTGTTGCCCAGGCTGGAGTACAGATCTCCATTTACTGCTGCCTTGACTTGCTAGGTTCAAGCGATCCTCCCTTCTCAGCCTCCCTAGTAGCTGAGACTACAGGCACACACCAACACGCCTGGCTAATTTTTTTTTTTTTTTGTAGAGACAGGGTCTCCTTGTGTTGTCCAGGTTGGTCTCAAACTTCTGGGCTCAAGCAGTCCTCCTGTGTGAGGATCCCAAAATGCTGGGATACAGGCATGAGCTGCCACACCTAGCAGAATTTTAATTTTAAAACTCAGCTTAAATACCTCATGACGCTTACACATTTGGTACATTTTTAACAATCATTGATTGTTCAACTCCACCCTTCTCAGAGTTAAAGACACGGGATAAGGAAAACATCTTATCCAGGTGATTTGGGGTGGTATTCCCAGCTGTCTGAGGCTGTGTACATTGACCAAATATTTTGGCCACGACTCAGAGTTCCCCTATCCTGCTATCCTGAGATCATGATAGGCCATCACAGAGTCCACTTTTGTCATCTCTATGCCAATAAGGACTCTAAATGGGGTGGTGTGACAGCCCATTTGGTCCTAGGTTCAAGTTACCTAATTTTTCCAAAGAACTGAGTTTTGCTGATACCCTCCACTCCCACCCAGCTTTCCTCACCGTTTTGTTGGATTCTGCTTTCTGCTTATCTAAATATTGCTCGATTTTGTTCTGTTTTTTTTTTTGTTGTTGTTGTTGTTTTGAGACGAGGTCTCACTCTGTCACCCAGGCTGGAGAGAAGTGGCGCAATCTCCACTCACTGCAAGCACCGCCTCCCGGGTTCCAGCTATTCTCCTGCATCAATCTCCCGGAAGGCTGGGACTACAGGCACCCGCCACCACGCCCAGCTAATTTTGTATTTTTAGTAGAGATGGGTTTCACCATGTTGGTCAGGCTGGTCTTAAACTCCTGACCTCGTGATCCACCCACCCTGACCTCCCAAAGTGCTGGGATTACAGGCGTGAGACACCGTGCCCAGCCTTTTTTTTTTCTTTTCTGAGACAGAGTCTCACTCTCTCGCCCAGACTGGAGTGCAGGGGCACAATCTCAGTTCATGGCAACCTCCACCTCCTGGGCTCCAGCGATTCTTGTGCGTCAGCCTCCCAAGTAGCTGGGATTACAGGAGTGTGCCACCATAGCGCTAATTTTTGTATTTTTAGTAGGGACAGGGTTTCACTATGTTGGCCAGGCTGGTCTCGAACTCCTGATCTCAGGTGGGCCAGGTGCGGTGGCTCATGCCTGTAATCCCAGCACTTTGGGAGGCTGAAGCAGGCAGATCACCTAAGGTCAGGAGTTCGAGACCAGCCTGTCCAACATGGTGAAATCCCACCTCTATTAAAAATACAAAAATTAGCTGGGCGTGGTGGTGAACGCCTATAATCCCAGCTACTCGGTAGGCTGAGGCAGGAGAATCACTTGACTCTGGGAGGCAGAGGTTGCAGTGAGCCAAGATCATGCCATTGCACTAAAGCCTGGGTGACAGAGCAAGACTCTGTCTCAAAAAATAGTAATAATAAAATTAGCTGGAAAAAAAATTTTAGCCCGGCATCGTGGTGCACGCCTGTAGTCCCAGCTATTCTGGAGGCTGAGGTGGGAAGACGGTTGAGCCTGAGAGGATGAAGCTGCAGAGTCATGTTTGTACCACTGCACTCCAGCCTGGCTGACAGAGCAATACTGTCAAAAAAACAAAAACAGGCCAGGCACGGTGGCTCATGCCTGTAATCCCAGTACTTTGGGGGGCCGAGGTGGGCAGATCACCTGAGGTCAGGAGTTCGAGACCAGCCTGGCCAACATGGTGAAACCCTGTCTCTACTAAAAATACAAAAATTATCCAGGCTTGGTGGTGCACACCTGTAATCCCAGCAACTCCAGAGACTGAGGCAGGAAGAATCGCTTGACCCAGGAGGTCGAGGCTGCAATGAGTCAAAATCACACCACTGCACTCCAGCCTGGGTGACAGTGCAAGGCCCTGTCTCAAAAATTAAATTAAATTAAATTAAATTAAATTAAATTTTAAAAATAAAGTAGAAGAAAACATAAAATATAAAATAAAATATAAAGTATAAAATATAGGCCAGGCGCGGTGGCTCAAGCCTGTAATCCCAGCACTCTGGGAGGCCGAGGCGGGCGGATCACGAGGTCAGGAGATCGAGACCATCCTGGCTAACACGGTGAAACCCCGTCTCTACTAAAAAAAAAAAAAAAAATACAAAAAACTAGCCGGGCGAGGTGGCGGGCGCCTGTAGTCCCAGCTACTCGGGAGGCTGAGGCAGGAGAATGGCATAAACCCGGGAGGCGGAGCTTGCAGTGAGCTGAGATCCGGCCACTGCACTCCAGCCCGGGCGACAGAGCGAGACTCCGTCTCAAAAAAAAAAAAAACAAAAAAAAAAACCTATAAAATATAAAAAATAAAATAAAATAAAATAAGCCAGACACCGTGTGCACGCCTGTAGTCCCAGCTATTCTGGAGGCTGAGGTGAGAAGATGGCTGAGCCTGAGAGGATGAAGCTGCAGTGAGTCATGTTTGCATCACTGCACTCCAGCCTGGGTGACAGAGCAAGACCCTGTCTAAAAAACAAAAACAAGCAAGGCGTGGTGGCTCATGCTTGTAATCCCAGCGCTTTGGGAGGCTGAGATGGGCGGATCACCTGAGGTCAGGAGTTCAGACCAGCCTGGCCAACATGGTGAAACTCTGTCTCTACTAAAAACATAAAAATTAGCCAGGCATGGTGGTACACACCTGTAATCCCAGCTACTAGAGAAGCTGACGCAGGGGAATTTCTTGAACCTGGGAGGCAGAGGTTGCAGTGAGCTGAGATTGCGCCACTGCACTCCAACCTGGATGACTGAGACTCCATCTTAAACAAAACAAAACAGGCCAGGTGTGGTGGCTTACGCCTGTAGTCCCAGTACTTTGGGAGGATGAACCGGGCAGATCACGAGGTCAGGAGATCAACACCATCCTGGCTAACACGGTGCAACCCCGTCTCCACTAAAAATACAAAAAAATTAGCTGAGCACGGTGGTGGGTGCCTGTAGTCCCAGCTACTTGGGGAGGCAGAGGCAGGAGAATGGTGTGAACCTGGGAGGCGGAGGTTGCAGTGAGCCACTGCACTCCAGCCTGGGTGACTCTGTCTCAAAAACAAAAAAACGATTAACATTTCAATCAGTCAATTGGTGGACTTTGAGTCACACTGATTATCCACGACAATTGTGGGTGGAGCTCATCCAAAAAACTGAAGACCTTTAAGAAAAAAGACTGAGGTTCCGGCCGGGCGCGGTGGCTCAAGCCTGTAATCCCAGCACTTTGGGAGGCCGAGACGGGCGGATCACGAGGTCAGGAGATCGAGACCATCCTGGCTAACACGGCGAAACCCTGTCTCTACTAAAAACACAAAAAATTAGCCGGGCGAGGTGGCGGGCGCCTGTAGTCCCAACTACTTGGGAGGCTGAGGCAGGAGAATGGCGTGAACCCGGGAGGCGGAGCTTGCAGTGAGCTGAGATCCGGCCACTGCACTCCAGCCCAGGCAACAGAGCGAGACTCCGTCTCAAAAAAAAAAAAAAAAAAAAAAAAAAGACTGAGGTTCCGGCCAGGCACAGTGGTTCTTGCCTGTAATCCCAGCACTTTAGGAAGCCAAGTCAGGCCAACATGGTGAAACCCCATCTCTACTACACAAAAAATTAGCCAGGTGTGGTGGCGGGCGCCTGTAATCCCAGCTACTTGGGAGGCTGAGGCAGGAGAAATCACTTGAACCTGGGAGGCAGAGGCTACAATGAGCTGAGATCGTGCCACTGCATTCCAGCCTGGGCGACAAGAGTGAGACTCCGTCTCAAAACAACAGAAAAATAACAAAAATCTTCTCATTTTCTTCTATGTCTTCCAGTATTAAAGAGGTTGAGTGTCATTTCTGGCTTACTAGCCATTTGGATTTCTTCTGATATATGCTTCATATCATCTGCCTAATTTTGTCATTGTTTTCTTGCTTTTTTTTTTTTTTTTTTTGAGACGGAGTCTCGCTTTGTCGCCCAGGCTGGAGTGCAGTGGCCGGATCTCAGCTCACTGCAAGCTCCGCCTCCCGGGTTTACGCCATTCTCCTGCCTCAGCCTCCCGAGTAGCTGGGACTACAGGCGCCCGCCACCTCGCCCGGCTAGTTTTTTGTATTTTTAGTAGAGACGGGGTTTCACCATATTAGCCAGGATGGTCTCGATCTCCTGACCTCGTGATCCGCCCGTCTCGGCCTCCCAAAGTGCTGAGATTACAGGCTTGAGCCACCGCGCCCGGCCGCTTTTTTTTTTTTTTTTTTTTGGAGATGGAGTCTCGCTTTGTTGCCCGGGCTGGAGTGCAGTGGCTTGATCTCGGCTCACTTCAAGCCCCGCCTCCTAGGTTCATGCTATTTTCCTGCCTCAGCCTCCCGAGTAGCTAGGACCACAGGTGCCCGCCACCACGCCCGGCTAATTTTTTGTATTTTTAGTAGAGACGGGGTTTCACCGTGTTAGCTAGGATGGTCTCAATCTCCTGACCTCGTGATCCGCCCGCCTCGGCCTCCCAAAGTGCTGGGATTACAGGCGTGAGCCACCGCGCCCGGGCTGTTTTCTTGCTTGCTTTTTTTTTTTTTTTTTTTTTGAGACGGAGTCTTGCTCTGTCGCCCAGGCTGGAGTGCAGTGGCTGGATCTCGGCTCACTGCAAGCTCCGCCTCCTGGGTTCACGCCATTCTCCTGCCGCAGCCTCCCGAGTAGCTGGGACTACAGGCGCCCGCCACCTCGCCCGGCTAGTTTTTTTGTATTTTTAGTAGAGACGGGGTTTCACCGTGTTAGCCAGGATGGTCTCGATCTCCTGACCTCGTGATCCGCCCGTCTCGGCCTCCCAAAGTGCTGGGATTACAGGCTTGAGCCACTGCGCCCGGCCTGTTTTCTTGCTTTCTAAGGGCTCTCTGTATGTTGTGGATATTAGTCCTTGGTTAATGACACTGCAAACACAATTTTTAAAAAATTTTTAATTTTAATGGGCACATAGTTTATTGGGAATTTTTTTTTTTTTTTTGAGATTTGGGGGGATCTCATATGTTCCCCAGACTAGAGTGCAGTGGCTATTCACAGGCACCGTCTAGCGCACTACAACCTTAAAACTCCTGGGCTCAAGCAATTCTCCTGCCTCCGCCTTGGGAGTAGCTGGGATTACAAGTGCCCGCCACCACGCCTCGCCTGCCAGTACTTTCTATCAGTCTGTCATTTGTTTACTGTCTTTTCCTCCATACAGAAGTTTTTCCTTTTCAGTTGGGTCAAGTCCATTGATCTTTCTGTTACAGCTTGAGTTTCGTGTCACACGTAGAAAAGGTGCTCCTGCTCTCACTTTCTGCACAGCTATCAGGTCGAGCTCATAGCAGCTCTTCTATTTATCCATTCACTGCCCCAGCAGCTGCCTGGGCATTCAATGCCCTGCACCCCTCTCCGGCACCAAGGTAGAGCTCGGGCCCTGGGATTCCCAGGACCATTCCCGACTGGGGAGCTCCTTGGTGTCCAGCTGCGGGCCCAAGCTCTTCTCCAGCTCTGAAGCTACCTGGGGGGCAGCAGCCCGGATAGCATCCTGGATATTGTGCAGGTCCCACTGGGTCCTCAGGAGGGCGCTGTCGAGCGTGAAGAAGCCGTCGCGCGTGCGCCGCACTTGGGAGCAGACAGCAGTGGTCTTTAGCTCCAGGCCGATTTCATGAACCAACTTTCGCAGCTCTTTCTGCGTCTCATGCATGCACTGCACCTCTGCCAGGGACACACAATGACAAAGACATGGTGGTGAGAGCACAGCCTCTAGCGTGTGGTTGTGCACCCACACCCCTTGGATACCTCCTAGGTGTGTAACAACCTTAGCAAGACCCCTTAGCATTCCAGGTTGTGCTATTCACTGGACCTGCCCTGTGGGTGCCACCTGAAATGTTAGACTTGCAGAACCTCAGGCCCCACTGGGACCTGATAAGTCAGAATCTGCCTTTTTTTGGCAACAGGGTCTCATTCCATCACCCAGGCTAGAGTGCAGTGCTGTGATCACAGATCACTGCAGCCTCGACCTCCTAGGCTCACATGATCCTCCTGCCTCAGCCTCCGGAGTAGCTAGGACTACAGTTCTGAGCCATCACAACTGGCTAATTTCTTATTTTTTGTAGAGACAGGGTCTCGCCATGTTGCCCAGGTTACAACCTGCCTTTTACTAAGACTCGGTTTCCATATCTGTAAAATGGCAGTTATGAGGAGTAAAAAAGATCATTTATAGAAAGTGCTTAATAACAGAGAATTCAGTGCTCAAGCAGAGGAGCAGGCATTAACATGACCAACATGTTATGCTCTCTCTGCAGGGGCAGGGAGAGACAAAAGGAACACAGATAAGAAGGGCCTGAGCTGGGTGGGACTGGAGAGGTAAGAGTGGTGTCTGATGGAGACCTCACAGCTTCAAACATGGGCAGCTCTGGAAATGAACCACTAAATATAACCTTTGCTTGGTAAGGTTTGGCTTCCAAGGGTGACTTGGCAAGAGATAGGAGAGCTTTTGTTCTGTTAGCTCTGTCATCAGCCAAGTCCAGGACAGGGCTGGGAAGGAAGTCGGCGCCTGATGCCTTGGCCTGCAGAGATCAGGGCCGGCATATGCTGGCCTCAGCTGAGCCAGACAACAGTGACCTCTGCAAGAGCATTCCTGAGTGACTCCAAAACCCAGGGGCCCCATCTCACTGCTCCAACTTCCTTGGCCAACCTACCTAAGAGGAATTCCGGAGGTGCAAAGTGGAGGCATCGGATGCCGGTTATCAGCATCGGGGACTTGTTCATGGGCCGGATCAGGCCTCTCACAGCCATCTCATAGGCTTCCTGGGTCTTCAGGTCGAGGTTGGAGTACCTGCAGATCAGGAGGGGCTGCAGCTGGGTAGACCACCTACCCTTTCCCCCGCATGAAAGGTGCCTCTCTGTAAGTTCCTCATTTGCTTTGTGTGCCCTGCCACCGTGGCTCCTCCAGCCACCTTTCCTGCCCGTCTTCATCACCAGGTGCCTGGCAGAGTCAGGAAACCCAGGCAAGCTGGCTCCAGAGCCCAAGTTCTTAACTCCTTGGCTGCTCTTGCCCTTGGGCTCTGTGCTCCGATGATGGTTTCCTTGCCATTAAATCATATTATCTCAGCAGGACAGCTGGGTTCTCTTGCTCTTCCTGGCCTCCCATTGGCTAACCCAAGACCTGGCACACAGAACCATTTCTTAATGCCAAGAAAGAAACAAGCAGCTCCCGTCTGGTTCTGGACTCTAAAAACAAGATCCATGGAATCTGCCCTAGGTTTGGGGGAGCCTATGGGAGCCAAGGGCACTTACTGCTCTCCCAGTACCTCACTGAGGGCCCCACTCACATCACCAGGGCCTTCTGATGGGAGCCTTGGATCATGGCCAGAATGCGGTCCAGCTTCTCTCTGGTCACGTGGTCTGGAAAAGGCAGGTGGTTGTCAGTGCACAGGTACCTGCTGAGGATTGGTTACAGCAAACTCCTTCCCCCCAGGACAGCCCCGTCCCTGGAACATGGAGACAGGACGTTTTGGAGGGATCCCCATGGTGGGGTGGTTGGGAGTCCTTTGAGATTCTCATGAAAGCTCTGGACCTTCTTCTCAGAAAGATACACATGACTCAGCATTGTAAGGGCATTCTCTTTTTAACTTTTATTTTAGGTTCGGGGGTACATGTGAAGGTTTGCTACATAGGTAAACATGTGTCATGGAGGTTTGTTATATAGATTATTTCATCACCCAGGTATTAAGCCCAGTACCCAATAGTTACCTTTTCTGCTTCTCTCTCTCTGTCTACCCTGCCCTACCTCAAGTACACCCCAGTATCCATCATTTCCTTGTGTTCAAAAGTTCTTTTGCTGTTTTGTTTTGTTTTGGTTACGGAGTCTCGCTCTGTCACCCAGGCTGGAGTGCAGTGGCACAATCTTGGCTCGCTGCAACCTCTGCCTCCCGGGTTCAAGCGATTCTCCTGCCTCAGCCTCCCGAGTAGCAGGGACTACAGGTACACGCCACCATGCTCAGCTATTTTTTTTTTTTTTTGTATTTTCAGTAGAGATGGAGTTTCACCATGTTGGCCAGATGGTCTCAATCTCCTGACCTTGTAATCTGCCTGCCTCGGCATTCCAAAGTGCTGGGATTACAGGTGTGAGCCACCGTACCCAGCCTTTTCTTTTTTTGAGACAGAGTCTTGTTCTGTTGCCCAGGCTGGAGTGCAATGGCACAATCTCAGCTCACTGTATGCTCTGCCTCCTCGATTCAAGCAATTCTCCTGCCTCAGCCTCCCGAACAGCTGGGATTACAGGTACACGCCACCACACCCAGATAGTTTTTGTATTTTTAGTAGAGACGGGTTTCACCATGTTGGCTAGGCTGGTCTCGAACTCCTGACATCAGGCAATCCGCCTGCCTTGGCCTCCCAAAGTGCTGGGATTACAGGCGTGAGCCGCCGAACTGGCCTTTTTTTTTGAGATGGAATCTCGCCCTGTTGCCCAGGCTGGGGTGCAGTGGTGAGATCTCGGCAAACTGCAACCTTCACCTTCTGGGTTCAAGTGATTCTCCTGCCTCAGCTTCCCAAGTAGCTAGGATTATAGGCATGCACTACCATGCTGTTAATTTTTTGTATTATTTATTATAATTATTATTTTTGAGACAGAGTCTCGCTCTGTTGCCAGGCTGGAGTGCAGTGGTGTGATCTCGGCTCACTGCAACCTCCGCCTCCCAGGTTCAAGCAATTCTCCTACCTCAGCCTCCTGAGTAGCTGTGACTACAGGGGCCTGCCACCACGCCCAGCTAATTTTTGCATTTTTACTAGAGACAGGGTTTTACTATATCGGCCAGGCTGGTCTCAAACTCCTGACCTTGTAATCCACCCACTTTGGCCTCCCAAAGTGCTGGGATTATAGGCATGAGCCACTGTGCCCAGCCTCTTTTTAAAATTTAGAACAGTAGCCAGGCACGGTGACTCACACTTGTAATCCCAGCGCTTTGGGAGGCCGAGGCGGGCAGACTACCTGAGGTCGGGAGTTCCAGACCAGACTGTCCAACAGGGTGAAACCCCATTTCTACTAAAAATACAAAAAATTAGCTGGGTGTGGCGGTGTGTGCCTGTAATGTCAGCTACTCTGAAGGCTGAGGCAGGAGAATTGCTTGAACCTGGGAGGTGGAGATTGCAGTGAGCCGAAATCGCGCCACTGCACTCCAGCCTGGGCGACAGAGCAAGACATCGTCTCAAAAAAAAAAAAAAAAAAAGAAAAAGAAAAGAAAAGGAAAGACCGGGTGCGGTGGCTCACGCCTGTAACCCCAGCACTTTGGGAGGCCGAGGCGGGTGGACCACGAAGTCAGGTGATTGAGACCATCCTGGCTAACACAATGAAACCCCATCTCTACTAAAAATACAAAAAAAAAAAAAAAAAAAAAAAG
The DNA here is from genome assembly GCF_037993035.2 of Macaca fascicularis. Classification (NCBI taxonomy): domain Eukaryota; kingdom Metazoa; phylum Chordata; class Mammalia; order Primates; family Cercopithecidae; genus Macaca; species Macaca fascicularis. The sequence goes on along the minus strand of NC_088389.1, from coordinate 15,665,893 downwards.
CTGGGCATGGTGGCAGGCACCTGTAGTCCCAGCTACTCAGGAGGCTGAGGCAGGAGAATGGCGTGAACCTGGAAGGCAGAGCCTGCAGCAAGCCAAGACTGTGCCACTGAACTCCAGCCTGGGTGACAAAGCAAGACTTTGTCTCAAAAAAAAAAAAAAAAAAAAAAAAAAGGAAAAGGTAAAAGACTGACAATACGGATGGAGAGAAACGAGGGTCTTTGGAAGTGATGTTACATTTCAGCCAGGCAAGCAGGGGAGTAGAGGGTACTCCTGGTGGACAGATCCCATGGCCAAAGCCTCAGCCCAAGCCTGGTGTGTGGAATGGAACTGAGAAGGGGCCTGTGTGGCCTAGGGCAGGGAGAGGACTCGGGGAAAGCAAACACGGAGGGAGGCAGCAGCAGCCACTTCTGGTTCTCACCATAGGTTGTCTTCTCTACCAGCCTCCCATCCTCACAGAAGTCATCTGTAGCTTTGCCAAGGAGGCCACGCACTGTGTAATCCTTCAAGGACAGGGAGGAAAAGATCCATCAGTGACCCCACTCTAAGCCCTAGTAGCCCCTGCCCCAGAGGCTGGAGGTGGGGAGTCCCCAGGTCTCCCTCAGGGAACTCATGCGCCCAGCCCCCACCCAGTTGCTCCACAGCCCCATGAAGAAGGGCACCAGCTCTGTCATGTGGCCTTCAGCAGCTCTTCCTCTTTGTAGTCAAGCTCTCCCGTCACCTGGGGACAGTAACAGGGCCAGTCTCACAGTGCTGCTGCCCCGATTCAGCCAGCGGGACATGGTACCTGGCTCCCAGTCAGCAGGCTTCCTACAAGATTGCTGGCTGGTTTCCATGACAACCAGCACTGGCAGCCTCCAAAGGTGCTGACCGCTGACAGCTACCCTGTGGCCACCCCAGGCCTCCATGTCTCTCCTCTCCAACCTAACTTGGCAATTTATCACCCCGAGTCCCTTCTAGCATGTCCTGTCAGATTCTCTCCACGCCTCTAAATAGAATAAGGTTTCATGGCCCAGATCAGGCCCTTCCTCATCCCGGCTTCTAAAAACTCCCCCTTCTCTGAATCTGTGCAGCTAACCCCATCTGCCACAGATAAGGAATGATTGGCTGGGTACAGTGGCTCACACCTATAATCCCAGTACTTTGGGAGACAGAGGCACCTATAATCCCAGTACTTTGGGAGACAGAGGCACGTGGATCACTGAGTAGCTGGGAGGATAGGCATACACCACCAGCCTAATTTTTTTGTATTTTTTTTTTTTTTTTTTGAGACGGAGTCTCGCTGTGTCGCCCAGGCTGGTGTGCAGTGGCCGGATCTCAGCTCACTGCAAGCTCTGCCTCCCGGGTTTACGCCGTTCTCCTGCCTCAGCCTCCCGAGTAGCTGGGACTACAGGCGCCCGCCACCTCGCCCGGCTAGTTTTTTTTTTGTATTTTTTAGTAGAGACGGGGTTTCACCGTGTTAGCCGGGATCGTCTCTCGATCTCCTGGCCTCGTGATCCGCCCGTCTCGGCCTCCCAAAGTGCTGGGATTACAGGCTTGAGCCACCGCGCCCGGCCATTTTTTTGTATTTTTAGTAGAGACAGGTTTTCACCATGTTGTCCAGGCTGCTCTTGAACTCCTGGCCTCAAGTGATCCACCCACCTCAGCCTCCCAAAGTGGCAGCAGCCACTGAGCCCAGGCCACAATTTAAAAAAAATTGTTTTTTTTTTTTGAGGCGGAGTCTTGCTCTGTTGCCCAGGCTGGAGTGCAGTGGCCGGATCTCAGCTCACTGCAAGCTCCGCCTCCCAGGTTTATGCCATTCTCCTGCCTCAGCCTCCCCAGTAGCTGGGACTACAGGCGCCCGCCACCACGCCCGGCTAGTTATTTGTATTTTTTAGTAGAGACGGGGTTTCACCGTGTTAGCCAGTATGGTCTCGATCTCCTTACCTCGTGATCCGCCCGCCTCGGCCTCCCAAAGTGCTGGGATTACAGGCTTGAGCCACTGCACCCGGCCTAAAACAATTTTTTAAATAGAGATGGAGTCTTGCTATGTTGCCCAGAATGGCCTCAAATTCCTGGGCTCAAGCAATCCTCCTGCCTCAGCCTCCCAAAGTACTGGGATTACAGGTATGAGCCACCACACCTGGCCCCCATTCCCATTTTACAGATGAGGAAACTGAGAAACACAGATATTAATTAGGTAATCCACCCAAGGACACACAGCTGTCAGAGTGGTAGAAGCTGGGGTTCGAACTGAAGTCATTTGGCTCCAGAATTTTGTGCTCTTAACCACTAAAAACGTGGGCCCCATAACGTGGCACCTACGCACATACTTTGTGGCATCAGGCTCCATAGCCCCAACCCTACCTCTGGATGGTAAGCCCCTTGTGGGCAGGATGCTGACATCTACCTCTCAGTCTTGGGACAGAATATGGAATGGCATCATGATCAAGCTCTGGTGTTGGAGAGACCTAGGTTCAAATGCCAGCTCTTAAAGCCCTAACAACTACGTGACCTGGGTAAGTGACATCTCCTCTCTGAGCCTCAGTTCTCTCATCTGTGAAATGGGGCTAACAACAGATTCCACTTTACAGGGAGGCTGTGAGGCTTCCCTAAGGGAATCCACATACAGTGCTCGGCACAGAGTGGCTGGCATACACTAACGCCAGTAGTTATTATCATCATTACCGCCCCTGTGCAGCATACGATCATTAAAAAAATGCTTGTTGATGGCTGGGGTGCTCCCCGAAGGAATCCTCTAAGCTTCAGAATCCTGCTGGTGACCCCCAGGAAAGGACCAAGAGAGAAATAGGCTGTCCCCAGACCCTCGTACCTTGGTGAGATGAGCATTGTACATATCGGTGAGGAGCCTGCATCCATGTCCCACGCCGAGCACTGAAAAGCAGCCAGCCTCATCTCACACCTGGGACCCCCTTCCCATTCCCCTAAATATTCCCGCCCCTACCCCCACCATCAGAATACTCCCTTTTCTGATGCTGCCAAAGGCAGCAGGAAGGCAAGAAGATCTATAGGGGGCAAATACGCCCCTCTGGGTATGCATCACATGCAGATTGCTAGGGCTTACCCATATGCACTGAATCTGACTCATGGTTGGAGGGGGCCTAGGATCCTTGCCAAGCTCCCCAGGGGACTCTGACACCTCAAAGGAAGAGATCCCTGGCCTAGTCACACAAACCTGCACTCAAATCAGGGGCAGCTCTAAGCATAACCTGTAGCCTCTTTGAGCGTCAAGTTCCCCATCAGCAAAATGGGGGTAAAAATACTGCCTGAAGGCCAGGCACAGTGGCTTACGCCTATAATCCCAGAACTTTGGGAGGCTGAGGCAGGCGGCTCACCTGAGGTCAGGAGTTCAAGACCAGCCTGGCCAACATGGTGAAACCCCATCTCTACTAAAAATACAAAATTAGCCAGGTGTGGTGCCAAGATCATGCCACTGCACTCCAGCTTGGGCAACAAGAGTGAGACTCCGTCTCAAAAAAAAAAAAAAATTAGCCAGATGTGGTGGCAGGCACCTGTAATTCCACCTACTCGGGAGGCTGAGGCAGGAGAATTGCTTGAACCCAGGAGGCAGAGGTTCCAGTGAGCCGAGATCACGCCATTGCACTCCAGCTGGGAGACAGAGCAACACTCTGTCTCGGGGAAAAAAAAAATACTGATTCCTGTGGGTGCTGTGCAGTCAGCACAGAGGAAGGGCCCAATAAACAGTGGCCACTGTGGTCACTTCCTGCCTTTCTCCCGGTCTGTTTCTCCCTCTGGCTTCGGGAGAGAATGACCCTGCATTCACTCGTGGGGAGACAGAACAGGGAGAGGGGGCGTGAGATCATGTCTGCCTGCCTGTGTCTCAGGAAGCAAGACAAGGGGACTGTGACTGTCGCGGCTGGAGGATGTGGGCACCACCTGACCCTGGGGACACAGATGGCTCATGACTAGGGCTTTGTGTGTCCAGCCCCAGCCACATGCAGGCCCTGGCCATTGGGCCCAGAGTCACGCGCCTGGCTGCCCCATGATGCAATGATGGTTTTCCCTCTCCAGACCAGGGGTATTCACTGGCCACGGAACACAGAACAAGTCACCTAACTCCTACTTTGTTCTTCCATAAAATCATACAGTATCTACCTAATAAAGTCGTCGTAGTAAATAAATGTGCATAAAGGGCCTCGAACTACATCATGTGTGGGAATCACTGAACAAAGGTGGGTGACTGTGATATTAACCTGTGATTACCTCCGTCCACCTATCCACTCCCCAGCTGATCAGCCTTGGGGCAAGAATCAGGGCAGGAGAGGAATGGTGGGACGTGGGTGCCAGGTAAGAAGCGGACTGGGCTCCTGGTAGCTCCGGGATCTTTTCTCAAGCCTTATCACTGTATCCCCAGGCTTCTCACATCACCTACCAAGTACTCCAGAAGCCCGGACATCCAGCCGATGTCCCATGCCAACCTTGAGATGGGTGAATGCTGGTCCACATACTGGAAAGAAACAAACGAGGTCCATTTTCTCAACTAAATGCCACCCCAGGATGGCTTTGGGCTGCATGTTGACTTCGTTCTCAGAATGCAGCCTCATGGAGTCCAAACTAGCATCAGGCTAGACTCTCAGGCTTGCCTGGCATGGAATCTGGGACCCTGAACGGTCTCCTCAGTGCCCTGGGATCCAAAGGGCAGCCCCAGATACCTCTTACTCTGCCTACATCAGTCTGCCAGTGAGAGGCTCTAGGAAGACCGGCCTAACACTGAAGGTCCGGAGTGTGGGCTTCCCTGCCCAGCTCTACTGACGAAGAGTCCCTGGAGGAAAATGGAGGCCGTGAGCTCCTTAAGGCAGAAGCTGGGTGTGTCAGCTCACTAGCTGCTCAGGAAAGAACTACTGAAAGAATAAATGCAGGAATGAGCCAGAAGTGTTTACACTTCCATAGATTAAGAGGAATTTAGGGGAAGGATCCAGAGTAGTTAAGGGCCTACTGAATCCAGGCTATGTTACTAAATGTCAACACTGAGCCTCAGTTTTCTCTCTTGTGAAATGAAAATAGGACCCATCTCACAGGACTGTGGATTGTACTTGGGGGAAGCTTAAAACAATGCCTAGTACGGAGTGACGACTCAATACATTATACTTCTTATTGTTACCATATAATAGAGTCAATGAATATCACAAGTCCAAGGCGTTTTAGAGGTTTCTAGTAAAACCTCTAGATTCCCTGACACATGCCTTAATCACATATAGGGACGGGGGCACATTACCAGAACCAGTTCCATTGTTGGGCAACTTTGTTCACTAAAAAAATCACTCCTGGCCAGGGGCGGTGTCTCACGCCTGTAATCCCAGCACTCTGGGAGGCTGAGACGGGCGGATCACGGGGTCAGGAGATCGAGACCATCCTGGCTAACATGGTGAAACCCCATCTCTACTAAAAATACAAAAAATTAGCCAGGCGTGGTGGCGGGCGCCTGTCGTCCCAGCTACTCAGGAGGCTGAGGCCGGAGAAAGGCGTGAACCCAGGAGGTGGAGCTTGCAGTGAGCTGTGATATCGCCACTACACTCCAGCCTGGGTGACAAAGCGAGACTCCGTCTTAAAAAAAAAAAAAAGCACTCTTTTGGCTGGGCACGGTGGCTCAGAATGATTTTTCTGGGAAATCATTCTTTCCCAGAAACCCAAAACCCCCACCTTAGGACTTCTACCTAGGGTCTCATTTCTCACCTGGAGTCCCAGAATAGAAAAAGGGTCAGCAAACTACAGTCCACAAGTCAAATCCTGAAGACTGTTTTTCTTTTGGTTTTTGTTTTGTTTTGTTTTGTTTTGAGACGGAGTCTCACTTTGTCGCCCAGGCTGGAGTACAGTGGCGTGATCTCAACTCACTGCAACCTCCATCTCCCAGATTCACACAATTCTCATGCCTCAGCCTCCCGAGTAGCTAAGATTACAGGCACCCGCCTCCATGCCCGGCTAATTTTTTTTTTTTTTTTTTTTTTGAGATGGAGTCTCGCTCTGTCGCCCAGGCTGGAGTGCAGTGGCGCGATCTCGGCTCACTGCAAGCTCCGCCTCCCGGGTTCACGCCATTCTCCTGCCTCAGCCTCCCGAGTAGCTGGGACTACAGGCGCCCACAGCCGCGCCCGGCTAATTTTTTGTATTTTTAGTAGAGACGGGGTTTCACCGTGGTCTCGATCTCCTGACCTTGTGATCCGCCCGCCTCGGCCTCCCAAAGTGCTGGGATTACAGGCGTGAGCCACCGCGCCCGGCCAATTTTTTGTATTTTTAGTAGAGATGGGGTTTCACCATGTTGGCCAGGCTAGTCTTGAACTCCTGACCTCAAGTGATCCAACCGCCTCAGCCTCCCAAAGTGCTGGGATTACAGGAAAGAGTCACCCCACCCAGCTTGTTTGTTTTTTGTGGCCTATGAGTTAAGAATGGCTTTTCCATTTTTTAACGGTTCAAAATAAATCAAGAGACCAGTTGCAGGGGCTCACGCTTATAACGCCAAGGCAGGCAGATCACTTGAGCCCGGGAGTTCAATACTAGCATGGGCAACATGAGAAAACCCCATCTCCACAAAAAATACAAAAATTAGCCAGGCATAGTGGCCTGTGCCTGTAGTCCCAGCTATTCGGGAGGCTTAGGTGGGAAGACCGCTTGAACTCAGGAGGCAGAGGTTTCAGTGAGCTGAGATCTCACCACTGCACTCCAGCCTGGGTGATAGAGTGAGACCTTGTCTCTAAATAAATAGAACACTACAGTTGTCCCTCGGTATCCAGGGGGATTGGTTCCAGGATCCCTTGCAGATACCAAAGTTTGTAGATGTTCAAGTCCCTGATATAAAATGGCATAGTATTTGCATATAACCTAAGTATGTCGTCCCATATACTTTTTTTTTTTTTTTGAGGCAGTCTCACTCTTTTGCCCACACTGGAGTGCAGTGGCACAATCTTGGCTCACCACAACCACCACCTCCCAGGTTCAAGTGACTCCTCGTATCTCAGCCTCCTGAGTAGCTGGGATTACAAGTGTGTGCTACCATGCCCAGCTAATTTTTAGTAGAGACAGGGCTTTGCCATGTTGGCCAGGCAGGTCTTAAACTCCTGACCTCAAGTGATCCACCCGCCTCAGCCTACCAAAGTGCAGGGATTACAGGAGTGAGCCACCACACCTGGCCACCCCCTTTTTTTTTTTTTTTTTTTTTTTGAGACAGAGTCTCACTCTGTCACCCAGACTGGAGTACAGTGGTGCAATTTTGGCTCACTACAACCTCCGCCTCCCGGATTCAAGCGATTCTCCTGCCTCAGCCTCTTGAGTAGCTGGGATTACATGCACGCACCACCCATGCCTGGCTAATTTTTGTATTCTTTGGTAGAAGTAGGGTTTCCCCATGTTGCCCAGGCTGATCTTAAACTCCTAGGCTCAAATAATCCACCACCTCAGCTTCCCAAAGTGCTGGGATTACACGCATGAGCCACTGGGCCTGGCCCTCCCACATATTTTAAATCATCTCTAGATTACTTTTTTTTTTGAGGTGGAGTCTCGCTCTGTTGCCAGGCTGGCTTGCAGTGGCGCAATCTCGGCTCACTGCAACCTCTGCCTCCCAGGTTCAAGTGATTCTCCTGCCTCAGCCTCCCGAGTAGCTGGGACTACATGCGCCCAGCACCACGCCTGGCTAATTTTCGTATTTTTTCTTTTTTTGAGTGAGACGGAGTCTCACTCAGTCGCCCAGGCCGGAGTGCAGTGGCGTGATCTCGGCTCACTGCAAGCTCTGCCTCCTAGGTTCACGCCATTCTCCTGCCTCAGCCTCCCAAGTAGCTGGGACTACAGGCGCCTGCTGCCACGCTTGGCTAATTTTTTGTATTTTTAGTAGAGACAGGGTTTCACCATGTTAGCCAGGATGGTCTCAATCTCCTGACCTCGTGATCCACCCGCCTCAGCCTCCCAAAGTGCTGGGATTACAGGCGTGAGCCACCGCACCCAGCTAATTTTTGTATTTTTAGTAGAGACAGGGTTTCATCATGTTGGCCAGGATGGTCTCTATCTCTTGACCTTGTGATCCACCCGCCTCAGCCTCCTAAAGTGCTGGGATTACAGGCGTGAGTCACTGCGCCCGGCTAGATTACTTACAATATCTAATATGATGCCTATGCATCACTTTGAGTGGATTCAACACCGTACTAGGTACACAGCAAATTCAAGTTTTGCTTTTTGGAACTTTGTGTTTCTTTTTTCTCCCAAATATTGCTGATCTGAAGCTGGATCATGGGATGTGGACTCATGGACTCAGGGGCAACTGTACTTCGTGACACGTGACAATTACTTGAAATTAAAATATGAATGTTCATAAAGTTCTACCGGAATACAGCTAGGCTCACTCCTCTAGATACTGTCTATAGCTGTTTTGCACTACATTGGCAGAGTTGAGCAGTTGCAACAGAAACCACATGGCCTGAAAACAAAAACATTCAGTATCTGGCCCTTTCCAAGGAAGTCTACCAATTCCTGGTCTAATACCTCACTCCTCTGTGGACCTTCAAGGGCCTGGCACAGGAGTCTGAGCACTGGGACACTGACTCTGCTCAGGGATTTCCTGACACCCAGCATCCTGCTTAAATCTGCCTTACCCAGTGGATGGTTGACGAGAGAGGGTACACTGGTGGCTGTGAGGGTCAGCTCCTTCTCTTCGCTGCCTTCCATGGGGCCCAGCAAGAAGCGAACACGCTGTTTAGGGGCGGGAGGCTTCCTGGCATTGAGACCTGTACACACAGAGATAATATATACACACATACATACAAATATATGTACATATAAAATATTTTTTAAGAGACAGGATCTCGTTCCGTCGCCCAGGCTGGAGTACAGTGGCACCATAATGGCTCACTGTAATGTCAAACTCTTGGGCTTAAGCGATCCTCCTGCCTCAGCCTTCAGAGTAGTTGGGATTACAGGCGTGCACGACGACTCCTGGCCAGGAATATCTTGTTCTGTTCAAACACCCGGACAACAGGGAAGTATGATGTAGAAGACAAAGCAGAAGCCCATGGTGCAGAGGGCAGAAGAGCAGTAGTTAAGGAACAGGCGGATTAAAATAGACTCTACAACGTAGTAACGGTGTGACAAGGAACAATACTGAGTCATTTTCCCCCTCGAAAAACAGAGGAAAGTGAGGAGTAAGAAAGCACAGAGAACAGACGTTTGGGAAAGCGCTCTGCCCAGGAAATAGGTCACGTGATTTTGTTTTGAGGGAAGGACCAGAAACGGAGATGGACTTTCAAGAGAACGAGAGCGGGAATGTGGATCTGGTTCGAGGCACTGACCCTTCAGAAGTTGTAGCTCCACTGTATCCCGCAGGTGCTTCCATTTTAGCCCCGGGGGCTTATAGACCGCGAAAAGCCCGTGCAGTCGCGACAAGCCAGCGGACCCCATGCTTGAAGATCACAGCACCCACTGGACCTGGACGGAAGTGCCGCAAGGCCCCGCCCCCAAATGTGGTCCTTACCGTGGGCGCCGCCATGTTCCACAGCCGGAAGAGGTTCGCATTTTATAGTCTTCGGGGAAAACCGGCTGTGGAGAAGTAAATAGGGCCCGGCGCTGAGCCTCAGAGTGACCGTGGTTACGTCTCCTTTGCAGACACTTTCCGGGACGAGGTGAAATGGCGAGAGTCTTGTATCGGTGGACGTAGACGGTAGACAGTTCGCGTGCGTTTCCTTCGCCTACTTGGCCTACATGCTTTCTGCTCGTGCAGCGATGTTTCCCCTCGACAGGCCTTGGCAATGCCGTCAGAATCGGTTTTTCAGTGGTGTTTGACCCCTCCGACGCTCCGTCGCCTAAGAGACTCACGGCGTTCTCCGTGCCCGCCCATCCTCCGCGGACGCCCACTGCCATGGCGACTCTGTTGAGCCCTGTCCTGCGCCGGCTCCGCGGGCTCCGCAGGCTTCCCGGCCTCCCGCGGCTTGCGGCAGGCAAGTGGAGCCGGGTTCCGGGCGCAGGCGGGAAGGAACCTGAGGGCGCCCGGCTCCTCTGACCTCGGCCTTTTTTTTGCCTTGCAGAAATGCCTCTCCGGGCCAGGAGCGACGGCGCCGTCGCCGGCCCGCTGTACTCGCACCACATCCCCACCTCCCCGCTGCAGAAAGCGCTGCTGGCCGCCGGCTCCGCGGCGATGGCGCTCTATGACCCCTATCGCCACGGTAAGGCCGCCCGCGCCTCGCCCCCGTCGGGGCGGCTGGGAGCGGTTTCCTGTGGGTAACTGGACCATAGCCTAGGTTGGGGTACCCAAACCTGGTTGCGGCTCGTAACCACTCGGAACGTTTATGAAAATGCAGATTCCTGCATCCCACCTAAACGCACTGAATCTGAATCTGCAATGGAGGGAGAAATGGGCGTGGAATCCGAACGTCTGTCTTTTTAAACTACTTGGGAGAATCTGTCATGCAGCCATAGTAAGAACATCTAGACTAACTAGATGATTCATAAGTACCGATCAGTTTATAATGTTCTACTAAAAAGTCAACTCCGAGGTCAAGGACCGTGTCGGCCTCCTTCCACTGTATCTGCAGCCTTCTGGGTAGTGCCTGGCACATAGTAAATGCTCAATGAATGTTTGCTGGATGTGTGACTAGAACATCCTAGGTTTCTACAGTGTTTTTCTCATGTCTCCTAGGATTTTTGAGTTCTGGGAAGTACTGTTATTCCTACTAACAAAAACAATAGGCCAGGTCCTATTATAGTGGCCCACGCCTATAATCCCAATGGGGGGGCCGAAGCGGGCAAATGGCTTGAACTGAGGAGTTTGAGACCAACCTGGGCAACATGGCGAATCCCCATCTCTACAAAAAAAAATACAAGAATTAATTGGGCCTGGTTGCATGCGGCTCTATTCCCAGGCTGAGATGGGAGGATCATTTGAGCAGGGGAGTTCGAGACTGTAGTGAGCTGTGATTTGCGTCATTGCACTCCAGCCTGGGCAACAGAGCAAGACCCTATCTTAAACAAAAAAACACTATATCTCCATGTCGCCACTAGTTTTTTGTTTTGAGACACAGTATTGCTCTGTGGCCCACGCTGGAGTGCAGGGGCTCAATCTCAGCTCTATGCAACTTCCACCTCCCAGGTGCAAGCGATTCTCATGCCTCAGCCTCCCGAGTACTGAGATTACAGGCTGTGCCACTTGGCTAATTTTTGTATTTTTAGTAGAGACGAGATTTTGCCATGTTGCCTAGGCTGGTCTCAAACTCCTGACCTCAGGTGATCCTCCTGCCTTAGCCTCCCAAAGTGCTGGGATTACAGGCATAAGCCACCACGCCTGGCCAAGGCCAGAGAATTTTTTTTTTTTTTTGAGACGGAGTCTCGCTCTGTCACCTGGGCTGGAGTGCAGTGGCCGGATCTCAGCTCACTGCAAGCTCCACCTCCCAGGTTTACGCCATTATCCTGCCTCAGCCTCCCGAGTAGCTGGGACTACAGGCGCCCACCACCTCGCCCGGCTAGTTTTTTGTATTTTTTTTAGTAGAGACGGGGTTTCACCGTGTTAGCCAGATGGTCTCGATCTCCTGACCTCGTGATCCGCCCGCCTCGACCTCCCAAAGTGCTGGGATTACAGGCTTGAGCCACCGCGCCCGGCCTACGGCCAGAGAATTTTTCAATTTTTTTTTGTAGAGACAGCATCTTGCCATGTTGCCTAGGCTGGTCTGAAGCTCTTGGCCTCGAGTGATCCTCCTGCCTCAGCCCCCCAGTGTTGAGATTACAGGTGTAAGCCACTACACTTGGCTAGTAAGTGTTATATATGCATGATTTTCATGGTTTCTCACATTAACCAGCTGAGAAAGGTGTTGTCTGCACATCACAAATTAGGACACTGAGGCTGAAAAATGTGAAGCAGGCCAGGCGTGGTGGCTCACACCTGTAATCTCAGCAATTTGGGAATCCAAGGTGGGAGGATCACTTGAGGCCAAAGTTCAAGACCAGCCTGGGCAACATAGCAAGACCTCATCTCCACAGAAAATTTTAAAAACTAGCTGCACGCCTGTAGTCCTAGCAGTGAGCTATGATCACACCACTTCACTCCAGCCTGGGCAACAGAGCAAGACCCTGTCTGAAAAAAAAACAGAAACGTGAAGCAATTTGCACTAGGTCACCTAGATAGTGAACACACCTGGGCTGTAGCCCAGCATCTCTGATGCCTAAGCCTCTACCAATCAATGGAGACATTATATTGTATTGTGAAAAGTGATTTATAAAATCTTTAGAACGTTGTGCCAACCAGAGCTGTCCCGCCCCAGTAGATTAAGAATTATAGATATGTGTACTGATCCCTTGTTGTGCGCTGGGTAATTTGCTAAGTGTTTTACCTGAATCCTTATAACAAAAAGCTAGCTATTATCCCTAATTTGTCCTGTAGGAAACAAAGGCTCAGACCAGGTCAGGTAACTTACCTAAGGTGACATCCCCCATTTGTGCCCGTTTCTGTCCTTTCAGACATGGTCGCAGTTCTAGGGGAGACCACAGGACACCGCACCCTGAAGGTCCTCAGGGACCGGATGAGGAGGGATCCAGAGGGTGCCCAGATCCTGCAGTAGGTCCCAGCTCTGCCTGGGGGTCTGGGGGCAATCTCTAGGTATTCTGACCTCTCTAGAATCACATTGTATTTGTTCTGTTCCGCTAGGGAGCTCTTGATACCCTGGCCACATATGGTTGCACAGGCTGGGCACTCCCCAGTTCCAGGGGTGTCATTCACATACATGTGTATACACTGTGATGACCTCAAAGTTGTGCAATGTGATGGCCTTGGCCCAGTTTCAGCCACGGGGCTCTGTGCCTTCATTAAGTTATCATAACGTGCTGGCTTTACCTTTTCCTTGCAGTACCTTTTGCAAGTACTCTGGTCACATTCGAGGACTGTCTTCCTTTCGAGATTGTGCCCCTGCCCATGTCCTTGGTTTGGGGTAGTATCCTAACCCTGACACTGGCCTAGCCAGTTGTAGGTGCTCCATTAAGGTTTGTGGTGGCCACATTACTCCTCTGTACATTCTCCCACCCCTCAGCTCACCGTAGTTGGATCGTTCACGTACGTTTGCCCACACCCTCCCAATGCCCAAGTCTTGCCTTTCAGGGAACGTCCCCGGATTTCGACATCCACCCTCGACCTGGGCAAGCTCCAGAGCCTGCCAGAAGGCTCCCTGGGTCGCGAGTATCTCCGTTTCCTGGATGTGAATGTGAGTTTTCAGCTTCCATGTACCTGGCAGTCACCGGACAGGACAGAGGAATAGCACAGGCATGACACCCTGAGGAAAGAGGAGCCCTGAGCTGCCACCATCGGCAGGAGTCCTCTTCAGGCTCATGCCAAGCCTTTGTCATTTTCTATAAGATAGGCAAATGGGTGGGAACATGCCTCCAAATGATAATACTGGCCAGTGTTCATTAACCTTCCACTGCATGCCTGATGCCAGCCTCATCCGTGATCTTGTGAATCCCCCCACAACCCTGTCAAGTATGTTCTGTTATTATCCTCTTTTAGTACATGAGGAAACAGGCTCAGAGCAGTGAAGCAACTTGCTAATTTCACATAACCGGTATTAATGGAGAACAGTAATCAACCCCAGGTCATGCTCTTCACTGCTGTACTGTGTCCCCTTATTTTGCTTTCCCTATGGTATGGCAGGTGTGGCACTCTCCAGCCCCAGGCAGGGAGGACAAGGAGATGGGGGAAGGGGGCGTCCTGACTATTGGCAAGCTCACTGAGCCTCTGCCATGTGCCATCTTTTTTTTTTTTTTGAGACAGGGTCCCACTCTGCCACCCAGGCTGGAGTGCAGTGGTGCGATCTCGTGATTCTCCTGCCTCAACCTCCCATGTAGCTGAGACCACAGGTGCACACCACAAAGCCTGGCTAATTTTTGTATTTTTAATAGAGATGGGGTTTTACCATATTAACCAGGCTGGTCTCAAGCTCCTGACCTCAAGTGATCCACCTGCCTCAGCCTCCCAAAGTGCTGGGACTACAGGTGTGAGCCACCGCGCCCAGCCCATCCATTGTTTTGTGTACTGGGGATATAATGGTGAACTAGACAGCCAAGTTCCCTGCCCTCATTTCTATTCTACTTGGAGAGGTAGACAATAAAATAGTTTTTAAAAATTTTCAGGGAGGGCACGGTGGCTCACACCTGTAATCCCAGCACTTTGGGAGGCTGAGGCGGGAGGATCACCTGAGGTCAGGATTTTGAGACCAGCCTGACCAACATGGTGGAACCCTTTCTCTACTAAAAATAACAAAAATTAGCTGGGTGAGGTGGTGTGCACCTGTAATCCCAGCTACTTGGGAGGCTGAGGCAGGAGAATTGATTGAACCCAGGAGGCAGAGGTTGCAGTGAGCTGAGATCGTGCCACTGCACTCCAGCCTGGGTGACAGAATGAGACTCTGTCTCCAACCAAACAAAACAAAAAAATTCATATAGAAATACAGGTAAAATATTCCAAGTAATTAGAATATTCTGGCACTGGTCCTTGCATGTTGGCTCATGTCTGTAATCATAATACTTTGGGGGGCTGAAGTGGGTGGATCACTTGAGCCCAGGAGTTTGAGACCAGCCTGGGAAACATGTTGAAACCTTGTCTCTGCAAAAAATGTAAAAATTAACTGGGCATGGTGATGTATACCCATATAGTCCCAGCTACCTGGGAGGGAGTTTAAGGTAGGAGGACTGGTTGAGCCCAGGAGGTCAAGGGCAGTGAGCCGTAATCACGCAACTGCACTCCAGCTTGGGCAACAGAGCAAGACCCTGTCTCAAAAATTTGAAAAAGTATACCAGCACTATTGTCAGCAGCTGGGATACAGTGGACAAAACCAGCAAAAAGCCTGCCTTCGTGGAATTTATGTTCTAGCAGTTATGAAGAGAACAAGTTAGTGTGATAGAAGACAACTTTGGTGTTGGGAAGGGTACAGCCACTTCTGACGGGGTGGTCAGAGCCGGCTCCTCTGGGGAGACTTGGAAGGTAAGGAGGAGCCAACCTTGTGGAGAGCTGAGAAAGAGCATTCTGAGTAGAGGCAATGGCAAGGGCAGAGGCCCCATGTGTTTAGGAAAAGGAAGGTTGACCAGTGTGGCCACAGAGGAGTGAGTGGGCTGGAAGGGGAGCCCCAGCTGGGCCCTGCAGGCCACCAGAAGAAGGAGTCTGTAGTTTGTAATAGGAGCAGTAGGTAACTTGTGGAAGGTTTTGAGCAGGGTAGTAAAGTGACCTGATTTGTAAAGGACCTCAGAATCCTGATGGCCCATCTTCCCTGTCCCTGTCCCATCTTCCCTCCCTCCTCCAACACAGACACATCCCATCAAGGCACCCCTGCCAAATGGCTATCGAGCCTGGCTGCCAGAGCCAGCCAGGCTGGAGGAGGTGAGGGGTCTCCAAAGGTTGTCCTAGAACAGTTTCTCAGCCTGGGCAGTGTTAATGTTTGGGCTGGATCACTCTTTGTTGTGGGGGCGGTCCTGAGCCTGATAGGATGTTTAATGGTGGCTTCTACCCACTGGGTGCCAGGAGCATCCCCTCCCTGGCAAGTTGTGACAACCATAGATGTCTCCAGAGATTACAGGTGTCCTCTGGTGGGCAGTTAAGAACCACTGCTCTAAATGGTTATTGTCTCTGAGACGATGTTCTGTTCCTCAGTCTCCTGCACAGCTACCTTGACAGGGTGATCACCTGCCCTATTTTAAACCATCTCTCAGATTTCACCAGGATGCAAGTCATCTCATCAGTGGGAAACTCACCAGGGTGACCTGCCTGAAGTGCCACACAGGGAGGGAAGTCTTCTGAATTTCCCCATCTTTAGCCCTGTTGCTGTGGAGGGGAGGGGCTAGCAGGGATGGGACTGCCAGGACACCTTGCTCAGCCACAGCCCCACTTGTGATGGCACTGGCGATTGTGACACTTGTAGAGCAAGGAAATCAGCAGCTCATGGAATGTGAAGGAGTACCTTTGTCCCCGCAGAGATTTAGATAAAGGTTCAAGGTGAGGCTACCCTCCCTTCCCTGAGGCTGACTTTGGTGAGAGGTAAAGTCATCTTGTAGTATCAAGACTATAGGCATGGGCTTGAGAATTAGGAGGAGCCTGAATGAGAATCCTGGCTCACTTCCCAGCTTTACAAGCCTGGATAAATCCTTTGACCTTGCTGAGTCTCAGATTCCTCATCAGAAGTAAGAGGACCTCACATACATCTTCCCAGGGCACTTACTGGCTTTGGTAATGGATGTTAAGGCCACTGGCTTTGGAATCCAACAGACTTTTGTTTCAAATGCTGACTCAGCCACTTTACTAGCTGTGTGATCTTGGGCAAATTACTTTATCTCTCTGAGCCTTGTTTTCCTTTTTTTTTTCCTTTTTTTTTTTTTTTTTTTTTTTTAATGAGACTCACTCTGTCACCCAGGCTGGAGGGCTGTGGCACAATCTTGGCTCACTGCAACCTCCACCTCCTGGCAATTCTTCTGCCTCAGCCTCCCGAGTAGCTGGGACTACAGGCGTGCGCCACCACGCCTGGCTAATTTTTGTATTTTTAATATAGGCGGGATTTCGCCATATTGGCCAGGCTGGTCTCGAACTCCTGACCTCAAGTGATCTGCTGGCCTTGGCCTTCCAAAGTGTTGGGATTACAGACATGAGCCACCACGCCCGGCCTTTGTTTTCTTTATCTATATCTGCAGTAATAACAGTATTTACCTCCAAGATTGCAAGGATGAAATACGATAATATCTGTAAAGGACACCCTAGGTGCCGGCACCTGGTGGATACTCTATGATCACCTTCAGCTTCACACAACAAGCTAAAGCCGTTCTTTGGGAACAGGAAGACCAGGCTGTTCCCACTCTGTATGGGTGCTACTGAGTACTCAGAGGTAGTGGGCAGGTAAGAGGAGGAGAGTTCTGGGGTCAGAAAAGTGCCCAGGACTGGCCTTTTATTCATATGTTCAAGAGATGTTCATTCATCCAGGCCCTGGATCAGGCTACTGGAGGTAAAAGAATAAGCGAAACAGAGCCAGTCCTGCCCATGTGTAGCAGACAGGCTATTTTGATACTGTCAATAAAAATAAAATGTGAGTGGCCGGGTGTGGTGGCTCACGCCTGTAATCCCAGCACTTCAGGAGGCCGAGGCGGGTGGATCACAAGGTCAGGAGTTTGAGACCAGC
Source organism: Macaca fascicularis (assembly GCF_037993035.2). NCBI lineage: Eukaryota > Metazoa > Chordata > Mammalia > Primates > Cercopithecidae > Macaca > Macaca fascicularis. The sequence goes on along the minus strand of NC_088389.1, from coordinate 15,648,767 downwards.
CTGACCAACATGGTGAAACCCCATCTCTACTTTAAAAAAAAAAAAAAAAGGGCCGGGCGTGGTGGCTCAAGCCTGTAATCCCAGCACTTTGGGAGGCCGAGACGGGCGGATCACGAGGTCAGGAGATCGAGACCATCCTGGCTAACACAGTGAAACCCCGTCTCTACTAAAAAATACAAAAAAAAAAAAAAACTAGCCGGGCGAGGTGGTGGGCGCCTGTAGTCCCAGCTACTCGGGAGGCTGAGGCAGGAGAATGGCGTAAACCCGGGAGGCGGAGCTTGCAGTGAGCTGAGATCCGGCCACTGCACTCCAGCCTGGGCAACAGAGCGAGACTCCGTCTCAAAAAAAAAAAAAAAAAAGAAAAAGAAAACATTAGCTGGGTGTGGTGGCACGTGCCTGTAATCCCAGCTACTCAGGAGGCTGAGGCAGAAGAATTGCTTGAATCCGAGAGGAGGAGGAGGAGGTTGCAGTGAGCTGAGATTGCACCACAGCACTCCATCCTGGGCAACAGAGCGAGACTCTGTCTCAGAAAACAAACAAAAAGGCCGGGCGTGGTGGCTCAAACCTGTAATCCCAGCACAGGGATTACAGACGGGCGGATCATGAGGTCAGGAGATCGAGACCATCCTGGCGAACACGGTGAAACCCCATCTCTACTAAAAAATACAAAAAACTAGCCAGGTGAGGTGTCGGGCGCCTGTAGTCCCAGTTACTCGGGAGGCTGAGGCAGGAGAATGGCGTGAACCTGGGAGGCAGAGCTTGCAGTGAGTTGAGATCCGGCCACTGCACTCCAGCCTGGGTGACAGAGCAAGACTCCGTCTCAAAAAAAAAAAAAAAAAAAAGAAAACAAATAAAAAAAATAGGCTGGGCGCAGTGGCTCACGCCTGTAATCCTAGCACTTTGGGATCACAAGGTCAGGAGATCGAGACTACCCTGGCTAACATGATGAAACCCCATCTCTACTAAAAAATACAAAAAATTAGCTGGGCGTGGTGGCAGGCGCCTGTAGTTCCAGCTACTTGGGAGGCTGAGGCAGGAGAATAGCGTGAACCTGGGAAGCGGAGCTTGCAGTGAGCCGAGATCACGCCACTGCACTCCAGCCTGGGCAACAGAGCAAGACTAAAAAAATAAAATAAATGTGAGCACATAGGTAATGTTTAATATTCTGACAGCTACTTTAATAGCAAAAAAATTAATTTTTTTGCTACTAAAATTAAATTTTGCTATTAAAATTAAGGTGGAATTAATTTTTTGTTTGTTTGTTTTTTTGAGATGGAGTCTCACTCTGTTGCCCAGGCTGGAGTGCAGTGGAGCCATCTCAGCTCACTGCAACCTCCGCCTTCTGGGATCAAGCAATTCTCCTGTCTCAGCCTCCCAAGTACCTGGGATTACAGATGCCTGCCCCCATGCTTGGCTAATTTTTGTATTTTTAGTAGAGATGGGGTTTCACCATATTGGTCAGGCTGGCCTTGAACTCCTCAGGTGATCCGCCCACCTCGGCCTCCCAAAATGCTGGGATTATAACCATGAGCCACTGTGCCTGGCTATAATTGATTTTAAATATGCATCTTGTTTAGCCCGATATATCCAAAGTATTATTTCAACAAGTAATCAATATTTTTAAATTATTGAGATTTGTACATTTTTTTCATACTAAGTATTTGAAGTCTTGTGTGTATTTTATATATTCAGCACATCTCACTTGGACACCTTTCTTGGCCACATGTGGCAAGCGGCTGCCATACTGGACAGTGCAAGTCTAGGAGACATTAATACTCACATGCACTAAACATCAAGGTACAATTATTCTGAGTGCCACTAAGAGGTGAATGATGCTTCCAGAGACCATAACATGAACCCACTTGGTCTGTAGGTTAGGGGCGGCCTCTCTGTGGTGGGGGGAAGGGATGGGGGACAGGGGACACTTAACCCAGGTCATGAAGGATAAGTAGGAGTTATCACAGTGAAGATAGGGGTAGTGGGAGAGAGCACCCCAAGCTGGGAGCAGCTTGTGCTAGGATCAGGGTTTTTGGGGCTTCATTTTTTATTTTTAGAGACAATGTCTTGCTTGAGTGCAGTGGTATAGTCATAGCTCCCTGTAACCTCAAACTCCTGGGCTCAAACAATTTTCCTGTCCCAGCCTCCTGAGTAGCTAGGACTACAGGCACACACCACCACACCCGACTAATTTTTTTTTTTTTTTTTCAAGACAGAGTCTCTGTCACCCAGGCTGGAGTGTGCAGTGGTGCAATCTCGGCTCACTACAACCTCCGCCTCCTAGGTTCAAGTGACTCTCCTGTCTTAGCCTCCCGAGTAGCTGGGACTATAGGTGTGCACCACCACACCCAGCTAATTTTTGTATTTTTTAGTAGAGACAGAGTTTCCCTGTATTGGTCAGGTTGGTCTTGAACTCCTGATCTCAGGTGATGTGCCCACCTTAGCCTCCCAAAGTGCTGGGATTTACAGGCATGAGCCTCGGCCCCCGGCTAGTCGCCAGAGTTTTCTGGTAGGGTATGAGTTTGGTGAGAGTTGTGACAGTGTCAGAGACAGACTGGCAAATCGGGCCCTGAGAACCATCAGGAAGGGTTCTAGGGGGGGCTTATGGTTGTCAGAGGGTCTCCCCAGACACCCGAGCACCCACCTGCTTCGTGGATGATGAGGAGCTAGCGTATGTGATTCAGCGATACCGGGAGGTGCACGACATGCTTCACACCCTGCTGGGAATGCCCACTAACATCCTGGGTGAGTGCCCCCAACCCTGACAGCCTGTCTCCCTGGGGTGGCTTCAGGGCCAGAGCAGGGCTTGCCTATCTCCACCACCCTCTGCATCACCTGGCTTGGTGCCTCAATTTCTGTTTTACCTGAACATCTTAGTAGCATCTTTGCCACATGTCCCCCTTCTCCCTCCCACTGGCCCTCAAGGGCTCCTGCACTAGTGTAGCAGCAGCCCATCTTCAAGATGGGCTGGTGTCTTTTGGGCTTTAGCTGCCTCCCTGCTCTGAAACCTCAGTAGCTCCCTAAGGCCTGCAGGAACCATCCTGGAGTGTTTAGCCTGGTTTATGGGGTCATGGGATCCTCTGCGCTGTGACCCCAGGCTTCCTTTCCATCCCTTATTCCCTTCTGTTCACTCTTGGGCCCTCTCCCGTACTCCAAGCCAAGTGCCCTAGGGCCCAGCACAGGCCAGGACTGGGCACAGCTGACCCTGGTAGAGATTAGGGAGGAACAGTTGCCTCTCTTTGCCCTGCTGTGAACACCACTGGCCTTTCCTTCAGATAGCTTGTTCACTTCCCAACCCATCCCTCACCCCCAGGGGAGATCGTGGTGAAATGGTTTGAGGCTGTCCAGACTGGCCTGCCCATGTGCATCCTGGGTGCTCTCTTTGGACCGATCCAACTCAGTGCTCAGTAAGTTTTCAAGTGGTGGCTGGGTCAGGGTTGAGGGTGGTGTCAGGACAGAACTCAGAGGAACAAGGGCTCCTAGAAGTAGGAAGAGCACACGGGCGCCTGCCCTGCCCCTTCCAGTTCTCCAGGAAGTAAGGGTAGAAAGAATAGAGCAGAGATGTGAAACTGGCCTGGGGCAAGGGTCTTCAGGTGAGCAAATAAAGCCTATAAGTTTCACAGGACTCTGGGGTCTCTTGGGCCAGGCCTAAGTGCATGGTCAGAATGATGAGCATCAGTGGTGTTAGATTCTGTTAAGTTGGTGTTAGATTCTGGAGTGGGGGAGCTATGATTTAAACCTGAGCTTCAGCATGTTCAAGATGAGTGGCTTTGGGTTTGAGATTCCACCTCACTGAGCTCTGTTGCCTCATCTGAAAAGCAGGGATAATAACTACCTCCTTCCGAGGTCTTTGTGAGGATGAACTGAGAAAATGCACAAGTGCTGAGCAGTCGAGTGCCTGGCCCCCAGGGACTTGATGTTTTCTTTTTCCTCTGCTGCCCCACAGGAGCCTGCAAGTGCTGGTCTCGGAGTTGATCCCATGGGCCGTTCAGAACGGGCGCAGAGCCCCGTGTGTCCTCAACCTGTACTATGAGCGGCGCTGGGAGCAGTCCCTGAGGGCTCTACGGGAGGAGCTGGGCATTACGGCACCACCCGTGCATATCCAGGGCTTGGCCTGAGTTCCTGAGCCAGCGGGGCCTGGCCTACCTCCCCCATCTACTGCTTCCCTTGGGGGCAGAGGGCTCCCTTGACTACCTTTGTTCCTCTTCTTTGAACACTGACCCTTGGACAACATTTATCATAATTTATCATAGCCACTGCTGAGTGGCCTTGAGGATGAACCCCACAGGGAGCAAGCAGTACAGTGGCACTCCCAGGGGGACCAGCAGCTGTCCAAGGAGAACCATGCGTGAACAGTATCAGTCGTCTGGGCTCATGCTGGGATGTCGCAGCACTCCTGTTGCGACTCCTTCCAACCAGCCAGGTTTGCTGGAGGCCAGGCTGGGTGTCCTCACGGGAGTGAGGGCTACACCCAATTCCAAAAGCCCGAGAAGAGAGAAGTGGAGGGGGGAGGCGAGTGTGTGAATAAAGGCTCCCATCAGGTCAAGTGTCTGCTTGTCCTTTCCCCCAGGGATGCCCCTGACTTTGGCACTCTTGCGACTTCCAAGCACTAGCGCAGAAGTTCCCCTCCCAGCCTGGGCTTTAGCTGCTTGTCCCCTCTCCTCTGGCTGAAGTTGGGTGGACGTGGATTCAAATTCCCTGCTCCTCCCTGTTTTTTTTTTTTTTGAGATGGAGTCTTGCTCTGTCGCCAGGCTGGAGTGCAATGGTGAGATCTCGGCTCACTGCAACCTCCGTCTCCCAGGTTCAAATGATTCTCCTTCCTCAGCTTCCGGAATAGCTGGGACTACAAGCGCATGCCACCATACCCAGCTAATTTTTTTATTTTTAGAGATGGGGTTTCACCATGTTGGCCAGGATGGTCTTGATCTCTTGACCTCGTGATCCGCCCACCTTGGCCTCCCAAAGTGCTGGGATGACAGGCATGAGCCACCACACCCGGCCAACTCCTCCCTGTTTTCCAGCAGAGGACTTAGGGCAAGTCCCTTCCCCTCTCTGGGTCCCCATTTCATCTCAAGAAAAGTGGAATCCTAAGGCGCTCACCCCTTAGGACTACTGTGGGGGTTTCTGAGAGGACATTCAGAAGATGGACTTCAGAGAAAGGACCCAAGGAGCAGGAGGTGGGGTTTTTTGTTTTTTTGTGTTTTTTTTTTTTTTTTTTTTTTGAGAGAAGTTCTTGCCCTGTCATGTAGGCTGGAGTGCGTGGCATAATCATGGCTCACTGCATCCTCAATTCCTGGGCCCAAGCAGTCCTCATCTCAGCCTCCCCAGTAGCTGAGGCCACAGGTAGACACCACTATGCCCAACTAATTTTTTAATTATTTATATTTGAGACAGGGTCTCGCTCTTTTTGCCCAGGCTGGAGTGCAGTGGTGTGATCTCAGCTCACTGCAACCTCTGTGTCCCAGGTTCAAGCAATTCTCCCATCTCAGCCCTCCCAGGAGCTGGGACTATAGGAGCATGCCATCCTGCCCAGCTAATTTTTGTATTTTTTGGTAGAGACGAGGCTTCACCATGTTGGCCAGGCTGGTCTTGAACACCTGACCTCGTGATCCGGCCACCTCGGCCTCCCGAAGTGCTGGGATTACAGGCATGAGCCACCATGCCTGGCCGCCCAACTAATTTTAATTTTTTGTAGAATTGAGGTCTCTATGTTGCACAGGCTGCTTTAACTCCTGGGCTCAAGTGATTCTCCCGCCCTTGGCCTTCCAAATAATACAGATGTGAACCACTGTTTCCAGCCAATCAGGAGCTGTTTTCTTACTGTGTTCATAAGCACAAAAGGCTGCAGTTCATTTTGGAGTGGCAAAAAGGCATTTTCCTTGGGTAAGAGCCAAGGAACAAGGACCGGCTGGATGAAAGGTATTAGAAGAGTGGGTGGCCCTAGCTTGGGATTTAGAACCAGAGAAGCCCTAAGATGGAAGAGGCTTTAGCATTTTTCAGGCCAATTCCTCATTGCTTGAATAGGTGATTGATGGCCCAGAGGCAGGCAGAGAATTGCTTGGAGTAACTAAAACACAGGCCACAGGCCCCCTGGTACGTTTACCAGTGCCTCAGTTTCCCTATCTATGATCAGTTTCTAACCGTACTATATGTCAGGCAGTACCATGCACTTGAGATGCATTATCGCATTGACACCTCAAGGTCACCACCCAAGGAGGGAGGTGGTATTTTACTTGTGTTTTACTAATGAGGCAGTAGGAGTAGAGCTGGGGTTGGAACCACGGGTTGTCCGAAGACCTGCTCAGCACTGCCATACCAGGGCCCCAGCCTTCCCTGTGTGTACCACGTCTGGTTCAGGGATCCCAATAGCAGAGGAAGGGCAGGAGAGGCTGGAGGCCCACCTCAGAACCACGGACTTTTCAGGAGGGAAACCTTGTTCTGAGCTTCTTGAATCTCTGCGGGAAAAGGAGGCCATGCTAGTGAGTCCCCATACTTCACCAGTCTCTGCAGACCTGCCAGCTGTTTCTGCAGTTTCCCAGGGTCCTAGACACCCCCACTGCAGCTCACCAAAGTCAACAGTGCCAGGGTGGCAGCGGAGGTCAGACAGGTGGCCTTCACTGCCCAGCTGGGTAGCTCACCTGCTCTAGGCAAGCAGTGCCTGGACAACCCTGGGCCTTTATAGCACTCGTGAGATGGACACAAAGCGTCAGGCTTAGCTGGGAATGGAGTCTGGTCTCCTGAGCATAGGGTGGCATTTGTGTTACCAGCTCATGATTGGAGAAAAGTCAAACTGGCTATAGGTAATCACCAGTGAGGCCCTACTAACTTCTGCTTAGAAAGTTCCAGTCTCCCATCTCAGTAAACCATGCTTGCCTTCATCCTGCTCCCTGAACACACCAGGCTTCTTCCTGCCTTTTGGAACAGCACCATCCCCAGGTTGTTACATGGTGAGCTCCTTGTCATTCACATCTCTGCTCACATGTCACCTCAGAGATGCCTTCCTGGGCTTCTCAGCCATCTAAAGCAGTCCCTAGTCCCCCTCCCCTTCTCTTCATGCTATCATCTGTTTATTATTTACTTATTTATTTTTTGAGATGGGGTCTCATTCTGTCACCCAGGCTGGAGTGCAGTGCCATGATCACGGCTCACTACAGTTTCGACCCCCTGGGCTCCAGGATCCTTCTGTTTTAGCCTCCCTAGTAGCTGGGCCTATGGATGCGTGCCACCACGCCTAGCTAAATTTTTTTTTTTTTTTTTGAGACAGAGTCGCTCTGTCACCCAGGCTGGAGTGCAATGGCGTGATCTAGGCTCACTGCAACCTCCGTTTCCCAGGTTCAAGTGATTCTCCTGCCTCAGCCTCCCAAGTAGCTGGGATTACAAGGGCGTGCCACCACGCCCAGCTAATTTTTATTTTTAGTAGAGATGGGTTTTTACCATGTTGGCCAGACTGGTCTCGAAATCCTGACCTCAGGTGATCTGCCCGCCTTGGCATCCCAAAGTGCTAGGATGACATGCATGAGCCACCATGCCCAGCCAAGTGTTTTTTTGTTTGTTTGTTTTTTGTTTTTTTTTTTTGAGACGGAGTCTCGCTCTGTCGCCCAGGCTGGAATGCAGTGGCGCGATCTCGGCTCACTGCAAGCTCCGCCTCCTGGGTTTATGCCATTCTCCCGCCTCAGCCTCCCGAGTAGCTGGGACTACAGGCGCCCGCCACCACGCCCGGCTAATTTTTTGTATTTTTAGTAGAGACGGGGTTTCACCATGTTCGCCAGGATGGTCTCGATCTCCTGACCTCATGATCCGCCCGCCTCGGCCTCCCAAAGTGCTGGGATTACAAGCATGAGCCACCGTGCCCAGCCTCTTTCTTTCTTTCTTTTGGCAGATGGAGTCTCACTCTGTTGCCCAGGCTGGAGTGCAACAGCACGATCTCAGCTCACTGCAACCTCCGCCTCCTGGGTTCAGGCAATTCCCCTGCCTCAGACTCCTGAGTAGCTGGGATTACAGGTGCCTGCTACCATGCCCGGCTAATTTTTTTTTTTTTTAATTGTTAATAAAAATATGGTTTCACTATGTTGGTCAGGCTGGTCTCAAACTCCTGACCTCGTGATCCCCCTGCCTCAGCCTCCCAAAGTGCTGGGATTACAGGTGTGAGCCACCGGGCCCGGCTGTGTTTTTTTTGGTTTGTTTGTTTGTTTTAATTTTTTTTTTTTTTTTTTGTAGAGACAGGGTCTTGCTATGCTGGCTGGGCCGGTCTTGAACTCCTGGCCTCAAGCCATCTTCTTGCCTTGACCTCTCAATGTGCTGGGATTCCAGATGTGAGCCACCGCACCCTACCCTTATTTTCTTTAGAGCGCTCACCACTCTGAAATTATTTTATTGGTAGAGCTGGAGGTGGTGACTCATGCCTGGAGTCCCAGCACTTTGGGAGGCCTGGGGGAGGCAGATCACTTGAGCTCAAAAGTTCCAGACTAGCCTGAACAACATGATGAAACGTCGTCTCTACTAAAAATACAAAAAATGAGCCCGATGTGGTGGTGCATACCTGTAGCCCTAGCTACCCAGGAGACTGAGGTAGCAGGAGCACCTGAGCCCAGGAGGTCAAGGCTGCAGTGAGCTGTGATTGTCTGGATGATACAAATAAGACCCTGTCTCAAAAAATTAAAAAATTTTAATGCCAGTACTGTGATGAGTGTGACACCAGCACAGTGAGCACTGAGTGAGGGACAACCTATTCCATCTCACTCCCACCTGCCCTCTGTGTGGCCAGCTAGACTGTAAGCAACTGAAAGGCAGGCTGTCCTGTTCTCTCTGTTGCTCTCCCTCTTGCTTCTCCCCCTCAGGCCTGACCCAATGTCCGGTGGTACTGCTTTGGTTTCTCCAGTGTGACAAGCCTGACTGAAGGAGAGCAGATGGCTGGTCACCAGCACCCTCCTGCTAACTCTCACCTGCCCACTCGTATATGACCTCAGTAGTTGATGTGGAAGTACTCATGTTTATACTCACGGATCCCGATGTGGATAAGGTCAGAGCCTCCAATTCATTCTTCCTTTCATTCGTTCAAGAAATGTTGGCCAGGTGCAGTGGCTCATGCCTGTAATCCCAACACTTTGGGAGACCGAGGAGGGCGAATCACGAGGTCAGGAGATTGAGACCATCCTGGCTAACACAGTGAAATCCCGTCTCTACTAAAAATACAAAAATTAGCCAGACATGGTGGCGGGCGCCTGTAGTCCCAGCTGCTAGGGAGGCTGAGGCAGGAGAATGGCATGAACCCCGGGAGGCGGAGCTTGCAGTGAGCCGAGATCGCGCTACTGCACTCCAGCCTGGGGGACAGAGCGAGACTCTGTCTCAAAAAAAAAAAAAAAAAAAAAAAAAGAGAGAGCTCGAGACCATCCTGGCCAACATGGTGATATCCCGTCTCTACTAAAAATACAAAAATTAGCTAGGCGTGGGCTTGGTGGAGCAAGCCTGTAGTCCCAGCTACTCGGGAGTCTGAGGCAGGAGAATCGCTTGAACCCCGGAGGCAGAGGTTGCAGTGAGCTGAGATCGTGCCACTGCACTCCAGCCTGGCCACACAGCAAGACTCTGTCTCAAAAAAACCAACCAACAAACAAAAAGAAATGTTTATTGAGCTGCTGTTATTTGCCAAGCCCTGTGAAAACAATCAGAGATAATCTTCCTGTCTAGATCTTGATGTTGTATGTACTTCATGCTTAATGAGTCTATAAGCCACAATTATAAACATGTAAAGCACTACTGCAAATGCTCCCCACAAGCCGGATGTGGTGGTACGTGCCTGTAGTCCCAGGCTGAGGCGGGGAGAATCCGTTGAGCCCAAGAAGTTGAGGCTGCAGTGAGCTATGATCGCACCACTGCACTCCAGCCTGGGTGATGGAGCCAGATCCTGTCTTCCTGTCTTCCTGTCTCAAAAACAAAACCCTGGCTGGGCGCGGTGGCTCACACCTGTAATCCCAGCACTTTGGGAGGCCGAGGCAGGCCGATCACGAGGTCAGGAGATCAAGACCATCCTGGCTAACACGGTGAAACCCTGTCTCTACTAAAAAAAATGCAAAAAACTTAGCCGGGTGTGGTGGTGGGTGCCTGTAGTCCCAGCTACTTGGGAGGCTGGGGCAGGAGAATGGTGTGAACCCGGGAGGTGGAGCTTGCAGTGAGTGGAGATCGTGCCACTGCACTCCAGCCTGGGTGACAGAGCAAGACTCTGTCTCAAAGGAAAAAAAAAAAAAAACCCCAATACTCCCCACAAATCTCCACACCGACCCTGTGAGGTATTATGAATTAGTATGTCCCAATTTTTATATATATGAAGAAAATGAATCTTGACCTTTCAGCTGAGAAGTTGAACTCCATGCCCATGCCCATACCACTGCACATTCTGCCTCCTGATGGTGATACCCATGAAGAATGTGGTGCTGGAATTTACCCAAGTCCCCAAAAGGATGCACCCTGTATTCCAGAAGAAATAGGTCCCAATCCTTATCAGACCAAAATTTCATCCTTATTTTATTATTATAATTTTTTTTTTTTTGAGACAGGCTCTCGCTGCTCTGTTGCTCAGGCTGGAATGCAGTGGCACAGTCTCGGCTCACTGCAACCTCTGCTTCTCAGTGATTCTCTTGCCTCAGTCCCCAAGTAGCTGGGACTACAGACGTGCACCACCACACCCGGCTAATTTTTGTTTTTTTTTTTTGTTTTTTTTTTTTTGTTTTTTTTTTTGAGACGGAGTCTTGCTCTGTCGCCCAGGCTGGAGTGCAGTGGCCGGATCTCAGCTCACTGCAAGCTCCGCCTCCCGGGTTTACGCCATTCTCCTGCCTCAGCCTCCCGAGTAGCTGGGACTACAGGCGCCCGTCACCTCGCCCGGCTAGTTTTTTTTTTGTATTTTTTAGTAGAGATGGGGTTTCACCATGTTAGCCAGGATGGTCTCGATCTCCTGACCTTGTGATCCACCCGTCTCGGCCTCCCAAAGTGCTGGGATTACAGGCTTGAGCCACCGCGCCCGGCCTAATTTTTGTATTTTTAATAGAGACAGGGTTTCGCCATGTTGGCCAGCTGGTCTTGAACTCCTGACCTCATGGGATCTGCCCACCTTAGCCTCCCAAAGTACTGGGATTACAGGCATGAGCCACTGTGCCCAGCTTATTTTCATTTTTTGAGACACAGTCTTACTTTGTTGCCCAGGGTGAAGTGCAGTGGTGCAGTCACAGCTCGCTGCAACCCCAAGTTCCAGAGCTCAAGCAATCCTCCCACCTCAGCTTCCTGAGTAGCTGGGAGTACAAGCCAGAGCTACCTGGCTAATTTTTTTTTTTTTTTTTCTGTAGAGGCAGGGTCTCACTATGTTGCCCAGGCTGGTCTTGAACTCCTGGCTGAAGCGATCCTCCTGCCTCCGCCTCTCAAAGTGCTGGGATTACAAGCTTGAGCTACCACGCCAGTGCCAGAATGTCTTTTTTTTTTTTTTTCAGACGGAGACTTGCTCTGTTGCCCAGGCTGGAGTGCGTGGCACAATCTCGGCTTACTGCAACCTCGGTCTCCCAGGTTCAAGCAATTCTGCCTCGGTCTCCCAGGTTCAAGCAATTCTGCCTCAGCCTCCGAGGGATCTATTCCAAGTGGCAATTGTGGATGCCCGACATGGTTAACGAGAAACCAATTTTTCAGAGGCCAAGAGTCCCAACAGGGCCAAGAATCTGGCCACTTGCCTATGGCTCTGCAGGTGGCATGACAAATAAGGGCATAGGTTTGTGTGTTAACTGATTAACTGCAGGGACCAGAGATCATAGATGGTGAAGTTAACTAAGGGCCTCCAAATCCGTGTCCTTTGTGCCAACAGGTATGCCAGGCTGCTCACAAGACACCATGATATGAGAAAGGATTCCTCTTAGTCACCCGGACACCAGGTTTATGCCTGTGTCGCAGCAAAGTTGGGTGTGATTTATGATTTTCTTTATGAACTTTATTATATAGGTCCTGGAGTCCTCAAAACACGCAGGTGGAAGTCAGGGAGTAGGAGCCATCAAAATTCGACTCTGGTGGGACTCGAACCCACAACCTTTGAATGACCACACTAAAGCTCAAGCTAGAAGTCCAATGCGCTATCCATTGCGCCACAGAGCCGGCTGCGGAGTGCAGCCGCCCCGCTCACCTCTGCCTGAAATCGCCCTCTTAGCGAGCTTCTAGGTGTGGTGCTGGGTGTTTGCTGAACTCGGCCGGGGCCCGAGCGCGTGCTTCGGGTTTTCGGCTGTGGTATGGATTGGGGTGCTCTTCCTACATCCGGGCGCTGGGGACAGCAGTGGGTAAGGGCCCAGGTCGGCGGGGAGGAAGGGCCGGGGTGAAGTCCGCCTGTCTCCTCGCGGACTCGGGGGTCGACTCGGGGGTCTCCTCGGCCGGGTGGGGCGGGGCGGCGTGGACTACAACTCCCAGCTTGCCGCGCGGCGGCGCCGCCCGAAGCCGTTGCGCGCGCAGGGCGGGCTGGGGCCGGGCGGCGCCGGGCGCGCTGGGGCTGCGCTGCGCCGCCGGCTCTGTGGCTTGCCGGCCGCGGGGAAGGTGCGGCAGGCGGTTCTGCGGCCCGGCACAGCCGGTTTGGGTTGCGGAAGGCGGGCGGGGGAGGAGCGCGGCGGGCGGGGCCTGGCGGCGGGCGGGGCTGGCGGGGCGGCCGGGCCATGCAGGGCGCAGAGCCGTTTAAGTCCTGCTGAGACCCGGCTTCGTGCGCCCAGGGGCGGCTAATGCCCCTCGCGCTCCCTACTCTGCTGCAACCGGGCCGCATCTGGACGGGGCGTCGCGCGGCGGAGCCGACGCCGGGTGAGCACAGACCGGGCCGGTGGGTTCCCGGGTGGGGAAATGTGCCGGGCCAAGTCGGGCGAGGTGGCGGTGCGGACCCCAGGTGGGGGGCGCGCCCTGCGGCGTTGTTTCCCGGACAGACGCACTGTTACGTTGCTGTCTAGGGGCGAGGGCGGTACGCGTGACCCCGGACAGGGGCCCGAGGGAACTGGTCACCCTCTTCTGGCCTCTTCTTGCCCCATCCGCCATCCTTCCAGGACAGGTTCCTGCCCCTCTGCTGTGGTGGTCTATGGGAGGCCAGAGATCTGAGGATCCTGGACCCTGGAGTTGGGGTTGAGCACTCTGCTTCAGTTCCCCCGCCCCCGGCTTTTGCTTTTCGCGAGGGGGCGGGGGAGATGGTGTCCCAGGGCTTCTTGTGGTCCAGACCATTCCCTTATCCTGGCTTGGAGGCTCTCAGGCCATTTCACATTCGTGACCTTCATCTACTCCCAAGAACAGGAAAACCCGGAGAAAAACAGCCCCATCAGATGTCCCCTTGAGCAAGTCCTCAAAGATCCAGGAATAGAATCCAAGAGTCCTAGCTTAGCCCAGCCCCTGAAGCACAGTAAGTCGTTCGCCTTCCCCTAAGTCCCAGACCCCAAAGATTCATCCGAGTGTCTGTGTGTGTCTGTGTGTTGTGGGGTGGTATCTTCAAGGTCCTCCTCGCCTCCCTCAATCAGCTTTGCCCCCTGGGCGGTCACCTCTCAAGCACCTCCAGGCTCTAACTCGTTTTCTGGGTCGCCCTCTATCGACCAGCAGACGCACTGCGATGCCTGAGCCTGTGGACAGGGACGGAGCAGGGCACCTTTTCCAGGGAGCTGCCCCTTTGACTTGGCCTGGTCATCCACAGACCCTCCCTGGGTCTCTGGGTGAGGAGTCGAGCCAGATACTTTTTTTTTTTTTTTTGAGACAGAGTCTCGCTCTGTCTCCCAGGCTGGAGTGCAGTGGCACAATCTCGCCCCAATGCAATCTCCGCCTCCCAGGTTCAAGCAATTCTTCTGCCTCGGCCTCCTGAGTAGCTGGGATTCCAGGTGTGTGCCACCATGCCTGGCTAATTTTTGTATTTTTAGTAGAGATGGGGTTTCGCCATCTTGGTCAGCGTGGTCTTGAACTCCTGACCTCGTGATCCGCCTGCCCTGGCCTCCCAAAGTGCTGGGATTACAGGTGTGAGCCCCCACTGCTGGTGAGCCAGAGGATCTTAGTCGATACCCACCCCCAGGCCATCTGGTTTATAGACCTTGGATGTCAGAAGAGGGAACTGTCCTGTTTTGGCTAGAAAAGCCTCTTAGAACACGTCTCCCTATACCCATTGCACAGAGGGCAGAGACTAAAGTCTAAAATGTGAAAGGGTCTTGCCCAAGGTCACTTGGAGAATGGTAGGCAGAGATGGGACTATGAGACAAGAACCAGTCTCCTGCTTCTCACTCTTGGAATTCCTCACCTCAAGTGCCAAGCCCCTAGCCTGCCCCTCCCAGGCCATGCCTGGAAAGGGACCCCTGTGGTCAGTCACCCAACTCAGTATGGCTAAGCCTTACCACAGGCTGCCCCCTTGGGATCACAGTGGCCTGGCTGTCTGGGCTGGGAGGTAGGAGACCTGGAGGGATGGGTGTTTGAGTCCACTAACTGCTCTGTGTCTGCAGGCCACAATGCTGCTTGGAGCCTCTCTAGTGGGGGTGCTGCTGTTCTCCAAGCTGGTGCTGAAACTGCCCTGGACCCAGGTGGGATTCTCCCTGCTGTTCCTCTACTTGGGATCTGGAGGCTGGCGCTTCATCCGGGTCTTCATCAAAACCATCAGGCGCGATATTTTGTGAGTACCTGGTCCAGCCTTTCCTGGGGTCTCTCACACTACAGTGAGCTTCTGGTCCCCCAAGTCTCCCCAGGCCAGACCTCATGGTCTCTACCAGCACAGGGCAGCTGAGCTGAGTTCCAGAACAGCAACCTCTGCTCCACACCCTTCCCCTGGCAATGGTACCTGGTACCTCCATCTCCAAGGTCAAAGTCTTTTCCCAGGGAATCTCCCTAACTTGAGGCTCCTAGGCTTTCGGCAGGCTTGGCCTAGGACGTACATTGAACACCAAGTGTGTTGAGACATCTGCAAGGGGTCCTGAGGACTCTGTAAGTTTGTGAAAGGGTAAAGAGGAACCTTGGGGAAAGGCCCTGCCCTCAGGTTGGCAGGGGTGCAAGATGACACAGGGGGCACTGAGTTCTAGAGCAGGGCCCCTACTCAGATGTCTGGGATAACCTGCTCCCCAAAGAAAGCCAGGTATGCTCCAAGAGACATCCTGTACCAGAAATACTTATTCCCGCTTATTCTCTACTAGGTGCCAGGCTAGCTCTGGGGTCCAGAGAGGAATAAGGCAGACCCTATCTGCCAAGCTCAGATTGGTCAGGAGAAAGAAAGGGACACAGCACATCTGTAAACTGGCAGTCCCATGTGGGCAGAGACCCTGGTGCAGCGTTGCTCACTACTGTGTCCCAGCACCCAGTTCAGTGACCCACACCCAGCACAGGCAGCTCAGCATTTGTCAATCTGGGTTGATTACAAAAGAAGGCACGGAGCGGCACACCAGGAAGGGTGGTAATTGTGGGAGCATGGAGCAAGGAGAGACAGCCTCCAGCCAGGATCCTGGGAATCAGAGAAGGCCTCCTGGAGAAAAACTGGCTGTACTTGAGAGGTGCCTTAGTGGTGGTAGAAGGAGATGAGTCCTAACCAGAAGGCACAGCATCAGCAACGAAGCCATGGAGTCCAGGGCTGGGCGCAATGGCTCACACCTGTAATCCTAGCACTTTGGGAGGCTGAAGTGACTGGATCACTTGACCTCAGGAGTTCGAGACCAACCTGGGCAACACGGCAAAACCCCGTCCCTACCAAAATACAAAAACATTAGCCAGGCACCGTGGTGTGCACCTGTGGTTCCAGCTACTTGGGAGGCTGAGGTTGGGAGCATCATCTGAGCCTGGGAAGCGGAGGTTGCAGTGAGCTGACATTGCATCACTGCACTCCAACCTGGGTGACAGAGTGTGACCCCATCTCAAAAAAAAAAAAAAAGGTGGCAGGAGTGGGATGTTGCCAAGTGATTCCACAAAGTTACTGAACATCTACTCTGCCTGGCACAGGACCCTGGGGACAGAGTGTTGTATAAGACAGAAGCCTATCCCAGCTAGGCTCACAGGGAGAAAGACTGGACAGACCAGTAAACTCATTCTTTATTTACTGTGGTCATGGTGGGTGGGGGGAGCAGCTGGACTGTGGGAGGCCCCAAACAAGGAGTTTGGACTTTTACAGGAAGTTCTGGAGACCTAGGAGGTTTCTGCTGGAGCAGCAGGCTGAGAGGGTAGGAGTTGAACTCTGGAGCCAGAGAGGCCTAGAGTTCAAATCTCAGCTCAGCCACCCTCCATCCATGAAGCTTTGAGCAGGCCACGGCACCACGAGAGCCTTGATTTCCTTCTGTGTGAGGGAAGATAGGAATCATACGAACTCTCAGTGTTACTGAGCGGCATCAGTAAGACGGTGCATGTTCCCAGCAGGAGCCGGGAGATGGAAGTGTTGTAGGGGATCTGGCTCATGAAGCATAGGCTGGCGAAGCAGCAGCCTGGGGTAGGGTGTCAGGACCCCTCACTCCCAACCATGGCAGGCACAGCGCCCTCTCTTGCTCACACACAGTGGCGGCTTGGTGCTCCTGAAGGTGAAGGCGAAGGTGCGACAGTGCCTGCGGGAGCGGCGGACGGTGCCCATTTTGTTTGCCTCTACCGTTCGGCGCCACCCCGACAAGACGGCCCTGATCTTCGAGGGCACAGATACCCACTGGACCTTCCGCCAGCTGGATGAGTACTCGAGCAGCGTAGCCAACTTCCTGCAGGCCCGGGGCCTGGCCTCGGGGGATGTGGCTGCCATCTTCATGGAGAACCGCAATGAGTTCGTGGGCCTGTGGCTGGGCATGGCCAAGCTCGGTGTGGAGGCGGCCCTCATCAACACCAACCTGCGGCGGGATGCCCTGCTCCACTGCCTCACCACCTCACGTGCACGGGCCCTTGTCTTTGGCAGCGAAATGGCCTCAGGTGAGCCCCAAACGGGTGAGGGACAAGCAGGAACTCCATGGGATCTTACACAGACTACGGCTCCCTTCCAGCCCTGCCGAGGCTGTGTGGTTAAGGACACAGAGTGGGGTCAGACAGCTTAGGCAGTGCCACGAGTAAACTGGAGATCCTGGGAAAGGGACTGATTTCTCTGAGCCTCAGTTTCTTCATCCGTAGTTCCTACTTCATACTGTTTTCAAAAAGGTACTTCAGATTGGGCATAATGGCTCACACCTGTAATCCCAGCACATTGGGAGGCCAAGGCAAGAGGATCCCTTGAGCCTAGGAGTTTGAGACCAGCCTAGGCAACATAGTAAGATCCTGTCTCTACTAAGAAACTTTTTTTGAGACAGGGTCTTGCTCTGTCACCCAGGCTGGAGTGCAATGGTGCAGTCACAGCTCACAGCAGCCTTGACCTCTTAGGCTCAAGCAATCCATCCACCTCAGCCTTGTGAGTAGCTGGGACCACAGACATGCACCACCATGCCTGGCTAAATTTTGCATTTTTTGTAGATACTCAGTTTTGTCATGTTGCCCAGGCTGGTCTCAGACTCTTAAGTTCAAGCAATCCACCCACCTCTGCCTCTCAAAGTGCTGGGATTATAGACATGAACCACCACACCTGGCCCACTAAAAAAGTTTTTAAAAAATTAGCTAGGCATGGTGACATGGACCTGTAGTCCCAGCTACTCAGTGGCTGAGGCAGGAGGATCACTTAAGACTAAGGTTGCCGGGCGCGGTGGCTCAAGCCTGTAATCCCAGCACTTTGGGAGGCCGAGACGGGCGGATCACTGGGTCAGGAGATCGAGACTATCCTGGCTAACACGGTGAAACCCCGTCTCTACTAAAAAATACAAAAAACTAGCCAGGCAAGGTGACGGGCGCCTATAGCCCCAGCTACTCAGGAGGCTGAGGCAGGAGAATGGCGTGAACCCAGGAGGCAGAGCTTGCAGTGAGCTGAGATCCGGCCACTGCACTCCAGCCTGGGGGAACAGAGCGAGACTCCGTCTCAAAAAAAAAAAAAAAAAAAGACTAAGGTCAAGGCTGCAGTCAGTGGCGATTGTGCCACTTCACTCTAGCCTGGCAGACAGAGTGAGACCCCGTCTCAAAAAAAAAAAACCAAAAAAATAAAAAAACGCCGGGTGCGGTGGCTCATGCCTGTAAATCCCAGCACTTTGGGAGGCCGAGGTGGGCAGATTTGAGATCAGGAGTTTGAGACCAGCCTGGCCAACATGGTGAAACCCGGTCTCTAATAAAAATGCAAAAAAAAACTAGCCGAGCATGGAGGTGTGCACCTGTAGTCCCAGCTACTCGGGAGACTGAAGTAGGAGAATCGCTTGAACCCAGGAGACAGAGGTTGCAGTGAGCCAGGATCACGTCACTGCGTTCCAGCCTGGGTGACAGAGAGAGGTTACGTCTCAAAAAAAAAAGATACTTTACCTGAAGCACCAGCAACATGGCTAATGTGAAGTGGCCCCTTAGTACAATGGTAATCATCCTGGTGACTAATTAGGCCATATCTGGCTCATCTGTATAATGGGAACAAAATTAATTCCCCACTGTCCTCACAGAGCCTGCATTTTTTTTGCTGCCACAATGGGCACCTGCAAAGTGCTGACACTGCTGCTTTCCAAGAGTAGCTCTAATCTCCATAAAGACCGGGAAAGGTAGGGATCTTGGTTTTATGGATGATGAGCCTGGGGTTCAGAGGGGTTTGTGAGGAGCTCACCCAAGGTCACACAGTTGGTAAGTGGCAGAACTGGGGTTTGATCTTCAGCTTGACCACAGTGCTCTGTTTTTCCTCCCCACACTGTTGTGTTTGTGAGATAATGAATGGGGAAGTCATTAGGATGCTGAAAGGGGGCCAGGCACGGTGGCTGACGCCTGTAATCCCAGCACTTTTGGAGGCTAAGGAGGGCAGGTCACTTGAGCTTGAGAGTTCAAGACCAGACTGGCCAACATGGTGAAACCCTGTTTTTACTAAAAATACAAAAATTAGCCAGGTGTGTGGTGGTGCAAGCCTGTAATCTCAGCTACTCAGGAGGCTGAGGCACAAGAATCACTTGAACCAAATGAGCCGAGATCATGCCACTGCACTCCAGCCTGGGCGACAGAGTGAAACTCTGTATTTTTTTTTTTTTTTTTTTTTTGACATGGAGTCTCGCTCTGTGGCCCAGGCTGGAGTGCAGAGGCGTGATCTCGGCTCACTGAAAGCTCTGCCTCCCGGGTTCACGCCATTCTCCTGCCTCAGCCTCCTGAGTAGCTGGGACTACAGGCGCCCATCACCACACCCGGCTAATTTTTTGTATTTTTAGTAGAGACGGGGTTTCACCGTGTTAACCAGGATGGTCTCGATCTGACCTCGTGATCTGCCTGCCTCGGCCTCCCAAAGTGCTGGGATTATAGGCGTGAGCCACGGCGCCCAGCCGAAACTCTTGTCTTAAAAAAAAAAAAGATGCTGAAAGGGGGCCAGGCACAGTGGCTCATGCCTGTAATCCCAGCACTTGGGGAGGCCAAGGCAGGAGAATCTCTTGAGCCCAGGAGTTCAAGACCTGCCTGGACAACATAGTGATCCCCTATCTCTATTTTAAAAAGCAAAAAAAAAAAAGAAGAAAGAAAAATAAAAATGGTGCTGAAAAGGGAGAGGGAAGAAGGCAGCCAGGGAAGAGGAGAGGGCTGGGCAAATCAAGAGGAAGCCAGGGAGGTGGGGCCAAGCTGACCAGCGCTGCTCCATGCCTGGGCGGGTGGTTATGTGATGTCTGTGCAGCACACAGGGGAGCCTGAGAGAAGGTTCCCACTCTCGGAAGGGGATGGACAGCCACTGGCCTCTGACCCGCACTCCTCCCGTCTATCTGGTGCCCCACAGAGTAAGTAGTGCGGGACAGTGGGTGGGAGCCCAGACCTTGGTGTGAGGTAGAGCTGGCGTTGCATGCCAGGTCCAGCACATTCTAGCTGTGAGCAGGTCCTCTCATTCTCAGAGCCTCAATCTTCTCATCTGTAAGAGGGACTGTCATTGGTCCCTCCTTCCCAGGGCTGTGAGACCAGGGAATGCAGGTAAAGCGGGCCTACTCTGTGGTTAACCTGTGGCTAATAGAACCGTTGCTGGTGCCCCATCAGCACTGAAGGCCCAGTTGCTTCACTGCCTCTCCTGCCCAGCCAGTCTCCTCAGCAACATGGCCAGCCCTGCTGGGAGCAGAGGTCCTTGGCAACATGGGGTTTTCTGGCCTGCTGACTGCCCTGTCTCCCCACAGCCATCTGTGAGATCCATGCCAGCCTGGACCCCTCGCTCAGTCTCTTCTGCTCTGGCTCCTGGGAGCCCAATGCGGTGCCTACAAGCACAGAACACCTGGACCCTCTGCTGGAAGATGCTCCCAAGCACCTGCCCAGTTGCCCTGACAAGGGCTTCACAGGTGGGCTCCGTCCCCACCCCATAGAGGGGCGCTTACACGGGCCCTGGACAGAGCACTGGCCTCAGTGCCAGAAGGAGGCTTTTCTGGAAATTGGCCGTGTGCCTGGAACATGTCACATCACCTCCCTTTTTCCATCTGGAAAATGGTGACAGTAAACCTGGGCCACTCCAGGGTTACTGTGAAGGTGGCATGAGCTGATGTGTGTCACAGTGCCAGATACAGGGCTGAGAACACAGGAGCTCACAAAGTCCAGTTTGATTTGTTGAATAAGCCTTCACTAATGCCTAATGTAGAATCCTGTGGACTCCAGGAACCTGCCTGGTCTGGGCTTTGTTGCAGTTGGGTGGGAGGGTGGGTGAGGAGCAAGACCCTTTGAATATTCATCAAGTGCCTCTTCAGTGCAGGACACCTCGGGATCTCCAGCTGTGATCCTCTCCCAGGGCTGTGCTGCCTCCCTGACCCCGCCTCCAGGCAGTCTCCCTGAGCCTCTCACCCCTCTTCTTTTATACTGTAGCCTACCTGGTTCTTCTGCTCTCCTCATTCCCTTTCCTGTGAAGCCACATTGCCTGGTGGCTCAGAGCTTGGGCTATCGAGTCAGATCCCAGTTTATATCCTGGCTCTACTGCTTCCTTTGTGTGAACCCTGACACTTGCCCTGCCCTTGGAGCCTCAGTTCCCACAGCCATAAAACTGGGGACAGTAACAGAACCTACTCTATGGGTGGCTTTGAGGGTTGAAAAAAATACAGTGGAGCCAGTCCTGAAGCTAGGGTATGGCAGGAGGGGCTCAGTTACTGGTCATTGTCATCAGCACTGTTTAACTTCTCTCTTGTACGTGAATCTGGTCTCTTGGGTGCATTTGTCAGCTACTTCAGGGCAGGGACTCTGGCTGGGTTGCCCTGGTGCCCTCATAGTGCCTAGGGCTGGCAAACAGCAGGCAGCCAGAGAGCGTGAGGTGTC